>NC_065597.1:5082962-5705603 GCF_024542745.1 Macaca thibetana thibetana | reverse complement strand
TCTACGAGCTGATCTGAACTTACGACTTTCAGCAGTTCTCCACCTCATTCCCCCCAAGCAGAGCTGACAAGCCCTGCTGGGTGGTGATTATTCATAGTGATTATGTTCATCCTTATGCCTGCACTCTATCTTCTACGCTGCTGCTAGAATAATCTTCCTAAAATACAGGAAGATGCAACATACCTGTATAAAGCTATTCAGTAACTTTCATAGACTTTGGAATAAAGTAAGAATCACATAGCTCTTCATACTCTGGCCTCTACCCACCTTCCATTTCATTTTTTGCTACACTCCCCTGAATTTCCCCCCAAACTTTACTCTTACCATAAGGATTAGTTTGAAATTCCTGAAATTCACTTTTTTCACTTGCTTCTCTATATCCTTGCACACCTCTCTCCAAAAACAAAACAAAACAAAACAAAACAAATTCTCCTTTTGGTTGCTTAGGCACCCTCTCCTCTAGCAAGCCTGCCTGGGATCCCAGGCTCGGTCAATTTGTCTTTCATATAGAATCCCACAGACTCCTTAATTATGGTGCCTCCATACTCTGTTGTTCCTATTGGTTACTACAATCATAATTGATTATTATACTATAATTGGTTTTACTATGTGGAAGATCTGTGGTTTAAAACAAAGGTCAGCATTTCAAATTGTCTATACTGCATGCCAGACCTGCAGCTACGGGTAACTTACTTAAACTCTCTAAGCCATCATTTCCTTATCAGCAAAAAAGATTAAAAAAAAAAAAAAAAAAAAAAAAAGGAGGTTAAAAACTAACTTGCTGGGCTTGATAGAGTTATTGGGAGCAAAGACTGAGATAATTCCTTTAAAGTCTCACGCCAACTGGAAGACTGTGCAATCCATAATTTTGGTTCAGAATATGGTCTTTTAAAATAAAATCTTCAATTCCATCTAAGAATGATTTTGTACATCTTAAAAATCAGATCAATTCAAGAGATTATTTTTCTAGAAATTGGCATGAATTGAAAATACAAAGAATAATTATATGTGGTGGGCATACAGACATAATTACCCACAGTCAAACACACAAAAATGCAAAACCAGCATGAAGTTTAAGTAATGACTAATATATGAGCCAAGTGACTTCAGGCAAATTATACTACTTTATGAACTTCAATGTTATCATCTGTAAATGAATGGTCAGTCTACTGATAACTTAGCTGTTTCAACTCTGTTACGAGACCAGAAACATGAATTCAATAATATTTCTCCATAGACTTTCCAACTACTGAGCTTAAAAACTATAAATTTCTTCCTATTTAATTTGTAAAGGGGAAAAAATAGTGCTCTTCGGTTTTTGCCGTGGGAAAATTTATTTGACAAAAATAACGCATTCTCTGTCCTTAAGAAGGGTGCATTTGAGCAGAGCAACAAAAATCTGTTAAGTGGAATCATGAGAACAGCAACATGTTGGGTCTATACGTGGGCAGTTTTCAGAATCCATGGAATTGTGTCTCTCAACAGATTTCATCTTGGCTGTTTTGCCCTCCAGAAAACTGGTTTTCAATGTAATTCAAGCCAACTTAGAATAACAGATTGAGTGTTTTGAAGGATATTTATTGTGCCTGTAGCACCGAGCAGGAAGGCCAATTTTGAAGAGCCTTGTATTACGCTCCAGGTCCAAATGCCCTTAAAGAGACTCAGACTCTCTTCTGTGTACCTAACATTCTGCCTTAAGAGACAGATCGTTCAAAATAGCATTTTAAGATGCAGTACGAGCTTCTACTGATAGGTGTTTTTCCTGTGGAGCCCATGCTCTCTAATTTCACTCTCTGATGTTCAGTCACACATCAATCACTTACAATGAACAACTTAAACAGGGCTGGCTTTGAGTCTCCTTCAACCTGAGGAGTTGCCTCTGTATCAAGCTCAAATCAAGCCTTTCAATGAGTGAATTAGGTGGCTAAAGGTTTTGAATTGAGATACTTTCACCTAATTGACCAGAAAAATGGATCATATTTTATCTTTTTCTCTTTGGAAAACACAGATAACATACATTTCCTACAAAGAAAATAACATACACATCTAATTTGATTACAATATGACATTTCAATATAAAGTTTTTAGAATTGATTCTGTAAGAAAATACAGAGATGCGGTATTAATGTGAACTGACATTTCCATATATTCAAATGGGGACTTAAAGCAAGTAGAATTTGCTTTAGTAAAGATGCCATGAGATGGCACTTGCTTACCTTTTCATCCTCATCTCCTGCCCTGACGTGTACTCTGTGCTGTTATCATAGAAAACTTTTAGAGTTCTCTGAAGTTGCCATATGTTTAATACCACGGAGGCTTTGTAAATGTCTCTCCCTCTAATGGAATACATACTCTTAGTAATATATTAGACATACTCCTACACAAACTCCAAAACCCAATTAGATATATTTTTAGTTGATACAGAGGTATGCCTCCCACTAAACTTAAGAGTCATATTTTATTCATTTCTATGATTCTAATGCCCAATATATTGCCAGGGATAAGGTATGTATACATGATAATTTAAAATGAATGAATGGATGGATGAATGGCATTGCTTAAAGGAAAGAGGGCAAGGACATTCAACAGAGGTGGGATAGAGGTAGGAAGTGGCTTAGGAGTAGGTTGATTTTATGTTCAGAAACATGTGGGGACATGGTTGAAAGAATTAGTGTGCAAAGTTAAAACACAGTGGATGATAAATTTGCATGGGTCTTTGAAGTAATGAAGTTGCGTCCAGGATTAATGAATCAGGTTCTAGATAGTCAAAGATTCATGAGCAGATAAAAGAAACAGGAAAAAAACAAAATTTCTGAATAATTCATTTTTCTTCTTTAATAAAGCCTTTGCCCCTATAAAGAAAATCAGACTTGTTTAATAAAATCTGAAATGGGACAATAAGAAAATGGTAGGGTTGCTATCACATGACACTCACCTCAGTTCTATTGCATACAGATGGTGACTCCTGCTTTGAAGTGGTAATTTATAAAATGCTAACCTTGTGTCCTGGGCAAGTGAATGTCATTTGCAGGGCAGGGAAGCTGCACTCTGAAACTCAGTCTCATTATGGCAAATAACAGAGCAAAGAAGGAAACAGAGACATTCGACTAGTAGAGGTCAAAGTTCACAAGCAAATTGCCTCCATGTGTTTGTCACTACACATTTGCATTTTATATATCATTTTATTTTCCACTGTGCTTTAATAATCATGTTAGCTATTTACCTTTACACATGCAAAATTCTCAATTTGCATCTGCAAATATCTACTCCTAGATACATCTGCCCACCTGCAGCATAATTAACTAACTGAAATTCTTTGACATTCTAAGATGTAAACAGTTTTCTAGCCCTGATATTGGTAAGTCTGCAAATATTAAAAGTTGATGCATGATTCTTTCTTTCTTTACTTTCTTTTTTAAGATAGAGCATTATTTCTGCCACTTGTGTATTCAAGGACAATCTCTTCTGGTTGTGCAGTTCTAGAAATATTTTGGAAGTGGATTGGGTCCTCTGATGCTTAGCCCAGATCTTCCCCTCATCAGGAGAGCATGCATTCCATCAGCTGATGACAGTTTTGCTGACTGAAGGCTTGTAGCTTGGTCTCCTCTGAAGATTGCTCCCAGCTGAGGAAAGAAGGCTCACCCAAGTTCATGACATCTTCTCAAAGTCATGCTTCTTTCCTGGGATCATCCTGCATCCTTGATGCAGTGGATAAAGGCTTTGCTCCCTTTGCCCCAATTCAGGATAATTCTACAAGGCCACCCCAGCTCCAGAGCTTCCCATAGGATACATTGAGGCCTTCTGTAACTTGGCATTGCCATTCAATTTCTTGCTTTGCCTGATCCTGGTTACCTTACTCTCACATTTGTAGGGAAGTGAGAAGACACTCCCTAAAATGTTCTGTATACTAATCTCTGTCTCAGAGTTTATGTCCAAATAGACTTGAACTCCTACAAAAAATAAGTAGAAATATGATAATTCAACCTAGAATCTTTAAGTTTTAATAATCTTGGAGGCAATTTTAATATCATTTGAAATTAGAAGGGAAGATGGTTTAATAGAAGTCTCCAACAATTGTCTCCCTATAAGAACATCAAATTGAACAACTATCCACACAAAAAAGCACCTACATAAGAACCAACAAATTAGGTGAATAAACAAAGCACCAAGTTTTTACACTGTATTAAGAAAAGAGGCACTGCAGAGGTAGTAAAGACAGTCTTGAATTGCCTACACCACCACCCACCCTCATCCCCCAGCAGCAGCTGTGTAGCAGAGAGAGAATCTGTACACTTGTGTGAGGGAGAGTGCAGTGATTATGGGACTCTGCCGGGGAACTCAGTGCTTCCCTGTCACAGTGGAAAGTAACAAGGGGCAGAACTCAGCTGGCACTCACAGAGGGAGCATTTAGACCATCCCTAGCCAGAGGCAAATCACCAACCCCAGTGGTCAGAACCTGAGTTTCAGCAAGCCCCACCACCACAGGCTAATGTGTTTTGAAGTCCTAAGTAAACTTGAAAGCCAGTATAGGACACAAGGACTACAATTTCTGGGAAAGTCCTGGTGCTGTCTGGGCTTGCTGCCAGTGGACTTGGGGGTACATACAACCTAGTGAGACACTAGCCAGGGCAGTCAAGGGAGTGCTTATGCCACCCTTCCCTCAACCACAGGTAGCACAGTTTGCAGCTCAGGGAAACATCATTCGCTCTGCTTAAGGAGAGAAGAGGGGAGAGTAAAGAGGGCTTTGTCTTGTAACTTAGTTACCAGCTCAGCCATGGTAGAATGGGAAACCAGGCAGAGTACAGAGGCCCTCATTCCAGGCCCTATATCCTGAATGACATTTCTAGACACATCCTGGGCCAGAAGGGCAGCTAATGCCTTGAAGGAAAGGACCCACTCCTGGAAGGATTCATCACCTGCTGTCTAAAGAGTTCTTGGGGCTTGAATAACCAGTGATGGTAGCCCAGCAATACTCACCATGGGCCTCAGGTGAGACTCAGGAATGCACTGGCTTCGGGTGTGACCCAGTACATTCCCAGGTGTGGTAGCTAAGGTGAGAGAATTCTGAGAAAAGGAGAGAGAAGAGTAATGTGGACTTTGTCTTGCAACTTGGGTATCATTTCGTCCACAGTATATAGAGCACCAGGTGAGCTCCTGGGGTCCCCAGTTCCAGACCTAAGCTCCTGGACGGCATATATGGACCTGCTCTGGGCCGAGGGAAGGCAATTTTCCCTGAAAGGACAGACTGAGAACTGATGGCACTAACCATAAGCTGAATGAAGAGGGCTTGGGCCTTGAGACTTGAGTGAACATTGGCAGTAGCCAGGCAGAATTTTGTCTTGGAGCTTGGGTGTGAGCTCAGCAGCAGTCAAATAAAGAACCAAATTGATTTGTAAGGTTTCTGACTCTAGGCCCTGGCTCCCAGATGGCATCTCTGGACCCACTTGGGGTCAAAGGAAATCACTGCCCTGAAAACACAAGCCTTCCTGGAATTGGTAAAGATCCTTTTAGATCCCCCAGGCCTCGAGTGAACATAGATGATATCCAAGCAGTGGTCACAGCAGGCCTTGTATGAGAGCCAGTGCTGTGCTGGCTTCAGATCTGACCTGGTGCAGACCCAGTGGTGGTCTCAGGGATGCTTGTGTCACCCCAGCTTCACGCAGCTCAGGACACAGATATTCCATTTCTTTGGGGGAAATTAAGGGAAGAAAACAAGAATCTCTGCCAGATATTCCAAGAGATTCTTCAGAATCTTACCCAAGACCACCAAGGTGGTAGCTCTACCAGTCTGCAAGAGCCACAGCATTATGAGGCTGGGTTGCTCCCTAAAGCAGTTATGGCTGCAGTGACTAAGGACTTAGATCACAAAACCCAAGTACCTTTGAATAACGGGAAAGCCTTCCCAAGAAGGATGGGTGTAAACAATCTCAGACTGTGAAGACTACAATAAATACCTAACACTTCAATGCCAAGACACTGATGAACACCCACAAGCATCACAACAATTCAGGAAAACATGACATCACCAAACAAACTAAATAAGGCACCAGTGACCAATCCTGGGGAGACAGGGATATGAGACCTTTCAGAGAGAATTCAAAATATCTGTTTTGAGGAAGTCAATGAAATTCAAGACAACACAGAGAAAGAATTCAGAACATTATCAAACAAATCTAACAAAGAGGTTAAAATAATTAAAAAGAAGCAGAAATTCTGGAGCTGAAAAATATAGTTGACATACTGAAGAATGCATCAGAGTCTTAATAGCAGAATTGATGAAGCAGAAGAAAGGATCAGTGAGCCTGAAGACAGGCTATTTGAAAATATAGTCAGAAGAGACAAAAGAAAAAAGAATTAAAAAGAATGAAACATGCCTAAATAATCTAGAAAATAGCCCCCAAAGGGTAACTGTAGGAGTTATTGACATTAAAGAGGAATAGGGACAGAGATCAGGGTAGAAAGTTTATTCAATGAGATAACAGAAAACTTACAAACCTAGAGAAAGATATAAATATTCAAGTATAAGAAGGTTATAGCATGCCAAGCAGATTTAATCAAAACACGACCACCTTAAAACATTTAATAATCAAACCTCCAAAGGTCAAAGATAAAGAAAATATCTTAATAGCAGCAAAAGGAAAAAATAACATAGAAAGGAGTTCCAGTACATCTGGCAGCGGACTTCTCTGTGGAAATCTTAAAGGCCAAGAGAGAGTGGCATGATGTGTGTAAAGTGCTAAAGAAACGAAACTTTTATCCCAGAATAGTATATCCGGTGAAAATATCTTTCAAATCTGAAGGATAAATAGATATTATAAGGCAAACAAAACCCAAGGGTTTTATGAACATGAGACCTGTCATATAATAAATGCTAAAGGGAGTTTTTTAATCTGAGAAAAAAGGATGATAATGAGCAAAAAAATTATCTGATGGTACATAACTTACTGGCAATAGTAAGTACACAGAAAAATAGAATATTATAACACTGTAACTTAGATTTTACTATCACATGGCTTCTACTCATTGCTCTTTCTCTCTGGGTTGTTTTCTTTCTCTTGATTTCACTCTCTTCATTTCTCTGTATGCTTTATATTCAAATTCACTCTAAATGAGAGTCTGAATGGTTAATCACTGTTAACACTACTGGGCAAAGCTCAGAGGCTGCTAACCAGCCGAGAGCAACCTGCCATTAGATCATGGTATTTTTTATTTTCTCATCAGCTGCATTCTGGGAAGCAGTCATATGGTATGAATGAGGTTACCATGCATTGTCAATATCCATAGGCAACTTAGTATTCATAGAGGTTTTTGCTTTGTCAGTTTCTTTGAGAAGGAGCTGTAGGCTTGGTAAGAAATTGTGAGACTTCTCAGAAAGGAGTACTTTAATCGACAAGTTATTTTCTTGGTCTTACACTGGATAAAATTAGGGTATTGCTGGAAGAAAGGAAGAAGGAAGGAAGGGAGGAAGGAAGGAAGGAAGGAAGGAAGGAAGGAAGGAAGGAAGGAAGGAAGGAAGGAAGGAAGGAAGGAAGGAAGGAAGGAAGGAAGGAAGGAAGGAAGGAAGGAAGGAAGGAAGGAAGGAAGATAGAAAGGAGGGTGAGAGGGAGGAAGAGAAGGAGAAAAAAGGGAGGAAGAGAGCCAAAAGGGAGGGAGAGAGGGATGTAGAAAGGAAGGAAACGAAAGAGAAAGGAAGGAAGTGTTAAGAAATGTTGGGGCTGAAAATGCCTCCCACAACGTACCTTCCCTATTTAATTCAATGTTACTCCAATCAATCTCTCTCCTTCTCACTTCTCCTGGACACACATGTGCATAAAATACATTTCTTTTGGGGTCCCCTCTGATATTTGAGCACCTTCAAGGAAAGACAGGTTCGAACTTCAAAGGATCCCACATGTTTAGACAAAATATTGTCAACGGAGTATCTGAAATCCACAGCTTGGGCCTTTCTCCAAACAATTGCTGCCTTTCCACTGCCTGTTTTTTCTAACAATTCCTTTCAGTTCTTAACTCAGAACACCCTTATTATTTCTCTCAGTGACTATTTGGCCCTGTGATTCCAATTCTTGGTCCAACATTGAGCTCCCTTTTTCTCCGCATTTTTATAATCCTGTAGCTCCTATTTAGGTCTGTCCATCTGCCCCAGAAGCAACTGTTAGGCTCCATGTGCTACCTTGTAGGACTTAAGGTAAACACCAGAAATAAGGATAAACAAAATCAAAATTAGTGCTATTGAACAATAAACAAGATGTTTGTGAGTGCTAAGTTTTATTTAGTTGAAAATTCTAGAAGTTAACTCATTTATCATAAATGAATTGCTAAAAAATGTTATAAATTTAAACAAATGTTATCTGTACAATATTACACTCAAAGTAATAAGAACAGTAAGAAGTATACATTATTGGTGGAACTCTACTTATACCTTAGGTAGATGAGCATATTTAATCTTTAGAGTTATCTTTTCTTGTGTGGTGGTTATTACAATCCTTAGTTAAATGATACTATAACTTAACTTTAGGGTAAGTTAAACAGCTTGTCCAGTCTACTAGGCAGCAGAGACAAGAACACATGGGTGTTTATTAATTGCTTGGATTTAGCAGATGCTTGAATAAATGAATAGATGAGTACTTGAGATCGGATGAAATAAAAGGCTTAAATAGGCAAGTACTGGCATGTGTAAAAGAAGATACGGGGGGTCTTGAATGCTATGTTAAAATGTTTAAATCTATTGATAGAGGATATACTTAGAAGTCTTCTGAGCAGTCAAGTGACACTCTCAATATTTATTACTGAGTAATCAGAGAGCATCATGTTTTGTGTGCTGAAAAAGAGAGACTTTAGTCAGTGAAGTCAGCCTGCAGAGTTTTGCAAAAATGTATATGTGGGTAAAGGATCTGAATTGCAATGGCATGAGTGGGACTAGAAAGAATAGGATTAACATGAGAAATTGTGCACAACATCACTCATTTCCAGAACTGGGAAACTGATTAGACACAGCCTCTGAGGGCAACGAAGGAGTTAACAGCATTAAAACTGCCTGTAGTTTACAAGGCATTTTGAGATATTCAGTTGCTTTGGGGCCATAATTTTAAATTTTAATTGTATTTGTCAAACTGTAAGGCATTTGCTTATCGGGAAAGAAAATATCCAAATGCCTGTAAACTCTTGATTTGACTAGGGCCAGCTTTTTTTTTTTAATATATTATCTTTTGAGGAAAAAAGTCTTTATAATTGTAGTGCTATAGAAGCATTAGTTATTTTCACTACTCCATACCACAACCTAGTGAATTTCCTGGCAGGATATACTCAATAAATAGTTCTTAAATGAATGAATGAGGAAATGTCATCAGGCACACAAAATAGCTCTTTCAGGTAGGTAGAAACTTGAGTTTCCTTTTATAGGTAAGGAAATAGCTTAAACAACTTCCTTCTGTTTTCCCATCCAGCATGTGACCTACTAAGACTTGAACTCTGGTAGGTTTCTGAGTTAAAAGCTCATTTAACTATACCATGATGCTTGATTTAACATAACGGATACCTCCACCAATCCACCAAAAAGATTAACTACAGTTATAAAATCTAGGGTAAAATGAGGAGGAAAGAAAGTAATACTTGTGGCTCAATATTGCAAGTATTCATCTCGGGTAGATGTGAAATATGCTGCTCTATCTCCCGCTACTAGGTTGGAATGAGAACAGTAGGAGATGCACCCCCCTCAACTATGACATACCACAGCAGATGTTCAGCTGAGTGCTCTCCAGGTGAGAATCTTAATCACCTGCAGGCTGAGTAAGAGGCAGAGTCCCAAGCTGAGAATTACAACTGCTTCTCCAGTCTAAGGGAACCACTGCCTACATATCAGATCAGAAGCAGATAGGCAAAACAGAAGCCACTGTTGGAGAGGTAGCTGCCCAGAGCAAAGGATCTTTTCTGGAAAGTAAAATTATTAGAATTAATAGGTACGCCCATAATCCACAGCCTGTACTAGATGCTATGTTTTTAACTACTGTACTCTTTGAAATTGATATGCTACCAAGAGAAAGAGAGAGAAATTGGCATTTCTAGAGTCATAGAGATAGAGTACGAAGTAGATGCAAGCCCTGTAGACCTGATTTAGAGCTGATTATTTCTGCTACCAACAGCCCTGCAGTTTGGTCATATCTCAGTATTTCTGAGCCCAATATCCATATCTGTAAATTGAGGGGAGCGAAACAGATTACTTCTACTCATTCCATTTCTGGAAAGCAAAACAAGATTACTTCTACTCTTTCCATTTCTAAGATACTCAGATTCTGATTTAAGTATTAACTAATTATTTACTGTATCTTATCAAGGGCTCCGCACTGCATACAAGGGGAGAAAGGATGCTGCACACAGAAAGTGCTAATTCTGTCTGTGGAATTGAAATAAATTGAATGAGCATTATCTCAAGGTCAACTAGGGATTAAAGAGGTGTTGCTCCTTTAAATATCTCATTTTCTTGCTTGTCCCTACCTAGTAGACACCACACACACACACACACACACTCTCTCTCTCTCTCTCTCACCATGGCTATGTCAGGCTTAGAGGAGGAAGAAGAGCAACAATACCACTACAAACTCATCAAATTGCCTGTTTATACTATGGTGTAAATAACTAAGTATTTACTGAACAACTTGGAGGAATATTAACAGAATCAAAACACAGTCACTACTCTAAGTTGCTTCCAAACCAAAAGATATAAAAAGATGTGAGCAATGCTGACAGGAAAGATAAGGCATGTAAATGTAGAAATCATGTCATTCTAGAATCAGTTTCATTACAACACCAAAATGAAGAAGCTCCATTGCCCAGTCAATTATAATTGTCCTTTTGTAGTTAGATAGATTCTAATTTACTTGCAAAATAGTCAATGTGGTCATATTAGCCAGAAGAAAGAATACAGGAAATCAGAGAATTTTAGTTAACTAGTGCAGCTTGTAACTGACAGTCAAACTCCAAACCCTATGCTTGTCACCATTAGATACACTGTCACAGACTTAGCTGTTCCAAGAGTTAGCATATTTCACAGAGCATCTCTCTCCTTACTACTTTAAAATTGGTACCATTTGACCAATGTGGTGTGAAAACACCACAGTGCTGAAATTTTCAAATACAATACTAGCATTGCCTGGGCTGTTGTTGCCTTAGAAAATGCTCTGCAATCAAGGCAATTAAGCAGATAGCCCAACTGGCATGGCTGGCCACCCTGGAGTGCTTCTCCTATGGAGCTTATAATAAAATCAGAATCACTTAACTAAACTCCAACATGCTTGGACACTTTTAAATAGAGAAAAGTAATTAGGCCAACCTTTCTAACAGCTTGTTAGATAAAAGATTTGAAAGTGTAGACCTATATTGTTCCCAGTGCATATCAATTTTTTCTAATTTACCTATTGGTGAACTGTAAAGAAAAAGAAAACATGAGCTTTTAATAAACTCCACAAACACTGGACTTCTGTAATGTTCCTTACTTGGAATATATCAGTTAGTATTAAGCTGGGGCACTTTCTGAAACATAATCCTTTGAATATGTATGAGTTTTGTATAAGTGGATAAAGGCTTTGTTAGAAACAATATCCCTGGAAAATTTGTCTAATTGTTGTGCTTTTAATAATGCCCCCAAATCTTAAGCATGTCATTTAGGTATAATAGTAAGCCTGTTGTAAGAAAAGAAAATGAGAGTTTGAAAGACTTCACCCAAGGTCACCTGGTTCTAAGTATTGCATAATGAATCTCACAGCTTTAAGGGAAGATGTGATTTCTAGATTAAAATTAAGGTTTTGTCTTCTTGGCCTGAAACTATAATAAAGGGAATTTGGAACACAATATAGAAGGTTCAGGGATAAAGCAGAGTCAGACAGAATATTACAGGGTAAACAAATGTTCAGATTGATAATTTCATTCCTCTGTATTTTTAATTGAAGATATTCATCAAAACTTTCTTCTCAAGTTCCAATAGATTGTTTTTAAAATAGTTCTGTGAAACAATGTTTTTACCAATAATAATATCTCCTGCATTTACTGAATATTTACCATGCAACAGGAATGTGCTCAGATCTGTGATCATATCGTCCTATCTATGACAATATTGAGTAGCTATTCCAATTTCATTGGCTTTATCGTTTTGAGGCATTAAATTCCCGACGTCTTAGTTCCAGCAAATGGTGAAGTGAGTGACTGAAATTAGTTCTGGTCTACTTCAAATACCATGCGGTTATTCACAATCCTGCCTATCACAACCTCATAATTAAATTATGTTTTGGGTTT
Organism: Macaca thibetana thibetana; assembly: GCF_024542745.1. Taxonomy (NCBI): domain Eukaryota; kingdom Metazoa; phylum Chordata; class Mammalia; order Primates; family Cercopithecidae; genus Macaca; species Macaca thibetana. The sequence continues at coordinate 5,693,318 of NC_065597.1, read as the reverse complement.
CCCTCCTAGAAGCAATTGATTTGGTGTTGATCTCTACCATCAGAGAAAGCTTAACTTGTTTTTCTGACCTAATAAATCACTTTACCTGTGAAGGTATGAGTGAGAGAAAGAGCCACCAAAACTCCCCAATACAGTCTTGAGGCCATCGCAAAGTCCTTAGGGCTCTAATATAACTCTCTCTCCTCCACTCTGCTGTTGCACTCTCTTGTCAACAGTTAGATTTTCTTTCGTAGAACAATGTGAAGAATGAGACTGAACATGCAAATATTTCTCTGTGAAATGGGCTCTGGTTTAGAATTCAGGCCACCTGGGTTCTAATTCCAGACTAATAACCAGATAATCTTGAACATGTCCATTTTTTCTCAGGCTTTCAGTAGTGTTCTGGAAAAGCCTCTTAAGGCTCCTTTGCACCAATTAGGTTGCACTTCTTCTCAATTCTGCATTCAAAGGTGTCATGTTACTAGCTTAGGATCTGCCACCACGGAAGGACTACAAAGATAGCTAAATGATACAAATCGGAGTCCACCGACCCCTGACCAGGACCAGGTGGTGGCAGCAGAGCAGGTAAGTTGGCAAATTCTGGATATATTTTGAAGCTGGAGGAGCGGGAAGGTAGGAAAGGAAAGAATCAAGGATGACTCTACCTCCTAACACTGAGGCCTTCATTCTTTTTATAACCATGAAGCATTTATCATAAAGCTACTGATAGAGCAAAAGTTCTATGACCAAAAACAAAAACAAAAAAAACAAAAAAAAAACACTTTTTGCATATGATGTTCTTACTGCCAAAGCAGTTGGCATCATTTGCTTCTGATGCCTACTAAAACTAAGCTTCCTGACTTGCTTCTTCACCAGGGTGGAAGAATCTGATCTGAACTGTGCAAACATCTATGTTTATTCTGTGCTCCAACAAATCTGTCAAATGATAGTGTCCATTATCCATCCTTAACAAGTAGCACAGTGCTACCCAAACCACCATATCATTTCTTTAAAACAGAAGGCCTCAACATCTGAGATACTTTGGTTCAGATTCTGACTCTACTACTTACTATGAATTTGAGCCTGGACAATTTAATTAACATTTATAAACCTCAATTCATTACTCGCCCATAGCTTGAAAATAGTATTATTGACTCTACATGTATCTGGGGAATGTTAAATAAAGTAATTCCTGAGGATTGGTAGCAATGTCTGCTACTGTAAAATTATTTTTGTAATTATTATTATTATTATAAATTCATTAGGGAATTTTTAGTTTTCACATTTCATGAAAATATATTCATAGTAGAGAGGAATTTATGAAGGTGAAAATGGATGAGAGAGTTCATAATAGACATGTCTAATATTCCATATCAAGGTTTCACCTGGCTTTATTTTATCCTGTAATCTCCATTGTTACACCAAACCTTTATAAAAGTTGTTCTACTTACCACAATTTATGTTAATGCCATATTAGAAAATAAAGGAAGAGCTTTTGGAATATTTTTGGGGGGAAAAGTGGTCAGAAAGTAGATCAGCAACCATTAGAGGTGAGCCATGTGTGTGATGATATGAGAAGAAACCCTTAAAACGCATTTGTCACACTGAGAGAGCCTTAGAAATCTTGATTAGTAAATAGACTTCCCACAGCAAATGTCACAGAGTTACGAGCCATTTTAACTGACCATTAAAGCAAATGATGATTCCCAAAAGCTGAAGTACTTAGGGTTACCCATGCACCAGCCACCTTGGCTAAAAAGCTTTCCGCACAAATACCAGAATTGTACAGTCAATGCAGCTGAGACCCTACTTCACGTGAAGAATACAGCACACATTTGTTTCATATCACAGACTTCAATAGCGGGAAAGAAAAAAAAGAAGCAGGAGCAATAAAGCTGGACTTCAAAAATTTGCCCAGAGCTCACCCTGTTTGTTTGCTTAATAATGTTTGACCATTTGCTATTTCTTTTCCTTCCTGTCCCAAATTGGGTCAATAGTTCTTGATGATGAGTTTTTCTGAGAAATGGCAAAAGGACAAAATGACCTAGATGACCAGAGTGAGGCTGGGCAGTGAGTTAGTGGCTTTTTGATAAGATAAAGATAATTATAGAAGCTTAATGATTTGCTCAGGTTGTAAATGTGGGGGATGTACTTTGCTGACCTTGCTATTTTATTTTGGATTTATGAATAATGAATAATTTGTTTTAGGGCATTCAAAGGGTTTAAATGCCACATCCAAGACTCTGACCTTGTCATTTTTAAGTGCCTGGTTAGATAGAATAATCATTGTCAAGACCAACGGGTGCTTTCCCTAAATTAAAAGGTTTTTAGAGTATGGTTGAACTTGATAATATTTCCATAACTGTCTTGTGAAAAATATGTTAAAGAATTATTACTTTAATAAATAAGAAAGATGATATTAAAATGTGTATTATTATGCAAATGAGCACTGTGGTAAACTTTGTCTTATAAATGTCACCTTTAATGGACTCTTCTATTGAAAAAATTGTAATTTTTTGATTACATAAGTACTGTAGTTGCAAAGGTATTGCATTTATCCATATTTGTTTCATGCCATTGGATTAATATATTTCCCTATTTTAGTTGTTTACTATTTATCTAGTCTACTTACAGAAAGAATTTGAAATGACTCACAACAAAACAAAAAAGTAAAATCAGACCTTTGAAATAATGATAAAAGAGCAAAAGATATATACTAGGAGAATTGGAAAATTGAGGAGAATAATTGGACCCCAGACCTTTTCTAAAGAAGGTTGCAGCTAAGAAATTAGGAAAATAAAATAAAATTTTAAAAAAGGCAGTCTTTGCAAAAAGAGAGATGTGGTATATTTTTTTCTGATATTCTAGTAATAAAATGACATAATTATCAAACAGGACTTTTCCATGTTCTGAACTCTAAAAGTTTTTATTACAGAAATTCTTATTTAAGGCATATATTGGTTAATGTTGACATCCCATCTAGATCCCATTTACTTAGCAGGCTGGTGCACCCAAGCCAGAGCTCCTTTCACCCTCACCTTTCTCTGGAGGAGTTCCCTTGACTAATAGAAACCACCTAGCTGAGAGTTGCATGGGAGCTTGCTAACCTCTTCCTAGGATGGCTTGTGGAAAATGACAGACTGATATAATACACAAAAGCCAGGTCCCCGTCCTCTTAATGGGCAACCTTGTAGAACAACTGACACTCCTGAGGTCCTCATGAAACCAAGCTGAGGCTGGGACTCCTTCTGCTGAAACTGCATTTTTGCTTACCTCCTTTCCTCTGTCCAGTCCTATTTTACTTACTTTCTCTACAGGTTTCTCTTGCAAATATGCCCCCAATAAATCATTTGCTCAAGAATCATCCCACAACAAGACAAAATATATTTTTTAAAAAAAAGGTAAATCATTTTTAATAAAATGTTTTGAACAAAATTTACAGAGGCATTTTCTTTAGATAGCTTTGCCTTAACTCTTTCCTTAGTTAAACCCGAGGAAATAATATTAATTCATGATTTTTTAAAGTATGGCATCAAATGCCATTTATCTTGTTTTTAATTCTTCTTTAGATTTACTCTAAAAATAAGTAGATTTACTTCATTTTCTTTCTTTTTTTTTTTTTTTTTTCCATTGGGTGGACCCCAGATGACACGTTCTGTCTTTGAACAATGGGAAGATTGCTTTGTATTTGGCCAGGAGGAAGAAACAGTCTAAATATAGATACCCAATCAAAGTGAGAGAGAATGAGACTAAAACAATTTGGTAGCCAGTTTGAGGCAGGAGGGGAGTCTGATCAGAAAATGTATGCTCTAAACCTGTTTAATCGTAGGAATCACCTCCATCTGACCCATGATTTTCAGCAAGTAAAATAAACTTCATGTGTATCATTTTCTTCATCTTAAAAAGAAGTGATAATAATATCTGCCTGTTAGGATTGCAGTAAAGATTAATATACATCTGGACACTCTCATAAAGTGAGCACTAAAATGGCCGATTAATAAATATTAGCTTTGGCCAGGTGTGGTGGTGCATGCCTACAATCCCAGCATAGGAGCCTGAAGTGAAAGGATCACTTGAATCCAAGTGTTGGAGACCAACCTGGGCAACATAGCAAGACCCCATTTCTACTAAAACAAACAAACAAAAAAATTAGCCAGGCATGGTGGTATGCACCTGTGATCCCAGCTCTTTGGGAGGCTGGAGTGGGAGGATCACTTGAGCCCAGGAGGTTGAAGCCACAGTGAACTGTAATTGCACTAGTGCACTTCGGCTTGGTCAACAGAGCAAGACAATGTTTCCAAATAAACAAATAAATAAATATTAATAAATAAATATTAGCTTAATCATTTTCTAACACACCTCCTCTTCAAGTAAACATTTGTAATATTAAAGAATATAGGGGCCATTACAGAAAGTACTTTTGAAATGAAAACCTGTACATGAGAGATATGTCTCTGAAGAAGGAAAAGTGTGTGTGTGTGTGTGTGTGTGTGTGTGTGTGTGTGTGTGCATCCACCTTGCACCTGTGTGAAATATATGTTTGGTCTTCATTCCTGTTTTTTAGAAAAAACTTGGAATTTCCCGAACAAGTGTCTTCTTTATCCTAATTATATGACTGGTGGGTAGGGTTTCCTCAGCAGCTTCAAGGTGGGTGCTGGTCACCACAAAGACCAAGGGAGGACTAGAAGGTTGGGACTTTCAGCTCCATCTCCCTAACCTTTGGGGAGAAGCCAGTGTCTGAAAGTAATGTGGACCACCAATGGCCAATGATTGAATCAATCGTGCCTACACAATGAAGCCTCCATAGAAACCTAAAAGGACTGAGTTTAGGGGGCTTCCTTGTTGGCTACCAAAAACATGCAGCTGCCAGGAGGTGGTGTGCCTCAACTCCTGGGGACAGAAGTTCCTGTGCCCAGAACCCTTCCAGACCTCGCCTTATGTATTTTCTCATATGGATGTTCATTTGCATCCTTTAAAATAGATTTTGTAATAAATGAGTAAATATGAGTAAAGTGTTACCCTGAGTTCTTTAGCAAATTAATCAAACCCCAGAAGGGGGTCAATGGAGCCCCAATTTATAGCCAGTCAGTCAGAAGTTCTGGAAGCACAGACTTGCAACTGATATCTGAAGTGGGGAACAGTCTTGTGGGACTGAGCTTTCAACCTGTGGGATCTGGTGCTACGCCCATGTAGATACTGTCAGAATTGAATTGAATTAGACACTCATCTGGTGCTCACTGCTGAACTAGTTACTTACATCACGAATAGGGTAAAACATCCCCACACATTTGATCACAGAAACATTCTGTGTTATGACAGTACACTAGGAAAGATGCCAAGATTTTTTCCTAGAGACAGACAGAGAGAGAGAGAATGTGTGTGTGTGTCAGAGAGAGAGAGAGAGGAAGAGAGAAAGGAAAGAAGAAGGAGGAAGAAGAAGAGGAAGAGGAAGAGGAGACATTTGATCTAGATTAAGTTGATAAGATCCCTTAATTATATTTGCCTAAGAATTCAGAAATAATAGCAGCAACTAATCCAATAAGGAAAGTATTTTTCCCTATCCGATCCGTATTATTTAATAAAAATATTCCACATAGAAGGGAGAAGATCATGTTCTCTCCCTATAAAACATGCGCAAGGGACACAGAAGTTAACTAATATGGGTCTCTGAAATGCATGTTGTTGGTTTTAAAAGCTGTTTCCTAAGTTAACTAAAACAATTCTCTCATGAGCTGTTTTTAGTGAGATAGTCTGTAAACTGTTCAGCAAAGGAAGCTATTTCTATTTAGTTCTAAGGGAAAAGGCTATGGAGAAAGGAACCTGAGTAATTTAATATCAGTGAGAAAGATGGGGAATGAATAGATTTGTTTAAACCACAGCAGCAGCCCAGACAATCGCTGTGGGTAAAAATACTTCACAGCCTCACCAATGGCTTATGGAGAAAGAATTATGAATTCAACACTTCTCAAAGTGTGTTTCATGTAATGCTTTTTCAAAAAAGGGCCTCTATGATGAATACTTGGAAATACAGCACATTTTATATCTGGATATTTGCAATGTATGTTAGCATACGTAAAGCTCCGAAAAACATCCCTGTATTAAAGATACATTATAACTGGAGGCTTTTTGTTTGTTTAGGTTATAGTTTGGGGTGAAAATGATACGTTATCATCAGCCTTAAGTTGGTAGTGATGGCAGATTACCTCCTTTTTCATTATACGCCTAAGATTTTTGAAAGCCTACTAATTCCCAGTAAGGAGAAGAATTTAGTGTGGCTCATTTCAATCACACCATAAAATCTATAATGAGATTGAAGATACTGTAGACTTTATAGTGAGATTGAAGGCACTATATGGAGACACTATAGACTCTATAGATGCTGAAGAGAGCCTTCTTGGAAAGTGGAGCCCAAAGGGAAGAAAACAAGTACATTTCTGACTCTCATAGCAGTCATGGTATTTGTTAAAGGTAGGTAGCCTATTCTCATAAAGACTGGTAGCATCATCCACTGAGGTTTAAAAACTTGTCAACTAACCATTACAGAGGCCAAGGTAAAAACTTCCCCTTTGACCCCTGAAGATTTACTAAAAAAATCAACTCAATACACGTAGGTTAATTGGAGAAAAGGCATACACATTTATTAATATTACACAGGGAGAATCACAGAATGGTTGCCCCATATCCCAAAGGGGTATAGATGCTTATATACACTCCTTCTTAGGGAATGGGGAAGTGTGGATGATTTTTAGGGGAATTCAGTGGGCTTGGAGAACATACAAGGGTCTGGGACAAAGTCTGTTGAGCCAGCAGAGTGGACAACAGTTTGTGACAAAAGTCTGTCCAGGTGTGTTGACAAATTTTAATATTTCTTCCTGTAACATGAGTTCAATTAATGAAAATTCAGGGAAGGAACCCGATGTAATTATTTTCTTCCTTGTCCGGTTTGGATTTGAAGTGGATAAGGAGCTACAGAGAACTTAATCCTGTGTTTTGTGAGACACAGGGGATTGAAACAGGAGGTCGGGGAGAAGGTCTGAGAGACCTTATGGCTTCTTCTTCATTTCAGCATGTCAAAGTACCATATTTTGGGGTATCAATTTCTGATCCCCAACACGGCTTAAGCTCTTTCCACTCCTTTCGTCAGTACTTCTAAAGGTCTGTTTGCTGGCCTGGCATAATCAGGCCAGTTTTATGTCTGTTGTCCTCTAGATTATGATGTTATGGGGATGTTTGTTGCATTGGGTCAGTACTGCAGAGAGCCGAAAACCTCACTGTGGGATCAGAGGCAATACTCAGAAAGCCAGGGGCAGTTGAGTATTTCTGTTGGAACAGACGGAGCTACTTGGTCAAGTGGCAATGGACAGACTCCAGTATACATTACAGTCCACTAAGAGCTAAAGATCTGACCATACCTATGAAGTTGTTTCTGAATAGCTGGCTGAAGGGAGGAGACAGAAGCTGAGTGCTTCTTTGGGTACCAGAGTGGAGCCCTTTCAGTGGTAATTAGAGGGAGATGGCAACATCACTTAAAGGGGATTCATGCACAAAGGGCTGAACGCTAAAAGTATAGTTATTTGCACCCAGCACATTGAGTTTTCATGTCAAACTGCTTCGGGTGCCAGCCAACCCTGGTACCACCACTCCGTCTTGGAATCAGGTATCTTACACACCCAAAACATCCCCTCCCCACCATCATATTCACACATATGCACATTTCCTGTTCCCTGATGACCACGCTCTGTAAGGTTAGAGTTATGCTTTGATCGTGTTATTATCTTAAAAAAATGAGGTTTTGACATGTTAATCTCAAGTAACTGAAGCCAACTAAACTTATGCTTAAATATTAAAGAAAAGCCATTCAACTTTTTATTTGCAAAAGCAGGAAAACAGGAAGTATATTTCAAGGTTATTTTCTGTTCTTGCCTATCTGTGATGCTTTGCCAACTCCTCTAGCTAAGAAAGATAAAAAGCAATTCAGTCTAGCATTTCATTTCAGGACCCCCCACATTAGAGTTTAATTATAGTTAAACTGGAGTTTTCCAAACTTATTTGACCCATTTAATATTACCTCAAAATGGGGTTCTGCAGAGCAGAATCTTTTAAGTGTTTGACTGCAAGGTGCATTATTTGGTATTTGCATCTTATAAAACTATGTAAAGTAGAAAAATGAGAAAAGATAGCTAAACTTCCCCATGCCTCATTTCCCCCATCTCCTAAATTGAATTAATAGAATCTGTCATGGTCCTTTCTGTCTGTGACCTTGGGGAGGTTCAAGTAGAGATGACCTGTAAAAAAGTTTTTATTTTTTGTATATTCAGTTACTGCTTCAGACAGGGAAGTTAAGTTAAAGAAAAGGAAAGAAAAGGTGCATTCTCTTTGTAAAGTTTTATTTAATCCTTATCAAATCCTGAGTAATTATTCAGCTTTCTATCAGCATGATTTTGTCAGGGAAATTGAGGTAGAGTATATTTGCATGCTCAACCCAAACTCATAGTCATTAAAGGACAAATTGATATAAGCAATTAGATGATCTCCTAAGGCTATTAGTGAATTCCAAGAGCCGGTATAATTTGAAGTATGTCCAAAACTGAAAACAAAAACAAAAATGAACAGATTTGTCAAAGCAATCCTTTAAGAATTTTGTTGTTTACCTAGTTTTACCACTCCCCATCACCCCACTCCCTTTAAGTAGCAGAACTGTGACCACAAAAACATTTCTTTATCCAGATCTCTACACATAAAGTAGCTTGGTGAACTCAAATCTTGAGATTTTTCATGTATACGATCTATGCTGCATGCCCTAAAACATTGCTCTTGTTTCAAAATCCCTAATAGTATTGAGGAGGATATGAATGTATTTTCCTTGCAGTAGAAAATAATTTCTTGATTGAAATTAATAATCATGTTATTTAATAATCATAACATTTTTCTCTTCAAAATGTAGCCTGGGTACTGAAACACAGCTCTGAGTGATCAGACTTCCTGACAATGAATTCAAGTAGCAGGGACATTTTTGTTACTCAAATAAGTGCTTGATTACATGGACCTCTGTATATATTTTATTAAGATCCAATGCATTACCCTTTGGCTCACATTTCAACAAACCAACTTTAAGTTTGCAGTTGTTGTTTTTAAAGGATAGAACACAATGGATTTTAAATAAATATTTCCTTAATCTGAAGTTTTATCCAGTTACCTTTCTAGAGGAGAACAAGCAAAGAAAAATTGTGGAGGAGAAAGAGCTCTGAAGATAAAGGTTTTCTGACTTAGAATAAAGCTCCTCCAAAGGCCTAAACTTGCTTAGTTAAGATTATGGGAGATGCCCACTATGAGGACCTCGTTTACCCATTCGGTTCACAACAAGCACCATCCTCTGTATTCACTTTCAAAATTGTAGATAGAACTCTTAGTTCAAAACTGGAAAAATTGTGGAAATCATTTATGGCAGTGACAACACGCTGATTCTTCACAATTGCAGCATCACCCGGGAAGGTTAGGTTCTGGAATCATACACGGGCATACCTCGTTTCATTGCACTTCACAGACATTGTGTTTTTAACAAACTGAAGTTGGGTGGCAACAAACCCAATCTGCATCAAGCAGGTCGATTAGCAACATTTTTCTAACAGCGAGTGTTCACTTCATGTCTCTGTGTCATATTTTGGTAATTCTTGTAACGTTTCAGACGTTTTCAGTATTATTTCATCTGTTATGGTGAACTGTGACCAGTGATCTTTGATGTTACTATTGTACTAGTTTTGGGGCCCCATGAGCTGCTCCCATATAAGATGGCAAGGTTAATCAACAAAAATTATGTGTGTTCCGACTGCTCCACTAACCAGTCATTCCCCTTCTCTCTCACTCTTCTCAGCCCTCCTTATTCCTTGAGACAAAATAGGATTAAAATCAGGCCAATTAATAATTTTGTAGTGGCCTGTACATATTCAAAGTGTAAGGAAGTGTCACGTGTCTCTCACTTTAAATCAAAAACTAGAAATGATTTAGCTTGGTGAGGAAGGCATCTAAAGCTGAAATAGGCTGAAAGCTAGGCTTCTTGTGCCAAAGAGTTAGCCAAGTTGTGTATGCAAAGAAAAAGATCTTAAAGGAAATTAAAAGTGCTATTGCAGTGAATACGCAAATGATAGAAAAGCAAAACAGACTCATTGCTAATATGGATAAAGTGAGTGGTCCGGATGAAAGCTCAAACTTGCCACAACATGCCCTGAAAAAGTTAACCTACAGATAAGATTACGAAGTGAATTTTAGCTCAAGTTGAGTTTAGTAAGCCAAGCCCTAATTTCCTGTAATTTTCTAAGGGCTGAGAGAGGTGAGGATGCTGCAGAAGTAAAGTTTGAAGCCAGCAAAGGTTGGTTCATTTGATTTAAGAAAGTAAGTCATCTCCGTAGCATAAAAGTGCAAGGTGAAGTAGCAAGTGCTGAGATAGAGGCAACAGCAAGTTTTCCAGAAGATCTAGCTGAGATTTAGCAAGAGACTTTGCATCAAAATAAAACAGCCTTCCGTTGAAAGAGACATCATCTTCTTTCAGATCTAGAGGGAAGAAGTCAATGCTTGCCTTTAAAGTTTCAAAGGACAGGCTGATTCTCTGTTACATGTCAGTCAGTACAGCTGGTGACTTTAGGTTGAAGCCAATGGCCATTTATCATTTTGAAAATTCAAGGGCCCTTAAGAATTATACTAAATTTACTCTGCCTGTGCTCTATAACTAGAACAATAAAACCTGCATGACGGCACATCTGTCTGCAGGATGGTTTGCTGAATATTTGAAGCCCACTGTAGAGACCTACTGCTCAGAAAAAAAAATTCCTTCAAAATATTATTGCACATTGATAATGCACCTGGTCACCCAAGAGCTCTAATGGAGATATACAAAGAGATTAATGCCATTTTCATATTTGCTAACACAACTTTCATTTTGCAGCCCATGAATTAAAGAGTAATTTTGGTTTTCAAGTCTCATTATTAAAGAAAGACATTTCTTAAGGCTATAGTCACCATAGAGAGTGCTTCCTCTGATGGATCTGAGCAAAGTCAATTGAAAATCTTGTGGAAAGGATTCTCTATTTTAAATGCTATTAGGAGCACTTGTGATTCATGGAAGAAAGTTGATATACCAATAATAAGAGGTGTTTGGACAAAGTTGATTCCAATCCTCATGGATGACTTTAAGGGGTTCAAGACTTCAGTGGAGGAAGTAACAGCAAATGTGTGGAACTATTAAGAGAACTAGAATCCGAGGTGGACTCTGAAGATGTGACTAAATTGCTGCAAGCTCATGATCAATCCAATATGAATGGAGAAGGAATGGCTACTTATGAATGAGCTGAGAAGGTGGTTTCTTGAGATGGAAGCTACTCCTAGTGAAGATGTTGTGAACATTGTTGAAATGATAACAAGGTAGAATATTACATAAACTTAGGTGATCATGTAGTGGCAGGGCTTTGAAAACAATGATTTTGATTTTGAAAGAAGTTATATTATGGTAACACACTATCAAACAGCATCACACACTGCAAATAAATCTTGTGTGAAAGGAAGAGTCAATCAATGTGGAAAGCATCATTGCAGTCTTATTTTAAGAAATTGCCACAGCCACCCCAACCTTCAGTAACCACCATCCTGATTAGTCAGCAGCCATCAACATTTAGGTATTAACTTCTACCAGCAAAAAGATATAACTTGCTGAAGGCTCAGATAATCATTAACATTTTTTTAGTAACCACATATCTTTACATTAAGGTATATACTTTGTTTTTTAAACGTGATGCTATTGCACACCCAATAGACTACAGTAAACAGGAAACATAACTTTTATATGTACTATATGTACTGGGAAACCAAAAATAATTGGTGAGTTGCATTATTGTAAGATTTGCTTTATTGTGTTGGTCTGGAATCAAAGTTACAATATCTCCAAGATCTGCCTATAATCTCGAGTTTGTATTTTAACTGCATTACCTCTTAGTTGTGTAACATTGAAGTCTGTAGGTGACTACTTTTTCCACTCTCATTTATAATGTGGAAAATAATAAGACCACATACAGTTATTTTATATTCAAATGATATATTGTACATAATGAAATTAGCACAGTGCCCAGTAAAGTGTGGGTATGATTATCCTCATTAGGCTTTCAACCTCACTAAAATGTCACTTTCTGTGTAATTGTACATGAAAGAAAAAACATTTCACAAAATTCAGATTCTGAGCAAGTCACACTGTACATAAATTTTCTAAATACTCTATGTTATATTCTCCTGAAAATATGAAATTTTAGGGTCTGAATTTACTGTTTACATTTTTTCAGCCTTAACTTGGTATTGATGAGTTTCTTTAGTTGAAATAGCTATTTTAATTTCAAAATGGCAAAGCATTTGCTTTTCACCAAAATAGAAGATGCAAGAGTATTTTTTAAGTTCATGAGATGAGAAGCAATATGAAAAACATTCCATTTTCTCTTACTCTCTGACTTTAAGGTATAGACCATTCAGTTCATAATAAATGTCATCCTCTGTGTTGGGATTTATGACAAGAGAGTACCCCCACTTATAAAGGAACTACTGTTATTTTCAGACAAAGCTTTAAAAGGTGAAACAGGCACTCCAGCAATTTATCTGACTTGATACATTTTCATTCTTTGGAAATGTGTGCTTAAAGTTATGGTCCTTTACTTGAAAATTCCCATTTTCCTAGAGATTACTCTCATTTTACTTCAAGAATGACATCTTGCCCCACAGAATTGTATCTTCCTTAAGAAAAAATTCTGTCTCTTTCTGAGTTTCTTGAGATCTGTAACTCAAATTTCCCTAATTATCTCTGCCTACTGACTCATATAGACTCTACCGTGAAGCGTAGCATCTGTTAAAGGGAAGTGATCAGTGGGCTGGGCTAGAGAACTATCCAGGCTATTGTATTTGATTTCCCAAATGTTAAGAGTATATTTGACATTAACATGGTACAGAATCCTTTCTTCTCAAGTCCCTATCTCTGTGTTCAATCAGTCTAGGAGGAGACACGAAAGATCTGAGCAGGGTCAATTCTCTCATTTGGGTGTTTGACAGCAAAATGATACTGAGACTCCTCATTGTTTCAAAGACCATAGTTTTGTTAACAAGGAAAGATCAAACAATAATTTGAGATTCTAGTCAAGAAATTTGGACTCAAGTCAGAACCTGGGGAAAGAGAAAGAAATCAGGGTACCTGGATTGCAAGTAGTAAACAAAGGCAAATACAACTGCAAAGAAAGGAAAGATGATAGAGGATAGGTAGCGGCTTATTGTGTAAATACTCCTTTCAGCCAGAAATATTTTACCCCATGGTTGAGACACAGATCCTACTTATGGATTTTTCATTGTTGATCAGGAATAATTCAAGTTATGTATGGCAGTGACGTTCATAGTACTTGTAATTATTCAGAATTTAGGCATCAATTTTCATCATTGCGAAGAGTCATTTTAGCAACATATAAACAATCTAATAACATACAATTATTAAAGCAATGTTGTGAATAAACTCTTTTCATAATAGTTTTTCGCTACTCATTTTTTTCTATGCTTCTGCAAGGCTATCATGTTAAGAAAGAATAAAGGGTATCGTATTTAAATGATTGATTAACCTGTTATTGTCTTAAATGTTTCATATTTTGGTTGTTATTTTCCTTGGTTGTTACCATTTGTGTTGAGTAGCACAAGTTAGTCTGTTTCAAAACGAGGAACACAACTCATTCTCTGTATCTACAAAAAATATAGTGAATATCTTAGAGATGGTGCATGGATCATGTATTTTAAATAGTAAGATTCCTAGAACAGTATACATAACTATCATGTCTTTGGACCTCTTAATTTTAGTCTCTATTGTTTTTTGCCTTGTGATATAACCTTAAGCATTTACAACCCCCTAGTATTTAAGACATCTATGTTAATGACTTTTATTTTCCTACATCTCCAAGCTAAAATTCCTGTTACCATCCACAATTGTATCCTTTCCTAATGCAGCACAGACAGGTAAGGCTACAATCAGCAGTTTGGATCTGAAATAAGGCTTTTCATTGTGATGTAGTGTCTGGTGTGGTGGGAGAGATCCTTGAACACCTGCATGCCTTCCAATCATGACTTTGCTATTTATCTCCCCAACATCCATTTGATTAAACCTAGCGTTCCCCTTTCTGCTTTGAACATTCTTTATTCTGGGTCATGCTCAGCTGCTTTGAATGGGAGTCTAACTTTGGATTTGCCATTAAAAGTTTCTGGAGTGAGCTCTCCGCATCTTCTTTCACTATTCTTTGGCCGAGATGTTACAAATCATCTTAGATCTTCTGCTGCACAGATGGAGCTTATAAAGAGTCTGAGCTGGAGAAATAGGTAGAGACAAGACTATGCTATCTTTATAGAATTCGCTAAAGGGACAATCCATAAGAAAGCAGTCACATAGTTTGGATGTCATATTAGACCAAACTACTACTGTTATGAATAAAAAAGCCTGTCAAATAAGAAAAAGCCTCAGTGGACATCTACAGTCCTGCACATTCAGCACTCCTCCCTCAGTCTCTGGAAATAGCATTCCATTTTAATAAAACTGTCACCCTTCCCACCCCACATTTGAGAATCTGCAGCTATGGTTTAATCTTGGAATCATTATATTGATTCATTTTTCAGCAAGTGGAGTTCTGGTTCCACAAAAATAATAAAGGGGAACTTATTTATTATTATTATTATTATTATTATTTCACTCATTTTTTTTCAGACAGAGTCTCGCTCTGTCACCCAGGCTGCGGTGCAGTGGCCGGATCTCAGCTCACTGCAAGCTCTGCCTCCCGGGTTTATGCCATTCTCCTGCCTCAGCCTCCTGAGTAGCTGGGACTACAGGCGCCCGCCACCAATGGGGGGTGGGGGGGGGTGGGGGGGGGGGGGGGGGGGGGGGGTTGGGGGGGGGGGGGGGGGGGGGGGGGGGGGGGGGGTCGCCCAGCTAGTTTTTTGTATTTTTTAGTAGAGACGGGGTTTCACCATGTTAGCCAGGATGGTCTCGATCTCCTGACCTCGTAATCCGCCCGTCTCGGCCTCCCAAAGTGCTGGGATTACAGGCTTGAGGCACCGTGCTCAGCCTGTTATTTCACTCATAAAAGAGTATCCTGTGTCCTCTGAGTTCTCCAAGAACCCCTCCAGACATAGTTCCCACCCACCATCCCCACCCCTGAATAAATACTCCCCTATTTAGTAACAATGTATCATATTCTATTTTGCAGTGTGTATAAATGCATCTTCCTTGGGCACATGTCCCCAGAGAAATGGCAAATATTGGAGGGCGAAGATTGGGAGGCACATCTTTATATTTTTCTATAGCATTATATGTATAGCCAGGCCCCATCATATTATTAACGATATGAATTTAAGGAAAAGCTTACTTTTACTTTAGGTCTCCAAATTAGATTTGTAATTGTCAAGTAAATTATGCTTCCTACTGGAAAACATTACATTTTCTTTTCTTTCTTAGAAAACAATTAGTCATTAAGAATATCAAACCCCCAAGGGCAGGAAAAAATTATTTAAACCTCACCACATGTGGTTTGAAACAGGATTTTCTGACTGAGGAGACTAATCAGGCACATTGAATGTTCTAAATGTATTTTCTATTAAACAGGGACTGCTGTAAGGCCAACTGCTTCACACCCGTGTCTTTAGGCTCATTAATTAACTAGCTGCTGTGCAAAATTCATTCTAAAGAAATAAGTTAACTCAAGATAATCCAAAAATAAATTACCTTTAGGACTACAGCTGGTCTCCTTATCATGTGTCTACATTGTAAACTGGTAGTAAAACTGTAAAGTTAGTGTTTTGTAAAGGGGATAATTATGAACGAGAATGTGTGTCTTCTAGAACGTTGATTTCATGTACGTAGATTTTACCTTCTTGTTTGAACTTTCTGGTTAGTTCAATCAAATTTTCCAAGTTTTTTTTTTTTCATTTCAATTGATGATTAATTCATTTAGAATTTTGAATTTAATTAGGCAATATGAATTTGAGTAATTTCAAAGAAAAACATAAACAGAACCTGAGATTTTCTTTATATTTCTCCTTGTGCAATATTCTAGTTCTTACATAGTTTTCTAACCTTTTTCATTATAAATCCTCAGTTGGGTTTGCTAGCAAACATTCCTTCTCACACAGACATATACATACAGAAACCAATTCTTACGTCAAATGTGATCAGAATAGGACATTCAGCAGTAGTCTTTTTCTTACCATCTAGCATGTTTGAAAACTAAGGTTACTGTACCCATGTGTCCATTGGCAGAACTGGGATCCTTTGCCCAAGGGATGCGTCTTACTGCTTGTGTGATTCCGAAGTCACAGCATCTATTCTCTTTCTTTCTCCACCCTCCATATTATTTTAATCTATAATGTTTCTTGATCCTGGGATCATGCCCTAAACTCTCTTGTCTGACTTTGGTAACTGAAATTTTAATAGCTCTTATTAGAGTCCTATTCTGGTGTGCTCATTTGTGTGTGTGTGCGTGCATGAGAGAGAGAGAAAGATTAGGAGATCAGAGACTGAATTTGACTCCTTTTTGTTCAGTCATTCCTGGAGTCTCATTAGGAGAGAATCTAAGATCTATATGCTGGAACTTCGTGTTGGTATGTTCGGATGATATCTGTAATACAGCAAGCAGCATGTTGGTGCTATTTCTGTGAACTCAAACAGCTGCCAACATGCATGGCTGCCTTTACAAGGCTACTACCTACAGTTGTGTGTATTATATATCTATGAGAATCAATGTGTCAGCTAGCCTTGAAATCACCATATTTCCTTTCCTTGGACCACAGTTGCTAATACTGAGGCCATTTAAAATCACACTATTGAACAGAAAGAAAAACAAAGTCACAACAGCACATGTAGATGCAATAGCTGACGGAATGCACCTTCCGGGCAGGTGGGATTTTTTTCTCATTCTTTGTCTCTACACTGGCATTTAACTCTCCTAGACACAGAGGTATGAATCACCATCACCGCGTATTATCTTCCCAAGAAATGTCTGAGCTGCTTTACATACATTAATTCCTTTATAGTAGACTCTATGAAGCATTATGTTGAATGTTTTTGCATGTATTATCTCATTTATCTGGAAATGTACAAAGCCTGAATGGTGGAAAATCTTGCTCTTCAGACTTATCTGTGTATTTTAAGTGGGTCACTGTCACTGTGGGGAGTACCAAAATGGAGATGGAATGACAGAAAGGCAAATGTTCACTCATACACCATAAACAATGACATTTGGGGCAGCAAAAGGCTGCTTAGATGATGGTGGTCCCATGAAAGTATAATGGAGCTGAAAAATGTCTATTGCCTAGTGATGTTGTGGCCTTACTGTCATAGCACAATGCATTGTTCACATGTTTCTGGTGATGCTGGTGTAAACAAACCTACTGCACTGCCAGTCATATAAAAGTCTAGTACATGCAGTTATGTACAGTACATAATACTTGGTAATTATAATAAATTGCTATGTCACTCATTTATGTATTTACTGTACTGTACATTTTATCATTATTTTACAGTGTATTCTTTCTAGTTATAAAAAAATGTTAACTGTCAAACAGCCTTAGGCAGGTCTTTCAGGAGGTATGCCAGAAGAAGACATTGTTATCATAGGAGATGACAGCTCCATGTATGATATTGTCCCTGAAGACCTTCCAGTGGGACAAAATGTGGGGGTGAAAGACAGTGATATGGATGATCCTGATCCTGTGGAGAACTAGGCTCATGTTGTCTTAGTTTTTCAGAAAAACTTTGAAAAGTAAAAAAAAAAAAAAAAGAAAGCTTTTAGAATAAGGATATAAAGGAAGAAAATATTTTTGTACAGCTGTACAATGTGTGTTTTAAGCTGCGTCATTACAAAAGAGTCAAAAAAGTTAAAGCAAAGTTTATAAAGTAAAAAAGTTACAGTAAGCTAAGGTTAATTTATTATTAAAAAAAAAAATATATATATATATAGTTTTGCTCTTGTTGCCCAGGCTGGAGTGCAATGGCATGATCCCGGCTCACTGTGATATCCGCCTTCCAGGTTCAAGCAATTCTCTTACCTCAGCCTCCTGAGTAGCTGGGATTACAGGCATGCCCCCACCCCTGGCTAATTTTTTGTGTCTTTAGTAGAGACGGAGTTTCTCCATGTTGGTCAGGCTGGTCTTGAACTCCTGACCTCAGGTGATCCACCTGCCACAGCCTCCCAAACTGCTGGGATTACAGGCGTGAGCCGCGGCACCCGGCCCCAGAAATAAAAATGTTTTAAAATAAATGTGTAGCCAAAGTATACAGTGTTTATAATGTCTACAGTCATGTACCATAAATGTCCTAGGTCTTCAATTATGACTCACCCGGAGCAACTTCCAGTCCTGCAAGCTCCATTTGTGGTTAGGGCCTTATGCTGCAAGTCTATCATTTTTTATCTTTTATTTCCTATTTTTACTGCACCTTTTCTATGTTTAGATACACAAATACCATTGCGTTATAACTACTTACAGTATTCAGTACAGTAGCATGCTGTACAGGTTTGTAGCCTAGAAGCAATAGACTCTACCAGATAGCCTAGGTGTGCAGTAGGCTTGCAGTAGGCTGTACCCTCTCTGTTTGTGTTAGTACACTCTGTGATGTTTGTACAATGACAAAAATGCCTAACAATGCATTTTTCAGAACATATTTTCATCAAGTGATATATGACTGTATTTGGGGTAGAGGAAAGAGCCAGAAAGCTTGAGAATAAGTGGGAGAAAAAGATAACCAATTTTGGAAGCAAGTGCTAATTTTTTCTTACTTTTCCAGATGGGTTTAAACAAACCTAAGATTAATATGCTTAGATTAAAATGTTTTATTCGTATGAAGAATATGTGAAAATTTACTCTTAATTATTGCTCATCTAAATAATCTAAGACAAAAGTAAGTAAAATCAAGAAAATAATACATTCTATATGAATATCAGCCTAACTCCTGGCCATGTAACTGTGTGTGCATGTATGTGTGTGTGCGTGTGTGTGTGCATGTGTGTAAGTGTGTACACACAATATGTGCTACATATAATTTAGTTTTTTTATTTAAGATACTTCACAAGTCTATTATAGAAAGATTTCAATGGTAGCTTTTACATATTTGGAGAGTGATAATGTCCCCTTTTTCACCCCAAATTCTTCAGTGGCTCCCAACTGAAAGTATTAAAGCTTCAAAATCTGTCCTACCGAATTTTTCATGTTCTGCTCCCTAGCCATGTATCCAGCCTCATCTTCTTCTCATGGACCTCATCTCAAACACCAGTATTTGGCAATGCTGATCCATTTCTAGATAATTAAATATACTGAAATCCACCTGTCTACCCACACACACACTTTTAATATTTTTTTCAGCCTAAAATTACTTTTTCTTTCTTGCACAATTGGAAAATCTCTTCCAATTTTTCAGTACTCAAAATACTACTTCTACTTGAAATCTTTCCTTGATAACATCAAAATGATTGAGGTTATTATATGTTTATAGTGCACAATAGGTCCATTTCAATCAATTACCTGGTGCGCAGTGGTTATAATATTTGCAAGTCTTTCTATTAAAGCTCAACTGTGAAGCATGAACACCACCTTCCTACCTCCACATCTCTAGTGCCTCATTCTGTCCGTGGTATAAGTGCTTCCTGACTTATTAATTATCTAAACAAATGAAGAATGTATGTATCTATGTATGTATGCATGGTGTGAATGGGTGGGTGGGAGATGGGTGAATGGATAGATTGATGGATGAGTGGATGGGTGAATAAATAAATCAAGAAAAGAAGTGGATGGATGAGTGGGTAGACGAAGGGTTTGCATTTATAAAGCAAATTAATCTTTCTAGTAAGAGAGTTTTTTATGTAAGATAATTGTATTTGTTATCAAGAATACATGAACCTATAGTATAGTTATAAAATTTCTGTGTTCACATTGCAATAATCATAATTTCATAATTATCAGAAAGAAAAGAAGAAACAAGGATGGGAGTATTTTTTCTGTCATAACAATCCCTTGCAATTAAACTTAATGCTAGACAATTCTATCATCCTGGAAAAGAAGCTATTAGACACAAATTTTAATTTTAAATTATTTTAAGTTATTTTTTTCTATAACTGAACTGACAGCGTCTCCTCACCAAAAGTCTTTTTAAAGTAGTATCCTAAAAACTGTTAAATAACATATGGTTCTTTTCTTGGAATTGGTAATAGATCTTAAAAATGCAATTGATAAGTGAAAATTATGGTAGAGATGTTCATTTCAATAATGAAAATATACACTGAAAATAGGTTCTTTTTTTTCTCATGCACTTTTTTCTCTCTCAAAAAATATTGTTTTATTGCCTTTTTTTAAAAAGTGCTCATTTTTCCTATGATTCTTATGAATTTGCTTTGAAAAAGTCTTTTTTTAAAAAAAATTCTAGCTGTTTGCAATAATTACACACAGAAAACTGAAGTGAAGGTCACTCTCTAACATCTGGAAATGGAAACAGAGATTCCTGTTAATTAGGATAACAGAGATGAAGCAAAATCTACTTTGTAAGCAGGTATTTGATGGTAGTGAGGGTGCAGGAGAGGATTAGAATGCAGAAACAGGGCAGGGTATGAGGGCATAGACAAAGAGGTGAAGAGATTCTAAATCTGAATGCCTTACCAAAAGTAAAAACAAGGCAATCTCCAACACCACTGCTGTGGACAAAGCAGAAAATATTTGCTAAATATGCTATCCTCCAAAATGACTCTTTCCTTTAAAATAGATGAGCTACATCTGCAGTGATAACAATGAATATCCAGGAGGATTTGGGTCTGCTGCAGACTGTCATGCTGATGTGTAGAGCATCAGTCAACCGTCTTGCAGCAGATTCGAAGTAACACCCCACCCATTTGTTTTCTTCAGTCCATGACTTTGTCCAAGGCCCGAGGCAAGCCCAGATTCCCAGTCACTAACAGAGGTGTTTGTCACTCCTGGGGTGCACTCTGCCTCTAGCCCAGCAGCTGTTGTTTAGTGATAGATCAGTGAAGCAAAACATTATGCAGTGATGAAAAATAGATCCTGAGTCATCACTTGCGTTCTTACTCCTTTGTTCTACATTAGTCTCAAACCTCTGGGATTCATTTAACGGTGATCATTTGTTACTGAGGGGCAACTGTCTTTCAGACAATGGTGATGGAGTCACCTTTGAAGTGAGTGCAAACGAGGAGAAATAATTTTTCAATATACCCTCTTAGGATTGCTTTTGATAAAATGGTGCTTGCTCAGAGAGGCTGCCCAGAATGTAGATTATATTCAGCAATAACAAATGAGGAGTTTCAACTTCTTTTTTTTTTTTTCCTTTTCTTTTCTTTTTTCTCCACAGGAAGTTAGTTGGTTTATCTTCTGGAATTTCTAATAGGATTCAATTCAGGAGATAAAGGGGTCTGAAATAAAATGCAAATGCTTAAAGTTTCAAGGGGTTCTCTGTGTAATTATATCCCAGTATATTTTGTCACATCTTATTTTATGTTGTGTTACTTTAGTTACATTAGGAAAATATACTTGTTAAATCTTATGCACTCTCCTGAAAATACAAGTTTGGACTGCAGTTTTCTAATTCCCTAAGGTAAATTGTTTGCACATTTAATAGGATTATGTTTTCTATGCTCATGCAACTCCCTCTAAAGTCAATGACTTTGGTACAGTCTTTCAGATCTCAATATAAGTAATTTCCATCTCAACCATGACGATCAATACTTTGTGATTTCTTCCACATAATTTAATCCATTAAATTTATTGGCAATGCCAATGCCAAACATCAAATCTTTAATGAAAATGAAGATTAATATTTAGCCAAGTAACTTCAAATCAACAAATGTCTGAAGCATTTGTGTTGCTTACATTGAACATTGATTTCTTTCTCCTGGAAAGCAATCTCTCACGGTGGAGAATATTTGCCTGAATCATACTCCTTTCCACAAGAGTAAGAGCAAAGTGCTTTGCAATAGGCATCAGCGAACAGGGTCTCTTTGAATCTTAGCTATGTCTTTGTCTAACAAAGCAAGCCCATGTAAAAAAGATACTTTACATTTCATATACATAGTCCATTTTTCTCTCGTATCATCTTATTGAGTTACAGCAGGCATTTTGTTTTAATTTACTTTATTGTGGTGATATTTACATATATAGCAAATTTCACCAATTTAAAGTATAGAATTAGAAGAGTTTTGATAAATGTATATAGTGGTATAATCACCACAAAAACCAAGATACAGAGATTATTTCCATCATTTCAAAATGTTTCATGCTATCTCTTTGTAGTCAGTTCCTCTCATCATCCCCTGGGCTGACAAATACTACTATCCTTTATATCATTAGAGTTTCACCCTCTTCAGAATTTCATAGAAATGGATTCATATGGTATATAGTATTTGTGCCTGGCTTCTTCATGTTAGTATAATAACCTTGAGATTTATCCATATAGTTGCACACATCACTAGTTCCTTGTTTTTTATCACTCAGTAGAATTCCTTTGTATAGATATACCACAGTATTTTTATGCATTTACCAGTTGATACAAATTTACATTTTATCCAGGCTTCAACTATTATAAACGAAGCTGCTATGAATATTTGAATACAAATCTTCATAGATTTTTACTTCTCATGGGTAACTACCTAGATGTGAAATTGCTGGTTATAGTTAGGTGAATATTTAGCTTTATAATTAAAAAAATTGTATTCCAAACTTGTTGCAGTTTTTCATTACCATCAGCAATGTTTGGAGCAAATGTTCACTTACTCTACAATTTTGCCAAAACTCCATTAGTCTTTAATTTTAGGTATCTATTGGATATATATTACTATCTTATTTTGGTCTTTGTTTGCATTTCACAAATAAATACACTTTGCTGTTTTTAATTGGTTTGTTTGCTATTTGATATATCCTTTGATAAAATGTCTCTAAGTCTTTGCCATTAAAAAAATCAGATGTTTTTCTATTATTAAGTTGTAAGAGTTCTTACAAATTCTGGATACATATTCTTTATCAGATTTCTTCCTTCCATAGTTTGCATTTACATTTTCCTAACAATGATTTCTGAAGAACTAACTTTTTAATGAAGTTTAATATATTATTTTGTATTCCTCATGCTTTCTTTTTCTCATTTTAAAGTGTTTTCCCTAATTCAAAGTCACTTGTATTTTCTCCTATATTTTATTTTTTGAAGTTTTATAGTTTTCAAAATAACAATTAGGTTTATGATCGATTTTGAGATAATTTTTATATGAAAGAAGTAAAGGGTGAGGTTCACTTCTTCTGCATATAAAGATCCAAATGTTACAGCACCATTGCTGAAACAATTACTCTTTCCCATTAAATTGCCTCTGTCTTTGTTGAAAGTCAATTAACTATAAATGTGTGGGTCTGTTTTTGCACTCTGTCCTGTTACATCATCTGCATGTCTCTATTAGTGCAAATAGCATACTGCCTATACTAACTTTATGTATGCCATGATATCAGATAGCGAAAATCCTGAAATATGAGAATCAGTCTGTTAATAAGCTTCAACTTATAAACTCTCTTTTGGGCTTAAGCTCGGGCAACTTCAGGGTGTGTCTTTTTGACAAGAATATTGTCTGTATCTCAACATCCTGCTGGGATATTGAGTGTGATTCAGTTGAATCTATAGCTTAATTTGGGAATAATAGGCATCTTAAGATGTTGAAACTTCTTATCGTGAATCTTCTGATTCATTCGTGTGTATTTTAATTTTTACCCTAACATTTTGTAGTGTTCAGTGTACAAGTCTTGCACAGTTTTTGGTAAATTTTCCTTTAATATTTCATAAATCTCAAGTCATTATAAATGGGATTGTTTCAATTTTAATTTCTATTTGTTCATTGCTAGTATAATGAAATAGAATTCACTTTTTTCAAAACTTTCTATGCAGCCTTGCTAAATTACAAATTCTATTACAATTTTTAGATTACTTAGAATTTTTGACATAAACATACTATTTGTAAATAAAAATAGCTTTTATGCTTCATTTCAATCTTTACAGTTTTTACCTTTTTTTTCAATTTTGTGCTTTCTAAGAAATCCAGTGCAATGTTAAATAGAATTTATATAAAGGGACACCCACCATGTTTGTGATCATAGAAGGAAACAATGAAGCCTTCCACCATTAAGATGACATTAGCTTTTGATTTTTTATGGATACCTTTAATGCCTTTTGAATAATGCTTCTATTCTTATGTTGAACTTTGTCAAATCTTTCTTTAATTTATTGAGATAATCATATTTTAGCATAGGAATGTGGTGAATTACATTAATTTTGAATATTAACCAACTTTCTTCCTAGGATAGAATTCACTTGGTCATGATTTATCTTTATGCATTGTTAGATTTGGTTTGCTTATATCTTATTAAAGAATTTTTGTTTTATATTCATCCGAGACATTCATCTGAAGTTTTTTTGAGCTGGCTTTGCCTAATTGAGACATCAGCGTGATGCTGGTGTCATAAAAGGAGTGGAGAACCGTTTTTTCCTCTTCCATATTCTGGAAGAGTTTGTGTAGAATTGGTATTATTCATTGCTTATATGTATAGTAGAATTTATCAATAAAACCATGTGAATCACGTATTTTATTTGTGAAAAAGGTATAAGTAGAAATTTAATTTATTATTTGCCTTTATTTGAACGCAGTTTGAACACTCAGCAGTCTATGAGTGGTTGGAGTATGGCTACTGGGATTGGCCAACACTCAGCTGTTATTACAGATGCGTACTACTAAGTTAGGTTTCCAGTTTTGTCTGCCTACTAAGCTAGGTTACAGTTCATCCACGAGGACTCTAGAAGTACGGAGTCCTTCTCAGGCCATATTTAGTCTGCTTTAACAATTCCCCCTTTCGGTCAGCCCCTCAATTTAGAGAGAGATTGACCAAAACTTTAGGCATTGACACTGCTCTCTGTCACCATCATAAAGACCTACTTGGTCTCAGTGTGGAATTCACAAGTTGTCTTTAGTTTCATTATGGACTCTTACAAGTCTTCTTTGGTGTTTATATGGAATTCACAAGTTGCAGCTTTGTACCAGCAAAACGATTCTTTATGTTCCTGCTGATCCAGTTGGAGTGACACCATTCAACTCTCAATGTATAGCCATTTACAAAACATTTTAAGACTTGAGAGGATACAGTGTGCCAAGGGGACTATTATTGTGACTATCAAGAAGATACCATCAAAATGCCAAGGTGCGCTCCTTAATAAAAGTTCTTATGAAATGAACCAAACCAAATTAGCCAAGTTAAGGTGCAGACAATATAAGCAGTTCAACAGTGTTAGAGTCTAATTGGTCTGAGTCTTCGTTTGGATTATGATAGTGATTAAGGACCATAGTTCGCTGTCAAGTAGCTTGACTTAAAGAGGCACTCATTTTCATTGTTACCCTGGTAATACAAGTCATAATAACTTGGAAACCTACTAGAATAAATTTCACTACAATTCTTTTTAAACTTGTTCTCTTTCCTTTTTTTCTTTCCAAAAGAAAGAAAATTCAGAGACTGTTTCTCTTCCTTCTTTGGATCAATGCAAACAGAATCTTTTAAATTCTGTTTTATCTCTGCTAGTGGCTTTTTAGCCATTAACCATTTTGTTAATTTTAATGGTTTCTCTAGGCTTCGTAAGATATATCTGAACACAAAACAGTTTTCCCTCAGACATTATTGTGCCACTTGGTAGGTAGCGTAAAAACCTACTTGAGTATAGCTCAGGGTTTACTCACAAGCATGTGAAGATGAATACTCAGCCAAAACCTCCTCGGCTCCCTTCTCATGGGTCTCATGAGCTTTCATTCTGGTCAGGGCCCTCCTAGTCCATATTTTGCCTTCCCACAGCACTCATCTCTGCATCCTCAACTCAATGAAGGCTCTTAACTTAGATCACGTTTACCATCGCTGTCCCTTGACCTATAAACTCCCCTTTGGACTTAAGCTGGGGCAACTGTAGGGGTTATCTTTTTTGTTTCCCTTCTCTGAGTGATCATTGTCCAATGCCATGTGTTATACAGTGTCTAAAAATCTTTTTTCCATGTTGTATTAACTATGTTTCTAGTTTCTGTAAATCTGATGCTTTAACATTTGCCCTACATGCATATGCTGGGCATGCCTTGTTATTGACAACCTGATAGTATGCCTGAGTTACCCTGCCTTGACCTCCTGCACCCCTTGTCACTTCTTACCCTCTTGAGAAGATTCTCTTACTAGGGGACAAGCTTCTGAAATACAAACTAACCAATCCATAGACCACACTCCGACTACCTTCTAGGTCCAGCTTTCATTCTCTGGTATTATCTACCTGCCCCAGTCACCCAGGGCCAGGTACCAGAAACCTAGTGACAGTCCCTGTGCCTGAGAGATCATTGTAATTATTCAAAACGGCTAATCCTAAGCCTGCTTACCTCACCTGGCTCATGCCTTCCTGCAGAAACCACAAAAAGGCCCTTGCCTGCAGTTCCTCGCTCTCCCTCTGCCCCTGAGTGGACTCCACTGCTTCCCCATGTGCCTCCTTCTATAATAGTGAAGCACTTAATTTCATTATTTACCCAGTCGTCTTTCAGGAGCAGGTTGTTCAATTTCCATGTAGTTGTTCAGCTTTGAGTTTCTTAATCCTGAGTTCTAATTTGATTGCACTGTGGTCTGAGATACTGTTATGATTTCTGTTCTTTTGCATTTGCTGAGGAGTGTTTTACTTCCAATTATGTAGTCAATTTTAGAATAAGTGCTATGTGGCGCTGAGAAGAATGTATACCCTGTTGATTTGGGGTGGAGAGTTCTGTATATGTCTATCAGGTCTGCTTGATCCAGAGCTGAGTTCAAGTCCTGAATATCCTTGTAAATTTTCTGTCTCATTAATCTGTCTAATATGGACAGTGGGTTGTTAAAGTCTCCCACTATTATTGTGTGGAGTCTAAGTCTCTTTGTAGGTCTCTAAGAACTTGTTTTATGAATCTGGGTGCTCCTGTATTGGGTGCATATATATTTAGGATAGTTAGCTCTTCTTGTTGCATTGATCCCTTTACCATTATGTAATGCCCTCTTTGTCTTTTTTTGATCTTTGTTGGTTTAAAGCCTGTTTTACCAGAGACTAGGATCGTAACCCCTGCTTTTTGAAGCTGGAAGCCATCATTCTCAGCAAACTAACACCAGAAGAGAAAACCAAACACCACATGTTCTCACTTACAAGTGGGAGTTGAACAATGAGAAAACATGGACACAGGGAGGGGAACATCACACACAGGAGCCTGTCGGGCATTGGGGGGCAAGGTGAGGGAGAGCATTAGGACAAATACCTAATGCATGTAGGGCTTAAAACCTAGATGATGGGTTGATCGGTGCAGCAAACCACCATGGCACATGTATACCTATGCAACAAACCTGCACTTTCTGCACATGTATCCCAGAATTTAAAGTAAAATTTTTAAAAAAAATAGGCAAACCCCCTACTCTTGGAAAATGTAATAAATTATCTTTTCAATGAGAATTGTCTACTAATGTGTTGGCTTTACTATACTTCAAGTTTTCTATTAATACATTATATTGTAAAATATGTATATTTGAAGTTTTCTAGTTTCTAAGGTGAGAATGTAAAACTAGTTCTCCCTGATGGCTGAAAGTAGGAAAAGGTACTACATCACCACCATTTTAAAGTTAAAGAAAAGAATGCTCACAAATGTGTCAACTATCAGAGTCACACACCTCTAGCCAATCACCAATGAACTCAGTGTGTTTTCTGTGTTCTTATTAAAAGGACATCTATCTAACACAGGTTAGGTCATATTACTGTATTAATATTCTGAGGCTGCTCTAACAAAATACCACAACCTTGTGTTTTAAAATAACGCACATTGTTCTCTGGCAGTTCTGGATGCCGGAAGTATGAAATTAACATGACTGGGCCAGTATCAAGGTGTGGCAGGGCCCAGGCTGCACGCTCTACCTGGAGCCTCTTGGGGAAAATCCATTTCTTGCCTTTTTCGGGTTCTGGTGGCTGCTGACATTTCTTTGGTTGTGGTTGTTTCACCCTCATCTTCAAGGTTAGCACTTTCAATTCCCTGTCTACTCTGTTTCCTCTGTACATGTATCAAATATCCTTCTGCCTCATTTTTATAACAATATTTGTGATTAAAGTTAAGGCTCACCCTGTAATCCAGGATAATCTCTTCACTTAAAGTTCTTTAACTTAATTACACTTACAAAGACTCTATTTCAAAGATAGCATTCACAGGTTCCAGGCACTAGGACATGGATATCTTTTGGGGAAGGCATTTTCAACCTAACACAATTGCCTTGTTTTTACGTTTTGTTATTCTTTGTTTCTGTCAACACTTCACCTTGCCCAGTGTTACCATTAACTGCAGAATAAAACTTATTGTCCCTCTGAAAGGGCACAATATTCAGTAGGTAAATCTCTAGAGATTTGAGAAAGACATGGTAATGACTGAAAATATTAATAGTTTCCCAACAGACTAGATTGAAATGCAATTCAAATCTCTTTAGCATTAATTTCTCTGTTTCCTAAGGTTCAAATTTGCTGCTTCCTACTTTCAGCACTCTTAGTTGTGAGGGAAAGGGCCAAGGGGAAAATGTAAGCTCAGATTAAAAACAATGACAATAACAAAACTTCTATTTCCCTCTCAAATGTGGAAAGCACTACATGAAGGACAAATGTTCTTAAAACTATCAACTGATGTCATAAGTTTTCAATAAGTTGAGAGCCTGGTAATAGTAAATACTCAAAAAACTAAAATGATAAAGAAATACAGAATGCAACGATGCATGAATGAAGGAGTGTATAAATGACCGAAGTGAGACATTGCTGCCTTTAAAGTAAAAAGATAATCTTCCATTCACATGCATACTTAGGTACTTATATAACAAATATTTAATTCTAGAAAGTAATTACAACATTTTCATGGTAAACTCATATTTTACTCGCAACATTTTCAAAGTATCTGCAAATAGATTTATGATTTACTTTTAAAAAGAAATATTCTTGAAGGGAATATACAAATGCTTCCCAACTAATACTTAAGTTTTCATTCAACAAGGTTACAGCCATATAACAGAAATGAATACCATTTAGAATAAATCTAACCATTTGCACCAAAGTTCTAACATTGTCATATAATGAATTGAGCATTTTGATATTTACAGATTCCAGGAACCAGACAAAAATGAACCGAAATATGACACAACTAGTCAATCTATGCTGATAGTCATTGTGTGATAGAAATATGTTCCTTGACTTCTTGTTGTCTGGAGATAGGTTTGGGTGGTAGGCTCTAGGATCTGGTCTCTGGCTGTCCTGAGCAGCAAATTATTGGACACATGATCTTGAACCAGTTACTTAAACTTTTTATCAGTCTATGCAGTGATGAAAAAATCCAAGTCTTACATAGCTCAGAGAGTTGCTTCTAAAACAAGTGGAGACCAATAGATTATCTGACTTTAATGAATTAATTCTTCATTATTTCTACATCCTGTATCCTGGGAATATTGCACAGTACTTGAAAAGATTGTAGGTATGCAGTGTGTTGTAAATAGAGGTATTCTTAAGGTATACTAATATAAGGTCTAATTTTCACTGACTCCAAGGCAGATGAGAAGAAAAAAAAAGAAACACTGATTGATCTAATGGATTCCCTAGTGTGAAGGTCCATTTACTGATAATCAGATAGATGAAGCCTGAGTCTTTGATGAGGAAACAAGAGTGAAGACATGAGGGCATAGATGCAGATAATAAATTAAAAAGTCAAAAGCCCATACTGTAAATGGCGTTTGGAAGAAAAAGCCAGAAATCAGATGAAAGCTAGCTGAAACAGAAACAGGAAAATACAATTAAGGAGTGATACAGATTTAGATACTGGTTATAGATAATCTGCAAGGGCTGACAGGTCTGGTATTTCTGTAATTCTGTTGGGCTAGACTGAAAGAATGTAACATCAACATGGCTAATATTATAGATTAACAACAAACATGAAAATCTGTTTTGCTAGATTGTTATTCAAAGGACTAGAGTGATTAGAGTTTTGGAAAGATGGAAGTATGGCATTCCTTTCAAAGTTCAAGTAGCCACAGGATAAAATGTTTGACAGGGTGATATTATAATAGAAAGTAATACTTCTGTTAAGAGAAGTTTCTCTTTTTTTCCATCTATTCAATCTCCTTTACAACTTGAAATAGATAACCCCTTGTAGAGACATTTTGAGTAGCGGGTTTTGTGGTGCTATTATAGACCTGGAAAAAAATACACAAAAAAACTATAGCCAATTCAGGTAATATTTGGTTAGCACATAATGGCTGTGCAGGTGAGCAAAGAGTGGGAGATCAGTAAGATACCCTGTCATTGCAAAAACTACGATAAAGAGTAAATTTATTTTCTTCACCACATGGATTTCAAGTTCAATTCTCTGTAAGATGTGTTTTAAAAATCATGTTGCAATAGCTTGCATTGTATGTGCATTCTGAAGGGGACAAATTTACCAAGAAAATGAACAGTTTCCAAATTTAACAAATCACTGATTGTGAATACGCTAAATTTCCAAAGACGAAAATGTCAAAAAAAATTAGTGCCCAATTACTAAAATAACAGACCATTTTTCATAATTTAAAAAAAAAGACTACTTTTTTTTTCCCAGAAAACATCAAAAACTCATAGAAAAACATATACAGCAAAGACTTCGAACCAACCCAAATGCCCATCAATGATAGACTGGATAAAGAGAAATGTGGCACATATACACCATGGAATACAATGACACCATAGAAAAGAATGAGTTCATGTCCTTTGCAGGGACATGAATGAAGCTGGAAACCATCATTCTCAGCAAACTAACACAGGAACAGAAAAACCAAACACCGCATGTTCTCACTCATAAGTGGGAGTTGAAAAATGAGAACACGTGGACACAGGGAGGGGAACATCACACACCAGAGCCCATAAGGGGGTGGAGGGCTAGAGGAGGGATAGCATTAGGAGAAACACCTAATGCAGATGATGGATTGATGGGTGCAACCACCATGGCACGTGTATACCTATGAAACAAACCTGCATGTTCTGCACATGTATTCCAGAACTTAAAGTATAATTAAACAAACAAATAAATAAGCAAAAGAAATACATATACGAATATGTATCTGTGGGCATACATGCATTTGTGTATGAGGGTGTGGATAAGCAGATTTTATTAAGTATCCTGTGATTAGATGACCCTACCTATGTTGAAGCTAATTTATTTATTCTTAGAGATTATTAAGTGAAAAAATCATTATCATCACGCCAATTAATATTCTAGGAAGAGGAGTTGAATTTTTTTAACAACTAAAGTTTAGTTTTCACAACTCAAGTTTTCACCTAAAACTAATATTGAGGTTATTTATATTTTCATTAACTCAGTTGAAAACCATGAACATTTTGAAAGTCACTTGAGAGACAGCAAAGGTTACCAAGATATAATCATGAATTTCTCCAGGCTTATCAATTATGGTGGAGTGCTCAGATATACATGGAAAGCTGTTTGTGTGAAACAGAACACATGCTATAAAATTTCACAGTTCACAAACAGTATGGCAACTTTGTAGAATGAGAAGGAAAAAAGTGCTTTATAATACAGAGGTCAGGTAGAACTGAGTCTTCAGAAACTGGAAAGATGTTTTCTGACACTACTCAATGGGAATTATATATCACTTGACATAATATTTAACCTGAAAGTAACCACAGGGAAAAAAAAAATCAGACAAATCTGGATTGTGAGGCATTCTACAAAAAAAACTGACCTAAACTATTTCAAATTGTCAAAGCCACAAGGAAAAAGAAAAAAGATGGAGTAGAGGTGTTTTAACTTAAAATACAACCAAATAGAATGTGTGATTTTTAATTGAATTCTGGATTGAGGAGAAAAACATTTTTGGACAATTAAATGAATCTGAACATAAATAGGATATTAAATAATAATACTGAATCAGTGTTAGATTTGTTTGTTATAGTATTAGATTTGATTTTCCTAAAATGACAGCTGGAGACAACAGCTTGCATGTGTGTAATTTATTTTGAAGGTGATTCCAGAAAGAAGAATTGGAGTTCAGAGAGTGAGACAGGGAAGCAGGTTCCTTCTATAAATGGTACAGCTTTAGTAGAACTATTTAAGGTAGAAAAAATTAAAGGATTTTAATGGATGGTTTTAGAATAAGAAAGGGCATTGTTGGTTCAAGAAAACCTAAGAATGAAGAGAGTTAAAAGCTAGTAATTTACAAAGTAGTAAAACATAATGTTAGATAGGTGGAGTGTTTGGAATTAATAGCATTACAACAGAATTTCAATTTTATTCTATAATTGATGATAACTACTGGGTGTTTTTAAGAATAGAAAAAAATGAGTTTATATGATATAAGATACTCTTTCTCTTTCTGTCTTTCTATCTGTGGTCATAAATGCCAGAAGTTCATTTTTATTATGGAAACTAAGTGGAAGCTACTGAAATATCCATAAAGTAAAAAAAATAGAGTACTGAACTTGGTTAACGATACAAATTAAAAACAAACTAACAAACAAAAAACATAAGACAAATGTGAGTAAGAAAAGATAAAGCTTTGAAAGTTGATAGCTTCCATTTAATTAGATTTCAAAGCTGCAAAAGAAAAGGAAGCAATGGTAACTAAAGTTACCAATGTTTTAATCTTTTTGTCCTCTGGTGACCTTGCATAATTGGTTATCAGAAATTGATAGATAAATGAATAAAATGTATGTTTGATAATAAGAAAGAGCATTGCAGCTTCAACAAAAATATGAGAAAAAGAGGAATTTCTGGAGAAAGCAGAAAGTCAATGAGATGTTGAATTTTAGATAGTTTTGCGGCGATACCAGTGCACTTGAATTTATTTTAGATTTGGTGTCTTCATAAAGCCTTTTGAAAGGGGAATGACATTCAAAAATAAGAAGATAGTAATTAAACAATATTTTTAATGGACCAAGAGGTTTGGTGGTGATGCTCCCAGAAATTTATTAGATCACTGAACTGATGACATGGCAGACACTGGATGTAATACACAAACCTTTATTAGTACCCAGCAGAAAAGTATCTGAATTGAGGAGGCTTCTCCACAAGTGGAGTCCAAGGCAAAAAAGGAAACAAGCTGATTTGGCTATCTATTCCTTCCAAATCTCGTGTAGAAATTTGATTCGCAGTGTTGGAAGTGGGGCCTGGTAGAAGGTGTTTGGGTCATGGGGGCAGATCTCTGATGAACATCTTGGTGCTGTCCTCCTGGTAATAATGAGTGACTTCTCGCTCTATTAGTTCCCATGAGATCCAATTTGTTAAAAAAGAGTCTGGCACTTCCCCCTGCTTTTTCTTCCTCTGTCTTGCTTCCTTCCTCTGGCCTTGTGATGTCAATTCCCCTTCAACCATGATTAGAAGCTCCCTGAGGCCCTCACCAGAAGCAGATGCCAGTGCCATGCTTCTTGCACAGCCTGCAGAACCCTGAGCTAAATAAATCTCTTTTGCTTATAAACTCCCCAGCTTTAGATAATCCTTTATAGCAACACAAAACAGACTAACACCTAAGCCAACCACAGAAATTACACCTAGGGCTAGGAAGAACGGCAGGCAAGTTGAATCAGATTGCAGGTGGATTGGTTTACGTGAATTGCAATTGCACACGTAGGTTTTTGGCAGTTACTACCTGTCATATACACACTTTTTACGCATACCATTGGGACCTCTTAAGGAACCCCCTAGAGGGTGAGAGAGCAGAGACGATCAGGGAGAATTTGAGGGAAAGGAAAGTGGGAGGGATCTGGGGGAAAGTTGAAGACACTCATGTTAGCATTAATCTAAGCAAAATGGAGTTTGTTTACATCTAACATGAACATAAAAATAACACGGTTTCCTCTTATTATAAATAGGAAGGAGCTTTTCCTAATAATGGCCACAAAATGTTAGCAGAACAAAAGTAGTTAAAACAAGGGAGTTTAGCATGAAAATCCAAGGAACCAACAGAAAAAAAGTGGGCGTCTAGCACTAAGGAAGACGCCAAATAGGGGACATTTTCTTCACTATATTCCTTATTATGTGTGGCGAGCAGATTTCAGAAGAGTTTATGACATCAAGCTCATTCTCCACTTTAAAAGGTTGGATACGGTAGCCTGCCAGCTTGCCGTATGGAATTGTGGTTAAGCAGGTGAGTTGTCAGGCCACTACATTTGTGTTTGATTCCCGAGTCATGTACTTAGCAGTGTTTTAGTATCGGCTATGTCATTTAACTTCTATAAACCTGAGTTTACTAATCTATAAAGTGGGAACAACAACAGAACCAAAATAGAGAACCATACTATTTTACTTATTCCAAAAAAACAAACCAGTGAATCAGGAATTGTTATTAAAAACATTTTACATATAAGAAACTCAAATACCAATTGTTATTTTTTCAATGTGATAAACTTGTAGTTAGTAGAGCCAGAGTGGAATAGGCCTGCTTTATTTCAAATTTCACTTTTTAAATTAACACCTAGCATCCTTTATTAAATAAAAACTGTTAATCAGAGGATAGTTGCTTAGGAAGTCAGCAAATAATAAATAATCAAGGATATCAAGGTACACAGTACATATTCAAAGATAGGGCCTTGGACAATGCAATGCAAATATTTTAGTTCTATTTCAAGGCAATTTTTTTGCAGAAGCAGCTGAACTGGGGTTTCTTACCCAGCTGTCATGAAACATGAGAACAGGAACATATAACATATCCTCCTCCTGCCCCTAATTTCTAATCCACCAAACCCCCTTCTGGTCATAATTTTGTTTCTTAAAATAAGTTTGCCATTATTAGGAAAAGTCTTTAATTTTCTAGGCAATTATATATCACAGTATATATAAAAGCGCAGATATTCAGGTCCACATATTCATCTCTTCTGAATATTTTTTTTGAGTTTGAAATACTAAATCCAGCCACACTGATTCACTGGTAGGATAATGTTTCTAAGTTACTAAGGATTCAGGTCAGGCTCTGGAGAGAAATAAAATCCATAATTTTACTCCCTTTTGGGAGGCTTCTACTCAGCCACACAGCAACTAGATGTATTTTTCCTCATTTACTCTTACAGAAGGTATTATCCCACTTTGCGGATGAATATGTTCTGGCTAAGATGGTAAAGGAACTTGCTGACTGTCACTCAGCTGTTCAGTTAGAAGGGTCGCACTTTGATGACACCACTTTGGACCTGAAAGCCCGCCTTCTATTTATCACAAGAGGACCTCTAAGAAAGTGAAGGTTCTCAAGCTAACTTTGGAGACGGCATTCATTGCTTTCTCTTTGAGGCAACACTGATAAAGGCAGATGAAAAAGGATTGGCACATGGCCTAATTATTTTGTTATAATTAGAGAATACTCACATGGAATCTAAATTTCTGCTATTATGTCATCTCTTTGGGCTATCAACTTCCTGACTTGGATGTGAGAAAAAAACAAGGCCATTCCAAGACACCCTACTGATGTGTCTACACTGATGTTAAGTGATTCAATTAAATATGCAGCTATGAGCTGGGCTATGATCTTGATGAAAGGTCAGATGTTACAGGTTTCATGCTAAATGTACTCTTCTTCTTGCTTTCCTCCCCGTAGTCTCTTTCCTCTGCATGCATTAATTTCTCTTGAGGTGGTCTTCCTCTGCCACCTTGATCTTCCTCTTGGAACAGTGTTTCTTTTAGATTCTTCACGTTTTGGGTTCTTTTGACTATACTGAAATGTTCTGGGTACAAATATAAATAAGTATTTTAGAAATGTGAACTTATCTATCTGCATCAGACACTTTCTAACTCCTCATTTACAATTAAGAAATCATGAAAGATTCACGGAGAGTCCCAGATTTTCATTAATTAAAACTACTTTTAGTAAGATGATTACCTTCTATATTTCTTAAACACTGAATTGTTTTGTGTTCCAATGATGCTCAACTTAAAAATTGTAACAAGACACCTCTGCAACACCTGTTTCCACGTATACCCTAATGCAGACATGAGTATTCTTAACTGTTACTTGAGCAGTTCCAGTGACAGATCACTCCTAATCATATTAAGCAGTTGCTTTCTTCTTGTACTTTTTTGCAATTTTCAAAGAGTTTAATTTATGAGTAAGAGCATCAGAGCAATAAGTCTAAACTTTCTTTTTTTTTTTTTTTTTTTTTTGAGACAAAGTCTCACTCTGTTGCTTAGGCTGGAGTGCAGTGGCACAATCTCGGCTCACTGCAAGCTCCGCCTCCTGGGTCCATGCCATTCTCCTGCCTCAGCCTCCTGAGTAGCTGGGGCTACAGGCGCCTGCCACCACACCTGGCTAATTTTTTGTGTTTTTAGTAGAGATGGGGTTTCACTGTGTTAGCCAGGATATTCTTGATCTCCTGACCTCGTGATCCACCCGCCTAGGCCTCCCAAAGTGCTGGGATTACAGGCTTGAGCCACCGCACCCGGCCCCAAGTCTAAACTTTCTATCAACTAAAAGCCTTGAGATACTACTCTTTTGTGTTAGAAGAGTTAGAAAGCCTTTGCTTTTCTCCATACGATTGTTCTTAAAGTCCACCAACCATTGTGTCTTATTAAATCAAGTTGCTGTTATTTTCTTCTCCTTCTTTTCTTCTTTGCTTTCCCTTGGTTGACCTTCTTTCTTTCTCCTTTCCTTTTTCCCTTCCTTTCTTATGCCATTTTATTTCCAGCTCCACAATAGCAACATACAGTCCCTTAAGATGAATGTCAGTTTGTTGGATTTAGGCAATAATTTCTGCTTGCCACAGTGTATACAGTTTTTAGTTCAAGATCATTGCATATGCTTATTCTTCTGTTTTATGATCATTGTCACCTGTTTCAACTTAGAGGCATCTGCCTGCATTCTGTCTGGTCTTTATGCCCTTTTAAGGAAGACTAATGCTGGGATATTAAAAACATATTTAGATTCAGGGCCTAAAGTTGGTTAAAGTAGGAGAATTTGAATAGCCAAATGGTTCTCACCGTATCACCTGGGGGCCTTGCTATAAGACATATTATTGTGACCCATCCCCACAATATCTTAGTTGATTCAGTAGGTATAGGACGTAGCCACAGGATTTCCCTTTCTAACAAATCCCACAGGGTGCTGGTTCATTGATATAACCAGAATCTTACCAGTCTTAAGTAAATAACAACATTCTAGGAGATGATTCAAGGATCTTTATATTTTAATTTTAATTAAAATTTAAGACTACCTGCCAAATCTGATGAAAAAGTTAAAACCCTGGAAAAAAATAAAAGGTGAATACAAGAGATCAGAAGTCTGGTCAACCCAAGAGAGCTCTCAGATGGGGGAAGAGCAGAAAGCAGGCAAAATGGACCACAGAAGCAAATCTTTAGGACTTGCATTATTGGAGCTTAGTCTTACTTTTAGAAGATCAATTAGAAATAACCTACGTTGTTCCAAGAACGTATTCAAATTCACTAACAGTCACATAACATAGCCAAGCAGAAGTCGTTAAAATCAACTAAAAAAAAAAAAAAAAGACAATGATAGAAACAACAGCAGCAGCCCAGAGCAAGTGAGTGAACTTTGTCTCATGGATGTTGACCATGTGTGCCTGAAAGCGTCACCTGGAGATATGAGCCCAGCATGGGCAAGGACATCTCAACTAACTGCTCTCTGTGGAGCCTGGCAGCTCTGGCAGTTGCTGGAAACTAAGTATTCATGAGCTTCTCTGCATCTCCGTGGCAGAGGCAAGCGACAGAGCTCATGCAGAGTGTGTTAGCCTCACTTGTGTAACTCCTGCAGAAAAGCCGTCACAGAATGTTCTGCTCTGTGACAGAAACTATTATCTTTGTGTCTTTCCCTCGGTGCCTATGGCAGTGAGCGTTCTCTGGGCCACCTCTCTTTCTTACATTTCTTGGAGGTGCTGAAAAATAAGAGAAAAAATGTCTTGACTGCTACTTGCAGAGTAGTTTAAGGAGAATTGCCTTCCAATATATTTCTCTGGGTCTGACTTCCCACATGATTGTTAAACCTCTTGCTGCCCATTTTTGGGAATTTACTCAGTGTGAGAAGCCACAGTGTCCTAAATGCTGAAGAAATTGGTGATCCTGCTCAGAAAGATATCAGAGAATGTGGAGGGACAGTGATCTGGAAAGCAGTGTGACATTCACAATGCCCAGCTGATACAAAACATTTCTCAAGTAACTTCTAAGTGTTGACTTTTTTCTTCTCCCTGGTCAAAAATGAGAAATGGGAGAAAGGCCTGGAAAGAAATTCAGTATGCCAGCAGAGATCAAAAATAAAATGTACCAAAATCAACACTGCATGTGAACACTTAGTGGTCAATTATGCTTAGAATAGGAACATCTATTACAAGAACATTTTATGCCTGCATGGTATAAAATAGTATATCCTATACTATGGCATCCATTGTGGGAGACCAAAATATACCACCCAGAAAATAATTATTTGACATAATTGAGTTGGTTTATTTAGAGCAACTGTAAATGAAATTAGCTCCGAAAACCTGTCCTTTTGTAAAGGAAATTTACATCATCCTACTTTTGTAGGGTAAACAGCAGAAAATACAAGCAGGTATTTTCTCTGAGGCCCCTTTACCTACCTCACCATGAATAAAAGTCTGACACTTACCCAGACAGACATGACCACAGGCAATCATCTACATGTTCTGAGGGCTGTTATCTCGGAGACTTTTTATCTGCATGACAAGACAGCCATTGCTCACCATGCTTTTCCTCCTCTCATCCTCCCATAATTTACCACCTCCAAAGAAGCTCCAAGCCCCTATTCCTTTCTGTTTGGTATAAAAAACTTCAGTCATCTGGCCCTTCCTTGAGTCTTATACTTTGTGTGTGGCTTCTGTGTCTATGCACATAATACATTGTATTTGCTTTCTTCCCTCTCGTTAATCTGTCTACTGTCACTTCACTTGATGATAGACTAACATTATTGAAACTTCAGAGAGAAAAGAGAAAATACAAAACTTCCCTATAGCTTCTTGTAACTTTAAATGTTTATGGTCTGATATATGTGACTTCTCTTTGCTCAAGAATAATATTTCCCTTCTTTGCCAATCTCTTTTCAGATACCATGCAACAGCATCTTTGGGGTACACACAAAATAGGTAAACAGATACTTTTCATCTCGTAACGATGCCATTTTACAGAAAGGGTAATTTACAAAATTTCAGGCCATAAAATGCTCTCTTGTGTTCTGTGTTTTGCCTGGCTTACACTATCTAAACCATGCTCTTTTCTTGAGTCTTCCGGCAGCTATTTCACACTTTAAGGGTGAGTATTAGAGTAACTACAGATTTTTCTCTAATTTTACCTTTGTAAAACTTGGAATGAAGTCACCAGTCAAGACATGCTTTGAGAAATCACTGGTATTTCTAAAGCACCATATTATCTTGGGAAAAAAAGTATTGTAAGAGGACAGTGAAATTTTAGAGATGCTTTAAACTGAGAGTCAGTCGTTATATTTAATCTTGAGTTAGCATGGTTGTTAAAAGGACAATGGTTGAGTTGTGAGCAGAAGAAACTGTATAAAATTACAAACAACACTGAAATCAACTGTAAAAAAAATACATGCATGCAATTTGGTCATAGCTTCAGGATTTATGCTTAATCTACTTCTTCTGAAGTTCTCTCACCCAGGACAGCTACAAATTCAGGGGTTTCCACAATCCATATGCAATTTCAATAATTCACTAAAATGACTTACAGAACTTAGGAAAGTGTTAGCAATTATTGTTTTATCAGAAGTCTAAAGTCAAGGTGCCAGTACCTCCAGTGTCTGCTGAAGGCACACTTCCTGGTTTACAGACAAACAACTTCTTGTTGTATCCTCACATGGTGGAAAGAGAGCTTGCTAGCTCTCGGGTCTCTTTTTATAATCCCATTCATGAGAACTGCATTTTTATTTCCCAAAGACCCCATCTCCAAATGCCATCATATTGGGATCAGGGTTTCAACATATGAATTTCAGGAAAAAACAATTTAGTCCATTGTCTTCTGCTTCCGGCCTCACAAAATTCATATTCTTCTCACGTGCAAAATCTATTTCATTCCAAAAGCCCCCAAAGTCTTAGCTTATCCCACCATAAACTCTAAAGTCTAAGTGAAAATCTCTTTTAAATATCTAAATCAGGTATGACTGAGACTAGAAGTACACTTTATCCTGATGCAAAATTCCTTTCCAGCTGTGAATCTGTATGTTTGGGGGTTGGGGGGAAGGGGGAAATCCTGTCTTTTCTATTCTTTCAGTCAATGCAACAATCATTAACACATAAGAAGAATTCTGTGATGAAATGTAGGGATTGAAGTGTTCTCCCCACCACCAAGTGAGCAATCAGTTCTGTAGCAGATATTGACTGGGTGCTCTTCAATTCTGCCACTATCTACCTGGAGATAGTGTCAGATCCTGCAGGTTTGGGGCTCAGAACCCAAAATACCCGCACCAAAAACCAGGGCCTTCTGACTGACCAGCTTCAAGTTGGGGTTCTCACAATCCCCTCTTTGAGTTTTATTAATTTGCTGGAGCAGGTCACAGAACTCGGGGAAACACATTTACTCATGTACTACTTTATTGTAAAGAATATTTCAAAGGATACAGATAAAGAGATGCATAGGGCACGGCATATGAGAAAGGGTGTGGAGCTTCCATCCTCTCCCAGGGCACATGACTCTCCAGGACATCACTTTGGAGTCTCTAAGAATTTTAGGAGTTGTATGCCAGGAAAGAGTGTTGAAGATGAACTGTATATTTCACAGTATCAACTGTAAAACCAAACTATGTGCTTCCTCATACAATGGTGGGATAGGCATAGGACAGATATTTCCATTTCAAAAGGGAAAAATAAGGAAGAAAGAAGATGTAATGGGTACCAAGTCCCAAATCTAGAAGATGGTAAGGCTTGGGAATAATCCCCTTTGGTTCCATTCTCAGCTCTTCAGGACTACTGGAGAAGGTGGTTCTGATTCCACCTTCCATACTCACTGGAGAAGTGGCCCCATGCCCCCGGCTCAGCTTGGTAGGGGTCCTGTTTCTCATGTTCTGTCAGGCAGTGCTTGAGCCCCACAGTTTTGGTTAGCCCACCCTCCTGGCTTTAGGCAGAGATTATCTAGCCTGCTGAAAGCAAAGCAATTTCACCCTCCCTGCTATTGAAACCCAAAAGGCAGACCAGATAATTTCTGAATTGTCCTCAAGGTTATTCTTCCATTGCTTTGCAGAATAGAACATGTCCACAGTTGAATAGCTCTATGGTCCTGCTCTATAAATCTAGGAAGTACAACAACCTCAAAAATCTTCCTTGATTTTTCCCAGTCTCCTTCCCCTTTAGTTCAAACTAGCAGTTTTCCTGCTGGGATAGTGGATAATCTAAGTCCATAGTTCACATCCACATTAAACTCCTTATCAAACTGTTGCTTGGTCACAGACTTGCTGTTCTCTTCTGAACACATTTTCTGACTTTTGCCAATACGGACAGGCCGAGAAATGTCTAAACTGTTAAGTTCTGTTTTCTTTTGCTTAATAATTTCAACTTCAAATCATTTCTCTCTCCTTGCATTTTACCCTAATCAGCCAGGAGAAACTGAGCTGCTCCAAAAACTCTTTGCTTAGAAAGTTCTTAAGATAAATATGCAATTTTTCTGCTGGCAAGTTCTACCTGCCACAGCACTAGAACACAAATGCAATTCAGACAAGTTATGTGCCACATTATAACAAGGATCACCTTTCCTTCATTGTCTAATAGCATGTTCCTCATTTCTGTCTGAAACCTCATCAGAATGGCCTTCACTGACCACATTTCTACCAGCATTCTGTGCATGACTATTTCTGTATTCTCTACAAACGCAGAAGTTTTTCCTACAGATCTCTTTTCCCTTTCTGAGCCCTTTCCAGAATTGCTTTTAAAATTCCCTTCATGACAGTCTCAGCTTCTTCTATCATTTATTTCAAAACTCTTCCAGTCTCTATCCATTCCTAGTCCCAAAGCCACTTCCACAGTTTTAGGTATTTGTTGCAGTAGCACCCCATGGCCCAGTAGCAATTTCTGTCTTGGTCAGTTTGAGCTGCTATAACAAAGTTCCATAGACTGGGTAACTTAAACAGCATTCATCTATTTCTCACAATTCTGGAGGCTGTAAAGTCCAAGAACTTCAAGGTCAAGGTGCTAGTAGAACTAGTTTCTGGTGAGGGCCCACTTCCTTATTTGCAGACAGCCAGCTTCTCATTCTATTCTCACATGGCAGAAAGAAAGCTAGCTATCTCTCTGTCCTCTCCTTAGAAAACTGCTAATCCGATTTATGAGGGTCCCATCCTCATGACCAAATTAGATCCCAAAAGCTCCATGTCCAAATACTGCTGCATTAGAATTAGGGTTGCGACTTAAAAATTTTTGGTGATATTGGTACTATGAAATATCTCTATTCACAAAAGGCATAGGACATCAAATGTATAAGGGTTATTTCCCTATACTAATCAATTTTGCAACAGTAGCTGGTGTCCTACAACTTAGTTCAATTCTGAAAATATCTACCTGGAAATTACGAAAATGAAATATTTCAAATTAAATTGAAATATAAAATTTTGACTCTGAAATTATAGAGCCTATAATTTTTCTAACAAATCATACTTCCAACATTGTTAGCCCAGAATTTATTTATACAACCTCGCATTCTCTGTAAACCAGCTGGAAAGAGAACAAATATAATGCATGTCGGAATGACTTATCCCATGCTGAACTGAATGTGATTTGTCCTCAAAAGAAATGCAAAAGGCAACAAATATTGAAAAGAGACAAATGACATCTTTACTTAAATTATCTTTTGATAAACAAAAATCAAGTTAAAACATATGTGATGTTATATCTCAAATCCCATGTTTACTTTTTAAAAATTATTTGTAATTATTACATATTGTTGTCTATTATGCTTTCTTATTAAGTTTTTCCAACATATTGATCAAAAGGGAGTCAAAATTCAATCAGGAATTCTCCGTGGGGAAAACAAACTGTATTTTTGTACAGATACATTATCTGGATAAAATTCTTAATGCAACATATTATTTCTCTGAAATTTAAGTGCAGACTTTAAAATTCCATATTGGAGTTCCATTAACCTGCCAATTAATATAATAATTAACTCATTAGCTTAATGGTACTATAATTATCTGTTAGCTGTGATTGTACTATAATTCTTTCAAAGTCAATG
Organism: Macaca thibetana thibetana; assembly: GCF_024542745.1. NCBI lineage: Eukaryota > Metazoa > Chordata > Mammalia > Primates > Cercopithecidae > Macaca > Macaca thibetana. Next base: position 5,650,056 of record NC_065597.1, on the reverse strand, counting down.
CATAATGGTTTTATCTGTGCTCCCTATAAGTAATTTTCTTCCTATGCCCTTTTTACCCTGTAGGTTATGAGTACAACACAGAAAATTCCAATGACTAATTATCCAATCCCTCCCACACCTAGGATAGTCAGTTTTCTACAGCTAGGGTACCTCTAATAAGACAACGCAAGAAAATGTGAAAGAAGAATCCTCAAAGTGGTTTTCTATCTGATTATATATTTTTTCTGACCTGGAGTGGAACTCCACACTTTGTCTTGGGGGTTCTCAGCTTCCCAGATGATGTTGCTATGCAGTTTAAACAGCAGTGTCATGAATAAAATATGATGGGTTAATAGCCTTCTGTCAACTTTCTGAATGTATCTCTCACCTGCTTTTTTGATGTACTAAGCATGTTTACTTGACTGGTTTGGCAATCTAATACTAGTTTTTGGACAAGAAAAAAATACTAAAGATTGATTCACCACATTTTCCCCTTTTATTTTTAGTTGCCATGTAAGGATTGTACATAGTTATGAAATACGGAATGATATTTTGATACATGCAGACAACGTGTAATGATCAAATTGGGATAACTAGCATGTCCATCACGTCAAACATTTATAACTTTGTGTTGTGAACATTCAAAATCCTTTCTTCTAGCTTTTCAAAAATGTACACTCAATTATTGTTAACCATATTCACCCAAAAGTGCTACAAAACACTAGAAATACTTCTTCCCATGTAACTGTAATTGTGTATCCATTAACCAATCTCTTGCACTTCTCCCCAATCCCCAACCTTTTCCAATCTCCCATAATCACAATTGTACTTTCTACTTACATGAGCTCAATTTCTTTTAGCTCTCACATAAGAGTGAGAACACGTGATAGTTATCTTTCTGTGCCTGACTTATTTCATTTAATATAATATCCTCCAGGCTCATCCATGTTGTTGAGAATGACAGAATTTCATTCTTTTACAGATGAATAATATCCATTCTGTATACACATATATCATTTTCATTCATCTGTTGATATACACTTAGTTTATTCCATATCCTGGCTAATGTGAATAGAGTGGTTCAGCACATTTTAACATAAAGAAAGGCTTCACATAGGTACTTGGGGACAAGGCTAAACCATCAGCAAAGGGTCCAGCCTGCTGTCTCTTGAGAAGCAGTGCAGACATTCCCCGTAACTATTTATTGAGTGAGTTTAAATGCTTACTGCTAAATATTTATCTTGTTTAACCCTCTGATCTCACAGCAACTTTTCAATTTAGGTATGATTATTTATTTCAATATTACAGATGAGACTTGGAAAGGTGATATAGTTTTTCCAAAATCATAGAGCTAGTTAGACAGACATCTGGGAAAGAATAATGGATTTTAGGTTTCTGTCTATATATTGATATCTATGTCCAATCAAGTTCACATTGAGGGGAATCAAGTCTGTCTAATTTCAAAGTCCATATTTTTGTTCAAAGATCATCTTCCTTTCCTGTCTCCTCCAACACACACACATACACACGCACACACACACACATCCCCCCCAAAATGTATTACTTAAAAGATCAATAATCATAGAGAGACCATTTTTCTTTGTAGTCAAGATGGAGCCAGCGGCATTAGAAGAGTAAATTTATTTTTGACAGTTTAGTCATAAATACATAGTTGGTATAAGGGGCCTTACACTGGCAAGGAATAGCCAAACTAACTCTTTTATTTTATATTTCACAGACCGAGAGACAAATTTCTACAGTGTTAGGTCCTCAGCAGTAAATTTGCAGATTCTTTAGCTTTGCCCTGATTTGATGCCTTCGTTTTAAAAATAAAAGAATATTAGCTAATTAATTCAGTTGGCTGGATACCAGTGAGTGTATCATCTTCATATCTGGCCACTGTAACAGGCTACATTATTAAAGACCTAAGGAGATGCACCTGAAATTGAGATGACTCAGAGCAGACCAGTAGGGACCATATTTATAGGACAAATTTAGAATGCCTTGATTTATCTAAGCTTCCTCCGCTTCCAGATATAATTTATTATATCAGATTGTCTTGGTGAAGAGTACTCTGGTAGACCTCACTCTTAGTTCCACACAAGAGGAAACTCAAATGCAAAAAACCTAAATAGCATATTTTTAATCATTCTGAGAAACAAAAGTAAACAGTATCTCTGCTGGACAGAGCTAGTGAGTTCCTCCAGGGATGAAATGGTGACATTCTTACTACCATCAATGCTCATGACCCCAGGCCTTAGCAGCTGTGACAACATGGATGGGTTCTGGCTGCAGGGGTGCCTTCAAATTGCATTGGAGATATAGCTTCTACGTTTAGCATTGACAGTGATTTTTTTTTTTAAGTCATTGTGAATAATCAGAACATAAATGAGAAACAGGTTAGTCAAAAGGAATGGTGTGTGTATAGCAGGAAAGTATACAGCTGAGACTCTGACTGTAAAACGCAAAACATGCTAAGGATTTTAGAAAAGTTACCAAACTGCTCTTTCTCTCAGTATTCTCACCTTTCTATCATCAAATACATAGGACACTAGTGAAGATGATGAAATCTCGGCCACTGGGCTGTGTGTTTTATAAACTAGTGCTCTAAAGATAGTAGCTGTATTACTAATATTACAATAATATGTCTTATAGCCTTGAGATAAACTACAGAAAGGCTAGAATTCCCTAGAATGGAGGGAGCCACAAAACACCAACCTGTGAATATAATTGAGTTGTCATTATTTACTCCAATTTAGGTAAGCTAAGATCTACCGTTAAATAAATTGGCCTGTTTCTGCTAAAATAAGAGTTTAATCTATTGGGTTTTTCCTAGATGGTATGTCTCCAATGTCTTGTTGTTGTTGTTATGCTTAATCAGGTCTGTATTCTGGGTCCTCTAATGTGAGTGAACATTTCTAGTGACTCAAACAAGGTATCTCTGTGTCAGTTAGAAACCATTATGGTCTAACAGCAGTTAAGTGTAGGTTTTTTAATGAAGCAAAACTGTTTCTCCTGTTCCTTAAGTGCCAAGTGAAATGGCTATTGGCTAAACTCAAGTTAATGAAGTAGGACCCACGTGATTACATATGTGCTAATGAAATCGGTATGTCAGTGAAAAACAGAAATGCTGTGAAATCCTACAGAATGCCATTGATAAGATAGGTTGAATGGATTCCTTCCTTGGAATCAAGTTTCCTGTAAAGCATGAGGTCATAGTGCTCACATAGCCTAACAGCCTGTAAAGATAAGTTTGTGGTAGAAACTTGTATTAGAAAAATGCTGTGGGAAGCTTATCTTCTGCAAACCACAGGTGGATAGAAATTTTTGATCATCTGTTACAGGGTCATTTGAAAGGAAAAAAAAAATGAGACATCAAGAATCAGTTAAGTCAACACCAAAGCAAATTTCTGCAGTTGCCCTTGGATAAAAACACAAACTGTTGTGCTAACTCTTCCAAAAATGGTTATATTCAGTATTTATCAGTGACCTCTGGGTATGTCGATGAGCTAATAGCAATTTCCTTCAGAAAACACTTCACACTTGCAAGTCTAAGTGATGTCAGAGAAGCAATACAGATATATCATAAAAAGCTATCATCCTATCAGTTGAAATTACCTCTTCAGGAGAGAAAAAGTACTCAAATGCAATGTTTCATCTCTGAACTCTCTCTTTTTCCTCATTAAGAAATAGAAGATCAAACATAAAATATCTGCTTTTTAGGGGGTTGATTCTATATGTGTTCCTGTGTGACTGTGTAAATAGAAGTTGAAGCATTTATCAAATCTAAATTTAAGGCAAAAATTAAACAATTCCCTCTTCTCCATAGCCTTTTACAACCTCCTATTCCTAATTAGAACAGTCAAACACCTTTCCTTATATGCTGGACCATCTCGATCTGCTGTCTGGAATTTAAAATTATGTTTCCAGCTTCTAGGAGTGCTAAGTGAAGACGTCTGTCAGTTGCCAGCACTCGCTGGAGGGTCGACTTAGTTTAAAGAAGAAAATTTTGTCCATATTTATGCCTCCTCTCAGAGGCAGGCTGCATCAAGACTGTAATAGTCCATTTTCATACCGCTATAAAGAACTGCCTGAGGCTGGGTAATACATATATAAAGGAAAGAGGTTGAGTGACTCACAGTTTAGCATGGCTGGGGAGACCTCAGGAAACTTATAATCGTGGTGGAAGGTGAAGGGGAAGCAGGACACCTTCTTCACAAGGCGGTAGGAAGAAAAAGTGCAGAGGGAAGCGGGAAGAGCCCCATATAAAACTATCAGATCTCACGAGAACTTGCTCACTATCACGAGAACAGCATGGCCGAAACTGCCCCCATAATCCAATTACTCTCCACCTGGTCTCTCCGTTGACACATGGGGATTATGGAAATTATGAGGATTACAATTCAAGATGAGATTTTGGGTGGGGCCACTATATTAACAACCAATCAAAATGTGGGTATAAAAAGCACCTCCTCACCCCAACTCTGAGGGAACATCCCAGCTCCAGACTTCCCTGTGAGTTTGGTCTATGTTGGAGATGCATTGCAGCCCAGCAGCTTTGACCTGATCTGGCTTTTGCACTTTCCTTTCCGCAGTCGTTAATCTTCAAAACACTCCTTAGTAAATATCCTGGGTGCTAATCTCCATCTTGTAGGCTGTCTCCTGGGAAAACGACGTGAATCTGTAACACCTTTGCACTTTCACAGAATTTTATGGTATTTATGTTTCTATCAAAATAATCCACTGCATTTTTATAATGATTTATGTTTTCCTATATGTTGACTAGTTTAATTTTCCTAAAGGCCCTGTGAAGTATGACTATTCTTCTCATATGCCAAACGAAACTTACAGAGGTTAAGAGCTTGTACACTGGCAGAATTCAAACCGAATGTAGTAGTATTCTGCGCACAATGAAATCACTCATATCCCACAATATTTGACTTTCTGCACGTTCATTTCTCCCCTTAGGAAAAAGATCACACTTTTTTCATTTTTGTATACCCACTGCTGTGTTCAGTACCTGACCAAGATTAGGTTTCTCTCTTTCTGAATTTTGGGAACTTGGGAAAGTTAATAACCTGGTTCATTGAAAGTATGAAAATTAAATTTTATTAAGATTAAAAAACTACCTCAAGGTTACATACTGGGTAATTTATGAAGTGGTTGTTCGAAACCAGTTCTATCAACTACAGAGATGGAAGAGAGAAAAAAAGGCAGAAAAAAATAAAGAAATAAAAATAAATGAGGGGAGAAATAATTTATAAAATATATATGTTTGAAAATATATCAAACCAATCTCTAAATCTTCAAACAAAAGAGAATCTTAAATCTTTAGTTGATCATAAGCTTCAAGGAATCTTCATCACTTCAATTCTTTACCTCTTTTTGCTGAAGATGTCCATCTGTCTGGAAAATATGTTTCTTCCCGGATTTCAAGATACAGTGTTGTGGTCGCCACTGATTGATTAAAGACACCAGAATCCAATTTGCAGGAGAGTTCTTACTTCCTCATTAAGTCCACATCACCATTAAATGCTCACTGTCAAGAATTCTTATCAGGCTTTTAGAGCTTTTCTGCACTGCCTGTAAGGTACTCACAATGTTGGAGATTAACAATAAAGGCACTTTTATGTCTACAGGAGTAGTTATGGCCAACAGTAGAAATGCACTTTCCGGGATAATTAAGACAATTATCCATGAGATCAATTCTAGGTAACATAAAGGTCATTCCCATTGCAGGTTTTCCCAGTGAGGTACCCTACGCACTCCAAGTGGGGATAAGGGTTCTAATGGAAAGATTATATATCAGATCTGAAGTATCATTTATGCAGCCTTCACAGAGATAATAAAAGTTGGTCATTCATTAGAGATGTTTAGTTTGTGTGTACTGCTACTCTCTCTGCAATATTTTCTATTCATGTATTCTTATTCTGCACACAGCCTTTAAAGTGTGCTTACCTCCTCAAGATAATGACTAAAATGACAACTGAAATTTGAATTGTGCTTAGATTACTCTGAAAGAGGATTTGAGAAAAAGTTACAATTCCCCTCACCAGGTGTTTTCAGCAAACTAAGAATAAGTATTTCTAAAGAGAAATACTACATTTGATATTGTGGGTCCTCATATTTAATCCCTAAACACCTCAAAGAATAGTGCTTGAGCATGAACAATTATTGAGAATTCCTTAATACTCTTTCAAAAACAACAATCTACAACATCAAGAGAGTTAAACCTATATTATTACATTGAATGGATTACCAGCAAAGAAATTCATTGTTAGTGTGCTTGGGAAAGGCTTGCTGAGCAAGTCAATACATATCAGCAATGTCAAGTTTTATGTACAGTACAGGATTAACAAGTTCATTTTCTTATTAAGCAAGCATATATTATGAGCCTTCAAAATAATAGAAGCTATGCTAAGCTTCAATAATTCACAAATGGTAAGAAAGAAACTCATTCCCTGCATATACTCATTCACACGCTCATATATTAACCATTTTGTTTAGAATGAATTGAGTGACTGCTATTACAGAGGCAGGCACTATTTTGGTGAGCAAGACAAAAAGTATTAGTGGAAACAGAGTTTCATCCTAATAAAGGGGGCTATTTATGAAAAATAAAAGTATGAAGTAAAAGTGTCTTCTCCATGGTGAATGACAATAGTTTTAATAATTATAACAACAATAATAATATACAGTTGGCTCTCTGTATCCATGGGCTTCATATCCACAGATTCAACCAATAGTGAATCAAAAATATTTTTTAAATAATGGGTGATGGCTGGGTGTGGTGACTCACGCCTGTAATCCTGCCACTTTGGGATGCTGAGGTGGGTGGATAACCTGAGGTCAGGAGTTCAAAACCAGCCTGGCCAACACGGTGAAACCCTGTCTCCACTAAAAATACAAAAATTAGCCAGGCATGGTGGTGAGCACCTGTAATCCCAGCTACTAGGGAGGCTGAGGCAGGAGAATCGCTTGAACCCAGGGGGTGGATGTTGCAGTCCACTGCACTCCAGCCTGGGCAACAAGAGTGAGACACCATCTAAAAAAATAAATTAATTAAGTAAAATAATAATAATAAAGGATGGTTGCATCTGTACTGAACATGTGCACACTTTTTTCTTATTGCTAGTCTCTAAACGTAGATTATAACAATTATTTACATTGTTTTAGCTATTATAAGTACTATATAAATGATTTAAAGTTTACAGGAGGTATACATGGATTATATGCAAATACGATGCCTTGTTATATAAGGGACTTGAGCATTCATGGATTTTGGTATCCTCAGGATGTGCTGGAACTAATGCCCCAGAAATACTGAGAGTGAGGATATAATTATAATTAATATTGACTATGTATAAGAAATATCTCATATATAATGTGATAATTACAATGAATTTTTATTATAAATGTTGTGATAAAGGAAACACAAGAGGCTGTGGGACTAAGAAAAGCAAACAAATAAATTGTGACATTTAACCTGAGTCTTTAAGCACGACTTTTTCAAAGAAACAAGGAATTATTGCAAGGAGAAATAAATAGCCAGATGAAAGCTAAGAGGTCCAGAAAAACTGGAGAGTGAGTGGAAGTCCTAGTAGCTCAGTAAGATCTGTCATTGTATCTACTCCTTCACAAACACGTTAACCCCTTGACTTGCTTTCTTTCTATTGTACTCATTTGGTAAATATCCCTACCTAGAATGCACCTCATGACTGCAGTAAGCAATGATCTTCCCTGCAGAGAAGTACAAGTATGATAAATAGTCTTTAATTTTGTGATCATAAATGCCAAATTAATGCAATATTGCTCAGCAATCCGACTATACACTTCTACTATTTTTTCTCATCCCACTCTCCTTAATTACTTCACACATTTCCATCACTCCTCAAAACTCCTACACCAATCTTCTTATCCTAACTCTCAGCTAACCATTTAAGTCATAATCCACTAATAAAATAGAACCAAAGAGACATTTCCTTCTATTTGCACCCCATAAACAACCAACATGCTCTGTACTGGAATTTGTCACCCTCCCTTCTGTTTCTTTGAATAGAAAATCTCTATCAAAAACTTCATCATAAGCCAACCCCTCCACCATGCTCTGAGTTTTATATTCTCATGGATTCAAAGAGAATCTCTTCGTACCAAGTTGGGTGAAAAGGCACTGAATATTTGCTAAATATCAGGAACTGGGCATTCAGCAGTAGTCCAAATCAACTTAAAATGAAAAAAATTAGACAAGTCTAGTTGTGTGTGGGTATTTCTGGGTGTATGTGTGTTCGTGCAACTGTGTATTGTAATCAGTTTTCTTAATTTCCTGTATATTATGTTTTAATGTCTTAAATTATCTTTCTGGATGGAGAGAAACTGCCATTCCTGTGGCTAATCAGTTCTTAGTGGTAGCAACAGGTCCAGCTGGGAGTGTGTCTTTGATGTGCAAATTAACCAATGCAGAGACACAGATCTTATTTGTCTCTATACTCCAAGAGGCAATATTCCTCTGCCTTAATCATCCCAGGGCCAGCTGCCAGGCAACTAGAGGTTACCCTTAGAGTTCAAAGTCTGCCAAAATTATTCAAACTAGCCAGTCCTATCCTGTTCATCCCATCCTCATTGACTTTTCCACAAAAATCCCAACAAGGACAGTTGCCTGAACCTTCCCCTCTCTGGTGTCTTCTGCCTCTGAACCATCCTGTTATCTTTTCAATGATGCCCCCTGTGTTAGTCTGTTTTGCAATGCTATAAAGGAATATCTGACACTGGATAACTTATGAAAGAAAGAGGTTTATTTGGCTCACATTTCTGCAGGCTATACAGCCCAACACCAGCATCTGCTCAGCTTTGGGCAAGGCCTCAGGAAGCTATCACTCATGGTAGAAGGCTAAGGAAGAGCAGACACATCACCTGGCAAGAGAGAGGGAGCAAGAGAGATGCCAGACTCCTTTAAACAATCAGATCTTGTGGTAACTAATAGTGTGAGGGGAGGGCGCCCAGCTATTCATGAGGGATTCACCCACATGACCCAAACACCTCCCACCAGGTCCCACCTCCAAGATTGCGGATCACAGTTCAACATGAGCCTTGAAGGGGACAGACATTCAAACTGTATCACCCTTGAGTAGCTCACGTCTCTAGGACCTGTGAGTTTCATCAACTTTGTTTTCCTGTGACCACATGTGATGGCTGACCATTTTAGAAGAGAATACAAAAAAGTATATAAAGAGAGATACCAACAAAAAGTAGGAATACCAATAATTTTCTCTAATACTAATGTTCTTCTCACCCTCACACCTTTGTACAAATCCCTATTAGAGCAGGTTCACTTGTAGATGTATATTTACCATGATGCTAATGAAGATGAAGTTTCAGGACCTCTCATGTGCACAGACTTTACTAGCACCCAATGGACCCTAACCTATGTACAAATTTAATTTTGTATTTACAGTTTTGCATTCATTTTTTAAAGGCAATCCCTCAAAGTGAATAAGCCTCAGGTCCCGCAAAACCAGGATTTGCATGCTTATGTGATATACATGCTCATGTATCCACAAACCTATAACTTTGATTGAAACCAGATTGCACTGTGATATTGTAATATCTGACTGATTCAGTCAGATATTCTCTTGTGATCTGAAATAGAGACATGTTGACTTAATTAGCAAGTGTTGAATACTAGAATATTTTAACAAAATGTAATTGTTAGAACACGTTTGCATTTACAGAAAAATTGTAAAGATAAGTACAGCTATAGTTTCCCTCAACCTCACACCTTATTTTCTGTATTATTAAAATCTTACAATAATATGGTATATTCATTACAATTAATGAACCAATATTGACTCATTAGAGTTAACTGTAGTCCATACCTTATTCGATTTTCCTTTGTTTTTACTTAATATCCATTTGCTGTTTCAGGATCCTATTTAGGATGCAACATCCCATTAGTTGTCATGCGTCCTTAGGCTTCTCTTGGCTATGAGGATTTCTTAGATTTTTCTTGTTTATGATAACCTTGATATTTTTGAGGTAGCACTGGCCAAGTATTTTGTGGAACGTCACTCTACTGGGATTTGTCTGATGCTTTTCTCATTAGATTGGGGTTATGGATTTTCTTTGCAGGGAAAGGCCACAGAGATAAATTGCTATTTTCATCACTTCATATCAAGGGTACATACTAGCAACGTGACTTATCACTGTTGATGTTGAACTTGATCAGCTGGCTGAGACAGTGTGTGTCAGGGTTTTTCACTGTAAAGTTTTTCCTCTTGCACCTTTCTGTGCTGTACTTTTTGGAAGAAAGACACTCTCTGCAGCTCACATCTAGGAGATATGCTTTCTTTCTTTGAGGGTAGAGTAACTACACACACTATTCTTCTGCATTGCAATTCTCTGCATGGGATATTTGTCTCTTTTCCCCCGTTTGTTATACAATCATTTATATCAGTATGGGCTCATGAATATTGATTTTATGCTTTATGTTATAATATAATACTTCTTTATTTTGTTGCCCAAATTGTTCCAGCTTTGCCCAAATTATTTTGTTTCCCAAAGTGTTCCTGCTTTCAATTGATGCCTGTGTCCTGGTGATGTACCCGCAACACTGAGTGTTGTTGGTTGGTTGGTTGGTTGGTTGGTTGGTTGTGAATACATCCTTATTTCCTGGAACCACAAGATGCTTTATCTTGTGTATTCTCTGCCATAATTCCAGAGTCAGCCATTTCTTCAAGGATCTAAGATTCCTTTGCATGGAGAGACCAGAGTTAGTAACCACAATCCTGGCCCTAGATGGGCCCATTGTTACTGGGGTATAGTTCATTTTAGGCCACTCTGCTAAGAGAGAAACGAGATATATGTGTGTATACTAATTCATATATACAAATATATACGTATCTGTTCCTATATTCAGCTAAAAATGAGTTTATACTGGTGCCTCCAACTTTAATCCATGCCACATAGATCATTCTAGTCTTTTCCCCCTTCTTTACCTGTAAACTTCTACTATAACAGTGAAAAACATGGCTCTTACCATCCACCATCTGTTTGTTTAATTTAGCTCTAGTATGTAAGCATAGCAGTATCAGAATTGTTGCCCACATCCCTGTGGGGAAAAAATTTTTATAAAGTATGTTACAATGCTTAAGTTTACTTTATCTTTAGTTGTAGAGATTCCACTCATTTCCAAAGTTACTCAGGTAAGAACCATTTTTTCCCAATCCATTCAATTAAATTATTTTATATATTTGAAATACTGTTAGATTGTTTTGTCATATTGTGCATTCTATCTATTTTCAACCCCTTATATTTTAAAAAATTGCATATATTAAATTTCACTCTTTGTATTGTAAAGTTCAATGGGTTATGAGAGATGCTTTGTGTCATGTATGCATAAATTAAGTATAATACAGAATAATTGCACTATCCTAAAATATCCTCAGTGCTTTACCTTTTATCCCTTCTCTCCTCCCAATGAACCAGTAGAACCCACTAAGATTTTTGCTATCTCTTAGATTATTCCTTTTCCAGAAGGTCATATAATACGAATTATACAGCATGTAGCTTCTTCTTACTGTCTTTTTTTCACACAGCAATATGCATTTTAGATTAATCCAGGCCTTTTTGTAACTTGAAATTTTACATCTTTATCACTGAATAATATTCTACTATATGAATGTTCCAAAGTTTGTTTATTGACAATTCACCTATTGAAAAATATCTTAGTTACCTCCGAGTGTTGGCAATAATGAAAAAGGATACTCTAAACATTTGTGTGCAGGTGTTTGTGGGGACATAAATTTTTTAATTACTTGGGTAAATAACTAGGAGTGTGATTGCTGGACTGTGTCATGTGATTATTTAGTGTTGTGAGAACCTGACAACTACCTTCTAAGTGGCTGTATCCAGCAACAATTAATGAGAGTTCCTGTTGCCTCAGATCCTCACCAGCAATTAATTGATAAAGTCATTTTTTTAAATTCTAGACATTCAAATTGTTACAAAATTTTATTTCATTGTTGGTTGGTCTTAAAATTCCCTAATGACAAGTCATGTTGAACATCTTTTCACATGCTCCTTTGCCACTTGCATATTTTTTTTGCTGAAATATCTGTTCAGATCTTTTGCTCATTTTTAAAATGGGTTGTTTTCTTATTGTTGAGTTTTAACTGTTCTTTATATTTTTTGATACAAGTTTTATTGTCTTTAAACTGTCTTTTCATTGTCTTAAAATGTCTTTCACAACACAGAAGTTTTAAATTTTAATAAAGTGCCACTTATCCATTTTTATGGCTTTCATGGATTGTGCTTTTGGTATCGCATCTGAAAACATCACCAAACCAACAGTCACGTAGATTTTCTCCTATACTGTCTTCTGAAAGTGTCATTGTTTCATATATTTAAGTATATGATTCATTTTATGTTAATTTTTCTGAAAAGTGTAAATCTGTGTCTAGTTATAATTTTTGGCATTTAGACATCAATTGGTCCAACACAATTTGTTGAAAAGACTTTTATTAGATACAGTTCTCCAGAGGGACAGAACCATTAGGATATATGTATAAATAAAAGGGATTTTATTAGGAAGAATTGACTCACAGTATTACAAGGTGAATTCCCACATTAGGCCATCTGCAGGCTGGGGGAAGAGAAAACCAGTAGTGGCTCAGTCCAAGTCAAAAGCCTCAAAACCAGGGAAGCCAATAGTGCAGCCTTCAGTCTAAGGCCAAAGGTCTGAGAGCCCCCAGGAGGCTGCTGGTGCAAGTCCCAGAGTACAAAGGCTGAAGAACTAGGAGTCTGATATCAAGGGCAGAAGAAGAAGCAAGGCTCAGGCACAGGAAAAGAGAGAGCTAGAGAAGACTTAGCAAGCAAACTTACAGCCTTTCTCATCCTTGCTTTGTTCCAGCTGTGATAGCAGCCAATTGGATGGTGCCCACCCAACTGGGTGGTGAGGGTGGGTCTGCCTCTCCCAGTCCACTGACTCAAATGTTAAAGTCCTCTGGCAACACCCTAACAGACATGCCCAGAAACAATACTTTACCAGCCATCTGCACTGCCATCTAGGCATCCCTCAATCCAGTCAAGTTGACAGCTAATATTAACCATCACAGTTATCCTTTCTCTACTGAATTGCCTTTGCTCCTTTGTCAAAGGTAACTTGACTATATGTGTGAGTCTATTTCTCAGCTCTCTGTTCTGTTCCACTGATCTGTTTTTCTCTTATTTTGCCAATTACCACAGTGTCTTGATTTCTATAGTTTTATAACACCTCTTGAAATTGGGTGTGTATTCTAATTTTGTTCTCCTTCAGTATCGTGTTGAATATTCTTGGTTTTTTGCCTTTCCATATAAATGTTAGAATTAGTTTTTCAATATCTACAATGTACTTTTCAGGATTTTGCTTAGGATTGCATGGACTCTATAAATAAAGTTGAGAAAAATTGGTATCTTAAAAATATCTAGTCATCCAATCCTGGAACACAGAATACCTGTCTCTTTATTTCGCTTTCGTTTTATTTATTTCTTTAGAGTTTTGTAGTTTTCAAAGTGTTGGTATTGGTCATATTTTGTTATATTTATACCTATTTCAATTTTGTGGTACAATTTTAAATGTTATTATTATTTTTATTTTAAATTTCAAATTATAGTGATAAATTCATGCCATGCAAAAGAGGAATTAACTATTGTATATTGACCATTTATTTTGTGACCTTACTGTCTTCACCCATTAGTTTCAGGATTTTGCTGTAGTTGTTATTGTAAATCCATTGGTGTGTTCTACACAGATAACTATGCCATTTTGCTAAAGAGACAGTTTTACTTCTTCATTTTGATCACATATCTTTTTTCTTAATGGACTATTTAGTCGTTCTTTTCTTACTTTCCAATCTCAGGCAGAAATATCCAGTTTCTCATCATCGAGTATGATGTTAACTGTAGAGTTTTGTTTAGATGTTCTTATCAATTGAAGAAATTCTTTTCTATTCCTTATTTGCTGAGAGTTTTTATCATGGGTAGGTATTATATTTTGTGAAATGTATCTTCTGCATCAATTAATACAACCATATGATTTTCTTCTTTAGCCTGTAAATGTGGTGGATTACATTGATTGACTTTTGAATTTTGAACTAGTCTTACATATGTGAAATAAATCCCATTTGGTTGTGGCATATAATTATAATTCTATTTATAAATATGTGGATTTGATTTGTCAATATGAAGAAATTTGTTTTCTGTTAATGAGAGATATTGGTGGGTAACTTTTCTTTCTTATCTTTATCTGGTTTTGATATTAGGATAATCTTGGCTACATAAAATAAGTTAGGAAATGTCCCCATCTGCTCCTGTTTTCTGGAACAATGATAGAGAATTGACATTATTTCTTTCTTAAGTATTTGGTAAAATTCATAAGTATTAGTATAACCACATGGATCTGGTATTTTCCTTTTTGGGAGGTTATTAATTGTTGATAGGTGGTAAAAATTTAAATATCAGAGAGAGTGCACCAGAGTCAGCAACACAGTACCGAGACATATTCTATAAATTGTTATGGAGAAGAAAAAATAAAGCACCTCACATTGGGATATGTTCTCCAAATAAGAGACTAGGACATATATGCAGAAATAACATATCATAGAGGGATGGCAGGAAGGAAAGGGAGAGAATGGCAGACAAAGAGACCATGCTACCTTATCCCTTTACAAGATCAGATAATAAGTTAAAGTGAAAAAGAAAGTGAGTGAGAGAAAGTCCTAGACCTGAATCCCTTTTCTTTCCAGTTTCAACCAATTTGAGTTTGTTTCTTTTCCTTTCTTCATAAAAACAGGATAAAAATAATTATTTCATGGATTTTTGATGAAGAGTAAATGCATAGATAGAGAGAGAGAAATAACACTGAATATACTATAAGTATACATTTTCCATGTTCGGGACCAATAAATGATGCTTTTTTGAAGAGATATTTATCAAATTTATTCTAAAAGAGATAGATGTAACTTCTTAGAATATGTTTTCTATGTTCTCAGTCAAATATCATATAATCGTGTATATGAAAAAATTTAGGCACAGTAAAATCAGTATTTCCAGGCAACTGTTTAGGTTCTCTGAAAGCATCCCAGTGTAGTTTTATAAAAAAATAATTTTTGTATGGATTAGCTAGTCAAATAACAGTACAGATTACATGCAAGGCTTTAATTTTTTTAATATGTTACATGTTTTAATTTCTAACAGTATTATTCATCAAAACCTGTCACCTAAAACTCCTATGTGTTTTGTTTTTACATGCTACATTTGGAATATTTAAAACTTCCCCATTTTAAAAGCTACTTATTTATTTTGGGGGAGGCTGTGTATATATAGAGAGAGTCTTGCTCTGTCACTAGACTGGAGTGCAGTAGCGTGATCTCAGCTCACTGCAATCTCCACCTCCTGGGTTCAAGCAATTCTGCTGCCTCAGCCTTCTGAGTAGCTGGGACTACTCAGTGGTGCACGCCACCACACCCAGATAATTTTTGCATTTTTAGTAGAGATGGGGTTTCACCATGTTGGCCAAGATGATCTCAATCTCCTGACCTCATGATCCACCCGCCTCAGCCTCCCAAAGTGCTGGGATTACAAGCGTGAGCCACCGCACCCAGCCAGGATTCAGTTATTTAAGGTTTTTACTGTAACCTTGCATCCTAATGGTCTGATGCCCACTTAAACATTTTAAAATGCTTTGCTTGTTTGTTATTAATCTATATTTTAGATTCAGAAGGTGCATGTGCAGGTTTGTTTGTGGGTATATTGTACAATGCTGAGGTTTGATGTACAATTGCTTCTATTACCCAGGTACTGAGCATAGTACCTAACAGTTAGTTTTTCAACCCTTGCCCTCTTCCCTGTCTCATTCTTCTAGTAACCCCCAGTGTCTACTGTTGTCATCGTTATGTCTATATCAGCACTCAATGTTTAGCTCCCACTTATAAGTGAGAATATGCAGTATTTGGTTTTCTGTTCCTGCATTAATTCACTCGGGATAATGGCCTCCAGCTGCATCTATGAGGTGATGGTCTGTTAATCATGTCTTTCTCTCTATATTAATCCTAATTATATTCTCAGCATGTATTACCTCTGATTCCTAAATAACTTGAAGAGAGAATTTCCAAAGAATGATCAATAGTGAATTCAATCAATTTGTAAGAGTTTTATATGAAGACACTATTTAGAACTGCTTTCCCTCATTAGGCAGTAGTTATTGATAATATATTTTTTATGTAAGATTAAATTTGCTATGTGATAAGCAGTATTATGGCTACAGAATGTAATTTTTTCTTCAGAAGTACCTGTGATCCCATTACTATTCATTGAGAGTTTTGAGTAAAGGCTATTAGCCTCCTTGTAGCGTGAAAATGTAGGATTATTGAGGAAGGATGACTCGTTTATGAATTCTGCTATTCAACAGACATATATTTTTGCAACATTAACAGCTGCTCAGTAATTAAGACATGGGCTTTGCTCTCATGGAGCTTTAAGACTGCTAGGTGAATGTGGCTTAATAAATACATATTTGGTCTCTGCCCCCTTTCCTGACACAGGGGTCTTATATTCCTTAGCATTTCTTGGATAATAAGGAGGATGTTTTGTTCTAGTGAGGCAACTCTTGGTGGGTTCCTGGATAGCTTCAAGATGGGAGCTGGTTACCAGAAGGTCCAAGTCATGCTCAGATTGGAACTTTCGGCTTCAACCTGCCACTGCCCTTTCCAGGGAGGGAAGGGGGCTGGATATTAAATTGATAATCTATGGTGCCTAGATGATGAAAACTCCATAAAAATCCCTAAACTATTGTGGGATCCAGAGATCGTCCAGTTTGGTGAACACACCCATGTGCTAGGAGGATGCACAACCCAGTTTCATAGGGACAGAAACTGTTGTGCTTGGGGCTCTTCTGGACCTCACTTTATGTACCCCTTCATCTGGCTATGTCTTTGTATGCTTTGTAATATCCTTTATAATAAGTCAGAAAAATGTTTTCCTGAGATGTATGAGCCATTATAGCAAGTTACAGAACCTGAACAAGAGGAATTACTAGAATTGCCAATTTGTAGCAATTTGGTCAAAAGTATAGTTGACATCCTGGGACTTGTGATTGACATCTGAAGTAGGAAGGTAGCAGTCTTATGGGACTGAGCCTTTAACTTATAGGGTCTGCACTGACTGACTCAACATGTAGTGTCAGAATTTAGTTAAATTGTAGGACACTCAGTTGGTGTCCATTGAAATTGGGAGAATTGGTTAGTATGGGGGTCTATCACACTTTGATGTCAGAAGTAAAGTGATACAAAGAACATGTACAGAAAAACAGAGTTTTGTTTTTTTTTTTTTTTTAGTGAGACTTATGCATGAATAGGAAACTTTGTAACAATATCAAATAAAATGAAAAAAATAGCAGTGAAATTTACTCAGAAGCCGGGTGAAAAAATTTTGCCAGCTTAGGGGGAAAAAGCTGTGGAAGTTTTCCTAGAAGAGATGACATTTTAGTTGAATCTTGAAGAATAAGAAGTAGAAAATAAAGAGAAAAGGACAAAAATGGAAAAGAATTAGTGAATACAGAAGCAAAAAAAAAAATGCACAGTGTGCTCAGAGTTTTTACGCAGAATGTGTAAAGCAGAATTTGGTCAATACGTGTATCGGGGAAGCAGTCAAAAATGAGAACATTTGATACTTGACTGTATTATTTAGGAAATGGGTACCAGCCGAGGGTTTTCAGGGTTTGGTTAGCATAGGGAGATTTTTGTTTTAAAATTTTCAGACTTGAGGAAAATCATAAGAGAATAATGTCAAAGAATATTATAGAGTATCCAGCATGAAATATCTCTACCTAATGACTGGACTAAGAATACATAGAACCTTGTGTAGTTCAGAAAAAAAAAAAAAAGAAAAAAAGAAACTTCAGACTTCAGGCCAATATTCCTGATGAACATAGATGTAAAAATAATCAACAAAATAATGGCAAATCAAATCCAGCAGCATATCAAAAACTAGTCTACCTTGTTCAAGTAGCTTTTATTTCTGGGATACAAGATTGGTTCAACATATGCAAATCAATAAATGTGATTCATCCCATAAACAGAACTACAGACAAAAACCACATGATTATCTCAATAGATGCAGAAAGGCTCTTAATAAAATTCAATAATGTCTCATGTTAAAAATCCTCGAAAAACTAGGCATCAAAGGTATATACCTCAAAATAATAAGAGCCATCTATGACAAACCCACAGCCAACATCGTACTGAATGAGCAAAAGCTGGAAGCATTCCCCTTGAAAACGGGAACAAGGCAAGCATGCCCACTCTCAACCCTTCTATGCAACATAGTCCTGAAAGTCCTAGCAAGAGCTATCAGGCAAGAGAAAGAAATAAAAAGCATCCAAATAGGAAGAGAGAAGGTCAAACCATCTCTCTTCACAGACAGTATAATTCTATATCTAATAAAACACCAAGAATATCCAAGCTGAAAGCAAAATCAACAATGCAGTCCCGTTCACAATAGTCACAAAACAAATAAAATACCTAGAAATACAACTAACTAAGGAGGTGAAAGACCCCTACAACAAAAGTTACAAAACACTGCTGCAAAAAAATCAGAGATAACACAAACAAATGGAAGTATATTCCATGCTCATGAAGAGGATGAATCAATATTGTTAAAATGGCCATAGCGCCCAAAGCAATTTATAGATTCATTGCGAACCATCAACCAAACCAAATGTTTGATATTCCTATCAAATGACCAATGACATATTTCATGGAATTGAAAAAAAGAAATCTAAAATGTATTTGAAACCAAAAAGAGCCCTAATAGTCAAAGCGATCCTAAGCAAAAAGAGCAAAGCTAGAGGCATCACACTACCCAACTTCAAACAATATTACAAGGCAAAAGTAACTACAACAGCATGGCATTGGTACAAAAACAGAAAAAAAACATATACCAATGGAACAGGTTAGATAACCCAGAAATAAACCTGCAGATCTACAACAATCTGTTGTTTGAGAAAGCTCGGAATAACAAACAATAAGGAAAGAATTCCCTATTCAATAAATGGTGCTGGGATAACTGGCTAGCCATATACAGAAGATTGAAACTGGACCTCTGCCTTTCAACATATGCAAAAATCAACTTAAGATGGATAAAAGATTTATGTAAAACCCAAAACTATAAAAAACACTAGAAAAAAAGCTGGGAAATACCATTCCGGACATAGGTCCTGGCAAAGTCTTCATGATGAAGACTCCAAAAGCAATTGCAACAAAACAGAAAAAATAACAGATGGACTCCGATTAAACTAAAGAGCTTCTGGACAACAAAAGAAACTATCAACAGAGTAAACAGGCAGCCTACTGAATGAGAGAAAATATTTGCAAACTATGTATCCAGCAAAAGCTGAACAGCCAGAATCTATAAGGACCTCAAGAAGAAATAACAACCCCATTAATAAACTGGAAAAAGAACATGAAGAGACACTTCTCAAAAGGAGACACACATAAGGCCAACAAACATACAAAATGCTCAATATCACTAATCATTAGGGATGTTCAAATCGAAACCACAGCAAGATATCATCTCACACCAGTCAGAATGGCTATTGTGAAAAAGTAAAAATAACAGATGCTGGTGAGGTTGAAGAGAAAAAGGAAAGCTTACACACAGTCGGTAAGAATGTAAATCAGTTCTGCTGCCGTGGAAAGCAGTCTGGAGATTTCTCAAAGAACTTAAAATAGAACTACCATTTGACACAGCAATCCCATTACTGAGAATATACCCAAATATACATCATTCGACCATAAAGACACACGCATGTGTATATTTATTACAGTATCATCACAACAGCAAAGGCATGAAATTGACATGGGATCCTTAGGATGTCCCATTGCCAGCTGGAAACCTCTGTGACTGGTGGCACCTCTGCTTGAGTTTTGCTTGCAACCACTGGCTCCTTCCACCCACTCGGCCCAGCAGGTTGCATTTGGCTTGTCCTATTAGTCCAAATCCCACACTTGCCAAGGACAAGCCAGGCATGGAATGGCAAGAGATGTGAGAGTGAGTGAGCATGGGGCCTGACCACTGTGCACAGCCAAGAACTCTGGCTTCTGTGGCAGAGTGGGCAGCTTCCACGTGCCACCATGAACCCCTGCTGCCATCAATCCCCCCTCAGAAGAGATACATCTAACTGCCATTAAGATAGGCATGATGACTGCTCTTAACTCCCTCATGCTGACAGGGGGCGCACTGTTTTGGGAAAAAGTCAGATCTCTCTCAGAGGCCTGTCAAGCGTCCCCATTAAAAGGAAGCCATTGTCCAAAGCTCTATTTGCAATACCATTTGGAGTTTGACGGCCTGAAGGCAAGAAGAGAAGAAAGCAGATTCTTAAAAGATATGTATCAAAACAAAACAAAGGGGTAAAGACAGCTTAAAAATCCTAAGGCTGCTGACACAGCCAGATAACTGGTGATTACAGTTATGCCTGCTAAGACTTGGATGCATGCGGCTAGGTTTTGGTTAGCTCCCTTTATCTTTTTTTTTCTAAATAAGGAAACTCTGGGTTATTGGCACCACGTTTACCCCCATCACCTGACAAGATTTGCAGGATAAATTGCTCAGAACTAAAACATTGATCCAAATTTTTGTTTTGTTTTGAAAATCCCATGTAACTTAACATGCTAAATAATCTTGTTTACCTCTCTTTTGGATGTTTGGGGTTCCTCTGTAGCATCCTAAAGTTAGGGATCAGGAAAGACAATTTTTAGGCTGCAATTTGATTTTGGAAAGCCTATCAAATATGTTAAAGATTTAAAACACTAGATATTATGAAAAATCATTCCAGATTACCATAAGCTATTTATGTAGCAAAAATGATGACTCAATTTAAAAAAAAAAAATCAAAAACCTTAACTCATTAAGAGGGAAGACTTAACTTTCCAACCTGTCTTTTGCTTCTTTTTTTCAGTAGCTTATTCAAAAGGCAAACAAAAATCTTTCATTATCCTTTACTACGACATGAAAATCTTACTCAAGAGAGAGAAAGCAAAATTTCAACTGTGCTTTAGTCTGCTATTAATGTCAACCCCAATTTTTAATAAAACATTTTAGAAAAATCTATCCAACCGTAATCAGTTTGACCATGAGGTGAGATTCTTATAACCCTTTTGTAGCCCTTTAGAAATTTTTGTTAAATAGATCAGTGCCTTAAGAAAACTCTGTTGTGCTTTTATTTCAATGTTCAATTTATGGAAAAACCGAATTTTTGAATTTACCCTTTGGAAAAACCCTTTTGGAAAAACCCTTTTGAATTTAATCAGTATGTACACATACAGAATGTCTTTTACAAGATTAATTTCTACAAACCTTCCACAACTTATTTAAACCTCTAGCTTTATCTTATCTAATTTAAAACAATTCTTTAATCCTCTAAACAAGGTAAAAATTTACATTCCCATGCCTTCTTATAAATTATGCAGGTCAAATATTAGGCTGGCTAAATGCTTTAAGGTCATAAACTGCTTCTTTGGCTTTTGAAAATTGTTTGACATGCCCACTTTACAGTCTGATAAGGCTTGGGGACATATGGAGTTAACCACAATCTTAACTATACTGGAAAAAGTGAGATCTTATCAACCTCTAGTACATAATTAAAATAACTTAACAGGGTTTACACCAAAATTAAAAATTACTAAGAGTTACTATTATAACATGTAATTGAGATGACTGAAAATAAGTGTACTTGCAAGGTGTGTAAGGAAAGTAAAATGTGTTTTTGGTAAAAGATTGTAAGAAGGCATGGAAACGGAAATATTGGCTTTGTTCCAATCCAGTTTCCTTTCATGGAGGTCTAGCTGTTGCACAGGATTGGAATAAGGTCCTGGGGTAACTGAAGGCATCTGGCCGAGGCCACACCTTGGCATTGCATGAAGGCTCCTAGACTGGCTCCAGTTCCTGAAAACCCACTATGGTGTAATATCATCTCTGTGCTTTGCAACAACATCCTTCACATTGTATGTAAAGAAAGGATAACACCAGAGAAAAAGACAGAAAGAAACATTGTATGTAAAGACATGATAACACCAGAAAAAAAGACAGAAAGAAAGTGCAATGGGAGCTACTGGAGGTCCAAGTACCAACTGGATTGGAACAAAGCCAACATTTCCAACACCCAAGGGTGATGGAGGATTGCCAGTTTCCTCCCTAGCAAGCCCGTCCCCTGTGTCTTAAGTTTAGCAGCTACGACAGTTCTTTTAACAGGCCGACAGAGGCCCAGTGTTTGTCCTTCATTTTGGCTATTGTGGAGTTTAGGGACTCTGAAAAAAGGACAGAGAGCAGCAAGTCTGCTTTAACTCACACTTGTGCAGATCCCTGACGAGCCCCTCCAAATGTCACAGGACCCGTAGGTTGTGGCTTTGCCAGTCAGGAACCTCTGTGGCCAGTGGTGCCTCTGCTTAAGTTTTGCTCACACCCGCTGGGATCATTCCGCTCACTCAGTCCAGCAGGCTGCCTTTGGCTTACACTATCGACCCCAAGCTTATGCCTGCCAATGCAAGCCAGGTGCAGAGTGGCAAGGGGTGTGTGAGTGAGTGAGTGTGGGGTCTGGCCACTGCACACAGCCAGGCACACCTGCTGCTGTGGCAGGGCAGGCAGCTCCAGGTGCCGACACAGGTGCCAGCTCCATGCAAGGCTGTGGCTGGACCAGATGTACCGTAAGTGGCTTTTGCTGTGGCCACCAGCATCTAGATGAGGTGAACACAGTGGCACCCAAAAGTACAGAGACGCCAGGAACTGCATATCCCCAAAGAGGGTGTTAGAGTGTGTCACAGCCATGGCTTGGGGAGCCCCAAGGTCTGTGCTCTCAGAAGGGCCACAGCTCTTCTCTCCTCATTGCCCACACTACTGTGAGAGGTTGGGGAGTGTTTGGGTGGGTCCTGTTTCAGCCCATTTGTGTTAAGCTCTTTCAGTCCCACCACCCTGCTCCAGCCTGCAGCTCCTGGGTTGACCCAGTCATACCACTGTTCCTGTCACATGGGGCAGCTGCCTACCGCTGAAAAAAGGCAGGAGGGCTATGGTGTTACAGCAGCTCTGGCTTGGGAAACCCCAAGGTCTGGTGCCCCAGAAGGGTTGACACACTTTGCTCTCATAGTCTGGGAGTGTGTCACCACCTGCAGCTTGGCCAGGAACATGGTACAGCTCCTTTCACTCCTGCCATTTGGTGGATCCAAAGGTCTTGTCCCACGTTGAGTAAGAATGAGGTTATGTGGACAACTGAAGGGTGAGCAAGGTGGAGAGGAGCTTTACTGACTGACAAAATGGCTCTCGGGAGACCCGAAGTTGGTAGTTACTATCTGTAGGCAAGTGTCTGAATTTGGCTGAGTCAGGGGTTTTTATGGGCTCAGAAGGGAGGAAGTGCTTGCTGATTGGTCCATGGGCATCCATGAGCAGGCCTGAAAAAAGCACCATAAAATTGGCCAAAAGGCATCAATGAAGTTCTTACTCCAGGTGGCAGACTCCACACAGAAGTGATAGCCCAGCCCCAAAGGCTTCAGGCTGTCTCTGGCTTAAAGGTGTGGTTTCACCAGAAACCCGCCCCTTCTTGCCTAGGGACCTGTCTCCCACCACCATCAACATGCCATCCATGGTGCCCAGACTATCTCTGTGCCAAGGGGCACCTGCATGTTCATGCAAAGCCACCCTCAGCCCTGGGGCCTCCCTTCTGCACTTGTCAGTGCCTAAAGTCTAGAGGGGGTCAAGAAGGCATATCAGCACTATCTCGAACATGCACACACCTGGCCAAGTCACAACAGCACCTGGGCTCAGCCACAACTTTGCTGCACACCAGAGCTGGCACCAGGAGCAGGGAGAGTCCAGGGAGCAGGAGCAGGCACTTACAAGCCTGCAGGGCTTCCTGATCCCCCCAAGAGCACAGGGATGCCTGAATCCGGAGCCAGAGCTGGGCAGCTGCAGCTGCAACCAGGAACATGGGCTCCTGCCCCAACAACTCAGTAGGATATGGTGCTCCCGCTGGGATTACCTGTTTCTAGTCCCCATCAGCTCTACAGAGTGCATAGCCCTGGACACACCTATTCCACTGCAGCTGCATCATGGCAGCAACCACTCCACATGGTCTGCCACTGCCATTGGAATCAACCTAGATGCCTATCAATAGTGGACTGGTTAAAGAAAATGTGGTACACATACACCATGAAATACTGTGCAGCCAGGCTGGGTGTGGTGGCTCACACCTGTAATCTCAGAACTTTGGGAGGCCAAGGCGGGTGGATCACCTTAGGTCAGAAGTTCAAGACCAGCCTGGCCAACATGGTGAAACCCTGTCTCTACTAAAAATACACAAAATTAGCTGGGTGTGATGGCAGTCACCTGTTATCCCAGCTACTCGGGAGGCTGAGGCAGTAGAATCGCTTGAACCCGGGAAGCAGAGGTTGCAGTGAGCCGAGATGGCGCCATTGCACTCCAGCCTAGACAACAAGAGCGAAACTCTGTCAAAAAAAAAAAAAAAAAAAAAAAAAAAGAGAGAGAGAGAGAAAAGAAATACTATGCAATCATGAGAAATAACAAGATTGTGAATTGACAAAGATAGCCAGCTAGAAGCAGATACTGAGCCCCACTCTCACAGAGAGAAATAGAGGGGGCAAGTAAATATAGCACCTTCAACAGAAACATCCAGGGATGCACATTGGGATTCATCATAAAACAGTTCAACCCACACAGAATGCAGAAAAGCAAGGCAGAATGACCACCCACTCGGGAGTGACATGGAGCTAGGGGAGCCTCTCCTGCCCAGGGAAGTGGTGAGTAAGTGAGCAACCCTGAGGACTCACACTTCTCCCACAGATCTTTGAAACCCTCTGGTCAGAAAATTTCCTTGTGAATTCTCTCCACCAGGGCTTGCAGTCTGATATGCAGAGCTATGACAGCCGCTCAGGCACATGTAGAGCCACCTCCATCATTGGGGATTATATTTCAACATGAGATTTGAGGGGACAAATACCAAAACTATATCAAAAGGCATATAAATACTATTTGCTGTGTTTTTTTACATGCACAGAGGAGTATATAGAGAAGAAATGAAGACCCAAAGAAGCATTCAAACCTGGGGGCTTATATACCATTCTAGCAAAGGGCAAAACATTGTAAGAAAAGACCAAGGAAGAAAAGTGTTAGTCTCTCATGGTGGTACATTATCAGATTATAATTATATTAGGGAAAGTAAAGAAAGATAGGGTTACTCTGTAAGATGTTGTTTATGCAGTCTCATCTCAGTACTGTTCCTATCTCTGCTGATAAAAGTTGTTCTTCCCTTTCTGATATGAGAGAGGGAAATATATTCACAAAGAAAATTTAAGCTCCACTTTTAGGCAGATAAGGGAAGGGTAGAGGGTACTTCTGTGCCTTTTTTCTTTTTTTCTACATTGCCTTCAGCTCAAAATAATCCTTATGCTAAAATGGCATATTTTGGGGTGGCATATTCTGCTTCTCTTCATGGTTTATAGATGATAGATCCAAAAACAGCACCAGAGTCTTCAGATTCCATATGCAACAGTCTTCCCATTTCATCAAGCCTGAATAACTCTTCAAATTGGTTTCATGAGTTAGCTCCACTCATCAGCCATCTAAGAGCAACTGATGTTAAGCCTCTTACCATGATGACCATGGAAACGGATTCTGGAACATCAGTTTAGACTTGCTTGCATCAATTCCTCCTATCACCCTCCTATCATCCTTTCACCTCACCTATTTCCTGCGTGGACACTGTTATGAAGAGTAGAATGACATTATCAACACTTATTAACAAAGGAAACAATTTATTATGCTGTTCTTTAAGTTCAAAAAATTTAGAAAATGTATATTAAAAAAACAACCAACTTCTCCTTTTGCATCAAAGGACAGTTAATAATGTCAAATCACCAATTAAGAGAATGCATTTGAGAGCCTACATTTAATTGCATTCTTGTAAGTCACTTGAAATAAATAGAAATAATGAATGGGTTTAGTCACCACTTTTGTACTAAATTCCATTACTTGTAACTACTAAAAGATTCATTATCAACTGAGAGCTACATGAGCTATATTTATTTTAGTAATAGATCTGTGTTACAAGCTTACCAAATTCTCCTTTTCTAACTAATTTATTTGCATAAACATCAGATTATTGTCTAAGGAAAAAATGAAGACTCACAGGCATCTCAAATAAATATGAGGCTCTTTTTCTCAGTTTCTTCTCCTGTGCTAAGGTGAAGTAAAATTCAAATTTATTGGGCAAAATTAGCTACCAATGTGGTTAGCAAGTCTCATTAGAAATCTAAATGCAATTAATTTTATAAATTGAAAACTTCTGTACTGCTCTCCAAAATTCTTTTTTTTCAATGGTCATTCATCTTTATTTGACTTTCAGGCCATATTATTTTTATAATTGTTTTATATATATATATATATATATATATATATATACAAAAATATATAAACATATAAGGTAAAAAGTGTAATTGTCCTAAAAGATCAACTTTTGCCTGAGGAATATAGCGGTATTTGGTGCTGTTCAAAGACCAGAAATGGCTACTTGCTGCTGTCAATCACTGATGCTTCTATATTAACTATAGTTGCAGGATTTTTTTTTAATTTCCTCTTCTGTGATTTTCACCTTTTGATATTCTTGTAAGCCACCCTATCCATAACTGTAAGCCATCCTATCCATATCTGGGATTTACAGCACAAACTGAATTTCCTTTGTCATCCAGAGCACCATATATGAATGAATTAAGAATTTGATTTAACAAAATATTCCAGGAAATCTATAACTTTGGAGCACAGCCTGACTTGGGGCTGGTTGCTTTGAAAATAATATAACAAGAAAAAATTTCAACTATTTTCACTAAGTAATGGGATAATCTTTTCTTCTTCTTCTTTTTCTTCTTCTTCTTCTTTTTCTTCTTCTTCTTCTTCTTCTTCTTCTTCTTCTTCTTCTTCTTCTTCTTCTTCTTCTTCTTCTTCTTCTTCTTCTTCTTCTTCTTCTTCTTCTTCTTCTTCTTCCTTTTTTAAGTATGTATTTGTGGCTGGGCAGCTCTCTTTGTTGAATATTGTACTAAAGAGAAAATGCATTTGGTCAAGGTTATGCTACATACATACATAGGTATCTTATAGATGTGTCAATACACACAGCTCACAAGGCCACTTTCCTTAGGAGTATGTATGTTCAGACTAAAGCAAGTAGATGCTGCCTATCATTGAAACTTGGGTCTATGTGCACATATGTAAGTCTGACCTCCCATTAGTTAGTGATTTTGTTGCAGGTAGTCAGATCGGCAATAAGCAGGGCAGGAGAGGGCTCTCCCCGCCACCCACTAGGAATGTTCTGTGATGGTTAGTCAACTACCACATTGCCTCTCTAAAAATGATAATTCAGTAGCCACGGAGAGACAATCTCCTGATTGTCCATACATGTTAACATTAAAAGTGTTAATTGAGGCTGGGCACAGTGGGTCACGCCTGTAATCCTAGCACTTTAGGAGGCCGAGGTGGGTGGATCACCTGAGGTCAGGAGTTCAAAACCAGCGTGACCAACATGGTGAAACCCCGTCTCTACTAAAAAATACAGTTAGCCAGGCATGCCGGCGCCCTCCTGTGGTTCCAGCTACTCAGGAGGCTGAGGCAGGAGAATCGCTCGAACTCCAGAGGCGGTGGTTGCAGTGAGCCAAGATTACGCCCCTGCACTCCAGCTTGGGTGACAAAGCAAGGCTCCGTCTCAAAAAAAAAAAAAAGGTTAATCGAATGAAGGCCCCAGGAAGAAGCAACTTCCTGGGCATGCGTGTTAAGAGATAAAAATGAAAAATGGCAAAGTATGATGTTTCAGGGGCACGTGCCACCGAAAAAGGGAAGAAAGCCTCGGATGGGCATGCGTATGACTCCCTAAACACACTGCATATGCTCAATTCCCAAGGGTAAGGAGGGCATCCTGCATGCGGAGAAAAAGGCGAGCCCATAACGTCCTAGAATCAAGATTGAAGGATCTTTTTCTCTGCCCTTTTCTTCTCTTGGACCTTCAGGCACCCACTTGGATCTCTTCCAAGTGTTCTTTCCTTTGTTACCTGTTGTAAAGTCTTACATTTCCACTCCTGCCCTGAAACTTGCCTCAGTCTCTTTTTTCTGCTTTATGCCCCTTGGGCGAATTTTTTTTTCTGAGGAGGGAAGGACTGAAGTTGCCGTGGACCTGTATGGATTCGCTGATAGTGACTCGGGGTAATTTGGATCTCTTCTACCGGTAACAATTTTACCCCCTTTTTCATTTAATTATTTAAACATACCTACATAAACATACACACACACACCCCTTGCCCATTAAGAATGAGTGGAAGCAGTACACACTGATCCTTAAACTGAAAACTATTCTGTGTCGTAAGCAGTCTCTAACTCCTTACCACACTATTCTTTCTAATAAGACTGCTAATTAATATATATAGTATTAGAATTTAATTCTTAATCACATTTATTATTTCCTGCTGCATTGTGAGGCATCTCTTCTGGACAATGTATCTAACTGGTCACAGACTATAAAATACGTTCTTCATACATTTAAGTAAAAAATGATGTAATAACATATGAATTCACCATGCAAGATGATCAGATAACATTATGCCTACTTTAGTTTTTAAAGTATCTTTTCCAGGAGTCACTTTTACTGTTCTTTGAGCTCTCTGAGTTTTCTATTAACATTTATTGAATATAAGCTGATGATTAGATCTTGTCAATAGGCTTTCATGAAAGATGTTTCTATATAAGTATGCAAATCCATTACTGAAACTCATTTGATTTAGTAGTAGTATCTTACAGTTACCAAATGCAGAGGGACATGGTTTTTCAAGTTATATAACAGAGGAAAAGATGCAGTTTCATGCACCTAAACATAATTTTCTTTAAAAAATATTACCAGTTTTGTAATTTCCACATGTATGTTACCATACACAAGTTTTATGGATCAATTTAAATGCTAAAACCCACCTAATGAAAGATATTTCAGAGATACTTGAATATATATTAATTTAAGAATCTGACATCAGTCAATAGAAAGTTATTCCAGATATCGTACTTCTTATGATTGCATTAACATTCTGTTTTCTACCATCATTCAAATACCTACTATCCAAATTCCTTGGTAAAATAATTGGATTATAGAATAACTTCATAGTTCTGTAAAATAATTTAATTGTCATAATACCTCTAGTTTCTCTGTGAAACCAAAGGTTTAATTTGCTTCTGTTGTAGCCTAATTTCTGCTTGACTTTTTAAGGTACTGATAGTCAATGGAGAAAAAGTAGGCGACATGTTAAAATGTCATCAAAGTAGCATTCTATTTTAAACAAAGACATATATTCTAATTCCAATGACAACGATAAAGCACTCCAGGGCGTGCTTTAATGGGCCATTAGTTTTCTTCTCGGGTGGTTGAAATTCTTTGGCCTATAGCCTTATGCTCCCCTGAGTCTCTGGGCCTCTATTAGACCCATTAAAAACACCCTGGAACGCGTTTTTTGTCTAATGTGATTATTATAAAAATGTCCAAGCTACACTTTATTCCCCAATTTGCAATAGCACTGGCATTTCACTTTCCTAAATGTTGACATGGGGGTCTGCAGAAAATATAGTGCAGACAATCAATTAGAAAGTAAAAAGGAAACTTTCAGGCCTGTGTCAGTGGGTGCAAGAGGAAAAAAGAGAAATATCTGAGTTAACTAAGTAAGAGTAATTTTCACACCTGTTAAATGTATAGGGGTTTGAAGAGCTTTGGCAAATCTCTACAAATCACAAGCTTGACAGATTGTTCTTATCTTATTCACATTATTTCCCATCTTTCTCTGTAGTAGACAGAGACTCCTTTTCTTATGTGCCTCTACTTCTTCAGTACAAATACACATTTATTTTATAACACTAGTAAGAAAACAGACCCTGTAATAAGAGAAAACTAACTAGCTTTTAGCACCAAAGAGAGAAGAGGCCAGGAGTGGCATGCTGATTTTACTGGCCAGCAAAAGTTCTTTGAAAAAAGCATCCTTCCCTATTTAAAATGGTTCTGGCGGAGATATCAGTATGTTCCTGTTTTTCCTTTCAATGATGGAATCCAATCCATCAAATTCCATAAACTAATC
Organism: Macaca thibetana thibetana; assembly: GCF_024542745.1. NCBI lineage: Eukaryota > Metazoa > Chordata > Mammalia > Primates > Cercopithecidae > Macaca > Macaca thibetana. Next base: position 5,619,895 of record NC_065597.1, on the reverse strand, counting down.
AAGGTAACTGATCTACCTCTATACAGTTTTTAGTGTTAAGATGATCAAAAATAGGCCAGAAAACCTTCCTTACAATTTAATACTGGGAAATTTAAAGAAATAACTGATGTCTCTTCTTTAGAATTACAACCAGTAAAATATAGTCTTGGGAGTTTTGGTAGCCTTTGTTCTTCCCTTTGTTCTATTTTTGGGCTTCATTGTTTTTACATTGTTCTGTGTTAGAATGATAGATAGAAAGATGATAGATAGATGATAGATAGATAGATAGATAGATAGATAGATAGATAGATAGATAGATAGATCTGAGAGGGAGGAGAGGAAGTGGAAGATGGAGAAGGAAGGAGAGAGTGAGGAAGGGAAAGAGAGTGGGAGAAAGGCCTGATAAGTTGATGTGAACCATTTGGCTTAGCTGTGATTGAAGGAAGACTAGCTTTTGCATGCGTCAGTTACATTGTTATCAGAAAGGGGTACTGATCCACACCCTGAGAGAGGGTTCTTGGATCTCTCACAACAAAGAATTTGGAATGAGTCCACAGAGTACAGTGAAAGCATGTTTATTAACAAAGTAAAGGAATGAAAGACTAGCTACTCCATAAACAGATCAGGGCATTTCCAAAAGCAAGAGGAGGAACGTGACCACCTTAGGTCCAATGCTTTTTTTATATATAAGATAACATGGCAAAATAAAATCATAAGGGAGAAGTACTCTACTACAACAGCTTGTGACAGGATTGCTAATCTTTTTTGTAATTAATGTCTTCTCTAAGAACCTATATTATTATTTTTAAAGTGAAACTTATTTTTAAACTAAGAAAATGCTTTTGTCCTTAAGACATTGGAGTATCAGGACATTTCCTAGTTCTGTTATTTCCTGGACTGATTAAATCCTGGGTTTGTTCAGTAAATATTATTAACTTGTTCCCTTACCTGTAAATATCCCGTGACTAAGAATGCCCAACCTTCTGGGAATGCAGCCAGTAGGTGTCACTCATTTTACCCAGCCACTATTCAAGATGGAGTCACTCTTGTTTGAGCACCTCTGACAATCATGAACTAGCAAATTACCTTTTCTGCTTACATTACGCAGTTTTTTTTCCTAGCTTGAATGGAATGTATATTGGCTATTGTAATAGACTTAAATTGACATTCTCTCTAGAATTTTCTAGTTTTTTGTTCATCATCATGTGTTCTTTTGTTCTGATGACTCCTCCATCTTTTTCTTCCTCCAGGAGATGTCACATCCAATTAAGAACACATTTTCTTTCTTGCTGACCTTCTTCTCAAAATCTGATGCTGTCCAAAGTTGCAAATGTAGCCAATAATGGCGTCTCTTTTGATTCTGACAATGTTTAAAGTCCTAGCCAGTAATGTCTTTCATTGTCACAGGAACTAAAAAGGAGTCACACAGAGACTCTTCAGCGTTACCTATGAAAGTCAATGTGATGACCACATTGGAGGCATGAGCACTGATAATTCCTCTTCTAGGGTCATTTCAAGAGTTTAGAGTAAGTAATAGGTAGTCAAATTAAAACTGTGCATAAGTGATCCAACATGGATCCCATTCCTGCTATAGTTAATATTTTCTGATTAAAGAAGCAAAATTAGTGTTTTCTCATTTAAAGAAGTTTCAGATTTTCACCCTTATTTTTGACAAACTGAGAAACAAGCAGAGATGTCCAAGAAGAGAAGACTCATATCTCCAAGGAAGGATTCTTTCTTTGGTTTCTCTAGTCAGAAGCCCTTTCTTTTCATCTGATTTTCTTGAGACCTGTCAATGCCTGACATTTGGTTCTTGCAACTTTTATCTTTTCAATGATGTTCATCCTTTTTCCCTACAGCTTCCTCCAATTCATTTAGAATTTCTAAATAGTAATGCTCATGACTAATAATGTCGCTTTCCCTCACTGTGTCTAACTAGGGCCCTTTTACACAATTATTCTTCTATAAATGTTTAATGAATGAGGGGATTACTGAACTAATATAAATGGTTATGGCAATTAGTAAATTATGGGCAATACTCAAACAACACCCTAACAAAAAACACGAAACTTAAAACAAAGCCTATGGTTGTTGCAGAGCAAAATAGAACATATTTAAAAGCGCTATCCTTGTAAATTGGAAATTCTCTTATACAGATCAAAACTTTCTCCAGAGCACTTTACTCGTTCAATGGCTGTCTTCCTTAGAAGATTATGTTTCATGAAGACATGAACTAGATGAGTCTCTTCAACTATTTTCTACCAGTGCCTAACAGAATTTTTGTGCTGTATTAAATATTTACTGTGTGTTTTTGAAAAATAAATGAATGACTAAAAATAGAATGAATTCTATGCATATTTTCATATTAATGATTATGTGCAGTACAGGTTTATGAGTAATGATTTATAGGTAACTTCCGATTCAGTGAAATAAAACCACCTTTGGAACTTAAATTCTCCTGTCTGAGCTTTCACAAAATTATTTTACTTTATTTAAAAAAATGGCGTAATTTCTTGGATTGTTATTTGACAATCTTTGACTCCAAGGAAGCATGCCAAAATAGGTAAAGTTTCCTATGAGTAAATATCCTATGAGTAAAGGGTACTAAAATATTTAATAAAAATGAGTCGATTAAAAGAAGTTTTTTTTCCTGAGATTATACTCTTTCTACTTTCCTGGTGTTAAGATGTCCTCTGCTTTCGAAATAATGATGATTGTAGTTAGGGGCAATTTTAGGAAAGTTTAAGTGTCCTTAAAAATATATGTGTGTATAACCCTGCATTAGCACTTTAGTTTAATTTTATTTATCTGTGAAACACCTTCTTAAGTCATTAAGATTCCACCTGCAGAAAATTTGTTAGTTATTATTAGCAAGTAGTTCAACAATCATTTTCACTTTCATGGCTTTGGTATTGAACTACTCAGCCAATTCAATCTTGACTCATTCTTGAATAGCTTAATTAAACAGATTTTGCAGGGGGAAATCATCAATCATAATTAAATAACTAAACCTTGATGCTATTCACTCTAGAACAATCTTTTCCATAAGAATTATCTATATCAGGAAAACTCAATTGCAAATCAAGGTTCTGACTTTTTGATTTCATACTTGGAGTTGTATCTGAAACCATAATCTGTTTTCTTTATTACTGTCATCTTCATACATGTGGAATATCTCCAGGATGCAGCCGACACCAGACTTTTTTTGTAAATAAGTTTCAGGTCTTTGTGCATTTCTTGCAACTGCCTTTTTCAGATATCAAATTTTTAAAGTCAGAAAATCAAACCATCTATATTTGAAAAAATTCTTCCACTTTTACATAATGTGGTAACAAAAAGAAATGGAGTTATTTCATCCGTGTAGACTTAAATTTTTCTTCCTCGTATTTAATCTATGCCTAAGATGCTGACATAATGACAGGATGGAAAGTTTCTTTAAAGTGCAATTTCCCAAGCCTGACCATGAGATTTTCATTTATGTATTATTATTTTAATTGTGGTAAAAAACACATAGCATAGCATTTATTGATTTAAGTGTAGAGCCGTTTTAACTACATTCACATTGTTGTGCAACATATCTCTAAAAATTTTTTATAACTTGCAACACTGATGCTTACTCATTGAAAAACAATTCTCCATTTTCTTCCACCTCCAGCTCCTGGCAACCACCACTGTGCTTTGTTTCTATTTGTTTGACTACTTTAGACATCTCCTAAAATTGAAATCATCTAGTGTTTGTCTTTTTGTGACTGGCTTATCTTACTTAGCATAATGTCCTCAAGGTTCATTCATGTCCTAGCATGTAGCAGGATTTCTTGTTCCTTTGTTTTTTTAAGGCTTCATAATGTTCCATTGCATGTATAGGCACATTTGTTTTTATCTGTTTGTCTATTGACAGATACTTGGATTGCCAGCACCTCTTGGCTACTGTGGACAATGCTACAATAAACATGAGTATGCAAATATCTCTTTAGGATCCTGCTTTTAAGTATTTTTGGATACATAGTATATCAAGAAGCATGATTTTTAGATCATATTGTTGATGAAAAGATTCAAACTCTGTAAAATATTTAAGGAGATTTATTCTGAGCCAAATACGAGTGAACATGGCCCATGACACAGCCCTCAGGAGGTCCTGAGAACATGTGCCCAATGTGGTTGGGGTGCAGCTTAGTTTTATATATTTTAGGGAGCCATGAGACATCAGTCAAATATATTTAAGAAATACTTTGGTTTCATTCAGAAAGGCGGGACAACTCAAAGTGGGGACTTCTAGGTTATACGTAAATTTAAACATTTTCTGGTAACAATTGGTTGAGTTTTATCTGCAGACCTGGGATCAAAAGAAATGTTCAGGTTAAGATAAAGGATTGTGAAGACCAAGTTTTATTGTGCAGAGGAAGCTCCCAGATAGCGGACTTCAGAGAGAGAGCAGGTTGTAAAATGCCTCTTACTGGACCCTAAAAGGGTGCCTGGCTCTTAGTTGATTATCTCCTGGATCTGAAAGGAAGGAATAAAAACAAAGGCGAAAGGGAATTCTCTATAGAATCTGGATTCTTCCCACAAGAGACTTTACAGAGCAATATCAAGGTATGGCAAGGAAATATATTTTGGGGTAAAACATTTTGATTTTCTTCCTTGTCATGCCAGAGTCACATTGGAAAGTAAGTCATGATATACAGGGTTAAATAAAACTCATCTGATTAGAATTTATGGCTTGTAGGACATGGCTTCCCAGACCTCTTAGATAGGAATTTGGGCAAGATAAAAAAAAAAAAATCATAGCTTAGTCCTCAATATGATAATTATATTTTTAATGTTTTGAGAAAATGTCACACTATGTTTTATAGTAGCTGTACTATTTTACATTCCCGCCAGCAGTGCCCAAGTGTGACAATTTTTTTACATTTTCAACAACACTTGTTTTCTGCTTTTGTATTAGAGGCCATTCTAATGGTTACGAGGGGATTTTTCTTTGCAGTTTTGATTTGTATTTCTCTAATAAGTTATTCTTAGCATCCTTTCATATGTCTGTTGGTAATTTGTATATTTTATTTAAGGAAATATTCATTCAAGCCCTTTATGCGTTTTAAAATTAGATTATTTTTGTTGTGGCTGGTGAGTTGTAGGAGTTTTTTATATATTTTGGATATTAACCCCTCATCAGGTACATATTTGCAAATATTTCCTACCATCCCATGGGTTGCCTTTAAGTTCTGGTGATTGTTTTCTTTGATGTGCAAAGATTTTAAGTTTGATATAGTCCCATTTGTCTTTTTTTTTTTTAATTGCCTCTGCTTTTGGTATCATGTTAAGGAAATTATTGCCAATTCCAATGTCATGAAGTTTTTCCCCAATATTTTTTTCTAGAAATTCTATAGCTTAAGTCTGATGTTTATTTGAATTAATGTTTGTTCATTTTTAAATATGATGAAAATTATGGATCCAACTTTATTTTTTGCCATTTGTTCATGAGACTGTCATTTCCCTTTGTGTGATCTGGGCACCCCCTGTTGGAGATCACTTGAATGTATGTATGATGGTTTATTCTGAGCTTTTCATTATTTTCATGTGTCTATATGTGTTTATATGACAACACCAAACTGGTTTTGATTATTGTAGTTTTGTGATATATTTCTTTTATTCTGAATGTGTGGGGCCACCAAAATTGTTCTTTTTCAAAATTGTTTGGATTACTTGGTGTCCCATGAGATTCCATATAAATTTTAGGACTTTTTTGCTATTTCTGAAAAGAAAAATGCCATCGGAACTTTGATGAAGAGTGCATTGAGTCTGTAGACTGCTTGGGTTTATATGAACATTGTAATGTTAACTTTCATGAACCATGAATGTCCATTCTAACCCATGAAGATGTGTGTCTTTCCATTTAGATATGTGTCTTTAATTTCTTTCAGCAACATTTTGTAGTTTTAGTGAAGTGTTGTGTCTTCTTGATTAAGTTTCTTCCTGGTTATTTTGGGTACTATTGGATCCTATTGTAGAATACTTCAAATACTATTGTAAATAGAATTGTTTTCTTAATAACTTTTTCAGACTGCTCATTGTTAGTGTAGGAAAAAACACAACTGATTTTTGTGTGTTGATTTTGTATCATGAAAACTTTACTGAATTCATTTAATAGTTCTAATAAGTGTGGGTGTATATAATCTAAAGATTATACATATGCATTTTATACATATAACATTATGTAATCTGTGAAAAGAGCTTACTTTTCTTCTTTTTATACAATTTAAATGACTTTTTTTTAATTGCCTAATTGTTCTGACTGGGACTTCAATTACCACTTTTAATAGAAGAGGCAAGAATGGGCATTTTGCCTTGTTCCTGCTCTCAAAAGAAAAAAATAGTTCAGATTTCTACCATTGAGTAGGATGTTAGTTGTGGCCTTTTTTTTTTTTTTTTTTGATATAGAGCTTCACTCTGTCACCCAGACTGGAGTGTGGTGGCATGATCTGGGCTCACTGCAACCTCCACCTCCCGAGTTCGAGCAATTCTCCTGCCTCAGCCTTTCTAGTAGCTGGGATTACAGGCACATGCCACCACACCCTGCTACTTTTTGTATTTTCAGTAGAGACGGGATTTCACCATGGTGGCCAGGCTTGTCTCTTAACTCCTGACCTCAAGCGATCTGCCAGCCTCGGCCTCCCAAAAGGCTGGGATTATAGGCATGAACCTCTGTGCCCAGCCCAGTTGTGGACTTTTGATATATGACCTTAATTATGTTGAGGTAGCTTCCTTATATTTAAAGTGAGTTAAATATTTTCATTATGAAAGTTTGTTTAATTTTGTTTAATGCTTTTTCTTCATCAAATGAGATAATTCAGTATTCATTCATCATTCTGTTAATGTGGTGTATTACATTGGATGTTTTTTCTATGTTGAACCATCCTTGCATTCCAAGAATAAATCCTACTTGGACATGGTGCATAATCCTTTTACTCTGTTGTAGAATTCAATCTGCTTGTATTTTATTGAGGATTTTGCATCAATACATATCAGGTACCTTAGTCTATACTTTTCTTATAGTATCTTTTTCTAGCTTTGGTATCAGGGCAATGCTGGTCACATAAAATGAGTTTGAAGTGTTCCTTCCTCTTCTATTTCTATGAAGCATTTGAGGAAGACTGCTGTTAATTATTCTGTAAATGTTTGGTATATTCAGTGAAGCTATTCGGTCCTGGGCTTTTATTTATTGCCAGGTTTTTGATTACTGATTCAACTTCTTAACTGGTTATAGATTTGTTCATATTTTTAAATTTTTAAAAATGATTCATCCTTGTTAGATTGTGCAATTCTATAAGTTTATTCATCCCTTATAGGTTATATAATTTTTAGCATATAATTCTTTATCAACATTTCTTACAAGCCTTTATATTTCTGTATCATCAGCTGCAATACTTTATCTCTGGTTTTGATTGAGTATTCTCCTGTTTTCTTAGTTAATGTATCTTAAGTTTTATAAATTTTGTTGATGTTTGTAAAAAACAAACTCTTGTTCTTCTTAAATTTTCCTATTGTTTTTTAATTCTCCATTTTATTTCTATTTTAATTTTATTATTTACTCCATCTACTAAATTTGGATTTACTTTGTTGTTTTTCTGCTTCTTTGAGGTATAAAGTTAGGTTGTTGATTTAAGGCCTTTTTTCAATTTTGGTGTAAGTTTTTTCTGGTATAAACTTCCCTCTTAGTATTGCTTTTGCTGCATTCTGTAAGTTTTGGTATGTAATATTTTGTTTTCATTTGTCTCAAGATATTTCTAATGTTTTTTATCATTTCTTATTCTACCTATTGGCTATTTGAGTATGCTGTTTCATTTCTATATATTTATATATTTATTGTTTTCTTCTTTATGCTATTTATTTCTAGTTACATAACACTCATTTAAAAATAAACTTTGTATTTTTACAAAGTAATTGTTTTGCTGCCTACTTTGTGTTCTAGATTGTAGAATGCTCCATGTGTAGTTGTTTATGTCTATTAGGTCTAATTGTTCTGTAGCATGGTTCAAGTTCTCTGTTTCCTTATGATCTTCGGTCTTGTTATTCTATCCATAACTGAACATGGGATATGCCTATTACTATGTTGCCAACCTTTCTCTTTCATTCTGTCAATTTGTGCTTAATATATTTGAGATCATTAATGTTATGTGCATATATATTTATATTTATTATGTGTACCTGGTGCATTGACCCTTTTATGTTCATATAACGTTTTACCTTGCCTCTTGTGACACTTTTTGTTTTAAAGTCTACTTTGCCTAATATAAGTATAGGCACCTCTGCTCTCCTTAGGTTCCTCTTTGCGGGAAATATCTTTTTCCAATTTTCACTTTTAGCCTATATGTGTCCTTCAGTCTAACATGGATCCTTTGTATATAACATATAATTGGATTCTGGTTTTTTAAATGTTCCCCTAATCTATGTCTTTAGATGAGAGAGTGTGATTCAGTTGCATTCTTTTAATTTTTAATTGATGCATAATAATTATACATATTATGGGGTACCAATTGCTGTTTTGGTACATATAGTGTATACTAAGCAGATTAGGGTAATTAGCATATTCATCATATCAATCTTTGTGTGTGTGTGTTAGGAACATTTAATATCCTCCTTTTAGCTATTTGAAACTATATGTTATTGTTAAGTATAGTTACCCTACTGTGTTATAGAACATTAGAATTTATTAATCCTACTTAGCTATAATTGTGTGTCCTTTAACATATCTCTCCCTATGTTTCCCTTCCTCTTACCCTTCCCAACCTCTAATATTAATATACTCTGTTCTGCTTTTTACTTCTATAAGATTAACATTTTTAAGCTTCCACATATGAATATTAACATGCAGTGTTTAACTTTTTGTTTCTGGCTTTCATTTAGTCTAATGTCTGCTAGCTTCATCCATGTTGCCAGGAATGACAAGATTTTATTCTTTTTATGTCTGAATGGGGTTCCATAGTATATATATTTATCACATTTTCTTTATCTATTCATCTGTTGTTGACATCTAGGTTAATCTGTATCTTGGCTATTGTAAATAGTGCTGCAATAAAGATAGAGGTGTGGATGTGTCTTCATTTCTGTTCCTTTGGATAAATGCCCAGTACTAGGACTGCTGAATCATATGGTAGTTCTATTTGTAGTTGTTGGAAGAACCTCCATACTATTCTCCATAATGGTCATACAAGTTTACATTTCCATCAAAAGTGCATAAGAGTTCCCTTTTCTCCATATCCTACCAGCATTTGTTAATTTTTGTCTTTTTGATAATAGCCATCCTAATGGGTGAGATGATACCTCATTGTTATTTTGATTTGCATTTCCTTCATGATTAGTGACATTAGGCATTTTTCATATTTTGGTGGACATTTGTATATTTTTTTTTCTTTTTCTTTTTTCTTTTTTTTTTTTTTTTGAGACAGAATCTGGTTCTGTCATCCAGGCTGGAGTGCAGTGTCATGAACTCAGCTCACTGCAACCTCTGCTTTCCAAGTTCTAATAATTCTCATGCCTCAGCATCCTGAGTAGCTAAAATTACAGGCATGCACCACCATGCTTGGCTAATTTTCATATTTTTAGTAGAGAGAGAGTTTCGCCATGTTGGCCAGGCTGGTCTCAAACCCCCGGCCTCAAGTGATCCAGTTGCCTCAGCCTCTCAAAATGCTGGGATTATCATGGTGCTCAGCCTGTATGTCTTCTTTTGAGAATTGTCTATTCAGATGATTATACAATTTTTAATTGAATTTTGTTGTTGTTGTTGAGATGTTTGAGTTTCCTTTATATTCTGGATATTAACCACCTTTCAGATGCATAGTTTACAAATATTTTCACCCATTCTGGTTTTTTTTTTTTTTTTAGAGGGAGTCTTACCCAGTTACTTAGGCTGGAGTGCAATGGCACAATCTCAGCTGATTGCAACCTCTGCCTCCTGGGTTTAAGCAATTCTCCTGCCTCAGTCTCCCAAGTAGCTGGGATTACAAGTGTGCATCACCACACCTGAATAATTTTTTGTATCTTTGATAGAGATTGGGTTTCACCATGTTGGCCAGCCTGGTCTCAAACTCCTGACCTTGTGATCCACCTGCCTTGGCTTCCCAAAGTGCTGGGATTACGGGTGCCAGCCATTGCACCCAGACTTTTCATCCATTCTTTGGGTTATCTTTTCACTCTGTTTGTTTCCTTTGCTGTGCAGAAGATTTTTGGCTTAATGTTAGTCTATTTGTTTATTTTGTTTTTGATACTAGTGCATCTGACGTTTTTCATAAAATCTTTTCCCAGACCAATGTCCTGACATATTTCCTTTATGTTTTCTTGTAGTAGATTTTGATTTTGTGGTTTATATTTAGATCATTGATACATATGAAGTTGATTTTTGTATAGAGTGAGAGGTAGGAGTCTAGGTTTATTCTTCATTTGGGTATCATTTATCCATAAGAGAGTTTATTCATAAGATAAGATGATTTACAGCATCATTTGTTGAAGGTACTGCCCTTTCTTCATTGAGTATTGATGGTGCATTTGTCAAAAATCCTGGGGCAGTAGATATGTGAATTAACTTCTGAGTTCCACATTCTGTTCTATTGGTCTATGTTTTCATTGTTATGCCAGTACCATGTTGTTTGGGTTACTATAGCTTTATGGTATATTTTTAAGTCAGGTAATGTGAGGTCTCCCATTTTCTTCTTTTTTGCTCAGAATTTCTTTGGCTTCTTGGAGTCTTTTATGAATCCATAAGAATTCTAGAATCTTTTTTTATTTCTTTGAAGAATTTCTTTGGTACTTTGATAGGGATTGCATTGAATCTCTAGGTTGCTTTGGGTAGTATGGTCACTTTAACGGCATTAATTATTTGATCCATGAGCATGGAATGTCTTTTCATTGCTTTACATCTTCTCCAATTTCTTTTGTCAGTGTTTTCTGGTTTTTCTTGGAGAAATCTTTCACCTCCTTGGTTAAATGTTGTCCTACATATTTTTAAGTAGCTATTATAATTGGGATTGCCTTCTCAAATTCACTTTCAGTGAGTATTTTGTTTACATATAGAAATGCTAATGATTTGTGTATGTTGACTTTGTATTCTGCAACTTTACTAAATTCTTTTATCCATTCTAAGAGTTCCTTGGTAGAGTTTTTAGGTTTTTAATTTATTAGATCACATCATCTGCAGAGAGGAACAATTTGACTTTCTCCTTTCCCATTTGGATGCCCTTTGTTTCTTTATCTTATCTTATTGCTTTTGCTGAGACTTCTGGTACTATACTGAATAGGAATGGTGAAAGTGGGCATCTTTGTCTTGTTCTAGTTTCTAGAGGAAAAGTTTTAAACTTTTCCCTTTTCAGTAAGATATTAGCTCATAATACTCACTTAAATACATGTAATATGTGGCCTTTATTTTATTGAGGTATTTTTTCATATCTAATTTATTGAGAATTTTTATCATAAAGTGATGTTGAAATTTATCAAATGCTTTTTCTGCATCTATTAAGATGATCCCATAGGTTTTGACTTTTATTCTGTTGATGTGATGCATCACATTATTAATTTTTATATGCTGAATCATCCTTGAATCTCTGGAGTAAATCCCACTTGATTATGATGTATTATCTTTTTGATGTACTGTTGCATTTGGTTTGCTAGTATTTTGTTGAGGATTTTTGTGTCTAGGTTCATTAGGGGTGTTGTCCTACAGTATTCTGTCTTTATTGTGTCCTTCTCTGGTTTTCATATTAGGGTTATGCTGGCCTCATATAAGGAGTTAAGAGTTCTCTGTGCTTCAACTTTTTGTAATATTTTGGGAATAACTGGTATTATTTCTTTTTTAATGGTTCAGTATAATTCATTGGTAAAACCATCTAGTCTTGGAGTTTTTTTGTTTTAAAAATTGTTATTACTGATTCAATCATTTTACTTTTTCTTAGTCTGTTCAGATTTTCTATTTCTTCTTGCTTCAATCTTGGTAGGTTGTATGTGTCCAAGAATTTATCCATGTCATCTAGGCTTTTGAATTTATTAGTGGATAATCATTCATAGTTCATAGTTATTTCTAATGATATTTTGTGTTTCTGTGGTATCCACAGTGATATCTCTATTTTTGTTTCTGATTTTATTTGGGTCTTCTCTCTTTTTTAAAATTTGGTCTAGCTAAAAATTTGTCAATATTATTTATCTTTTAAGAAAAACAACTTTTTGTTTCATTGATCTTTTGTATCTTTTTTGTCTCAATTTTATTTCTGCTCTAATCTTGATTATTTCTTTTTTCTACTAATTTTGATTTGGTTTGTTATTGCTTTTTCAGTTTTTTTCGGTGCACTGTTATTTGAATTCTTTCTAGTTTTTTGATGTAAGTATTTTTTGCTATAAACTTGCCTCTTAATATTGCTTTTGCTTGCCCCATAGGCTTTGGCATGTTATGTTTCTATTTTCATTTGTTTAAAGGCATTTTAAAATTTCATTCTTAATTGATGTCTTCACATATTGGTCATTCTGGGGCATGTTGTTTAGTTTCAATGTATTTGTGTAGTTACATATGTTCCTGTTGTTATTAATCTCTAGATTTCTTCTATTGGGACCTGAGAAGATACTTGATATGATTTTATTATTATTTTTTAAATGTTGAGGCTTTCTTTGTGTTCTAACATATGGTTAGTACTGGAGAATCTTCTATGTGCTAATGAAATAAATGTGTTTCCTGCATCTATTGAGGAAAATATTCTCTAAATGTCTGTTACATCCATGTGTTCTATGGTACACTTTTAATCCAATGTTGTTTTTTCTTATCATTGAGCTTTTGTCTAGATGATCTGTTCAATGCTGAGAGTGTGGTGTTGAAGTCCCCAACTATTTTTGTATTTAAATTTAAGATATTATAATTACTGGTAGGGAAGAACTTACTATTACCATTTTGTGTTTTAAAAATCTATTTAAATCTATTTTTTCCTCTTTCTTTGTCCTGCTGCCTTGTTTGAATTTCACTGAGTTTTTGTAGTAGCATGATCTGATTCTTTTCATATTCTTTTTTTGTGTATTTTTCACAGGTATAGCAGTCTGTTATAAACTGATAACAATTTAATTTCAATCACATACAAAAAGTGTACTTGTTTATATCTATGCCCCTCTTTTTATTTTACTGATATTACAAATTACATCTTCTCATATTGTGTATCCATTAATATTAATTTATTATTTCTATGCTTTTGTCTTCTAAGTTCTATACCAGAATGAAAAATGATGCATACATCAATGTTGTAATGCTACAAGATTCCGTATTTATTTACATATTAGTTTCACTAGGAAGTCACGCATTTGTTCATGTTTTTATATTGCTGTCTCGCAGACTTTGAAGGACTCCCTGTAGCATTTCCTGTAGGGCAGGACTAGTGGTGATAAACTTCCTTAGTTTTTATTCATCTAGATAAGCCTTAATTTCTTAATCATTTTGAAGGACAGTTTTGTAAAATATATATTTCCTGGTTGACAGTTTTTTCTTTTTTTCTTTCAGCACTTTTAATATATCATTCTACTCCAGTCTGGCCTGCAGTGTTTCTGCTGAGAAATCCAGTCATAATCTTATACAAGCTCCCTTATATGTAATGAATCATTTGTCTCTGTCTCTTTTCTCTTGATGCATTCAACACTTTGTTTTTGTCACCAACTTTTGACAGCTTGATTGTAATATGTCTTGGTATAGGCTTCATTTTACCTTCACTTTTTTTTTTTTTTTTTTTTTTTGAGACAGGATTTCCCTCTGTTGCCCAGGCTGGAGTGCAGTGGCAGGATCTCTGCTCACCGCAGCCTCAACCTACCAGGCTCAAGCAATCTTCCTCCCTCGGCCCACCAAGTAAATGGGACTATAGGCATGCACCACCATGCCTGGGTAGCTTTGTATTTTTTTGTAGAGATGAGATTTCACCATGTTGTCCAGGCTGGTCTCTAACTCCTGGGCTCAAGCTATCTGCCTGCCTCAGCTTCCCAAAGTGCTACAATTACTGGGTGAGCCACCACACCTGGTCTACCTCTTATTTCTTAAGCGGACATAATGCATATAATGATCCACTTGCTGGTTTCCTGTAATTTCTTAGATTATCTTTTTCTTTTTTTCTATTTCTTTTTGTTGTTTTGTTTTTAGTTTGTTTGTTTTTCTTTTTTTTTTCTTTTTTTGGTTCTCTGCCTCAGTAATTTCAAATTATCTGTCTTCAAGTTTGGTAATTCATTCCTCTGTTTGTTCACAACTGCTATTAATGCCCTCTAGCAAATTTTTCAATTCAGTAACTCTATGCTTCAATTCAAAAGTTTCCGCTTGTTTCTTTTGTACAGTTTCTATCTCTGTTGATATTCTCAGTTTTTTTAATGTATATATTTTAGTTTATTTTATTGTCTGTGTTTACCTTTAGCTCATTGAACATCTTTAAAGCAGTTACTTTGAATTCTTTGTCGAGTAACTTATAGATCTGAAATTCTTTAGGGTTGGCTTCTAGAGATCTATTTTGGTCGTATAAGTGGCTCATGTTTGCCAGTTTCTTTGTATGCCTCATTGTCCTTTGTTAAAATTTGTGCCTTTGAAGAAAATAGCCATCTCTCCCAATTTTTAGTGATTGGTTTTATATATGGGAAGACTTTCACCAATCAGAGCTGCTAGAGATGATGGGGTTCTCTCAAAAGTCATCTGTGAATGCGTCTTCTTTTGGCTTGTGCTGTAATTTCCCAGCTAAAGAGTTTTCCCCCTATTGTTTTTAGCTGTTCACAATCTTTTGCTTCCTATAGTGTCTTTTTAGAGTAATGTAGTCTCTGATGCTGCAACAAGCTACTAGCCTCACCTTTGTTCTCAGCAGTCCCACCAGCGTCAATATTTGCTAGTTTCTGTTAGCACTCCACATCAAACAAGACAGACACGAGTCCCTTGGGAAGCCTTCTGGAAAGACAAAATGTTGGATGTAGGTTCTCCTTTTCTATTTCCCTCTTAATGAAGAAGCCATGAGTTGGGAGGTTGCTAAGGGAAGGTACTATTGTGAGTAAGTCTAACAAACTTTTCTAAACCCAATTTGATGAGTTTCTTTTTGCCTGTGTACTCTTCTGGGGTGCTATAATCCCTTAATTGGTTTCTAGAGTTCTCAGAAAGGCCATCTGATCTGTATATTGCTGTTAATTCAGTGTTTCCATGGAAAGAAAGGGTCCGAGGCTTCTTATTCCACCATGTTAGTGGTGTCATTCCTGACCACCATATTTTGATTCGGTATATCTGAGTTGGTACCAGCACCTCAGATAATGCTGATGTGGGAGGAATACAGAGCACGTATTTGGGAATACTCTTTTGTACCAATATTTCTCAAAATGGATGGCACATTAGAATCACAGAAAATGTACTGATGCTTAGACTTTACTCTCAGACATCCTAATTTACGTGGTCTTGGATGGACTTCAACTTCACTAGTTTAAAATATTTTCCAGGTGATTGCAATGTGCAGCCATGACTGAGAACCACTATTGTTATGCTACGTATTGATTAACTTTGGGAATCCATTAGGGTAGCTCATCTCTTTCAGTAGTTAAGTATTAATGAACATATAATTTAAACATCAACGAAAACTCCATTTAATGTCAGATTCTTCTTCAGCTCAGTTCTCCATTTTTATGTTATTAACTAGGGTCAAACCATTTGAAGATAACACATGTATTTGGAAAGGACTATAAATCTAATACTACTAGGAAAAGCAACTATGACTCAATCCCATTAAAAGGTGAAGAAATTTAGCTTAATTTGTTGAAGAAAAACAACTATTTTCTTCTGCATTAGTCAAAAGAAATAAGAGGTCAGGTATGGTGGCTCACACCTGTAATCCCAGCACTTTGGGAAGCCAAGGAGGGCAGATTGCCTGAGGTCAGGAGTTCAAAACCAGTTTGGCCAACATGGTGAAACCACGTCTCTACTAAAAATACAAAAAAATTAGCTGGGCGTGGTGTCGTGCACCTGTAATCCCAGCTACTCAGGAGGCTGAGGCAGGGGAATTGCTTGAATCAGGGCGGTGGAGGTTGCAGTGAGCCGAGATCGTACCACTGCACTTCAGCCTGGGAGAGAGAGTGAGACTCTGTCTAAAAAAAAAAAAAAGAAGTGACAGACAAGTTCAACTCTTGGCACACACTCATAGTTTATTAGATAACACAATTAAAATAGGACAAAAAGAAGCATTCTTTCTTTTTTGCGTTTTCAGAAGGTTTCCAGTAGTGTTTGAATATTGCTGCAGCTCTCACACTGTTACAAAACCCAGAGTTCCCATGAGGTTTTTAGAATTCCTTCCAATAGCGGCTTCTGCCAAATGATTTTAAAAGCAAATGATTTACAAAGTTTTTTCAAAGACATATTAAAGTAGCAAATAAGGCGAGATAGGTGTTAATTTGGGGATGTGTTCATATTTTTGAACTTAAAAAATGTAACAGTATTGAAAGGAAAGGGAAAACAGATTATTTATATGATTCACTTCTTTTTGTTTTGTTTTGTTTTTTGTTTTTTGTTTTTGTTTTGTTTTTTTTTTTTTTTTTTTTTTTTTTTTTTTTTTTTTGAGACGGAGTCTCGCTCTGTCGCCCAGGCTGGAGTGCAGTGGCGCGATCTCGGCTCACTGCAAGCTCCGCCTCCTGGGTTTACGCCATTCTCCTGCCTCAGCCTCCTGAGTAGCTGGGACTACAGGCGCCCGCCACCGCGCCCGGCTAATTTTTTGTATTTTTAGTAGAGACGGGGTTTCACCGTGGTCTCGATCTCCTGACCTTGTGATCCGCCCGCCTCGGCCTCCCAAAGTGCTGGGATTACAGGCGTGAGCCACCGCGCCCGGCCGATTCACTTCTTTAAACAAGCAAACAAATAATCTATATTTTTTCCCTTCCACTATCCTAATGAATACATTATCACATTATCCTAAATTGCCTGTCTCCTAAATTGACAAGGGGAGCATGGAAGAGAGAGCAAGAGATCTTCCCAGTGAGCCTTGGCTTCCATTCTGGGTTTGAGCTCCCTGAAAGCACACATTTCTGTCTGATGTATCCTGCAGATTACCCAGCATATCTAAGCTCACTGGCTTTGTATTTGTTAAATTAATGACAGCTTCCTGAACTAAGAAGTTATACCATTTCTATTTTAAAGCTGTGCAGTCATGTAAAGGTGTTTTAAGAAATTACTAATTTTCCACAATTTTCTCAAATACGATTTAATTTCTGGCATTTCTAACAAAAATCTCATAATACATTGCCATATTTTCTTATACATGACTTTGCATTGTTCTTCATACCCCTATCCTAGGATCCAGTATCTCCACTATTCCAGTAGGATTTTAAAATAATGATAATAATATGTAGCATGAATTGTAGGTAGTGTTGCTTTTTATTTAATAAGAATAAGTGGTTTTTATTTCCTATTTAAGAGTAAATGACAAAAAAGTTTTGCTAATGCTAAGATCTTAGAAACATCATTATTCAAGCGTGTATTTCTGTACCCTTAATATGATGTTTCTTTTCATGAATCTAATTCAAGATCATATAACAACCTTAACCAATTCATTAGTAAATTCTAAAAGGCCTATTCTTGTTCCGTTCTACATCGTGTAACACCATTACCTACACAATTTTTCCAGAATTTCTCCCACGGGAAACATTGTTCTATGACTGGATTGTATATTCACAGTGCTTCCCTGACTCTCACATCTAGGATTTCTTGAAAAGGGAGATACAGAGTAAGGTAAATTCTGAACATGAAGTTTTTTTTTTTAGCTGTTTTCATCTCATGATTCCTGCAATTTTTGTCTTGCCTTCCCATCCCTGCTATTTTCTAACAAGGCTATATTTGTCGTATTAAAAAAGTCCAGGACCCGAAAGGGCTGAAGAGTCTGGAAATATAGATCATAAACCTTACATCTGCAAAAAATGAACAAGCCAAGCAACCCAAACTCATGCTAAGGTAAAAGCCAAAGCCAAAACCACAAGCCAGTACAACCAAACAAACGTAGACTTCCTTTATCACTCTGGACACTTTATCAATTTTCCTGCTTTAGCATCCAGTTGTTGTAACAATATTTTTTATGCTATGGAAGGTTTTTTCCCCTAAAAATTAAAAAAGGTACAAATTGCAACAGATATACAGTTCTCTATTATTGAATCTTCAATTTATATCAAACTGACAGTTGAAAGCAATTTTTTTCTATTAGCCTGCAAAAACTCATCTAAAATGACCTTTCTGAATAATTGATGAGAACTTTTTGTGTTTGTTGCAACTTTCTAAGCTGTGCACACTACACTGTAGCCAGATTACTTCAATGGACCTTGCAAAACCTAATTTGTAACTCTTCCTGTCAGCTTTTCTATAAGTGGTAGCATTTGTTAGGGAACGCCACTAGAGTAAGCAAAGATGAGGCAGTATTAAGACATATTCTACCTGTTTCATTTACTTTCAAATTAAGCCCATTTGTTGGGTAATGTCCCATATGCTGTGAAACTAATGACGAAAATCAACATATATGGTTCAGTTTTCCTGCTGCCTCAACGTTAGAAGAGTACTAATCAAAGACAAATGATGATTAAAGGGTAGTTTTTCTGTATTCCCTCCTATTTGCACTGTCTAGGGTGCATGTACATGTACGCTCTTTAGTGATAAAATAGTTTAGTCACAATGAATACAATTGCTAGAAAACTCCATGAGCTCTACTCATTACACTATCTACGAGAAACCAGAAAAATAGCAAAAGTGATTTTTGGTCACCTCAGCTAATCTGAAAACCATGTCTACAAATTAGTCAGTCATATGCTATTAACTAATTGTGTTAATTATACTTCTTATTAAAGTAGAGAAATAAAACAGATGGCAATAAAAATTACCATAATTATATTGCCCTGCCTCAATCCTTAGCCCAAGGAGATTTTTCAGTAATTAATTAGATATAAATGAAGAGGTAGATAATGACAATCTTTAGCTATGTCACTCTTATAAACTTATAAAATATTAAATATGTTTTCACAAAATTGAGATTATAATATATTCAAACTTTTATATTATCACATTTATTTTGTGAAATATTTCTTTTTTTTTTTTTTTAATGGAGTCTCGCTTCATCGCCAGGCTGGAATGCAGTTGCGCGATCTCGGCTCACTGCAACCTCCGACTCCTTGGTTCCAGTGATTCTCCTGCCTCAGCCTCTGGAGTAGCTGGGATTACAGGCACACACCAACATGCTCAGCTAAGTTTTGTATTTTTAGTAGGGATGGGGTTTCACCATGTTGGCCAGGATGGTTTCGATCTCCTGACCTCATGATCTGTTCCCCTTGGCCTCCCAAAGGGCTGGGATTAGAGCCATGAGCCAACACACCCAGCCAGAATATATATATAATATATATATATTCTTTTAAGTAATGTGACGATGCTAATGTTTTCAGGTAGGTGAAGATATCTCTCTCTTTAGGGTGATCAAATACAACAATTTGCCTCTGTGGAACAGAGGAATATTTCAGACAAACCAAAACTGGTTGGCACCTTAGTGAGTGTAAGTTACCATGACAACTTGGGAGGCCAATATTGCAATACTTAGTATCCCACATGGCATATTATTTGCTTAAAAAAATGAAAATAGCAAATATTCAGCAAAAGAAATGCATGTTTTTAATATATTATGCATTATATATATTTAAATATAATATATTTATTATATATTTATATATTATATATATATGGCCATGCAGAGGTGTGTATAAAGAATGGATAATTAGATAATTATGCATTTAATTAAACAAAACTTGGATACATTTTGTTTTAGGTTGTATTTCATTGGTTACTATTATGACTGATCACTTTGCTAAGCGTATTAGTCTTTCAGGTTTTCTCTGTGAATTATACTTGCTCATTTTTCTAATAAGATGTTTATTCTCTCCTAGAGTCTTATCTGTTATAACAAATTTTCTACATTAAATATTTATCAGTTACATGTGTTACAAGTATCTTATACCAGTCTGTGCCTTGTCTTTTATCTGCTTTGTATTTTGTACAAATTTCATTTTTGACATAAACACAATTTTCAATTTTTAATGTTTTATGCTTTTTTGTCTTTAAGAGTTGGCTTTGTACACTAAGGTAATAAATTTTATTTGTATAGATATTTTTCTAAAAATTCAAGATTTTACTTTTGAAATTTACATCTTTAGTATAGCTAGAATTGCATGTAAACTACTAATTTTACTTTTTATGTAAATAATAATTTATTACAACACTATATGTTGAGTCAATCTTTTAATTATTGATCTACAGTATTATGTCCCAAATCTAGTTTTTATAAATCTTTTGGCTTATTTTATGGGGTCTGGTTTTAGTTCATATAGTCAGTGTTTCAACTTCTATTCTCTAGCATCCCAACTAACATCTCTTAATCATTATAGTTTTAAATTAAACATAAAATCTACATATCTGGTAGAAAAAGTGATTTCACATTGTTCCTTTTAAAATACTCTTGTTATTTGTAACCCTTTCATTTTTCATTGAAATTTAATGGTAAACTCGGCCAGGCGCAGCGGCTCACACCTGTAATCCCAGCACTTTGGGAGGCCAAGGTGGGTGGATCACAAGGTCAGGAGATCAGCACTCCTGAGGTAAACTCATTTAGTTGCATTAAAAATGTGATTTTGATTAAAGTCACATTGAATTTACAGGGTAATTTAGAAAGAATTGCTATATTAACAACTGAGTGAATTGAGAATTCACTCTATATATTGGTTAACTGGAGACAATGCCTTTCACTATTTTCTCAGGAGAACTATTTATATTTATGACACGTTCTATTCATATATATATATATATAGTTTAAGTTCTGGGATACATGTGCAGAATGTGCAGGTTTGTTACATAGTATATATGCGCCATGGTGGTTTGCTGCACCCATCAATCCATCATCTACATTAGGTATTTCTCCTGCTATCCCTCCCCTTGCCTCACCCCCTGACAGGCCCTGGTGTGTGATGTTCCCCTCCCTGTCCCCATGTGTTCTCATTGTTCAACTCCCACTTACGAGTGAGAACATGTGGTGTTTGAATTTTCTGTTCCTGTGTTCATTTGCTGAGATTGATGTTTTCCAGCTTCATCCATGTCCCTGGAAAGGACATGAATTCATCCTTTTTCATGGCTGCATAGTATTCCATGGTGTATATGTGCCACATTTTCTTTATCCAGTCTAACATTGATGGACATTTGGGTTGGTTCCAAGTCTTTGCTATTGTGAATAGTGAGGCAATAAACATGCGTGTGGATGTGTCTTTATAGTAGAATGATTTATAATCCTTTGGGTATATACCCAGTAATGGGATTGCTGGGTCATATGGTATCTCTAGTTCTAGAACCTTGAGGAATCGCCACACTGTCTTCCACAATAGTTGAACTAATTTACACTCTTACCAACAGCGTAAAAGTGTTTCTATTTCTGCACATCCTTTCCAGCATCTGTTGTTTCCTGGCTTTTTAATGATCGCCATTCTAACTGGCGTGAGATGGAATCTCATTGTGGTTTTGATTTGCATTTCTTTAACGACCATTGAGGATGAGCTTTTTTTCCATATGTTTGTTGGCCGCATAAATGTCTTCTTTTGAAAAGTGTCTGTTCATATCCTTTGTCCACTTTTTTATGGTGCTGTTTGTTTTCTTCTTGTAAATTTGTTTAAGTTCTTTGTAGATTCTGGATATTAGCTGTTTGTCAGGTGGATAGATTGCAAAAATTTTCTCCCATTCTGTAGGTTGCCTGTTCACTCTGATGATAGTTTGTTTTGCTGCACAGAAGCTCTTTAGTTTAATTAGATCCCATTTGTCAATTTTGGCTTTTGCTGCCATTGCTTTTGGTGTTTTAGTCATGATGTCTTTGCCCATGCCTATGTCCTGAAGGGTATCACTTAGGTTTTCTTCTAGGGTTTTTATGGTTTTAGGTCTTACATGTAAATCTTTAATCTATCTTGAGTTAATTTTTGTATAAGGTGTAAGGAAGGCATCCAGTTTCAGTTTTCTGCATATGGCTAGCCAGTTTTCCCAACAGCATTTATTAAATAGGGAATCGTTTCCCCATTCCTTGTTTTTGTCAGGTTTGTCAAAGATCAGATGGTGGTAGATGTGTGGTATTATTTCTGAATATATTTTTAAAAGACTGTCCCCTGGGGACAGTCTAAGGAGACAGTGGTTTTCTAGCAGCATTTTATAAAGGATTAGGAAAAGAAGTTTTGAGACAACAAATAATTAAACAACTTCCACTGATCTCAAAGAGTGTCTTTTTCCACAAATGTGCAGGAAAATGAAACATGCTTCTGTTTCTCCCCCAGAGGTTTGGTCATTTTTCAGGATGAGCTCCTTGTAATTTCATGCATTTGACACTTGGGCAGGAAAAAATAACAAGTACCCACCCCATATACACATATTTGATAAAACCTTTCTCTTAAATTTAGTACTATTCTGATTATCTAAAATGAAAAAGAAAGAAAAACATTTCACTCTCTTCACTGTCATCTAGAACGTGATGACAAGTTCAAAATAAGCATTCCTCTAATTAAAAATAGGTAAATTATCTGGGAAAGTATTGGAAGACAGCAAGAAAAACTTGAGGCAAGGGGATTTGGCATGCACATCTGTAGGAAGCTACATAACTTTTTTTTTTTTGGCAGGAAAGGATGCTTACTAGAACAGAGCAATTAGTGGCCACTTTTCCAGTTTCCCTGCTGAGAAGGCAGCCTTGTCAACTGCCTTATTACTGCAGAAATACTCAGTCCCGATGGTCAACACTTGTCTCCTGGGTTGCTTTTGTCTACAAATTGATATGTTGTTCTGCCTTAAATGATCCAGCCCTGAGAACGCCTTGGGTTCTGAACTCTTGACGCTGACTTATCAGCATGGGAACACACTATGGAAGAACTGCTGCTTGGAGAGGACTGTATCTATCTCTTTTATGAGTGAAGCTGCATGAAGGAGGCAAACTTTGCAAAAAAACAGCTGAATATTTGGATGGTGAGCTGAAAGTTACAATGCCGTCAGGGAGAATGTGTGTATAAATTAAAATTATGCTGTTCATTTTAACTGGTTCTAGCCTAGCCCAGGAAATTAAATAGAGCCATTCTCTCAAATGTGTTCTGAAAGAGGTCGAGGCTACAATCAGTTGTATGTTTGTCTACCTGTAAGTAAGTAGCAGTATTTGTAAGAAGAGTTATGTAAAACCAAGTAAGTTCCCCTGATCTGTAATCCTGGCAGACACTGGAGATACATGCAGAACCCAGTAAATTGAATTCAGTGAGAAATCTTGCCACTTCCATCACTGGAGAAACTTCTATTTTGCCTGATCAAATTAGTCCCTGATTAAACATTTGAAGACTTTTACTTATATAATACTTTAATAAGGGGTAATTACAAAACCTCTAATAAAACAGTGACATAATCATTCAAAAGTGATAAGATATGAAATGTAAAAAGGCCATAACTTATGGGGCTTTGCCAGTGAGACACAGTAGATGAATATCTAAGATTTACAGAACTCTTCGAGATACTATACATGGAAATATCTACAGACTTTAACAACCAAAAACAATAGCAACAAAAACTGGTTGGTGCAAAATTTATACCTGTGCTATCCGGTAACCCAGGTGATATAAACTTAACAAAAATGAAACTGTTTCAGAAAACATACTATTCTTCTATAGATATATTTTTCTATCCTACTTTCTTCATTTTTTTCTGTCCTAAAAGCAGATATTAAAGTGGAACTGACGTTCTGATGCATAATGCAAAAATAATTAACACATTTAAATAGAAAAATTACTGATCTGAAGGACATGGGAACCCACACCTGTAACACTTCAGATATTGATATATGTCCATTAAAAAGATCTAGCATGAGATAGCTTCCGTGAAGTTCTACTGAACTTTCTCTGTGTTCTTGGCTAGGACTGGTTTAAATCAGAGAAAAAGGGAAGAAAAAGGAAAGGGACAAAAAAAATTGTTATGAGGAAAGGAGAAGAATATTGGAAGAATTGGAAGGAAGCATAGTAAAAAACGCAATGTTTTACTCATCAAAATGTGCCTCAAGAAATTACTGTTCTCCAGACCCTCTCAACAGCAATATGATATAGCTTCTGACAGGTGGCATTGTTTGTGTAGTATTCTTAAAGATATTGATGTTCATATCAAGAGTAATAGAGTTCAAGCCACATAGTGAGTTGTAATACAACATTGAGAAACCAGAACCTCGGAATCCTAGTCCAAGAATAGCCATAGGATGTTTCATGAAGCACTTAGTGTAACTGCCCAATACGTTTATTTTGCCTGATGCCCTGGCAGAGTCTATTTATCAAGACAGAGGAATCGCAATACAGAGCTTAATTCATGCAAAGCTGGATGAACAGGAGACTGGAGATTTATTATTACTCAAATCAGTCTCCCTGAACTTTTGGAGGCTTGGGTTTTTCAAGGATAGTTTAAGGAAAGAGAAGGGGGCTGGAGAGGCTGCTGATTCGTTGGGGTACAATCAGAAATGTGGCAAATGGTCCTCATGCAGGCTAGGTTGCTTCTGGGAGGGGCCACAGGAGTGACTGGTGGGTCCAGGTGGAGCCATCAGTGTGCAAGTCCAGGTGAAGCCACTGGTCATCAGACACGCAAAAAAAAAAAAAAAAAAAAAAAAAAAAAACCCTGAAAAGACATCTCAAAAGGCCAATCTTAGGTTCTACAATAGTGATGTTATCTGCAGGAATAACTGGGGAAGTTGCATATCTTGTGACCTCCGAAATAATGGTAGGTAATTGTTTATGTCTACAGCTTAGCAGAATTCAGGCTCCTCTCATCCTCCTAGTCTGGTGGTCTTTTCATTAGCTTTACAAAGGTGGTTGATTTTGGGGAAGAGCTATTATCATTTAAACTATAAACTAAATATCTCCCCGAATTAGCTAAGCCCAAGCTGAGGAATAATTAAGGGCAGTTTGAATACTAATGACAAGATGGGAGTTGATTAGATCAGTTATCTTTCACTGTCATAATTTCTCACTGTTATAATTTTTGCATAGGTAGTTTTATTAGTATGTGAGGATCAAATTTACTTAATAATTTTAAGAAACAAACCCAACAATTTTAGGTTACTGGAGGAGTTCATTAATGTCATTTTGTCTTTTAATATTGGAATGTATATTCCAAAAAGGGAGGGAGTTTTGTCTACTTTGCTTAGTATACGTGATGACTAGCATTCATAAGTCACATGGTAAATATTTCTTAAATGAACAATTGAATGAAAAATGCAAATACTTTCTCTTGAACAAGAAGTGTTGAAGCACTGAGGAGCACTTGGTACATAGCAGCGCATAATGTTAAGACTTTAGAACAAGGAATAGACGGTTTGATAACAGATGGTGCTTCTAATTCACTTTGATCTTGGACAAATATCACTTACAATTTCTGCTATGTAAAATGGGAACAACAATGAAATACTTAGACTGATTTTTAAACTGTTTTCAAGATCAGATAAAATTTTATTTGTAAAATTATTTTATTTTCTATTTTAAAGTCCTTCAACCAAGGATACCACATTTTATTTGTATAAAGAATTATTGTTGGCCGGGCATGGTGGCTCACACCTGTAATCCCAGCACTTTGGGAGGCCGAGGCAGGCGGATCCCAAGGTCAGGAGATCGAGACCATCCTGGCTAACACAGTGAAACCTGTCTCTACTAAAAATCCAAAAAATTAGCCGGGAGTGGTGGCAGGCACCTGTATTCCCAGCTACTTGGGAGGCTGAGGCAGGAGAATGGCGTGAACCCAAGAGACGGAGCTTGCAGTGAGCTGAGATCGCACCACTGCATTCCAGCCTCAGCAACAGAGTGAGACTCTGTCTCAAAAAAAAAAAAAAATTATTATTGTCATTACCTATTTCAGTCTGGAGTGATGATGTGCTCTGATATTTGCTCTAAACCAAACCTCAACCTCTGCTTTATATTCTAGCATCTGCCCTCAAAAGTAGTGCAAAACTGAAAAAGTATTCCCAAATAGATTGGACACAGTGAGTTCCTTAGAGTTATGCACTGTTATTCATTCCTTTTTTTTTTTTTTTTTTTTTTTTTTTGAGACAGAGTCTTGCTCTGTCACCAAGCAGGAGTGCAGTGGCACGATCTCAGCTCACTGCAACCTCCGACTCCCTGGTTCAGGTGATTCTCCTGCCTCAGCCTCCTGAGTAGCTGGGATTACAGGCATGTAATCCCACCACGCCCAGCTAATTTCTGTATTTTTAGTAGAGATGGGGTTTACCATGTTGGCCAGGATGGTCTCGATCTCCAGACCTCGTGATCCGCCCGCCTTACCCTCTCAAAGTGCTGGGATTACAGGTGTAAGCCACAGCACCTGGCCCCATTCATTCTTATAAACGATAGAGATACTTTTAGTAGTGATGATACATTACCATATATATGTACACACATGCACACACACAATCTCACATTTTTAGAAAAGTTATTGCTATATTTTGTTTGATACTGGCTGATTCAGATTCTATTAATGTGACAGCATCAAAACATTAACATGGAGTTTTCTTGAGATTAAATACATATAAATTTCTCTAAATTTAGATGTAGTTTAAATTGCAATTATTCATAACCTGATGCAAATTCAAATATTTGATAATATCTGTTTTATTTTATTTTATAAAGCTTCCTCTATTTTGCATGAAGCTAAGAACTAGTTTTAAGAACAAGTTATTTTAAAGCTTTTTATTTTACCGGTTGAAAGTAATATTTTATTTTCCTTTTATTTGGGAGAAAAATGTACATTTTCATGATGAGTAAAATGTGTCTGACACTTCTCAAATAATTTACTCATGGTTGAGAATAAGCAGGAGTGATTAGAGCTTCAAATCAGAAAACTTCAGAGAGCCAGAAGCTATCAAAATGTGCAGCTTTTATGAACGATTTTTCACTCATTGCTGTATAGCAATCACCACTGATACACTCTAGTTTTTTCCAAAGCATGTATAATTGGGCAAATCATCTAAACCCCCACAAGCAGGCAATTATTCAACTGCATTGACACAGAATCACTGGGTCCAGTACTTCATTAGAATATACCATAATCCCTTGTTCTTGTCTTAACCTTCGCTGTGAAAAATCTAATTCATCCAAAACTGACACAGTGTCCTGTTGGTTATGCAAATAGTGGCAATGCAGGAGATGGAGTTTCAAGCCACTCTTCTATCTCCAGTCCCATGTGTAGGGCTCTTATCCAAATCTTTAAATAGAGCCTGTGAGTTCTAATAATTATTCAACTAACACATATAAGCTCCCTTTGTGCTCATTTTTGAAAATGTGCTTATCTTTTTCTCTTACAGAAAAGTGAGGGAGACACTGACAGAGAGATTGAATGGCACCGCCACCACCAGAGGAATCACTGGAAAAGGAAGCAGGAGGACACTTGGGTACAAGGGAAATGATAAGAAAAGTATAAAGCTGCAGGAGCAGAATGTTACCTCCGTTTCTGTCCTCCTCTTTGTTCTTATAGCCCAGTTGTCTTCCTCTTGACCCTGTCTTTGCATTGCATGGGAAATAGTACAACTTTGAGTCATCCCCACCTGGGCTCAGATGAGATAGCTGACATTGACTAGAAGTACAACCTTGGCCATATTATGTAATATCTCTGAGCCTATGGATAACGGTATGGTTGTCCCTGGAGTCTGGGATAACTAGGACAATGCCAGGCACGTAGGTTCCAACCATATAGACCATCTAATCTGATGAAAGAGATACCCCTACTGAAATGCACTGAATATTTTTGAACACCTACTATTTCTAAGAGGATATGATTTGAAAGCCAGGATAGGAAGATTTGATGCAAATTTGATTGTTGCATGGGGCCTTGAATAATATCCTGGAAAAGCATATGCCTTTGATCCTGGGTTATGATTTCAATTAGATTTTTCCTACTATGGCAAATGGTGATATAAAGTCAAATAAAACTTTATAACATGAATTAAAAGTTGCTACTTTCCACCTTTACTCATTTTTCATGTGACTTCAGAGGAACTATTAGAAGACCATGTGACAAACTGATCCCCTACTTTCTTAATAATAAGAAGAAGAGTAATGGTTGTAGACTCTAAAGACTGCATCCTACATGGCCTAAGTTAACTGATATATGTTATTTCATTTAGTCCTTACTACACAACTGTGACCTCATTGTTATTTTTAGCCTCACTTTACATAAAGGGGTTTTGAATCTTACAGACATTGGATAACTTGACGAAGGCTACACAGTTATCCAATGGCTGAGTGGGGAGTCAAACTCAGGCACATGAAATCTGTCTTGACCAGTCTTCAAGCCCAGATGCTCTA
Organism: Macaca thibetana thibetana; assembly: GCF_024542745.1. Taxonomy (NCBI): domain Eukaryota; kingdom Metazoa; phylum Chordata; class Mammalia; order Primates; family Cercopithecidae; genus Macaca; species Macaca thibetana. Next base: position 5,591,557 of record NC_065597.1, on the reverse strand, counting down.
CCACCTGCTTTCCACTCCTAGATGGTCCACCTCTGTCTGATTTTGCTGTTTGTTTCACTGGGAAAACCTGCTGCCGTGAAGCAAGTCACTGTCTTTCAGAGGGCAGAAAGGGAGCTCTTAAATTGCTTCTAGTAGACTTAACAGAAACATGGGCTGTTTGTAAAACAGTGATTCTCAACTTTGGCTGCAGAGTAGAAGTACTTAGGGATCTTTAATATTGGTTTCAAAGTTTCGCCCCAGGGTCCTGATTTACTGGCCCCTCCTAGGTATGAGAAGTGTCAATTCCTTCCAGTGATTCTATTTGGAAAGTACTGCTCTACAGCTTTAGGCCTCACTCACTCTCCTTTCTGACTGCATAGCCTAGTGGAATCCTGTGGTCCTGGTCCCGAACTGGAGATACATGGCATTTGAGTAGTCTAAAAATTCTAGGTTTGGAAAGGAGGAGAAAATGATGGTGCTGCTGCTGATGATGTAACACTTAATGAAAGTTGCTCAATGCTTGTCATTTACATATATTTGAACATATTATTAAGTTTTGTTACCCTTTATATTTATTCAAAATGAAGGGGTTAGAAAATTGAAATTATTTGACCCAAATCCAAGCCAGGTATGTCACAACATTGTGGGTGACTTTAAATATGTGCTTTTAATTGCAAGAGTAAAGTCATGAGGTATGAAAGGATGGTTAAGTTTGAGGCTATTAATGATTGTTGCATGACTGAGGTACAATTTTATGCAAGAGGTTACTATATTATAATGATCAGTTAGTGGGTGACAGAGTGAAGTGGCACGAAGTGGTGGGTTTTAGTTTCAGTCAACTCTCTTTGGAGGAATGTCAGTTACCACAAAAGAAATCTGCTCTTAGGTGCTACAAGCCAAATATATTAGAGCTTGCAGGAGAATTATTCGAAGGAGAAGAACCAAGATCTCAGCCACAGGACAGAGATCAGAGTTCAGGAAGGAAGGCTTAAGGGGGAGTGCCAGACAGGCTAGAGGGTCAACTTTGACAAAAGAGACACCGTAGGTATCTGAAGGTCAAGGAGAAGAATTTGTTTCTAAAATAAAAGAGTGGCAAGGAAATCAAAGAGCTCTCAAGGATCTCCGGCTCTTTATGGACTTCCTCTGAATATCATCTCTGTACTTGGGTTTGCTCCTGTGTTAAAGTCAAACAACAAAAGACTAAGAGGTAAGATGAGGTAGAAAGTAGAACCATTGAAATGCAAGGGAATGAAGAAGTTTATTCATGCCAGGAAATAACAATGATATCCGAGGGAAAACACAAATCTAGAGCCAAGGCTTTGTTCTCCAGAAGGTTAAGAGCAGGAATTCATTTCTGGAAGGGTAACAGTGCAATTCCAGCTACAAAATAGTGCATTAGTGGGCTTCCAGAGACACTTATTTCGTCATAGGATCGCAAATGATCATCTCTTACTGATTTTTTTCTAAACACAGATAGGAAAATTGAAAAATAATAGTTGTTTTAGCTGTTTTTTAAAAGATATTTTACAAATCCACATATTGAGTTTTCCCAGTACTTTCATTTGTACTATTTGACTATAAGCTTTCAAAATATTCTGAGGCAGATTGAACAGATGCCTATTTTATAGATTTGTAAAAAGCAAGTCAAATAATAAAAACGAGTGGCACATACACTAGTGATTGAAATTAGTATTGCTGGCCATTTTAAAGAATAGTCTTTGGCAGCATTTCACTTTCCAGCATGGACTTGACTTTCATGATTCTAAGGAATGTGTGTTGGCAATCTCAGTAGGTGAATCTATTGTGGACTTGATACCACTGATATTTTTTCAAAGGATGCTTTCAAGTCTTTGCACCTTTCTCAGTGTCCAAAATTCTTTTAGTATGAAGCCTCTTAGGGTCAGAATGTAAGAAATAAAGCAGCAACTTAAATGCTGGGCTTTGGGGATAGATATGAGTCAGTATATTATGCTCACATTTAGGATTTTTTTAAAGCTTCATATAAGCAAATCTTGCAGGAAAAAAAAAATCACAGGAAAGAACAGGACAAGGTAACAAATCCATGACCGGACCACAGTGCAAATACAATATTAGTATCAATAGATTGACCTTAATCTACTCTCCATTACTTCTATTATCCCTTCATGATTTTGTTTCTAGCATGTCACCTTCTTGGCTTCCATTTGCAGTGCTATGCCCTGTATGTTGGCAGAGTGGCAATTATGCATCCACAAATACTGTTGCTATAAATGAAGAAGCATCTGACAATAAGACTGGTGTGATCAATGGCAAAGCTTAACTATGTCATCTCCACTTCTCTATTTCTCCACTTCCTTCACCAAGCTTGGCAGAAGAAATGGTCACCATCCTCTGAATGAGCTCAGTCCAAATGGACTACTATTTTGTTCAGATTTTGCCTGTGATCTTTATTAAATTCTTGACCTTGACATCAAGAACTGGGGCTACAAAATGTCAGTAAAGGTATCTTTCCAATTCTACTATATATATATACACACACACACATATATATACACACACACATATATATATCTCTTTACAAATGCAGAATTGACTACCAAATGTATCTATATGCTAAATTGTGAAAATACAGATGCACAGTTAACAGATATGAAATGTGCACTAATCAGGTATTCAAATTTTATGAGTTAAAAAAAGAGTTTCTTTTTTTTGAATATGCAATGAATTATGAAAAGATTTTAATAATCAAAACAAGACTTTCCATTGAAGTACCTGACCAAAGTCCACTTTAAAAGGAAAATGAATGCTACTTCTTACCTGGTATGAAGTCATAAAAATTCATAGAATTGTATTTGCTCACAGCGACCCTGGAGGAAAAAGTGACACAGACCTTTTTCAGGGTTTATAAACTAGGAACTAGAGAGATTTAGTAACTTGTCCCAAGGTGACATAGCTGGTTAGTGACAAATATATACCTATAACTCATGTCTCCTGATACATAGTCCAGTGTATCGTCCAAATAGTAAACCATTATCTCCAGGAAAATAGCATTTACTTATGAAACACCTTCTATGTTCTAGGTTTTATGCTAGAAACTCTCCATATGTTATACTACTGGATAATTACTATAACCTAAGGAGTCAAGTATTATTATTATCTCTACTTTACAGATAGTAATCTAAGGATCATTGCTCCCACGGACACCACTGGAGGGCCGGAGGACAGGCCCACCACCTGCAACCCTTTCCCTGCCAGTGCCAGAGTGTGTCATAAAAGGGCTTGATGACTGCTCAGCCCTGCCTACTGCCACTCACACCTGCCCTCATCTTCTGGGGGCCTAGCCATTGATCAGCTCCACCAGCCACTGCCTGCACCTATGGATACCATGGGAGCCTGAGGACTGGCCCACCCCACCTATTGCTGCTACCTGCCAGTACCCATGCATGCGTTCTAGGGTCCTGGGGATGGACCCACCCTGCCTGCCACCACCGGTTCCTATGCATGCCTTCCAGGGACCCGAGCATGGGGCCACCCAGCATGCCAGTGCCCACACAGCTTTTCCAGGGACCTGATGATTGACCCACCCTATCCACCACTGCTGGCATCTGCACACATTTCTCCTGGAAGTCTAAGAAAGGGACCACCCACCCTTTACCACCACTGCCACTGGCATCCACTCATACATACCATGTGGGGATCTGGGGACTGTCTGTCCTACCATGTTGCCACCACCACTGCTTTCCACTCACGCTGCCTGGGGATCCAAAGGTTTATCTGATGCCACCACAGCCAGTACTGATACCAGGAATGCCTTTCAGGGGCCTGATGGCCTGCCTGCTGCCCAGCTAACTGCTGCCACTGTCATCTCCTGGGAAAGCCCCTGGAGTCCCAAGGATTGGCCTCCCTGAACCTGCTACCTCTGGTGCCCATGTATACCAGCTGGGAACCCAAGGATCAGCATACTTAAGCCCCCACCATCACCACTAAGGACCAGCCTGGCTGTGTTCCTGACCCCAACAAAGCCTCAGCATAGCCTCCACTAATAACCACAGCTAACCCACTGAGGAAACCACAAATATGACTAAAGCCGGTTACAGCTGTATGAATAATACAGAGACTACAAGACTACAAGGCTCTGCACCTAGAATCAGAGTCAAAGCACCCTGCCCAACCGATACTAGAGACACACATATACAAAAATATATTTTCCTGTATTTTCCTACAAAACCCAAGTTATAAAATTGGAAGAAAGTACTATTATACCGTATGTCTGAATATGAACATAATGACACACACACACACACACACACACAATTAAAAAGCAAGGAAACGTGACACCTCCAAAGGATTGCAATAAGGTATTTCTTTGTAGCAGTGTGAAAACGGACTCATATACTATCCAAAGAAATCTACAGATTCAGTGACATCCGTATCAAAATACCAATGGCATTCTTCACAGAAATAGAAAAAAAAATCTAAAATTTATGTGAATCCACAAAGACCCAACATAGCCAAAGTAATCCTGAGCAAAATTAATAAACTTGGAGCCATCACACTGCCTGACTTCAAAATATACTATAAAGCTATATAGCCAATAGAGTATTATACTGGCATAAAAACACACACACAGACCAGTGGAACAGAGTAAAGAACCCAGATGTTAATTTACATATCTACAGCTAACTGATTTTTGATAAAAGTACCAAGAATGCTCATTGTGGAAAGGACAGTCTCTTCAATAAAAGGTACTGGGAAAACTAGATATCCATAAGCAGAATAATGAAAGACCCCCAGCTCTCACCCCATACAAAAATCAACTCAATATGGATCAAAGACCTATATGTAACACACAATACTATAAAATTACTACCACAAAACACAGGGCAAATGCTTCAGTATATTTGTTTAGGCAAATAATTAATGACTAAAACCTCAAAAACTTAGGTAACAATAACTTAGGTAACAATAACAAAAACTTAGGTAACAATAACAAAAAAAGACAACTAGGACTATATTAAACTAAAAAGCTTCTGCACAGCAAATGAAATGATCAAGAATGAGGAGATAACCTATAGAATAAGAGGAAATATTTGTGAACTATTCATCCAACAAAGAACTAATATCCAGAATATACAAGAAACTCAAACAACTCAACAGCAAAAAAATAAATAATCCCATTAAAAAAGTAAATAAAGAATCTGAATAGACATTTCTCAAAAGAAGACATACGAATGGCCAAGAGGTATATAAAAAAAATGCTGAATATCACTAATCATCAGTGGAATGCAAATCAAAACCACAGTGAGATATCGTCTTACCCCAGTTAGAATGGCTACTATCAATAAAATGAAACATATCAGATGCTGGAGAAGACGCAGAGAAAGACAACTCTTACATATTGTTGGTGAAAATTAGTACGTCAATTACGGAAAATAGTATGGAGATTCCTCAAAAATCTAAATATAGAACCACCATATGATACAACAATGCCTCTCCTGGGTATTTATTCAAAGGAATTAAAGTCAGTATATCAAAGGGATATCTGTACCCCTGTCTTTATTGCAGCACTCTTTACAAAAGCCAAGATATGGAATTGACCTAAGTGTCCACCAACGGATGAATAGATAAAGAAAATGTAGCATTTAAAAGCAATGGGGTACTATTCAGCCACACAAAATAATGATATCCTGTTATTTGCAGCTACATGGATGAGACTGGAGGTCATTATCTTAAGTAAAATAAGCCAGGTAAAGAAAGAAAAACATCACACATTCTCACTCATATGCGGAAGGTTAAAAAAGTTGATTTCATGGAGGTATGGAGTAGAATGATAGTTACCAGAGCCTGGGAAAGGTTGGGGTGCGGGTAATGAGAAGAGGTTGGCTAATGAGTACAATCATACAGTTAAATAGAATGAATAAGTTCTAGTGTTTAACAGCACAATAGACTATAATTAATAACAATATGCAGTATATTTAAAAATAGCTATAAGATACGAAATATTCCCAACACAAATAAATGATAAATGCTTGAGGTGATGAATATTTTAAATACTCTAACTTGATCATACACATTGTATGCATGTATCAAAATATCACATGTACCCTACAAACATGTATAATTTTTATATATCAAAACATGTTTTTTTAAATCTAAGGCTCAGAAAGATTAGGCAAATTGTTCAAAGTAATAAGGTTGGGATATAAAAAAGGATCCTTTTTACTCCAAAGTATATTCACTTCATACTCATTTATTGTGTCTCTAATATTTTCAGAAGAATAGAAAATGAAAAATGAAGTAGTTCTCTGAAGATGTTCAAAAATAAACAGGACATAATTCAGAAATATGCAAACAGACATGCATGAATACAATATTACCTTTTTTTGACAGATTAATTATTTAAATAAACATTAATTTAAATCTATTTGATAGCGACAGGAGACAGATAAATTCCTAGGCAGACTGGGACAGGTCCCTGGTGAAACCCAACTTCAAACAAACGACAATTTAAAGCCTAAAAACCAAGCCATTTCCAGATATAATCCACAACTGGAGTGAGAACTTCTAGTCCTATCGGCCCATGCTTTCCCGATTGGTTCTTTCTGAATAATGCTTTTAACCAATCCAATGTTGCCTTTTCCAAGGCTACCTATAGCCTGTACCTTCTCATTCCAAACCTATAAAAACCCCAGACTCAGCCACAGAAATGGCTACCCACTTTTGGGCCCCCTCTCCCACAGAGGGCTACCCACTTTGATTTCCCTCTCATTGTTGAGAGCTTTTCTGTTGCTCAGGAAGAATAGAATTCTTCCCTGCAATGCTCACTCTCTGACGTCCACGTACCTCATTCTTCTTGGTCACGTGAGGCGAACCTGGCACCTGACAAACGGTAGGAGCATAAAAGTGTTGTAACATGCTCCTCGCAGGCTCACTGAGCTGCAGGCGGCATGAATGAAATGAACTGTGAGACCTGGCCTGGTGGCTCACGCCTGTAATCCCAGAACTTTGGGAGGCCGAGGCAAGTGGACCACCTGAGGTCAGGAGTTCGAGACCAGCCCAACTAACATGGTGAAACCCTGTCTCTACTACAAATACAAAAAATTAGCCGGGCATGGTGGTGGATGCCTGTAATCCCGGCTACTGAGGTGGCTGTGGAAAGAGAATCACTTGAATCCAAGAGGCAGAGGTTGCAGTGAGCAGACAGAGATCGTGCCAATGCACTCTAGTCTGGACAACAAGAGTGAAACTCTGCCAGAAAAAGGAAGGGAAGGAAGGGAAGGTAGGGAAGGTAGGGAAGGTAGGGAAGGAAGGGAAGGAAGGGAAGGAAGGGAAGGAAGGGAAGGAAGGAAGGAAGGAAGGAAGGAAGGAAGGAAGGAAGGAAGGAAGGAAGGAAGGAAGGAAAAAGCTGTGACATGATCCTGTTCGCTGGACTACAGGAGTGAAGAGCTGCAACCCTTCTGGGGGCCCAGACCTTGGAACTCCCCAAGGCAGAGCTATAACACTCCCCCATTAGACCAGCCACAGACTGTGGAGCAAATGAGCTATAACATGCCCCAGTTTGCTGAGCTCTAAGTAGCAGGAATGAAAGAGAGAACCAGCCGCGCACGGTGGCTCACGCCTGTAATCCCAGCACTTTGGGAGGCTGAGGCAGGCGGATCATGAGGTCAGCAGTTTGAGACCAGCCTGGCCAACATGGTGAAATCCCGTCTCTACTGAAAATATAAAAATTAGCCGGCTGTGGTGACACGTGCGTGTAATCCCAGCTGCTCAGGAGACTGGGGCAGGAGAATTCCTTGAACCTGGGAAGCAGAGGTTGCAGTGACCCAAGATTTTACCACTGCACTCCAGCCTGGGCGACAGAGCGAGACACCGTCTCAATCAATCAATAAAAGAGAGAGAGAGAGAACGGTGGCATTCCCTGGTGGCTCAGACCTCGCGACTCCCCGACCAGATGCTGTGACAGCTTCTTGGGGCTCCACGGTTGCTGGAGTCTCCAGGTTTTGAGGTGCTGCTGCGTCCCCCTCATCCAGACGCCAGTGTCCAAGGCAGAAGCCAGTCGCAGCACGCCTGGACCAGCCGTGGGGGGAGCGCAGAGCCAAGGCGGCCACCGTAGCTGGCTGGGCCGGTAGTGCGAGCTGAGCGCAGCCTGCTGGACTGAGTGGGCGAAGCAAGCCAATGGGCTCGAGCAAAGCCTGGTTAGGGGCGCTACTCGCCGCGGAGTTTTCCGGCAGGTAAGGTGGCACGGAAAGAATTCTGTGCCGTATTTAGCTAGAAATTTTCTTAATTCTACCACTAACATACTAGCATGCTGCTTCATTTCCCTGAGCCTCAGTTCTCTCCGTAGTAAAATAGGCTATTGGGCTAGGTAGGCAACTTTTGCACTGGGATATACAGAGATTTAGCATCCCTGGAAGGAGCTCCAGGAGTCAATGTATGGAAAAGGGATGGTCTAGTAATTTTGGTTCTTAATTCATCTCTATAGATTTGAGCACACCATTTGCTTTATATAGTGAAATTCAGCATAATAATTTACAAAATTTTGTTATTACAAAAACAGTTTGAAAGCCACTTGAATAGAATTTATAAGCATAAATTCAGCTTGAATATATTATATTTTGATTGTATTAGACACACAATAAAAAGAATTTATTTTACTTTCCCAAAGTCTGAATTGGTGAGGAACAAAAATAGAAGCTACAGCAAATTGTTGGCAGCCTTTTTTTTTTTTTTGCCACCCAAATATCTTAAGAACTGAAACTTAAGACATCTGTACTTCCTACGGCATAAATACACCTGGAAAGCTTCTTCCCTATTCTTCCTGGATACTCTATATATCCATTTTTCTATATTTGAGCAAAGCAAAAAGCCAGAACCTTAAGACCCGATGTCAGTGGTATCTTCCTAAGGAAGACTTGTTATCTTCAGTCTCTTTTGAGCATGATGTCAGGTTACTTAAGGTCCTCCATCATTTTGGTCATATGTGAATTTTCTGTATCATTATTCAAGCCATACTACATATCTTCCATACCAAATACTTGTGATCCTTATAACTAGAGACACCCTTTTTTGATCAGTTTCTGTGTTCTTAGTGATACACAATTTTTTATTTCTCTACAGGAAACAACCTCTTTTGTTATGACATTAGCTTTCATATATCTGTTTCAGCACATTCACAATCTGCCTTGGATTATAAAATATTAGTATAAAAAATTCTTTGGAATCAGCTTAGTCGTGGTGTTAAATCATGCTTCCATCCTTTACTAGCTGTGAACATCTATGCAAGTCACTTAATCTCTCAGAGCTGAAGTTTCCTCATTTGTAAGATGAGAAAAGTATAAATTTATGCATGTGTCATCATAGAAATTAAATAAAATAATGCATATAACAAACTGTCCAATGCCTGACCCATAGTGGACCAATAGAGTCTTGTAATGCTAGCTGGTTTCCTCAAGAACAAATCATACTCTAATAAAAAAATATATAGTATTGATAGTAAAAGCAAATTATAGCTAATAAAATATCAAAGACTATTCGTTGGTAGGTACTTCATTCATTAAACGAGAAAAGCAACAGAGCACTCTCTACTGGGAGACAATTTTCCATAGGTCTCTTGTGTTTCTCAGTATCTTGTGAGTACAGTCAGTGAATGACCTTTGGTTTCAGAGTATCTTTTCAAGGATTCTATATAGGAAAACCTTGGAAAATATCCATCGTGTCACCAGGGCAGGTTTGTTTACTATCTAGTGCAACAGATAATGTCTTTTTCCAGACCTATGTTTGGGAAGGCTTCCTTTCAGTTTATTATATATTTAAAAAATTGTATTCACCAATCTTGAGGCTCTTTTGCTGTGATGAAAATCCGCTGTATGCACAGCTTCAACTGGACCTCTCAGGGTTGCCTCCATGAAACTTGTAGGAGAAGCAACAGAAAGGTTGGTCATATGTGAATTTTCTGTGTAATTATTTAAGCCATACTACATATCTGCCACACCAAATACTTGTAATACTTATAACTAGAGACACCCTTCTTTGATCAGTTTCTGTGTTCTTAGTGATACACAACAGAGCAAAAATGATACTCATGCTCATTACTGTGCCATTAGTAATAAAGTCCTGTGTCTCTGATCCAGGAGTCTCATGTCTTCTGCTGGCATCCATTAAACTGTGGTATGTTAAATTGTTAGTTGGTTAGTAAGGTAAAAATCTCAGAACCTTCGCTGTTGTTGGGACAGCTTGATCTGATTATGTTATTAAAAGTGATTTAAAGAAAATAACCTAAATGTCCATCAGCAAAATGTGGTACATCCACACAGTGGGGTATTATACAGCCATAAAAAGAAATGAAACACTGTTGTATGCTATAAGATGGGTAAACCTTGAAAACCTTAAGCTAAATGAAAGAATCCAGAAATATATTGTAAGATTCCATTTATATTAAATATCCTAAATAAGCAAATCCATAGAGACTGAAAGTAGGTGAGTGGTGGTCAGTATATGGGAAGAGGGAGGAATTGAGACTGACTGCTAATAGGTACTGTGGCTCCTTTTTGGGCTGATGGAAATATTCTGGAATTAGTGGTGATGATTGCACAACATTGTGAATATGTAAAAGAGAAAGAGAGAGAGGAACAGAGAGACAGGGAAAGAGAATCTTTTGTGTTCCTGAAAAAGCATGGATTAGGGCCCAGTAGACAAGGTTTTGAATCTTGGATATTTCTTTTACCATTAGTGCCAACTCCATAACTTCTCTATGCCTCATTCTTCATGTTCACAAGTGATCAACTAATACCCACTCTCGGGTTCATTGTGTATATGAAACCTGAGAATGCCTTAGAGGTTGATTCAGAGTTGATGACTGTTAATTGGTGACTATAAAGGTGAAAATGGCAACAATTTCTTCAGAAAATAAATTAACTAAAAGAAAAAGAAGTGGCTACACTTCTCATACATGCCACCATATGCTTACAAATGCATATCCAGAGTTACAGTGAGTCTACTGTGGATTTGTAGAAATATTTCTCTTACCAACATTTAAATAAATACATTTTAAAAATAGTGTTATTTATGTTTCTACGAGTAATTGGAAGTATGCTTTCTCATGCACAGTTCTATAGTAAAGATAATACACTGTCAACAGAATTTACATGCAAATAACTCCTTAGTGTGCTTTAGTTGGGAGATGTTCCATAATTAAGTCATCCTGAGAATACATTTCTAATAGCTTCTCTGTTTCTGGACCTTGCTCATTTTAAGAAGTGGTATATCATTTTGTAATCAAGGTGGCAATGTCAGAAAGCCTTGTTTTATTTTTTTAAAATCATTGTATTTTCTTAAAATGGTGAAATTCTTTCATTGATAAGACTGAGATAGGCTGATGAAATGTATTTCATGATGGTGAAATATAACTGGATGGAAACAATAGCCATCCATAGAGTAGTTGGATATTAGACTGTGGTGCATTTTAATAAATGAAGCCAACTTTACCATATTCATTCTAAATGATGCACATTTTTACATAGTTGTGAAAATCCCACATCAACTTTAGTCAATAGTGCTTTAAAAATATTTAGAAACAATTTGAGAGTATCAGAAATAATAGTTATTCCTCATGGCATTTGAAATAGAGCCATCAGAGCACACTCCTCATCTACTAGATAACAATAGGGAGAAGAGTGAGGCAGGGTGACCAAGACAAAGAAATAAGGACCTGGCAAGTCTGGTTAGCAAAGGGTAAGATAAAGGGCATCAATGGACTTTAAATGACACAGAGGCCAAGAGAGATCAGCATGAGAAAAGGAGGTGGTAGGAAAAGAATCAACATTTTAAAGGATAGAGAATGTGTTTCTATTTTCCCCTAGCTTTTCTCATTCAAATCTCTTTTTTCAAGATCTTCCTTTCTATTCATCTTCTGTCGTTTATTCAGTGTTTTTCCCTCTTAAGGCCTCCCGGGCTACCACCTGCTGTCCTTGTTTCTCTACATATCATTTTTCACCATCCAGTCTTTTATCTCTTTTTCAGTTATTGCCTCAAGCCAATTTCCCAAATTGGATCTAGGGGCGTAGTTTCTCAACATCTCACTTGGGAGTGTCCAGGCAGGGGCCCAAGCTGGAGGCAGCCTGGAGTGAGGGGCATGGGCAGGAACTGTACACCTGCTTCAGTTCAGTGATTCTTGGATGCAAGTAGCCCCAGGGGCTGCAGGGAGGGTCCCTGGAGAGAGTTTCACTGTGCCAGTTTTAAATGCTGCCTAGGCCCTAGTGTTTTGGTCCCTCATACAATGACTGCAGACCCTGACACAGTTCCAAATATACTGAGTTGAATGAATATAATGTCAAAGGAAGAAGCAGCTGCTTTGGAAAAGGCATCGTGGCCTTGATGCCTGTCTCCAACTATGTGTAAACACTTACCTTCCTAGGTGATATTCCAAAGCTCAGTCCGTATTGTAAAAGTCTGAGATACAAGAATATATATTTTTAAGGTCCTTTAAGGTACTATGTAAATTTTTAGTAGAGTTTCATTTATTTTTAATAATTATTTTTATATTGCAAGTAGAAACGATTTTGCAGTTATGGTAAAGTATTAGTGTCTAGTGCTGTCAAAACAAAATATCACAGACTGGATGGTTTAAACAAGAGAAATGTATTTTCTTTAAATGCATTTAGAGGCACTCTCTGTATGTGCCTGCACCTAAGTTTTCTCTTATAAGTATACCAGTCATATTGGATTAGGGGCCACCTTAATGTCTTCGTTTTAATTTGATTATTTCAATAAAGACCCCATGTCCAGACAGTCATATTCTGAGGAAATGGGTGTTAGGATTTCAGCATCTGATATGTATATAGAAAATGTCAGACAGGTAATGTGCCAACATTGTAATAACGTTAGTGAGAGGCATGTCTCACACATGAGCGTTGAAATACAATCATCATGTTTATGTACAACAGAAGGATTACGTATTAATTTTTTGAGGGGGACACGATTCATTCCATAACAGGTAGTAATATAAAATTTTATTTTGAAAACACTTAAATAAACATTTTAGCTAAAAATTATTAAATAAACATTTTAACTAAAAATTATTAAGTAAATAATTAGTATTTATAAAACACTAAATAAGGATGAACTCTCCTCTAATATTTCAAGAATTATGTCAGGAATGCAGTAGAAAATAACTAATGAAAGTCTGGAACATGCAGATCCAGTGAAATTTCACTTTTAAAGTCATTTTAGTGCCTAAAATAATATGTGACACTCAATAAATAGTTGTTAAATAAACAAAGAAATCTCTTAGGGTGGGGTGAGAAGAAAATAGCGAGAAGAATGGTGAAGTTAGAAAGAAGTGTTCCTAAGCAACCAGAGAGAAAAAGTCAACTTCAACCAACATCCCCCAACTCACATTGTGGAGGAAATATACCATGTGCTCATTTGCTGTAAATCCCCTTTACCAAGATAGATGTTAGCAAAAAAGATATTTTAAAAAGATGTGTTTCTTGTCTGAAAGCTTTCCATTCTAGTAGAAGAGAAATAGACTCAAGTAAAGGTCTATACAGGGCTACTTTTATATATTTATCTCATTAAAATGTAAGATCTTTTCCTCCCAGAGACAGAGCCATTTCATGTGATTATTGTCTGTTTTAAACAGATGATCTGTCTAGGCACACTGTCTCACGCCTGTAATCTCAGCACTTTGGGAGGCCGAGGCAGGTGGATCACGAGGTCAGGAGTCTGAGACCAGCCTGACCAACATGGTGAAAGCCCGTCTCTACTAAAAATACAAAAATTAGCCGGGCGTGGTGGTACCTGCCTATAATCCCAGCTACTCAGGAGGCTGAGGCAAGACAATCATGTGAACCTGGGAGGCGGAGGTTGCAGTGAGCCGAAATTGTGCCACTGCACTCCAGCCTGGGTGACAGAGTGAGACTCCGTCTCAAAGCAAACAAACAAACAAACAAACAAACAAACATATGGTCAAAGATTTCCCTGCCTTGGTGAACTGCCTCTTACTTCCCTTTGACTCTTATGCTTCTTCCTCATGTAACTAGAGATTCCACCTCACGTCTGCATTCTTATCTGTCCACCGCCACCCACCCCCTGCCACTAAGCTTGGACTCCATAAAAACATATCTCTTATTGCTTCTTTGTAATTTATGCTCAATTAATATTCTCTCTCATATATGTAATATATATGATAGGATATATCATATATATGATTCACTTCTCAGTTTAACTGTTTCTCAAATTTTATTACTATCTATAAGTTTAGACAAATCTGGAATCTCTCACTTTCTATTTCCAAATCATATAAATAATCAGCAATTCAGTGGAGAGAGTTTAATAATGCAGTATATAAATAAATAAATATATTAAAGAAAATAAGAGCAACAGCTCATGGACCTAAATATTCTAGCTATTCATGTGGAAACAATGGAATTTAATAGCTAACAAGACAAATGAATTGGATTTCCAGCATAAAATAAAGAAAAATGTACAATTACAACAGGAAAAGTGGTGACACAAGCTAGGTATGTCACATTTTTAGTATTTTATGACCCAAATTATACAGCATCCCATTCAACTATTCATATTTTCTGTGATGTTAAACAGGAATTCTTGTATTTTGCTAGTACAAGCCTAAAGTACAATCAATCTTTTGAATAGCATCTATGTAATTATATTAAATAGTACATACATTATGTATATTACATCTATGTGATATATATTAAAATTCATATTGCAATGAAATCTACTCAATCTGGCAGTCAGTAAGAAAAAAATTATTGATGCACACAATAACACTGATGATTTTCAAGTGTATTATGCTAAGTGAAAGAAGGCAGACTAAAAGACAAACTTTACTGTGTGATTTCATTTATATGACTTTCTTGTAAGGACTAATCTGTATGGACAAAAAAAACTTTTATGTTTTCATGGGCTAAACATGGAAGGAGGGGTTGATTTAAAAAGGACCATGGTGGGGGATTATTTGAAATGATGGAAGTATTCTCTATTTTTATTGTGGTGATTTTTACACCACCGAAAGTTTGTCAAAACTCACAGAACAGTAAGCCAAAGACAGTGAATTTTACTGTGGTTATTATACCTCGACTAACCCGACAATAAAATTTAAGAACAAAAAAAGGCTGGCAAATTAGGGATAAAAACAAGCATTCCATATGTCAAAAGACATAAATGGGCATTTCATTTAAAAAAATTAAAATAAGAAATAAAAGTTATTCAACCTCATTAGTAATCAAATAAACTTAAAATTTTAAATGATAGTTTGATTTAGTTTACCATAAAATCTGGTTTATGCCCTGGAAAATATATTTTTATACATTTATAATAAGCATGCAATTTGTTAAAATGTTTAAATAAACCAATACAGCAATATGCATCGAAGTCCTAAATTATATATGTGTTTAGATCCAGCATATCCACTAGGGAAAAAGAAGCTTTAAATGTTCCAACATGTATTAATAAAGATATCAATTCTAACAGGAGAAATAGGGAACACATTGAAAGTCAAAAAAAGGGAAATGGACAAAAGTAATTAAATACTTTTATAAAGTAGAAGAGAATATGGACATCAAAATTAGAGTGTAGATATAGATTTTTTATTGACACAGAGTTTTTCAGGATACATTATCAGTAACATTTCAATAAACAAAATATATAATTTGTACCTGTCTTAGGCTAATCTTACATTGCTATAAAGCAATACCTGAGACTGGGGAATTAATAAAGAAAAGAGATTTAATTCATTCACAGTTATTCAGGCTGTACAGGAAGCATGATGCTAGTATCTGATTAGCTTTTATGGTGAGGGTTTCAGGGAGCTCTTATTCATAGAAGAAGGTGACAGGGAGCCAGCACATCACACGGTCAGAGAGAGAGACAGAGAGAAAGAGTAGGGGGATGTCCCAGACTTTTAAACAACCGGACCTCATGTGAACTAAGTGGGCAAGAACTCATTTATTACCAAGGGGATGATACCAAACCTTCCATAAGGGATTTGCTCCATGATCCAATCACCTCCCATCAGGCTCCACCTTCAACACTGGAAATCATATTGCAACATAAGATTTGGAGGAGAAAAATATCCAAACCATATCAGTAGCTTACAATCATTTTTCAGGCATATATTTTAAGTGTATGTAAAGATCTATCTATCTATCTATCTATCTATCTATCTATCTATCTATCTATCTTGATATAAATATAGATACATAACAATGATTTGTCCTTATTTATACCGCCATCTATATCTTCCTAGATACTTCCTATATATGTATCCTCAAAACAGTTGAAATAGTACATATCGTGTTATTTTCTTAATTTGACTTGCAATAAATTTCTGAGTAATTTCTTATAATTTTATTCTGTATGTAGGGTATAAAATTAGATCATGATGTTGAGGCTCAGTAAATAATACCCCAGAGTATGGTTTGTTGGCATGCTGAACACTTTGAATTAAAAAAAAATGGAAAGACTTTAGAAGCTGCCTTGAAACCAAATACCCTCCAATTTTCTCTTGTCTCACTACCCCCAGTTCTCTTTGGAATTTCCTTAACTGATTGAGGGAACTTCTTTCCAAAAGAAATACAATTGTCTCAAGACCTCCTCCCTAGGAATCTCATCAAATAAACAGGAAAGATTTAGCATCTGAGAAAAGATGAAAAGTTGTGACCATGCCCAGACAGACTTTTGATTTATTCTCTTGAGTGCAGCTATGAGAGATTATCTTAAGAAACTTTATCTGCATAATAAGACAGCCTCTGTTTGCAGTACAGTTCTGCCCCTCACCATCCTACTACTTGTTCCATTCAGCTTCGACAGAGAATCATTTAAAAACTATTGTCTGATCTTTGAGCTCATTCAATTTCTCTGAAAATAATACACTATTCCTCAAAATTGCCTATATCCCTCATTTTTTCTTTCCCTCATAAATAGTGCATTTAAGCCTAAACTATCTTGAGTGGGTTTTGTTTTGTTTTGTTTTTAGTATCATTAGGACTCCTGTGTCTATGTGCATGTTAATAAGTGTATACGGCTTTTCTGCTAATTTGTCTATTGTTAGTTGACTTCAGCAGACATTCAGAGGGCAGAAGTGAGACTTAGCACTTGCTCGTACACTAATATAGAATCGTAACTATATAAATAAAGTGAACAAAATATATCTAAAGGAGACCAGAATAAAATTCTCCAATTATTTTTTTCTAATTTACAGAATAAAAAAATTGGTCATATATCTCATTGTTGAAATGTAATATGTCAATACACACACACACACACACACACACACACACACACACACACCCCAGCATGATCTTTAGGGAAATAAAAACAATATGGTGAGTATATCTTTGCTAGAGTTTTATTTTATTATACATTGTGGATGTTTAATGCAGGTCACTGAATTTCGGAATCAAATCCTAAATAGCATGATTTAATACCCTGTGACCTCAGACAAGTTATAGATCATGCTTATTATTTATAAATTCTATTTGTCTACTCACTACTCATTACTGACATTTTTGTGGTCACTCATAGACGTGCATAGAGTGGTAAAAAAATATTGTGTTGCCTGATGCACATATTCACAGCTGAGATTGAACAAGGAGATGCTCTGCCTTATTGTTTCCACTATCAGAGTGTAAATAAGTGTTTTTTTCATGGTCTAGTTAGTGCCATAGTTTTCAAATTTTGTGCCTTTTTTTTTTTTTTTGTAATTTACCTGTTTAAAATGTTCCCCAAGAATAGTGCCAAAGCACTGTCTAGTATCCATACATGCAAGCTAAGATGGGTCTTACAGAGAAAATACATGTGTTAATTTTTTTTTTTTTTTTTTTTCCTGAGACAGAGTCTCACTCTGTTGCCCAGGCTGGAGTGCTGTGGGTGTGAGCTCGGCTTACTGCAACCTCCGCCTCCCTGGTTCAAACGATTCTCATGCTTCAACCTCTCGAGTAGCTGGGATTACAGGTACGCACCACAATGCCTCACTAATTTTGTGTATTTTTAGTAGAGACAGGGTTTCACCATGTTGGCCAGGCTGGTCTTGAACTCCTGATCTCAAGTGATCCACCCGCCTAAGCCTCCAAAACTGCTGGGATTACAGACGTGAGCCACCAGGCCTAGACAGGAATTGTTTTATTTACTCAACTCATAGGTATTAAGTGTTCGATACCGTTCTGTTAATAGATCATGACACAAGGGCAAGGTGTCACCCCTGTCTTTGACATTATTGTTAAAGGAAACAAAACAAAACAAATTAGGCAGATAATTATAGTGGTATGAATGAAACAAACAGTGCTAGTGATAAAAAATATATATATTTAAAGAGTAGCCAGGCATGGTGGCCCATGCCCATAATCCCAGCACTTTGGGAGGTTAAGGAAGGAGGACTACTTGAGACCAGGAGTTCAAGATGAGCCTGGGCAATATAGCAAGACTTTATCTTTATCCAAAAAAAAAAAAAAACAATTAGACGCAGTGGCACATGTTAGTAGCTCCAGCTACTCAGGAGGCTGAGGTGGGAGACTCACTTGAGCCCAGGAGTTAGAGGCTGCAGTGAGTTACGATTGTGCCACTGCACTCCAGCCTAGGTAATAGGGGAACACACTGTCCCCACTCCAAAAAAAAAAAAAAAATATATATATATATATATATATATATATACACACACACACATATATATATGTAGAGAGAGAGAGAGAGAAAGCCACATGAATAATAATACAATAATACAAAGGGGACATCATAAATATCCAGCATAGATAGAACCAGCCAATTTTAAGGATCTATCTTTCTCAAGATCTGTGATAGATTCTATACTTTATTGAAATTTGATCCACAGTGTTGGACGTGGGAGCTTGTGGGAGATGTTTGGGTCATGAATGGTTTGACACCATGCTTCCAGTAATGAGTGAGTTCTCACTTACTGGTTCTCCTGTGGGCTGATTGTTTAAAAGAGCCTAGCACCTCCTTCTTCTGTCTCATTCTTCCTTCCTCTCGCCATGTGATGCCTTTCTCCTTCTACCATAAGTGGAAGCTTTCTGAGGCCCTCAGCAGAAGCAGATGCTGATGCCGTTCTTCTTGTAAAGTCTACAAAACCTGGAGCCAAATAAAACTCTTTTCTTTATGAATTGCCCAGTCTCGGGTTCTCCTTTATAGCCACGTAAATGGAGTAAGACACTAGCCCAAAGGTCTATGAACTGACAAGGTTTGATATGTTCTAGGCTGAGAAAGGAGAATATCAAGCAGGAATCAAATAAAAAAGTGGAGGAGAAGCATGTAACAATGTCCAAGATTGGGTGAAAATAGACAACGCAGGTTCTTGTTGTTCTGGAATATATTCTGGCTAAATCTCTTCATGCAACTCATGAAGAAGAGAATAGAAAAAAAGTACTTCATAAAATCAGAAAAACATTTGCCTTAGCAAAGACACCCTAGGGAAACATTTGTTCCCTTTCTCCATGGTGTCAGAAATGTTGGGGAAAATACTCTTGAGAGATTCAAATCTAGTCTTCCCTATGGGAAAAACTTCATAAAAATAAATTGTTGTTTGTTTTAAGAGACCTCATCCCCATATTTCTCTCCATATCTCTGAAGGGCAATTTGTAATATGTCTTGCAGGCATTGCTATGGTAAATACACATTTTTTACTGAATACAAGAGTAAATTGATGCTTCTATTATCAGCAAGTGTTATGTTACTGGGGTAAGGGAGTGTTGGTGCTTTTTAAATTATTAACTTGGTTCTTATAGAGTCGGATATTGCTGCCCCAGACTTCTGATTGTTTTAATCTTTTCAATTGTATGTATTATTTTTTCAAGTGGGCTCCTTTCTCTCTGTATTTGACATGGAAAGTTCTTAAGGTGAGATCTTTGTAACTCAAATTAATAATTTTGAGAATAATTGGGGTTTGATGGTTAGATGAAATTTCATTGGAAAAAAATTTACTAAATCTAGAGAGAAAATTTTTGTTTTGTTTTGTTCTCAGTAATAAGCACCTTCCAACCATAAAATACAGTTAAAATTTTTAGTACTGTCTCATTGTTCATATTTTGGAAAGAAAGTCTGTGAAAAATACCCACGAAAATTTTAAGGTCAGCTATTCCCCACCTGGTTGAGTTATACCAATGTTTAGCTACCCAGTTTTATACTTAATAATCTGTAAGTGACTTTCAAGTCAGCTGTTATATACAGAAAAGAGTCTATATTCACATGGCTGTTAGGCACTCTGGGTGATACAAGCATCTGTTGGTTTCAATCTTATTTGAAATTGACCCCCCTCCCTCCCTGTCTCCCTTCCTTCTTTCTTACTTTCCTCCTTTCCTTCTTTCCTCCCTTCCTTCCTTCCTACCTTCCTTCCTTCCCTCCTTCCTTCCTTCCCTCCCTCCTTTCCCCCTTCCTTCCCTCCTTCCCTTCCTCCATTCTTCCTTTGTTCCTTCCTTCCTTCCCTCCCTCCCTTCCTCCATTCTTCCTTCCTTCCTTCCTTCTTTCCTTCTTTTCTTTCTTTCCTTCCTTCCTTCTTTCCTTCCTTTTCTTCCTTCTTCTCTCCCTCTTTGCCAATTTCTGAGTGCCCCCTCTCTGTTTCTCTGTAATAGTAGAAGAAACATGTAGATTTAGTTAGAAGAAGAAAAAGGAACACAGAATAAAGTTACTTCTACCTATGTGTGTGTTCATAAATCGTATCTCTTTTATAATACACACACAGGCACACATAGACATATATACAAATGGATGGACTTGGAAGACATTATGCTATGTGAAATAAGTGACAAGAAGAAAGACAAATACCACTTGATCTCACTTATATGTGGAATCTAAAAAAGTTGAACTCATAGAAGTGGCCAATAGTAGAATGAGGGTTACCAGAGGCTAGAGTGGAAATATAAAGAGAGAGGGAAGGGGGAGTGGTTGAAAGTTTCAGAGAGATGGGAGTAATCAGTTTTGAGATCTATCGCACAGCTGCATGCCTGTACTCAATAATAATGTATGCTACATTTCAAAATGACTGAGTAAATTTCAAACGTCTCACCATAAAAATATCATAGGTGAGTGAGGTGATGGTTATGTTAATTATGTTAATTAATGCCTTAATCATCCTACATTATATATGCATATCAAAACATCACAGTGTAACCCATAACTGTACACAATTATGTTTTGTCAATTAAAAATAATATTAATATTTTTAAAAGCTGTGAGTTTTGTAGGAGGAGGATCAGGTTGAGCAACTTCACATCAGAGAAGGTTTTACTAATTATGCCATTCTAGATGACCTTTTTTTGTTTTTTTTGAGACAGAGTCTGGCTCTGTCACCCAGGCTGGAGTGCAGTGGCGCGATCTTGGCTCACTGCAAGCTCCGCCTCCTGGATTCACGCCATTCTCCTGCCTCAGCCTCTCCAGCAGCTGGAGCTACAGGCGCCCGCCACGCCAGGCATATTTTTTGTATTTTTAGTAGAGACGGAGTTTCACTGTGTTAGCCAGGATGGCCTCGATCTCCTGACCTCACGATCCGCCCGCCTCGGCCTCCCAAAGTGCTGGGATGACAGGCGTGAGCCACCGCACCCGGCCTCTAGATGATCTTTTAGTAAAACTGAAGACAAGGCACTCCAGGTAGCAGGAAGCATAAGGGTATGGTGTGGTGGTCAAGTTCAAAGGCTTTGAAGAGACAGGACTCTTACGAGTCCCAGTTCTGCCATTATATGACAAAACGTATATCATTTCTCTATGTTTTCTCATCTGAAAATAAAAATAAAAGATAGATACAAGTATATATTGCAAAGTTATGAGATTTCTATTACCTGATTAACACCTATTTATCCTGAGCACTCAGCATAAACATCATTTATTCAAATAAATCTTCTTTGACCAAGCAAATCTAGGTTACAGTGCTCTGTTTTATGTTATCTATAAACTTTTTTGTCATAAAACTTTGCATGCTATCAATTATGCATTCATTGTCCTCTTTCCTAATGAAACAGTGAAGCACTATCAAGGAAGGTCCATACCTGTCTTCACATAGGATGCTGGGCCCTAGCATAGTGCCTGGCACTTGAATCATTTGTTGCAGACTGGCTATTTTCAGAGACCATTTGGTAGGCATGCCACATTGTCAGAAGAGGACGATAACTCCCTTTCAGGGAATGCTGGCCTGAAGTCTGGGATAAATCAGTCCAAAACATGAATACGACTTTTTCAGTGGAAGAGCAATAAAACATCATCTTATGGAAATTTCTAACTGACACCAAATGGTTGCAAAAGAAAGTCAAGGAAGGGATTGTGCAGGAGCTGTGAAGAAAGGTCCTCAACTACCTTCTTCGACAGCTTTGAGAGTTAAAAGTAACAAATCAAAGAGTAGCACTACTGGAAGAAAAACTTGTGTCCCTGTAAAAATAAATACATTGCAAATAACACTGACTATGCAATGGATTACAGCCCACGAAGAACGTATCAAACATACCTCAAACTAGTAATAATAAAAAAAGAAAATGTAATATGCTTCTTTTTCACATAAACCTTTAGATGTATAGCAGGGAGACAGTCATAACTGTGTAAATATATCAGATACCGAAGCTTGCTGACATTTTTCTGTCGAACGCAGTTAATTACTACTTCCTTGCAATAGGAAATCATGGCAAGATTAGCTTCAGAAATTTTTTTTGTTTTTTTTTTTTGAAATGGAGTCTCGCTTTGTCGCCCAGGCTGGAGTGCAATGGCTGGATCTCAGCTCACTGCAAGCTCCGCCTCCTGGGTTTATGCCATTCTCCTGCCTCAGCCTCCCGAGTAGCTGGGACTACAGGCGCCCGCCACCTCGCCCAGCT
Organism: Macaca thibetana thibetana; assembly: GCF_024542745.1. Lineage (NCBI taxonomy): Eukaryota > Metazoa > Chordata > Mammalia > Primates > Cercopithecidae > Macaca > Macaca thibetana. The sequence continues at coordinate 5,568,773 of NC_065597.1, read as the reverse complement.
AGTGTTTTGTATTTTTTCACGGGGTTTCACCGTGTTAGCCAGGATGGTCTCGATCTCCTGACCTCATGATCCACCCGTCTTGGCCTCCCAAAGTGCTGGGATTACAGGCTTGAGCCACCATGCCCGGCCTACAAATGTTGTAAGGATTTTAGAAATTGGTTTATGATGAGATATTACAGTAATTAAATATGTGCTATAAAAAAACAACTAAGGTGGCTGGGCACAGTGGTTCACACCTGTAATCCCAGCACTCTGGGAGGCTGAGACAGGCGATCATCTGAGTTCAGGAGTTCGAGACCAGCCTGGCCAATATGGTGAAACCCTGTCTCTACTAAAAATACAAAATATTACCTGGGCGTGGTAGCACATGTCTGTAATCCCAGCTACTCAGGAGGCCGAGGCAGAAGAATTGCTTGACCCCAGGAGGCAGAGGTTGCAGTGAGCCAAGAATGTGCCATTGCATTCCAGCTTGGGTGACAGAGCGAGACTCTGTCTCAAAAAAAAAAAAAAAAAAAAAAAAAAAAAGCTGAGGTGTATAACTGTCCAGTATCTGAAGTCACAAATACTAAGAAACAAGATTTTTTGAGGTGATAAAACATGTGATGAAGATTAATGGGATAAAATTGAGAGATTAGAAAGATACTATTGCCTGATAACATATTCCAGCAGCTGCCTTCCTGAGTATATTAGTTTTCTGTGTCAAAGTATATAACAAACTGGGTGGCATAAAACAACCAAAATTTATTATCTCACAGTTCTGAGGTCTAGAAGTTCAGAAGCAAGGTGTGACTAGGGCCATGCTCTCTAGGGTCAGACTGTAGGGAAAAGTCTGTTCCTTGCTTTTCTCTTAGCTTCTGCTATCACCAGCAATCTTTGGCATTCCTTAGCCTGTGGTGGCAAAACTGCATCTTTTTTGTTTTTTTGTTTTTAAGACAAGGTCTTGCTCTTTCACCCAGGCTGGAGTGCAGTGGCACAATTATAACTCACCGTAACCTCAACCTCCTGGGCTCAAGTCATTCTCCGGCCTCGGCCTCCTGAGTAGCTGGGACTACAGCCACACACTACCATGCCTGGGTAATTTTTGCTTTCTTCTTTTAGAGATGGGGTTTTGCTATGTTGCTCAGGCTGATCTCAAACTTTTGAGCTCAAGCTATCCTCCCCACCTCAACCTCCCAAAATGCTAGGATTATAGACGTGAACCACCATGCTTGGCTAAAACTCCACTCTTTGCCTCCATTGTCACAGACATTCTCTCTTTGTATGTCTTCACATTCTCTTATTATAAAGACACTGTTCATATGAATTAAGTGCCCTTTCTAGTTCAATATGCCCTCATCATAACAATTATATGTAACAACCCTATTTCCTAAAAAAGGTCACATTCTGAGGTACTGAGTGTTAGGACTTCAACATATTTTTGTTGGGCTGGGGACACAATTCAACTCATAACATAAGGAATTGAAGGAAAGAGGAAGAGAAGCAATATTTATTGAATACTTTCCAAGGTCATGGTGTATATTGTGCCACAATTTTCTTTATCTAATCTATCACTGATGGACATTTGGGTTGGTTCCAATTCTTTGCTATTGTAAATAGTGCTACAATAAACATACTTGTGCATGTGTCTTTATAGAAGAATCATGTATAATCCTTTGGGTATATATCTAGTAATGGGATTGCTGGGTCAAATGGTATTTCTGGTTCTAGATTCTTGAGGAATTGCCACATTGTCTTCCACAATGGTTGAATGAATTTACACTCACATGAACAGTGTAAAAGCATCCCTATGTCTCCACAGTCTCACCAGCATCTATTGTTTCCTGACTTTTAATAATCGCCATTCTGACTGGTGTGAGATGGTATCTCATTGTGGTTCTGATTTGCATTTCTCTAATGATCAGTGATGATGAGCTTTTTTTCAAATGTTTGTTGGCTGCATAAATGTCTTCTTTTGAGAAGTGTCTGTTCATGTCCTTTGCCCATTTTTTGATGGGGTTGTTTTTTTCTTGTGAATTTAACTTCCTTGTAGATTCTGGATATTAGCCCTTTGTCAGATGGATAGATTGCAAAAATTTTCTCCCACTCTGTAGGTTGCCTGTTCACTCTGATGATAGTTTCTTTTACTGTGCAGAAGGTCTTTAGTTTAATTAGTAAAACCCCAAACCATAAAAACCCTAGAAGAAAACCTGGGCAAAGCCATTCAGGACATAGGCATGGACAAAGACTTCATGACTAAAACACCAAAAGTAATTGTAATGAAGGCTTTATAATACATTCTGCACAAACAAGAGTCTGGAGGCCATAGGACACTCCTGCCTTCTCCATGCTTGCTAAGTAACAGTTGCAGAATATTTAGGTAAAGCCAGGTGTTGTCAGGCAAAGCCCTTCCCTGCTGCCAGGGGTGGGAGCAAGGAGGAAGTGCTGTTGGGTTACCCCTGGGGCAGGCACCAGCCCCAAATCGCCTCCATGCCATGGGAGGCAGGCCACAGGCCAATGGCAAGGGTGGTGGCCCCCAGACCATACAGCAGTGGGCATGGGAGGAGCAAATCTGAATGAGGACGGCCTGAGCCGGCCCCGCTGCAAAGGGCAGGTGTGAGGACACCCACTGGCGTCTTTGGCAGAGAGCACAAATATAGCTGCTTCCACAGCCTGATCCCAGCTTGGGGAAAGCTGAGGCACTTATCAGTAGCACATGGGTGCCTGCCTGCTTCTAGCCACTCCAGGCAGGGCTGGGGTTATTAAAAGCAAGGAGAATCACTAGCTAAAATCCCTTTCCTAAAAGTGGCCTGGGCCGGGCGCGGTGGCTCAAGCCTGTAATCCCAGCACTTTGGGAGGCCGAGACGGGCGGATCACGAGGTCAGGAGATCGAGACCATCCTGGCTAACCCGGTGAAACCCCGTCTCTACTAAAAAATACAAAAAACTAGCTGGGCGAGGTGGTGGGTGCCTGTAGTCCCAGCTACTTGGGAGGCTGAGGCAGGAGAATGGCGTGAACCCGGGAGGCAGAGCTTGCAGTGAGCCGAGATCCAGCCACTGCACTCCAGCCTGGGCGACAGAGCAAGACTCTGTCTCAAAAAAAATAAAATAAAATAAAAAAGAAAAGTGGCCTGGAGGAGTGAATGGCTGATTGAAGCCTTCTGGGTGCAGGCACTTGGGGTGTGGCTCTTTAAGAAGTGGAAGGATTATAATTCAAACCTTGACTTCGTTCTTGGCACTTTCTCATGCTCTGTACTGCAGAGTGGTGTTCTTGAACCTCATGGTATACCATGCACTTTTTCCCATTAATTCTTACTTACGACTTAATAAGAAAATGTTTTTTATTTTTATTAGCCATTTAAAAACATACCTGAAATTGCCTCGGCATGGCAGCTTATGCCTGTAATCCCAGCATTTTGGGAGGCTGAGGCAGGCGGATCACCTGAGGTCAAGAGTTCAAGACCACGCTGGCCAACATGATGAAAACCCATTTCTATTAAAAATACAAAAAATTAGCTGGGCGTGGTGGCACCCACCTGTAGTCCCAGCAAGTCGGGAGGCTAAGACAGGAGAATCACTTGAACCCTGGAGACAGAGGTTGCAGTGAGCCAAGATCATGCCATTGCACTCCAGCCTAGGCGACAGAGCGAGATTCCTTCTCAAAAAATAACACCAAAACCATGCCTGAAAAGTAGTAATACAGAAATGTGGTTGGTTTTTGTTTTGTTCTTACTATTTTATTTGGGAATAGTTTACAGATCTTACTGAAAAATTTGGTGAGGCTTAAGAGGCTGAGGTCCACAGCCAGTAGGTGGTCATCATATCCTCTCAGCCCATAGCCAAGGTGAGAATCACAGTATTTATTTCCAAGATGCTCCAAATGGGTGAAAGGTGAGTCTATTTCAGGTGTTGCTATCTCAAACTACATTGTTTCATCTATTCATTCACAAATTCATTACATACACTTGAGTTGTTTCTAGTACAGTCCTAGGCACTGGTATTAAAAAACAACAACAACAACAACAACAACAACAAACCAGAAAAAATATATCATCACTTTAGAGCACACATTCTAATTGAAGGTTGAAACAATAAATAATAGTTAAACAAGTACACATAATGACTCATTGACCTCATGATATTATGTAAACTAAATCAAGGTTATGTTTTAAGAATGCGACCACTACTATAGACAGACTGACTCTAAGAAAATCACATTTCAACTCATATCAGGATGATGACAAGGAGTCAGCCATGAAGGAGAAATGCTTTTCAGAAAAATAAAAACCACATGCAAAAGTTAAGAGCTGCATATGTACAAAAAGAGATGGAAGATGAATCAAAGATGACCCTCCTCATATTTCTTCAGATTGTGCTCTGTTTTTATTTTATACACCTGACCCTTGAGTCAGTGTAAAGAACAGACTCAAGGAGACGAAGATTAATAAAAAGGGAGACTGTTTAGGTGTTGTTGCAGATGTGCTGCTGCAAGATAGAAAGGACCAGACTAGGACTACATGTTTGGGTTGAGAGAAGTAAACTGTCATAATAAGAAAACTAGACCAGCAGAATGCAGAATCTGAAGGAGAATCATCATTATTATGGCTAATATGTGGGTGAGTTATAGAAAGCTGCCAATTAGACTAATGTTGCTTTCATTTAAGACTCATTATTTTTAAGTTTCTGAATCAAAAATTGTGAGAAATTAACATAGGACATGGGGAAAAGAGGAGGAGGAAATCTAAAAGAACTGTTAGTGATGGCTTTACCAACCCAGGAAAATCGGGACATGTCATGGTGGATGGCAGAGGTCAAATTTTCTACCTTTCCTCTTACAGATGATAATTATATGTCATAATAAATATTGTAATGTGGAAGTGCCAAGCCAGATGACCTAATAGAGATTTTCAATTTGTAACTTCTTTGCTGCAAAATTAAAGTATTAATCAAACTAAAAGCTTGTTAGACTGGTTAAAGGTTGACTCTGCCCTAAATGGCCAGAAGTAATAGGGCTGCCTTTCTCTCCTACTTATCGATGCACTCTGCACAATTCTTCAAAGAGAGTCTGTGACAATGTCAGCTCAGTAACGCATTTTCTATTCTACTTCTTGTGGTGGTGGTGCATTATATCACATGGACATTCCATCGGTGTGTAGTACAGTAAGAATCTACATAGGACAGTTGAAGGTAAAAGTTTTTGTCAAAACAAGCACACTGTTGTTGCAGGAAGTCATGGACCCCGAATGGAGGGACCTGCTGAAGCCCTGACAGAAGAACATAAATTGTAAAGATTTCATGGACACTTATCACTGACCCAATCAATACTCTTATAATTTCCTATGCCTGTCTTTAATATCTTAATCCTGTCATCTTTGTAAACTGAGGATATATATCACTTCAGGACCCTCTGATGATTGCGTTAACTGCACAAATTGTTTGTAAACCATGTGTGTTTGAACAATATGAAATCTGGACACCTTGAAAAAAGAACAGGATAACAGCAATGTTGAAGGAACAAGGGAGATAACCATTATGTCTGACTGCCTGGGAACCAGGCAGGACAGAGCCATATTTCTCTTATTACCTAAAACAGGTAAGAGAAATATTGCTGAATTCTTTCCCCAGTAAGGAATATTAATAATTAACAGCCCTGGGAAAAGAATGCATTACCGGGGGGGCCTCCAAAATGGCCGCTCTGGGGATGCCTGTCTTATGCAGATGCAGATAAGGGATGAAGCATGCATGCCCTGGCCTCCTGCAGCGCCCCCAGGCTTGCTAGGATTAGGAAATTCCAACCTGGTGAATTCTAGTCAGACTGGTTCTCTGCTCTTGAACCCTGTTAAGATGTTTATCAATGACAATGTGTGCCCAGCGGGACATGGACCTTCATTAGCAATTCCAGTTTTGCCCTGACCTTGTGGTCTTGCCCTGACCTTCTGCTTTGTGATCTTTTGTTGCCCTTGAAGCATGTGATCTCTGTGACCCACACCCTATTCATACACTCCCTCCCCTTTGAAAATTGCTAATAAAAACTTGCTGGTTTTACAGCTCAGGGGGCATCACAGAACCTGCCGACATGTAATGTCTTCCCTGGACACCCAGCTTTAAAATTTACCTCTTTTGTACTCTTTCCCTTTATTTCTCAGACCGGCCGACATTTAGGGAAAAGTAGAAAAGAACCTACGCTGAAATATCAGGGGCTGGTTTCCTTGATACACTGTAGAGGAACAGAAACAAAATAGTTATTACTTCCCTGGAATCCAAGAATATCAGGTCGGCACACCTGCGGCTCATTTTTAAAGCATTTTAACATGTAAAAAATAAAAAATCTTGAGTCTAAGCAGAATTACTGTGAAATGTCACAGTTATATAAGCATATGTTTCTCATTATTTCATCCTCTAACATGGTACACCAACGTTATGTATGGAAAAATGAGATGTGGGGTTTTTTTCTTTAATATTATCAAATAATAATTTTCAGTGTTTTTGCTTCCAAATCGTAAACACATATTACATGTTTCATATGTTATAAATAAATGTAGATCAGCTTATTATTACATCTAAAATGTATTTAATGGTTTGTCACATTCAAGTTGAGATTGATGTGTGAAGTCAATTGATTTTCTAAGTCCTGGTGGTAAATACTCAATAAGGAATTAGAAAGTTTGATCAAAAACAAAAGTTATTTATAAAGCTATCTGTTCTTAGTTATATATGATTGGGTACTACTAGCAAAGGTAAAAACCTATTCAAGTAAAAATAGTCTTTAAAATAACCAACAATATTTACAGAAGACTTTTGCATTATATTCTAGGGAAAATCCCAAGCACTTTATGTAAAGGATCTTATTCAAATATCTATTTATTTTTTTAATTTTTTATTTCCATAGGTTTTTGAGGAAAAGGTGGTATTTGATTACATGAGTAGGTTCTTTAGTGGTGATTTGTGAGGTTTGGTGCACCCATCTCCCAAGCAGTATACACTGAACCCAACTTGTAACCTTTTATCCCTTACCCCCTTCCCAACCTTTCCACCCGAGTCCCCAAAGTCCACTGTATCATTCTTATGCCTTTGCATCCTCATAGCTTAGCTCCCACTTACAAGTGAGAACATAAAATATTTGGTTTTCCATTCCTGAGTTACTTCATTTAGAGTAATAGTCTCCAATGCTATCCAGGTTGCTGTGAATGCCATTAATTCATTCCTTTTTATGGCTGAGTAGTATTCCATTTTATATATATATATATCACAATTTTTTTCTCCACTTGTTGATTGATGGGAATTTGGGTTGGTTCCATATTTTTGCAATTGCAAATTGTGCTGTTATAAACATGCATAAGCAAGTCTCTTTTTTGTATAATGACTTATTTTCCTCTGAGTAGATACCCAGTAGTGGGACTGCTGAATCAAATGGCATTTTTTTAAATTTTTATTTTAGAGATGGGATCTCTCTTTGTCACCTAGGCTAAAGTTCGGTGGTGCAGTCATAATTCACTGTAATCTCTAATTCCTGGGTCCAAGTGATCCTCCTGCCTCAGTCACTTGAGTAGTGAGGGCTACAGGTGCACGCCACTATGTCCAGCTAATTTTTTTATATTTCTTGTAGAGATAATGACTTGTTATATTGCCTAGGCTGGTCTTGAATTCCCGGCCTCAGGTCACCCTCCTGCCTTGGCTCCCAAAGCATTGGGGTTACAGATATAAACCACAGTGCTCACCCTAAAATCTTATTTTGGAGATGAAGAAACTGAGGTTCAGGGGTTAGTAACTATTAGTAACATTCTTATCAGCAGCAATACATTTTGTTATTATTGTTATATTATTAATTGTAATAGACATTCTAAATAGATAGAAGTGTCTAAAAAAATAATGTGTACCTTCTGTCTAGGTCTGGCTTGGCATGTTTGCTCCTGGAGCCCAAATACTGTGCAATGCGAAGTCCAACTTACAGAGAAAGGCCAGGCATGGGCACTCTGGTTGATAGCATGAGCTAACCTCTTAGCTGACTGACACATAAACTAGCCAGCACGTAAAAAAAGAAGACTCTAGCTGAGTACAAAGATTCCATAGAACTCTTAGAAATGAAAATAAATTGTTGCATTAAGCCAGTATGTTTTGAGATTGTTTATTACGTGCAGTAGATAACAGAACAATAAATAGAATTTATTGTGGCACAGGGCTAAAACATGGATTATTTGATTTGATTTTAATCGTAGTGATTTGATAGTGCTATCTTCATTATATAGATGGAAAAATAGAGAGTCACAAAAATTATTGTTTATCTAAACATCACATGGATAGTGATTCTAGGCAATGATTTTGGCTGTCATAAAATATCATCTTATGAGCAGAGATTCCCTCCATTTACACCTATAATTGTTACCTCTTCATCTACTACTTTTTTTTTCTTTTTGAGACAGGGTTTCACTCTTGTTGCCTAGGCTGGAGTGCAATGGTGTGATCTCGGCTCGCCGCAACCTCCACCTCCCAGGTTCAAGCAATTCTCCTGCCTCAGCCTCCTGAGTAGCTGGGATTACAGGCATGTGCCACCATGCCTGGCTAATTTTTTTGTATTTTTTGTAGAGACGGGGTTTCTTTATGTTGGTCAGGCTGGTCTCGAAATCCCCACCTCAGGTGATCCGACCACCTCAGCCTCCCAAAGTACTGGGATTACAGGCGTGAGCCACCGCAGCCCATCCCTCTTCATCTACATCTAACCTGGAGCATATCTTTTCTCCATTCGCAAGGAAACTCTATAAATCTTTATTGATCAGTCTGTGAATAGCAGCTGTGAGGTTTTCCAGTCTGATGAAAGTGGTGGCACCCAGGTAACCATGAAGCCTGCATTGCTGAAAATCTAGTAGGAAGTATATCTCAGTGGGCCAGATAATGAAGTTAGGCCTGTTTTATTGAAATGAGGAATATGAAGATAAGACAGAAACGAAAAGGTCAAACTGTAGATCTAGAAATCTTATGGACAGAGACATGAGAACATGAAACTTTAGTCAGTCACCCAGAAGTGAATCCTTGTCACCCTCAGAAACAAGACTTTTTGGTTTTGTCCCAAACATGGTAGGAAGCTGCATTTAAATGTTAGGATCAGGCCTGTAATCCCAGCACTTTGGGAGGCCAAAGTGGGTGGACCACCTGAGGTCAGGAGTTTGAGACCAGCCTGGCCAACATGGCAAAGTCCCGTCTCTACTAAAAGAAAGAAAAAAAAATTAGCTGGGCATTGTGGCGGGTGCCAGTAATCCCAGCTACTTAGGAGGCTGAGGCAGGAAAATCGCTTGAACATGGGAGGCAGAGGTTGTAGTGAGCCAAGATCACGCCATTATACTCCAGCCTGGGTGACAAGAACAAAACTCAGTCTAAAATAAAATAATAAATGTTAGGAAAGATACTATCAGTCCTTTTCCTATTTTTAAGAGAGTATCATGCCCTCCTCTTCAAAGATATCCTCCTGTTCACTTAAATAAACACAGTTGACTCTCCATAAGGTATTTTTCATCTTTTGCTGTGCTTCTCCTGTACCACATGCAGCATAAATCAAATCCTTATTTGCACAAAGATGATCAGTTTCTTTGGTGCCAGAAGGAACTTTGTGTTTCTGAATTTCTTGTAATCTCCAAGGATAAGCTTAGATAAGCTTCTACTTCCTCCCAGTTCAGTTTTTCATCGAGAACTCCCTGAGGCCCTATCAGACTGTCCTATGAAACAGATTTTTTTAGCACATCTTTCACCAAGAGGCTCATCAAGTCTCTTCCCCCAAACTCATTGTATCATTCTATGGGGAGGGAAACATATAATAAACAACAACAAAAAAAACTGATTAATTTGTTACAACATGTTAAAAAGAAGAGGCGATGAAACACATCCCAAATTTCTTTCTCATCATTGCCTGGGAGGACATACATGGATCTTTGTATTTCACGCATTAGGTTAGAAGTATAATAGCTTTTTGCTTAGTGTTCACAGTCATGAGTGCTCAGCTCTCCCTAGTCAGCATTAATCCTTCTATCTCGTCTGTGTATGTTAGTAAAGTTCTGCACTGAGTTACTCACCCCAAACCCTGACCCTCCCGACCATACATCTCTAGATGTTGCCTATGAAGTCTTTAGAAATGAAAAAAAAAATTAAACCAAACTCAGGGATGTATATGTCAATCCTCTGTAGGAGAAAGTCTGCTTCTATACAGTTTTTCTCCTCACATGCTAAGAGTACAGTAAAATCATATTTCCTCAGGGATATAGAAATTATGCCTACTCATAACTAAGCAAAGAAGGGCACTGAGAAATGGAGAGGTCTTCAGAGCCCAAGACTCCTCATAGTTTCCCTTGCATCTAATAAACCTAACCTTTTGTTATTGTGTTTTGGAATTTCTAATGTAATTGTTTTCAAAATTGGATTCTCAAATTGTGGATTTACAATATACAGCTTCCTGGATAAATGTAGTCCCCACCGTGATGGCCTATGAACAGTTGCTTTCCATTTTCTTGCTTCTTTTTATTAACGAGTGAAATGTTCACAGCTGGTAATCTCGACTTGGTGCTAATGCAAATTCTTCGATAATAAGGGTACTAACAAAAATTGTGTCTTATAATTCACTCCAGTGTTCAGCCCACAGTGACCACTGACAAATATTGATGGCAGAGACCTCAGTATGTTTGCATTGTGATAGGTAACAAGCTTTCTTTAGGAATATCAAAACTCCATTATTTGTTTTGCATTCTTAAACCACATGCATTCCTTCTTTATAAATTTCCAAATGCCTCTTTTTGTCAATACATGTCCTGTGATTATCTTTTTCTCCAATTCTTTAATAAAGATATGCAATTAATAATGTTTTCCCTGTTTCACAATTATAAAAAGTGGATGACCAGTTAGTGAATAAATGATATCTTTCTTCATAGGAGGAGTACTCTCTAACAAGGTTTCTCTTGCATCAAATATTATTAGAAACTAGAGTTAAAGAATTGCATTTATATACTACATTGCTATGTAAGTAAAATAAGAGGGGTTTGGCAGACAGAGAAAGAATTAGTTCATCTTTTCCTGTACAATAATATATTTAAAGTCACTTACCATGCAAATTTGGATTTTCATTTTTCATAACCTAGGCTCCATCTCAATCATCCACACGTGGAAGGAAAGAGGCTTTTTTTATGGGTGGTTGCTGAATGCAAGAATACAGACAAATGGCGAGACCCCTTCCAGCAACCATACAAATGACATTGGTATTCAAGTATATTATCATAATGTAGGTCAAATGCTGCTTAAATCTATGCCTTTGCAATAACATCTCATTCTATCCAAACATCTGCAGACCCTGTCTGATGGATCACTGATTCTCAGCAAATCATAATATTTCAGAATTCCTTAACATGACAATACCACAATCAGTTCCAGTATATGCTGTTGAATTGAAGCTCAAAAAAATGTTCTGAGATTTATCATACATTTTATGCCCTTATGTGTTGTTGTTTTGTATTGTCTTGTCAATAAAATTTTTAAATACACAAAATCTTTTCAAGATTCAAGTGGAGAGGAAAATTATTAGTATGACATTGTAGCAAAGTCAAGAATTGAATGAGAGAAGAAAAAAAGATGAAGTATTTAATTGGTTGTGTGATAATCAGTCTATCTATATCAAATCAAATTCAAATAGAAAATTAATTTGATTGTGATCCTACATCTGAGATCCCTAATTTTCTTTTCTACCATGAATGTTTCCAATATGGTTATGACTAATCTTATGACTCTGATTACCAAAATAATACACTCTACAAAAATGTATGTGTCCATAATATGCTTCTTCCAGGAGATGACTCATTGTTTTCATCAGATTTTTAAAGAAACCTTTGGCAAAGAAGGCTAAGAATCCTGGCAAGGAATCGTGTGTCTGGGACCCCTTTGGTAAAGGCCATTTAGGGTAGTGAAATGTGTGACCTGCGGTGGCCAACTTCATGGGTTTATATCTCACTTGTGGTGTTTGTAAAACATGATCTCTAGCAAGTTAATTCATTGTTGTTGTTGCTTTTAAACCTCTCATTCCTTATCCAAGGCAAGGCTACCCACAGGACTTACCTTTTCTTGTTATTTTGAAGAATAAATGTGCCACAGTAGGCAAAAGTCTTAGATCCTTGGCAATTATATGGTGCCATATAGATGTTAACGCGCATTAACAGTTTATTTCTATCTAGTGTACGCTTTGAAGAACTCCAAGTATCTTTTTCATATTACTTCCATTCTATTCTCCTACTCCTAAGAGATCGGGAAGGTTCAGCTATCACTCTCAAAAATTTACAAGGAGCACAAGTAACTAGAACAAAATTTTGAAGAGACCTATTTAGGAAGTTATTTGACAGTTAAAGGAATCAGGAATATTTGGTGGCCACAGACCTTAGCATGTCCAACAAACTCTGATTTGAGTTTTCAATTTCTGGGGGGCCTAAATGAGTAATTTATCTGCAGCAGCTACTGTTTTCTTATCATTAAATAGTGTAACAATAAACTTCTACCATAGTAGCCAAATGAAGGGACTAAACTTAGGAGGATATCAATAAATATCCATCAACTCTACAAATAATTGTTGAGCTTCTATTATGCACCAACCACTGAAGAGTGCCACAAATACAACCTTGAACAAGCCCCTCATGGTCGCTCACCTGAGAACACTTTTCACCTAATTCCCTATCTGTATTAGTTTTCTATTGCTACTCTAACAAATTATTACAACCCTCGTGGCTTAAAACAACGTAAAGTTTTAATTTTATAGTTCTGTCCATCAGGACCCCAACACAGAGTCTCACCACGCTAAAGTCATGGTGCTTGCAGGGCTATATTCCTTCTAGAAGCTGTAGGAGAGAATCTGTTTCCTGTCTTTTCTACCTTCTAGAGACCACTGCATTTCTTTGTCTCTTTTCTCCATCTTCAAAACCAGCAACTTTATATCTCTTTGACTATTCTTCTGTCATAGAGTCTTTCTCTTACGACAGCCTTTAAACATCCTTGTGATTCATGCATGTGTATGTTTATTGCGGCACTCTTCACAATAGCAAAGACTTGGAACCAACCCAAATGTCCATCAGTGACAGACTGGATTAAGAATATGTGGCACATATACACCATGGAATACTATGCAGCCATAAAAAAGGATGAATTCATGTCCTTTTAGGGACACGGATGCAGCTGGAAACCATCACTCTCAGCAAACTATCGCAAGAACAGAAAACCAAACACCGCATGTTCTCACTCATAGGTGGGAATTGAACAATGAGATCACTTGTACACAGGAAGGGGAACATCACACACTGGGGCCTGTTGTGGGGTGGGGGGAGGGGGGAAGGATAGCATTAGGAGACATACCTAATGTAAATGACAAGTTAAAGGGTGCAGCACTGGCCGGGTGGGGTGGCTCAAGCCTGTAATCCCAGCACTGTGGGAGGCCGAGACGGGCAGATCACGAGGTCAGGAGATCGAGACCATCCTGGCTAACCCGGTGAAACCCCGTCTCTACTAAAAAATACAAAAAACTAGCTGGGCGAGGTGGCGGGCGCCTGTAGTCCCAGCTACTCGGGAGGCTGAGGCAGGAGAATGGTGTGAACCTGGGGAGGCACAGCTTGCAGTGAGCTGAGATGTGGTCACTGCACTCCAGCCTGGGTGACAGAGCGAGACTCTGTCTCAAAAAAAAAAACAAAAAAAAAAAAGTGCAGCACAGCAACATGGCACATGTATACATATGTAACAAACCTGCACATTGTGCACATGTACCCTAGAAGATAAAAGTATTTAAAAAAAAAAAAAAAAACCTTGTGATTAACATTTGGTTCACCCAGATAATCCAAGACAGTCCTCCTATCTGAAGGTCCATAGTCTTACAGCCTTAATCACATCTGCAAAGTCCGTTTGGCTGTGTAAGGTAATACATTCACGTGTTCCAGAGATTAGGGTGTGGGCATCTTTGCGAGGGGACCATTATTCTGCCTGCCACATAATGTTGCTCAAGTTTAAAATTGTATTTAGATGTGTTTTGTTCTGAATTCAGGAGGCCAGGAGAGTACTTGCTGCTTAGTCGCCGGTATGTACAGTTCCTTCATTAAGTCCGCTTAAATGCTTTATAGAGATGTCAGCTCTGCCGGGCAAGGTATATTTTTTGTTCCAGTTTCTCCTTAACCCCCACTGTGAAAAAATTATCTCTACTGTTGATGTGTTTAATTACCCAAGTTAAAGGGCATTAGGCAGCGATACTCTATAATGCTTGCCATAAGGAAGGCCATCCTTTATCATTAGCAAACTGCTTAGTGGTAGAGCTCACAATTGCATGTCTTACCTAGCAGATATTAGTAGCCCACTTATCAGTTTTTCTAATGAGATGAATCATGAGGCAGAGATGGGGTTGGGAGGGGGAGCTGGGTTAATGTTCCAAGGGGACTAATTAGAATCAGGTGAGAGCTGGAGAAAGCAACCAAGGTGATTTCAGTCAGAACCCACATGAAAAGCTCTAATTAAAAGGAGTGATAGACTTTGCTTTAAGACCTCAGGAGAATACATGATGCTCAATTTAACTTTTTTGACCTGGTGGCCAGATAATATCAATTCTGAATGTATTATTTTTTAAGTAAAGGTAGAAAATCACTTTTGTGTGTGTGTGGTGCATGAACCACGAGGCTGTGTGAAAACCAAGAACTTAAAAAAGCATACTAAGCATGGAAGCAGAGACACTCACGGTTGCCAGGGGCGGGCCTGATGGGGATAAGATGTTAGTCAAAGGCTACAAACATTTGGTTATGAGATAAATAAATTCTGGGGATCCAGTGTACAACATGGTGACTATAGTTAATAATATTGGATTGCTTATATGAAATTTAACAAGAGAACAGATCTTAAGTGTTCTCACCCCCAGTCAACACACACAAACAAGGTAACTAAGGGGGCAATGGATATGTTGATGAATTTGACTGTAGTAATCAGTTTACAATGCATTGTATTGCTCACCTTGAATACATATAATTTTTATTTGTCAATTAGATACTTTTCTCCAAAGAAAAGAAGTAAAAAGCATATTTTATGAGGAGAAGATTTAGAGGAACTTTGATTTTTGTATTTGCTACAATTGTGCATAAATGATGAGACATGTAATTAATAAAGACAGTTAAGGAACTAAAAAGGAAGATATACTGAGTGGGAGGTCAATGACATAAAGATAGTTCTACTCAAGACATTAATTTCATTGGAATAGATCACACCAGTGAGCCTAATCAAGGTGGACTCTGACAGACAGAGGAACAAAGAATCTGGCTTGTCCATTCTAACAGCCTTGTCTCTCAATGCACAACCCAATTCAGGAATAATTTAGCTGAGGTTCCATCCTAAAACCACATAAGCCTTAAATTTATCACTTCAGTAAAGTTATTATTCCTTCAGAAAAAAAAAGGCATACAAGGTATTTTAGCTGCAGGGTGCATAACTGGAGAAAGTGTTTCCTGCAGCGATTCTCTGCCTTTCTACTAAATTAACCGCACAAGAACCAACCATGTTACTGTATGACATTTAGTTTTCCTAATCTGTTTAATGCCATGGTTTGCACATGATGTATTCTGATGTGCTTTTATGTTTCAGACACTAAAAAAGCACATTAGAAGTGCAGTAGGGATTCTTTTACAGACAATATAACTTGTTACAAATTGCATTTTCAGAAAAATTATGCCGAAAAATCCAATCTTATCTTATGATTTTTCCCCTCAAAATTACATTTTACCTCCTGCATGTCTTCTGTCTCTTGTGTCTAAGCATCTTCACTTTGAGATCCTCCTGATTCATTCTCCTTTCCTATGTGCCCTGTGGTAAATGAATTCAAATCTATTTTTAAGGTAAAAATCGACAGCACTTGGAGATGCAGTCAGCATTTATGTGATGCTAAGACTTTCATGGATGCTGTGGGGGAACTTTTGAACACAGTTTTGACTGAAGTATAGATTTCAATTCTGTAATCTCTCTTGTTTCTAGCAAAAGTGGACTCTGACCTTTGGCTTTCTGCACTCAGCATGTGTTTATAAAATGTCAAATTAGTTTAAAAAAAAAAGAAAAGTTTATGTTCATTTTGTCATATGCTTATTCATGAAATTATGATATAATAAGGTAAAAAAGCTTTATCATGTAAGCTACATGTCCTGATGTGTATGTTCATGTGTATATTCTCTCTAGATATGTGTTTTACATCTTGCAACATATATGTACACACACATAGAACAATGCAGAGTACTTACACTTGTTTTTGTTAGCTGTTTCTGCCCTCTCCAGAAAATCCTATCTAGATTAAGAATCTCATGTTATAAAAGATGCATCCAGTTTGAGATTTTTTGTTTGTTTGCTTGTTTTTTAATTTGAGACAGGGTCCCACTCTGTTGCCCAGGCTGGAGTGCAGTGGCATGATCTTGGCTCACTGCACCTTCACCTTTGGGGATCAAGTGATCCTCCCGCCTCAGCCTTCTGAGTAGCTGGGATACTGGAGTGCGTCACCATGCGTGTATTATATTTTCATTTTGGGTAGAGACGGGGTTTCACCATGTTGCCCAGGCTGGTCTCAAACTCCTGGACTCAAGTGATCTACTTGCCTTGATCTCCCAAAGTGTTGAGATTACAGGTGTAAGCCACTGCACCTGGCTGATTTTTGGATTTCAATAGTAGAAATTCCCCTTTAATTCTAAATGCTTTAATTCTAAAATTTAATACTGTAGATTTTTCTTGATTTTTTTTTATTTTTTTTTTTGAGATGGAGTCTCGCTCTGTCGCCCAGGCTGCAGTGCAGTGGCCAGATCTCAGCTCACTGCAAGCTTCGCCTCCCGGGTTTACGCCATTCTCCTGCCTCAGCCTCCTGAGTAGCTGGGACTACAGGCACCCGCCACCTTGCCCGGCTAGTTTTTTGTATTTTTTTAGTAGAGACGGGGTTTCACCAGGTTAGCCAGGATGGTCTCGATCTCCTGACCTCGTGATCCGCCCATCTCAGCCTCCCAAAGTGCTGGGATTACAAGCTTGAGCCACTGCGCCCGGCCGAATTTTCTTGATTTTTTTCCTGTTTTTTCACACTCCTGTTCCCATTCCCTTCTCCTACTTCTAAGAGATAAATAATATTCAGCTATCACTTTCAACTCGGTGGATATACAAATAAATAACAAATTAAAGACCTATATAATTGAGTGCTTGGCAGTTTAAAATTTGAGGGCATTGGTTGGGCATGGTGGCTTATAGCTACAATCCCAGAACTTTGGGAGGCAAGCAGGGAGAATCACTTGAGGCCAGGAGTTTGAGACCAGCCTGGGTAATGTAGTAAGATCCTGGCTCTACAATGAATTTAAAAATTAGCCGGGTGAGGAAGTATGCCCATGTATTCATAACTACTCAGGAGGTTGAGGCTGGAGGATGGCTTTAGCCCAAGCGATCAAGGTTGCAGTGATTGTGCCACTGTACCACTCAAGCCTGGGTGACAGAGTGGGACCCTGTCTGCAGTAAAAATAAATAAATAAGTAAATAAATAAAAATAAGGACAATAACACATGATACAAAAAAGTAAATAAAACATAAATGCTTTAAGTATTTATTTATTTAAAAAAGTAAATGAATTTACTTTCTAACTCTGATCAGTTAGAAATTAAAATCCTGCTTTCCACTGGAATGACATTAGGCCGTTATTAAATTAGCCCTTTCCCTTGTGTAACCTTAGGAGGCCATAAGGCTGTAGACACACCTATGTCTGGAGTTCAGACTCTTGCAACTAGCAGTATAAAACTTGATGAGTCTATTTCTTAAAATAATGACTTAAATAGATGACTGCAGTTGGCCACGCCCAGTGACTTAAAGAGCACATTTGCCACATCAATTCCAAAGGGAAGCACAGGAAGGAATACATGTGGGTGGACTAGGAGCTCAGTCTTCCTTTATAATCAGGGTCACCTTCCTCTTTCTGCTTAAAATGTTTTAAAGATTTTAAGTTGATGTGTATGAATTGGAGAGTATTGCAGGGGTAGGAAGGTGTGGTATCTTTCCTTATCCATTGTAAGGCTCACAGCTAACGCTTCTATAACTAAGCACAAATTAAAAAGAGGAAAGCATAACAAATTTGTTTAATCCAAGTTTTATGTGGCGCTCTTCAGAAATGAAGACCCAAGGACCCTGAAAAAGCTGCTAATTTTTATGCTTAGGCTCAATGAAGAATGAACAGCCATGTAATACGTGATTGGACAAAAGGATAGGCTGTCATGGTAATAGACAAAGGGAGGAAACCCAATAGACCCCAACAGACATATAGACACTGTTTGTCTAGATTTTTATTGGCCTTTCTGTGTAGCATTTTTCCCCCTTAGTTATAGGGCTGGACCCCTCTGGAATGAGGGTCTTAGAGAAGGGAGAAGAAAATGACTTTTCTAGCTTTTATAGCTTTGCTTGAGGAAGAGGAGTTCCAATTTCTTCTTTTTTTTTTTTTTTTTTTTTTTTTTTTTTTTTTGAGACTGAGTCTCACTTTGTTGCCCAGGCTGGAGTGCAGTGGCGCAATCTCAGCTCACTGCAACCTCCGCCTCCCGGGTTCAATCAATTTTCCTGCCTCAGCCTCCTGAGTAGCTGAGATGACAGGCGCACGTCACCACGCCTGGTTTTTTTTTTTTTTTTTTTTGTATTTCAGTAGAGACAGGGTTTCACCGTGTTGGCCAGGCTGGCTGCGAACTGAGCTCAGGAAATCTGCCTGCCTCGGCCTCCCAGAATGCTGGGATTACAGGCATGAGCCACCGTGCCCTGCCTAGGAATTCCAATTTCTATTACCTCCCTTGGGTAAAGGAAATTCTGGTTTCTCTGATTCCCTTTGGGAGACAAAGTGGGGTGGGAGAGAGGAGGGCAGGAGAAGGTCAGAAAGTCCTTGTTCTGAGGCCATTCTAATGCCTTTGGCTCCAAGTACTCAGCATGTCAAAGTGCTCTACTTTGAGGTATCATGTTCTATGCTCCAAC
Source organism: Macaca thibetana thibetana (assembly GCF_024542745.1). Classification (NCBI taxonomy): domain Eukaryota; kingdom Metazoa; phylum Chordata; class Mammalia; order Primates; family Cercopithecidae; genus Macaca; species Macaca thibetana. The sequence continues at coordinate 5,549,805 of NC_065597.1, read as the reverse complement.
AGTATATCTTTCTGAACTATAAACAATAGTACACATATTAAATAAATTATTAGCCAAGATCAATGGAGACATTTATTTATTTATTTATTTATTTATTTAGAGACAGGGCTCTGCTCTGTTGCCCAGGCTGGAGTGCAGTTGCAGTTGCAAGATTGTAGCTCACTATAACCTTCAATTCCTGGGCTCAAGCAGTCCTCTCACTCAGCCTCCCAAGAAGCTGGGACTATAGGTGCACACCTGCACACCTATTTTTTTTTTTCTTTCTCTCTTTTTTTTTTTGATAGAAACATGGTCTTGCTATGTTGCCCAGGCTGGTCTTGAACTCCTGGGATCAAGTGATCCTCCTGCCTTGGCTTCCCAAAGTGTTAAGATTAAAGGTGTGAGCCACTGCACCTAAAAAATTTAAATGCTATAAAAGTGGTCCAATAACAGGGCAGTCCTCATAGTATAATCATTACGAATGTAAGGTCATTTTCTGAAAATCATAATTATTTCATGTTTCAAATCTGAGAAAATATTTAGAAGAAAAGTTTTATGTCTGCAGATGCCTAATCACCTCTACCCTGCTTTTAAGAGCACCTGGGTCAAGTGGGTAAATGTGGCACAATCAGGTAGAAAACAATGATAATTCAACTTGGAAAGTCCCCACACAGTCTGGATCAAGGTTTTTCCAAGAAATAGGACTGATTGGTGTCAGCCTTCTCACTATAAATGAGATGACTTTATCAGTAAATAGAGATAGCACTGAATCTTCTTGCGGAAGTGGATTTGTTGAAGAATCACCTTCTGAGCTTGCTTGTAGAGTACAGTTTGTTGACATGAGTATCAATTGTTCAGCTGTCATCAAGAGAAACAGTCTGGGGATGGTGGCTTACACCTGTAATCCCAGCATTTTGGAAGGCGGAGGCAGGTGGATCACCTGGAGGTCAGGAGTTCGAGACCAGCCTGGCCAACATGGCAAAACCCTGTCTCTATTAAAAATACAAAAATTATTTGGGTGTGGTGGCACACACCTGTAATCCCAGCTACTTGGGAGTACCCCCTGACTATTGGTTTTAGTATTTGTTCCTCCTTTTTTTCTTGAGATGGAATCTTGCTCTGTCATCCAGGCTGGAGTGCAGTGGCTTGATCTTGGCTCACTGCAACCTCCGCCTCCCAGGTTCAAGCGATTTTCCTGCCTCAGCCCCCTGAGTAGCTGGGATTACAGGCATGCACTACCATGCTTCTCTAATTGTTGTATTTTTAGTAGAGATGGGATTTCTCCATGTTGGCCAGGCTGGTCTTGAACTCCTGACCTCAGGAAATCCGCCTGCTTCGGCCTCCCAAAGTGATGAGATTAGAGGCATGAAATAATCCAGTTTTAATCTGCATATGGCTAGCCAGTAAGCCCAGCACCATTTATTGAAAAGGGAGTCCTTTCCCCATTGCTTGCTTTTGTCAGCTTTATTGAAGATAAAATAGTTGTAGGTGTGTAGTCTTATTTCTGGGCTCTCTATTCTGTTCCAGCAGTCTATATGTCTGTTTTTGTACCAGTACCATGCTGGTTGGGTTTCTGTAGCATGGTAGTATAGTCTGAAGTGGAGTAGCATGATGCCTCCAGTTTTGTGCTTTTTGCTTAGGATTGCCTTGGCTCTTAGGGCTCTTTTTTGGTTCCATATAAATTTTTAAATAGTTTGTTTTCTAGTTCTGCGAAGAATGTCATTGCTGTTTGATGGGAATAGCATTAAATCTGTACATTACTTTGGGCAATATGGCCATTTTAACATTACTGATTCTTCCTAACCATGAGCATGAAATGTTTTTCCATTTGTTTGTGTCTTCTCTAATTCCTTGACCAGTGTTCTGTAATTCTCATTACAAGATCTTTCACCTCTGTGGTTAGCAGTGTTCCTAGGTATTTTATTCTTTTTGTGGTAATTGTGAATGTGATTGTGTTTCTTATTTGGCTCTTGGCTTTGCTGTTGTTGGTATATAGGAATGCTACTGATTTTTATCTGTTGATTTTGTATCCTAAAACATTGCTGGAGTTGTTTATTAGTTTAAGGAGCTTTTGGACTGAGATTATGAGGTTTTCTATACATAGAATCATGTCTTCTGCAAACAGGGAGAGTTTGGCTTTCTCTTTTCCTATTTCGATACCCTGTTTCTTTCTAATGTCTGACTGCTCTGGCCAGGACTTCTAATACTATGTTGAATAGGAGTGGTGAGAGAGGGCATTCTTGTCTTGTGCCGATTTTCAAGGGGAATTCTTCCAGCTTTCGCCCGTTCATTATGATGTTGGCTGTGAATTTGTCATAGATGACACTTACTATTTTGAGGTATGTTTCTTCATGATGAAGATGCCAAAAATAATTGCAACAAAAGCAAAAGTTGACAAATGGGATCTAATTAAATTTAAAAACTTCTGTACAGCAAAAAAAGCTATCAACAGAGTAAACAGGCAACCAACAGAATGGGAAAAAATGTGTGCAGACTGCATCTGAGAAAGGTCTAATATCCAGCATCTATAAGGAACTTAAAGTTACAAGAAAACAAACAAACAAACAAAAAGTCCTATCAAAATGTGGGCAAAGAAGATGAATAGACACTTTTCAAAAGAAGACATACATGCAGCCAACAAACATAAGAATAAAAGTTCAATATCACTGATCATTAGAGAAATGCAAATCAAAACCACTATGAGATACCACCTCACACATATCAGAAGGACTATTATTAAAAAGTCAAAAAATAACAGGTACAGGCATGGTTGTGGAAGAAAAAAGGATCACTTACACTCTGTTGATAGGAGTGTAAATTAGATCAATCATTGTGGAAAGGATTGTGATGATTAAACTAAAAACAGAGCTACCATTTGACTCAGCAATCCCATTAGTGGTATATTCTCTAAGAAATATAAATCATTCTCTCATAAAAACCTAAGCATGGATACATTCATTGCAGCATTATTCACAGTAACAATTACATGCGATCAAACTAAATGCCCATCAATGGATGACTGGATAAAGAAAATGTGGTACATATACACCATGGAATACTACACAGCCATAAAAAGCAAGGTCATGTTCTTTGTAGGAACATGGATGGAGTTGGAGGCCATTATCTTTAGCAAACTAACATAAGAACAGAAAACCAAATACCGCATGTTCTCACTTATAAGTGGCAGCTAAATGATGGACACCAAGAGGGGAACAACAGAAACAGGGGCCCAACTTATGGTGGAAGAGCAGAAAAGGTGACTATTGAGTACCAGGTTTATTACTTGGTTGATGAAATAATCTGTACAATAAACCACTCTGACATGAATTTACCTATGGAACAAACCTGCACATGTACCCCTGAACATAAAATAAAATTAAAGTTAAAAAAGAAGTTTTCTTTACTTTCTCACAAGCTCGTATGCATTTTCGGGAAGGGACTACATACATACAATGCTCAGCTTTTACAAAGTGAAATTTCTCTTCTAGGTGTCAGAGATGATGTGTGTATGTGTAACCAGCACCATGAAAAGGGTTGTGTAGGTTACAAATTAATTTCCAATGTGATATTTAATTAGCCAAGTGCCAATAATTCAATTTAATTATCAATGCCTCTTCCCTCATGGCCAAACATTTTCCTTAAGGCTAAGACTCAATAAATAACAGAAATATAATTTTTAATTCAACATCAGCATGTAAGTCCAGGGGATGTAAATGCCAGAATTGTATCACCTGTACTCAAGCTTTAGATACTAGCTAAATACTAAAGCTTCAGAATAATAACATTTCTTCCTCTGTATTGCAAGTCAAAATCTTGTAATGCTTATTTTCTTTGTGGTGTTTCTTTGAAATGCAGGAAAGCATAGCTTGGTGATCAAGGTTCTGTGGTTTCCAGGTGTTGGGGTCAGTGAGAAGGGTCCCCTGCTTGGATAAATTATTTCCCCTAGTTGGAAGCATTTTAAAGGAAAATGCCTCATTTGCAACCTGTCATTTGGGGACAAAGCATTAATTGCATGAGAGGTTTCTTTGAAAGAGGATGTAAATGCAGTAGTAGAAAGTTCTTTAGAGAAGACGTTGAAATCGTTAAGGTAACTGGAAACTGAGGAGTTAAACATCCTGCTAGCATAAATGTCTTGCCAAACCTCCATGAATGATTAGGCATGGGTTTTCATAACATGAATTTCAGAGAGGAATAGTTATTTTCTGACAACCCAAAGTGCAGTGGTTCAGAATAATCAGAATTAGAAAGAAATGTACCTCCTACGTCAGTATATTCTCAGACGTATTAGCCAACTGCTTGAGAAAACCAATCCCTCTAAAATGCTGCTTCCTCATAGCTTTAATGGAGATGATTATACATACCACCCGGCAATATTGATCATATATATTTCGCGAGATTATTGTGAATACTGAATAAAAGAATGGCTCCTCATATGAGATGCATTATGGTGTAGTATGTAATTGTGTAGGCTTAATGTGAGATCACCTGGATTTGAATCTGATTTTTCTGCAATAACTAGTTGTGTGACTTGAGCCAAGTAATGATCTTCTACATCTTTTAATTTCTCCTATAAAATGGGAATAATGTAGGCACCTTTGTCATAAAGATATTATATAGATAACACTAAAATTATATAAATAAATATTAAAACAGGATTTGGTAAGTATCAACAAGTTTAGGTAATTTTACCATCTAATGCATCATTTGTTGTCAGTAAATTTTCACCATCTCCTTTGCTCACATTTAATACCTCTAACTATAAATAAATATTACGTACTCAGTGTCAGAAATATAGCTTTGCTATTTTACTTCTAGACTTGCCAAAGGCATTTTAATCTATAATTTTAAGTGGTGTATTTGTCATATATTTTCTCATTTAAAGAGAGGTGATTTTTGCTGCTGGCTTCCCAACAGGCATTTTTCTAGCCACTGTGCAGATTTCTTTTGAAATGGCTATTGTTAAAACTGGTGAGTAGGGAAGACAGCTAGTAGCTTTGTTTTGACAGTGAAGTTCTCTCTCTACCTTGTCCACGAAGACAAAAAGCTTTGCAAGTGCACGATTAGTTGAATTGAAAGTGATCATTTGTATCTGAGCAGGATTAACAGAATAAAGAAATATCCACAAAATTTTGTTTAAATTTTTTCTCCAACGATTTCAATCAGATCAGCTCTTGGAAACTTTAAAGTACTTCAAAGCACTTGAAGGGCAACTGGCATCTTCCATTTGCCACAGTGGCTGAGAAATAATAGAGTATTTTCCTTAGACTTGTTATTTGATGAATAGGATATAATCAGTGTGGCATATTTCAAAAAATAGACTCAGTAAACTAAGATTTTATAGTGCCAAGTGAAAGGACACAAAGATGTGTACCCCCCCCCCATTCTGCTCTCTAATCTTTGCACATACCAGAGATTTCGTAAGTTCTGTGAGTACCTGTTTTTCTGCACGTACCAGAGATTTTATAAGTTCTGAGGCAAGGTCACAAGACGTGTTTAAGTAAGATAAACTCTTGCTGCCATAAACCGGTTGTGCAACCTGACGCAATATAATTAACTGCCTTTGTGTAAAACTGCTCTCCCGCCTCAAAGGTTTAACCCATATATCAGAAATGGCGGGAACCAATCATAGTTAGCCAAATCGCCTTGTTCAAACACTAGCCAATCATACATCTGATTTGTATAATAATTCTATGCCCACTTTTCTTAGACTATATAACATTGTTCGGGGCTCAGAAGGGGAGCTCTCTCCTGCCCGTCTCGTTTCGCGAGCGAGTGAGAATTCCAGGTTCGAACCTGTAATAAAGATCCTTGCTGCTTAGCTTTGACTCTGGACTCTGGTGGTCTTCTTCGGGGAATAAATGGTCTGGGCATAACACAAGATCTGTGTGATGACAAAGCCAGCTCTCTTTATGTTTGCATTATTCTAACTTTCTGATTGGAATACTCAGTTAAAGACAGTGATCTTTTCTCAGCATCTTGATTTTGCTACTTTGGGGTAATATGACGTCACTGTGGCTCAATGTTCTCTTTTGTAAGATGTGGGAAACAATGGTACTTACCTCAGATAATTTTGATGGGACTGAGGTAGTGCACAGTGACTGAAAGATGGCGGGAGTTCATCTGCCTTATTTAATAGAAGAAACTAAGACATGCTGAGTTTCGAGATACGATCCAAGGCATACAAGTAAAATGGAGCATAATATTTGAAACTTTAAACCAGAATTGCTAATATCTGCCCCTGCGTTGTTTACCATCTCGTCTTCCTGCTCTCCTTCCTAGAATCACTTTCAAGATTATATTCTAAAAAAGGAAGAAAGAAAAGGAGGAATAGAAGGGAACAGAAAGAAAGGGAAAGGGGGAAGGGAAGAGAAGAAGAAAAATATTTATTTATTTTTTATTTATTTATTTATTTTTGAGACAGAGTCTCGCTCTGTCACCCAGGCTGGAGTGCAGTGGCCGGATCTCAGCTCACTGCAAGCTCCGCCTTCCGGGTTCACGCCATTCTCCTGCCTCAGCCTCCGGAGTAGCTGGGACTACAGGCACCCGCCACCACGCCCAGCTAATTTTGTTTTGGTAGTTTTAGTAAAGACGGGGTTTCACCGTGTTAGCCAGGATGGTCTCGATCTCCTGACCTCGTGATCCATCTGCTCGGCCTCCCAAAGTGCTGGGAATACAGGCGTGAGCCACCACGCCCGACCAAAGAAAAATATTTAAATGCATTTATGTAACCTTGATAATTTTCAGGTCCCACATGGCTTGTATTGTTATCAAAGTCATATTTAAAGAAATTACAAAAGGAACTTCTCAGGTACTGAATATCGATCAGTAACAATAAACATTATGATTGTGTGTGTTGTTGTTGTTTTGTCTTACAAACTGACACCCAAGAGGTCCATGCACATGGCCTTCAGAAAGCTTGCTGGACATTTTCATTGGTTCCATTCTCCAAAAATTTCACACAAATACAGTAGCTGGTGGAAATCTCTCCCACTTTTTAAACTAACCCATTTCTCACACTGCTATGCTACTTTTCCTGTTCAACTCCCCTCTCTCCCACCTCCCCCAAGAACCATATATGGACTAAATGACAGTCATCTATGACTGGGAGAAGTCCCTGACATTTAACAATAATTTGAACTTACTTGGAGGAAATGTGTGGAGTCTACTGTAAAGTCTAACTCCTTTATTTGTTCGTTTCCCTAACCGTAATGTCATTTTTAAAATGAATGTTCCACTTCACTTTGTTTCTCTTATTTCCAAGAGGCACAGGAGTAGGGAGGATAACCATGACCATTGTACACATCAAGCCTTTAGGCCAAAGTTATTAATGGCGTGGTTTCAATGTCCCCTGTCTTCCCCCACAAACCATAATCAGTTTTACATCCGGCCAAATTGGATTGCTCTCTCTCTTCCTATTTCCCCTCCATGCACATTCATTTCTGCGCTCTGCTCTTCATTTTCCCTCAGCTTAGACTATTCCCTCTTGACAGCCCATAGAAAGCCCAGATTACAGACAGAGCCTTTATTAAATCCACAATATAAACCCTTCTTTTGATCCTACCGACATGGAACAGTGTATTAGCTGAGAAAGACAGAAAGGCAGAGAATAAAGAAAAAGAGACGGAGAACTTAAATAGCAAAGGAATAAAGAAATTATTTGTAAAATATTCTAGGATCAGAATCTTTGCTTTGAAAAGCAAGACAAGTCAACAGAGTCAGCTTTTAAATCTCAGTTCTGCCACTTATTTACTATGTGACCTTGAGTAAGTTTTGTATTACCCTGGACATCAGTTTCTGCATCTTAAAAAAAAAAAATACTAGAATAAAAATGTGCTATAATATAAACCTCTTACCCTAATGGTGGTCATAGGTTTGGTGATCAATAAATTATAGTTATTTTTATCATTACTATTAATAATAAATAAAGGTAGAAATACCTTTTGCACTGCTTGGAATTCTCTCTGTTTGCTATGCTCTGTCTTTCAGCAATAAAATACTCATTAGCTCATGTGGAAATAAAAAAAAAGGAAGAAGAAGAAACAAGGCTAAATCATTTAATAAGAGAATCAGGGGAACATAAGTGCTTGCACACATACACTTTTAAAATATTCAGTAATTACTCTAGCTTCACTGGGTGCTTCAGTTTTACTTCTGGGAATAAAACGTAGTGCACGTACATCTGTAACTGAACACTCAACATGCACATGGTGCAAATTTCAACCAATGAACGTAAAACAAATAAACTGATAATGATTCAATAATGGCTGTGTTATTTTTTATGTTTATATTAGTACCACATAAATGTCAAAGCACCGTAGAAGAGAGTGATGATCATTCTTACCATGTGTCTTTTAAAAATTCCTTACCTGCATTCAGAATTAAAGGGAATGGAAGGAACTCTCTATATGAGTGTTTGCTTGTGTGTGATAGCGCATGTGTGTGAATATAGGCACATATACTCTTTCAATAATATTGATTTTTAGAAGCAGTGGCTAAATTTAAAGAAATTTTAAAAAAAATACATCATAGTTTGTACCTTAAGAAACTCACAGTAAAGGGGAGGGAAAAAAACACTTTAAAAAGTCAATTTTTAAGATATGTGCTTATAAAAACTAATTATAAAGTAGTGCAAATAGAGACTACTAAACATTTTTTGGCCCATCATTTGTGATGGAGACATAGATACTTATAATGATAATAATAATAATGATGATATATAGAATTTATTGACTAGTTACTATGTGCTTGATAACGTGTATTTTATCTTTGCAATAAATTTTTTTTATTGAACTATGTTATATATAGGAAAAAGTGCATATATCTTAAATACTCAGCTTGATAAAGTTGTACAAATTGGGTATATCTTATAGCCAGCATGCAGACCAAGAATCAGCTCATTACCACAGCTACAAGTTTCTCATTCTTGGCCAATATGAGTAGTGTAGCTATGAATATTTTAGTGTATGTTTTATGGTGAATACAGGTGTTATATATCTATGTCAGTTCATAATAAAGCTCTCCTATGTTTTCCTACAGAAACTTCGCTGTTTTATATTTCATATTTAGATGTGCAACTCATCAGACATTGATTTCTGAATATAACAAAAGGCAAGTGCATTATTTTTTCTTATACAGATATCTAATTGATTCAGCACAATTTATTCAAAATATCAAGCTTTCTTCACAAATTTTACAATTTTTAATTATTAAATGAGATGCTCTTTTTCATATCATTTCTCTCAATCCACATGTTTCTGAGATGTGTCTGTTTTTGCATGCATTAGTAGTTCCTTCCATCCATCCTTCCATTCATTCTTCCATCCATCTTTCCCTCCATGTATCCTTCCTTCCTTCTTTTGCTCCCACCTCCTTCCATTCCTACCTTTTTTTCCCTAAGAGAACATAATGCTTGTTATTTGTCCATTAAACTTGAACGACGTTTGTGTTATCCAGAGATTTTAGTTATTGAGAACAGAGCTGCTGTGATTATAGTGTACAAGACCTTGTATGGACATATATTTTTATTTCTCATCAGTAAATTTAGGTCATATTGTGAGCATGTGATTAACATTTTTAAGAAACTGCCAAATAGTTTTCCAAAATTCTTGCACCATTTTATATTTCTACTAGCATTCATGAGAGTTCTTGCCAATGTCTTAGTCCATTTGTGTTGCTATAAAGGAATACCTGAAGCTGAATAATTTATCATGAAAGGAGGCTTATTTGGCTTATGGTTCTGCAAGCTGACAAAGAAGCATAACGCCAACATCTGCTTCTGGTGAAGGCCCCAAGCTGCTTCCTACTCAAGGCTGAAGGTGAAGGAGGGCCCAATGAGAGCTTGCAGAGATCAAACAAGAGAGGAAGCAAGACAGATAGAGGAGGTGCCAGGCTCTTTCAAACAACCAGCTCTACCAGGAACTAATACAGTGAGAACTTACTCAGCCCTCATCCTCAGCCCATTAATCTATTCATGAAAGATCCACCACCATGACCCAAACACCTTCTATTAGGCCCTATCACCAACCTTGGGGATCAAATTTCAACATGAGATTTGGAAGGGACAAAAATCTCAACTATGAAACCAATATTCTTGCTAACACTCAATACCGTCAGCTCTTTTTATTTTAGCCCTTCTAAAAGGTAGGTAGTGGCATATCTTTGTGGTTTTAATTTATATTTTCTTGATGTCTAATGAGGCTGAACATCTTTTTATGTCATTTTTGGCCATCATTTGTCTTCACTTGTGATGTATTTATTTGAATCATGTTGATTGATCTTTTCATAGTATCAGCATATGGTTCAGGAGTCAGTGGGACTCAGCTTGGGCAGAGTTTACACACAGAACCTGGAGCCCTACCTTCTTATTCCCCTCTGATATGGTATTCTCTTCTAAGTCCAAAAGATAATACATTTAAACAGAGATCCAGCTGTTCTGAACCAGAGTAGGACTGTGGCCCATCTTTAACCCAAATCTGCAATCATGGGGTACCGGGTACCCTCCCTGTGATGGATTCTTCCTTCACATCTTCACTCACTCCAAAATCTGCACACCTTTATTCACTCTGTAGAGCTTCAGGGTAGTTGTTTGTTTGTTTGTTTGTTTGTTTTTGGTTTTGGTTTTTTTTGTATATTTTTGTCCAGAATTATAATTTCTATCTGTAGAGAGTTTGGTCTTCTGGGAACTCATTCTGCCATATAGAAAGTATAATTCTCAGAGGAGTGTTTTGAAAACCGTAGACAAGAAAGGACTCTAGCTAGGATTTATTAAGCACCTAATTTACATTCACCTAGGATTTTTACAAATTATTCTGTGTAGTCAGTACAGTGTTGGTTCTTTCAGCAACCTTATATTATTAAGAAAATTAAGATCAGGGCTGCGTATCCCAGTATCCCAAAGTTGCAAATTACATTTATGTGGGCCTGGAACATAATCAGACAAAGACTGTCAGACTATAAATTCTGTATACTCTTCAGTGAACCATGTGGCTTTTTTCAGTTTGTAACCATAAGAATGAAGATTCCTAGTAGTTACCATATGTAACTATAAGTAATATAAGTTAGCATTTACAAACTCTATAAGATTACTGCAGTTACATTTCTGGCTTTTCCCTCATACAAAGATATTTGATACAATATATCTCTATCCATTGCATGTTATGATCTGTAATCGATCTTTTGCCAAAAGACTGATTGATTCAATGAAAAATTGTGATTTAGAAGAAAAGTTGAAATCTATTCACTGGAAAGATATCCTATATTCATGGACTTGAAGAATTAATATTGGTTAAAATCTCCATATTATCCATCATGATCTATATAGATTCAGTGCAATCCCTATCAAAATACTAATGAGATTCTTCACAAGAATAAAACTAAAATCACAAAATTTGTTTGGAATTATAGAAGACTCCAAAATATCCAAAACAATCTTGAGGGAAAAAATATACAAATGCAAAAACAATGCTGATGACCAGGTATGGTGGCTCATGCCCATAGTCACAGTCCCACAACTTTGGCAGGATGAGGCGGGAGGATTGCTTGAGCTCTGGAGTTTGAGAAAAGCCTTGGCAACATGGAGGCAACTCTGTCTCTAAATTTAAAAAAAAAAAAAAATTCTAGAAGCATCACACTACCTGACCTCAAAGTATATATACTACAAAGCTATAGTAAACAAAACAGGATGATACTGTCATAAATGTCATAAAAACAGACAGACAGACCAAGGTGACAGCATAGAAAGCCCAGAAATAAATCTATGCATCGATAACCAACTGATTTTCAACAGAGGCACCAAGAATACACAGTGGGGAAAGTCCAGTATCTTCGATAAATGGTGTTGAAAAACTGGATATATACGTGCAAAAGAATAAAATTAGACATTTATCCCTTACCATATACAAAACTTAACTAAAAATAAATTAAAGAATTAACTGTAAGATGCCAATCTAGGAAATTACTGAAAAAAAACATACGGGAAATGCTTCATGACATTCCTCTGGGTAAGGATTTTTTGGGGTAAGACCTTGAAAACACAGATAACAGAAGAAAAAATAGACAAAAGAGATTACATCAAGCTAAAAAGCTAGTTCACAGCAAAGGAAACAATCAGAGGAGAGAAAAAGACAGTCTACAGAATGGAAGAACATATTTCTAAACCATACATCTAGTAAGAGTTAATATCCAGGATATAAAAGGAATTCAAACAATTAAATAGCAAAAAAAAAAAAAAAAAAAAAAAAAACCGAAATACTGCAATTTAAAAATGGACAAAAGACCTGAACAGACATTTCTCAAAAGAATACATACGAATGGCCAAGAGGTATATGAAAAAATTCTCAATATCACTAATAATTAGGGAAATGCAAATCAAAGCCATAATGAAATATCACCTCACTCCTGTTAGAATGGCCATCATCAGAAAGACAAATGATAACCAGACAACTTCTGCTGGGAATGTAAATTAGCACAGTCATTATGGAAAACAGTATGGAGATTCCTCAAAAAAATTAAAATAGAACTAACATATGATCCAGTAATTTCACTACTGGGTATATATCCAAAGGAACTGAAATCAGTATGTAGAAGAGATGTCTGTACTACCATGCTTATCACAGTACTATTTGCAATAGCCAAGATAAGGAATTAACCTAAGTGTCCATCAATCAATGAACAGATAAAGAAAATGTAGTGCATATACACAATGGAATACTATTCAGCAATAAGAATCAATAAAATCCTGCCATTTGCCACAACATGGATGAACACAGAAGATATTATGGTAAGTGAAATAAGTCAGGCACAGAATGACAAATAATGCATGATCTCACTTACATGTGGAATATAAGCTGATCACATTGAAATACAAAGTAGAATGGTGGCTACCAGAGGCTGGGGTGAGTAGAGGGGAGGAGGGATCAGGACGATGTTGTTCAAAGGATATATAATTATAGTTAGATAGGAGGAATAAATCTCAAGAGATTTAATATAGAGCAAGATTACTATAGTTAATGATGATGTATTGTAATCTTGAAAAATAGAGAATGGATGCTATGAGCTCTTTTCACAAAAATGATAACTATATGAGGCAATGCATCTGTTAATTAGCTAAATTTAACCCTTTCACAAAGTGTATGTACCATGAAATGTCATATTATATACAACAAACACATACAGGGTTATATGTCAATTTAAAAGAAATCTGTTCCAAAATTACTTATTTAGCATCTACTATGTGTTGTGTACTACCACAATTTCTGTGATCACAAAGCAGAGAAAACAAGCACATTAAGTGCAGTTTTCAATTAGTAGGTCAGACTTTTAAAAAACAGGAAAACTAGCTATGTAGCAAACAATAAAAATACAAATGGAACTGCAAAATACAATGCATCCCCTCAAGAAATTATAAAGAGTATCCTGAGATTACATAAAGTTGATTAATCTGGTGTAGGAAGGGGAGTCAAAACATTTTGCATCTCCAACATGTTGACTCCACCAAAAAATTCAATAATGCCTTCTCAACCTCTTTCTTTCTCTGTGTTTCCTATTTGGGGTTCATATCTGTCAACCTCTATGATAAATGCATGACTGAACTTCTACTGTTTACTGATACAGGAATGCTCAGATTCATAGAATTCTTCTTTTCTGTCATTCTCTTCAAGAAGAAGCAATGTTGACAGACATAGGGCATCTGGGGTCAGGTCGGAACCTAAGAGACATAAAACTTTATGTGCTAAATAAAAGCAGGGCCCCTCAGTTCAACAAAAATTGGAATAGCAATGATGGGAGCATTTAAAATAAAAGCAGCATGGAAACCATATAATACATTGGCATCTATAATATTTTCTTCCTTCTTTTTTGAAAGGCCATAATATGCATGTGTATATTCAGAGAATATCTTTGTCATTATCATCATCACCATCATCACCATCATTAATGTAAATCTGCCTGATAGTAAAACAATTTTCTTCTCCATCATACAACAAATGTTTAGAAGTATGTGATTGATAGCTTTGTGTTGCAGAATTCTTCTAGAAAAAAGGCAAACTGTCAGTGTTGTGGATCTTAAGATTGTTGCTGCTGCATTAAGTGTGTAAGCAGTACACACACGTAAATTTTTTTGCTGAGAATTAAACCTAGTTTATTTCCATTGTCAACCTTCATTATTCCACCATGGTAGCAGAAACTTCATCTCAGTCTTTTGGGGCTTTTCTTTTTAATTTTTGGCAGGAAGGCTGTATGTCTCAGTCTCAACTCAGGAGAGCTGTGCATAGCTTAGTTTAGGGCTGGGAAGACAGATGGTCCTTATTCTCCAGTTTGTGCACATAGATCCTATTCGCATATGCCAGCATATTCCTCCCCTTTCAGTTCTGAAGACTTTCTTCAGTACATGAATCTCCCACTTGGAGGCACTAGAACACTGTATTGCTTCTGTGTCCTGCTGGGACACAAGTACTTCCACCTGGGTAACTTTGTTCCAATTTGCCTAATCCGGCCCAGCAAGCTTTCCCTTTCTGATGTCTTACTTTCACATCAAGATTGTCCTGGAAGCAGGAAAGAGGCCTTTTTTGCATCCCCATACAGGACTTATTGATGACTCTGTTCTAATCTGTTTCTCCTACTACCTTAACAGAAAAATTATTGTTTATCACCACCCAGGCAAGCGTTGAGAAGGAGGTGAGAGAGACCTACTTACTATTGAATTGTTTGTGTCTTTATTTTCTTTCAACCATTTTGTCTGTGCTCCAGTTTTCATAGTTTTCCTGAGTTGTAGATTTCAAAATTCAAAATCTAGGAAATTACTTTTTCTGTCTTTCCTACTTCATTCCCCTTGGTTTTTTGTTTGTTTGTTTGTTTGTTTTTTGTTTGTTTTTAATCTATGCTCTCTATTTCTGACAAGCAGGTAGGATTAATAACATACGTCTTCTCTCCAAAGAGAAAGAGAAAACTAGGTATCTTTTGAGATTTCCTTCTTTCACACAGCTAATCGGCGATTATTATATCTTTTTCCTGCTTTATTCTCTTTTCATATTGTTACAGTAGGTAGTCAGACATGAGCAGGGCAGGAGAGGGGATCCCCAAACCCCCACCAGTAATGTCAGGCTACCATCTGGTAATGGACAGGTGGTTGTTAAACTGCGTCTCTAAAATAATAATGAGTCACAGCTGGCACCAGGGAACAGCAGTCTCCCAACAGCTGGGAAAAACCTGAAACTGGTGATCAGTAGCTTCCCAATAAGATGTCAGGAGATGGGCGAATGGGCCCAAGCTTGCCTACTAAGAGGCAAAATGGCGGAGTTTAACTAGTATATGACATTCTTCTAGGAAAGCTAGGCTGGTAAGAGAAGAACACCTCGAGTGAGCATGCGCACACCTCCAGTAAACACACCACATGCAGCCCCTCCCAAGCGCTTACAGGCCACTGAGCATGTGGACAGCCCACCTCAAGGGAAGAATCAGGGGAGAAGGGACGCAAGACCCGAGAAGTATACCAGTGTATAAAACCCCAAGTTAAGGGCCAAACAGTGCACTTGATCTCTCAAGTCACCTTCTTGGCTCTCTTTCAAGTGTACTTTACTTCCTTTCGTTCCTGCCGTAAGGCTTTTTAATAAACTTTCACTCCGGCTCTAAAACTTGCCTCAGTCTCTCACTCTACCTTACGCCCCTCGGTCGAATTCTTTCTTCTGAGGAGGCAAGAACTGAGGTTGCTGCAGACACAGATACACCGCTGATAACATACTTTGCTGCCATGTGACTCCGATACATTCTGCTGCCAACAATATTTTAAGACAGTAGGTAAACACAATAAAATGCTTTAAGGACATAAAGAGAAAAGGAAAATGCCAATAACAACAGCAAAGAAAAAGACGTAGGTTAATTTTGAATTTTAACTGCAGGCACAGGGGACATTCGGCTACAATTTTTTTTTTTTTTTTTTTTTTTTTTTTTTTTTTTTTTTTTGAGACGGAGTCTCGCTCTGTCGCCCAGGCTGGAGTGCAGTGGCGCGATCTCAGCTCACTGCAGGCTCCGCCTCCCGGGTTCACACCATTCTCCTGCCTCAGCCTCCCGAGTAGCTGGGACTACAGGCACCCGCCAGTTTGCCCGGCTAGTTTTTTGTATTTTTTAGTAGAGACGGGGTTTCACCGGGTTAGCCAGGATGGTCTCGATCTCCTGACCTCGTGATCCGCCCGTCTCGGCCTCCCAAAGTGCGGGGATTACAGGCTTGAGCCAGCGCGCCCGGCCTCGGCTACAATTCTTAAGAGAGAAAATTATAGGCCACAGAACACATTGGGCAATTTCCTGGAGTCTAAATGACTTATATATTCGAGTTCAGGCTTTTTCTAGACCGAGTCTGTCTCTGTCTCTTCTGCCGCTCCTCTTGTTTCTTATTCTCCTCCACCTATACCTATTCATGTTTCTCTCAATTATATAGAATGAGGAAAGAAAAAAAAAAAGGTTCTAATGAGGTTTTGTTTCTAATCAGGATTTCTATGCCGTCTTTTAAATTGGGATCTGAATTGGAATATCAGACACTTAACCATCTAGGAATAAATTGGAACTCTAATTTTCATTTTATTCTGATTTGTTGCATGTCTTTCTTTTTATGCAAAAGAACTAAATTTCACAACAGGATTTGAGTGTTCTGATTCTTGGAGGGATAACATCATGGTTACAGAATAATTCATAAGCCATGACACTGTGAAACAGATAAAGTAGTTTAAAAGTGACACAGAATTAGTTTCTATTCTTTCTCATGACATTGTGTATATGCACACACACATACAGAAATACGCGTATGTTATATTTTTATGACCTACTAAGAGATCATCACTATTCTGGTCATGAGGGGTACAGAGGCAGAGTAAGCAGCAAAAAAAACCAAAACCAAAACAAACAAACAAAAACACCTGACTTTATTGAGCTTACATTTTACTGGGAGATAAATATCTATTTGAAAGTTAATTTTTTGGTAGCAATAAATTCTATGAAGAAAATAAAGCACTTACTGCCTTCATTAATTTGAACAAGTTATTTAACCTCTTTGAGCCTCACTTTTCCCATTTGCTAAAAGAAACAACAATTGAAAATGACATTCAGGTTACCTTTTTATAAGACAATGTTGGGATAAAACTAGTCCATAAACACAAAAAGTTATTTGGTAACTACAACATAATGTTCTGTTGGGCAAGAAAAATGCACCTTATTCTCTCTTTCACTCACATAAACATTGTAATGGTCCAGGAAAGTCAGATTGCTTGTTTTTAACCATCTGTTCTGTTTCACTCAATATAGGGTCCCTTTTTTCTCTTTTTGAATAGGTAGCTTGTCAAAAATCCCAACAAATGTTCACACAGATTTTTAATAATGTTAGCAATTCATTTGGAAAAACCTTCGTGGTGGAAGTCCAGACCTTGGCAAGTCTGGAGCAACAGGAAGGGAGAGCTGAAAATAGGCACAGGATGGGCATATTGGTCACAGTGATGCCCCCAGCCCTCGCCATTGGAGCATATGTAAACAAGTGGGAAGTTCTGACAGATGCTTCAGGACTTTCATATTCAACAGGCTTCATGCTTTTTGATCCTCTATCAAGAAAGATGTTTGGAAATTTCAAAGTTGGTGATAACTTAAGTAGTGCTTGCATTTCCTAAATGTAAAAATTCTTTTAAAAGCTCTTGCCTATTAACAATTTGGAATTATTCTAAAACAAATTATCTCATAGGTTTCTACAAACATGGCTATAAAAATAACTAGCCTTGGGTTTTTTAAGAGAACACTTGATCTTAGGCATCAAAATGAGGCTCCCCAAGTTTTTTGATAATAATAATGCACTGTGTACTTGGAAAGACCTTTGGAGAAATTTCTTTCTCAGATCATGCAAATCCACAAAAATATGGAATTCTCCTGAAGTCATCTTGTCTTTATTGTTATTATTAATAACAGCCGCAAATATTAAAAGCTCCCTATGTATCAGCAATAAAACTTACCACTGTGTGCATAAAATTTGTGATCCCCAAGCTATATCTTCAGAGTAACTTTTGCTAATAAATTTAAGAAATATTGAGTTAAGCAAGACATGGATTTATTTTTCTTTCATATAACTAAAAAAGAGGTAGGTTGTTCAGACCTGGTGTGGTAGGTCCTTAATGTCACTGAGACTAGTCTTTACTATTTTTAGGATGTGACCCTTTTTCTTGTGCTGAAATGTGGCTGCTAAAACACTAATCGAGCAACAGAGGTCTTCTAGTTGAGTTTCCTTTAAAGAGATTTTGTGGAACTTCTATACTTAATGGCTCACATCTCATTGGCCATACCAATTAGCTAGCAAGACTCGAAATTGAGATTGTTTTATCAGGGCATATTACCACCCATAGCAATATAGATGTTTTTTATATTATTATTCAAAGAAGAAAAGATATTAACAATCTCTGCTATGGCATGTTATCCCTATTTCTCCCATAAAGAAATGTATATATCTCGTATTAATTTAATTACTTCACTCATTATGAACACACCGTGTGTTTTCATATGTCTTAAAATTTGATCATACCATTTCTTTGTATATTCCTAGAGTATGTATATCCTCATGCTTTCTATTGATAGGTCTTACTCATCCTTTAAGATGTTCTCAAATATTCATTCTATTTCTTGGATACAAAATCTGATGTGCTCAATGAGTTAATCACATCTTCAGTTATTATAAAATCATTTGAAACTATATTAGTGCTTGTTCTATGTTTTATAATTACTGGGAAGGCATTTTTTCCTCTTTACCATCATGAATATCCTTAAAGTCCAAGTTAGGTCTTATTCATTATTACTGTTATTTAATTATTATTATTATATCTCTGCCTGAGCCAAATACCCTTCACTGATTATTAAATATTTATTTTTATATCATCATTGAATATCAAACAAATTTATAAGCCATGTAAACAATCTAGTTTACTAAAAAGTAATGTGTGAGGTCAAGAAAATAAAAGAATATTCCCAATGATTTGATTAATCTTCATAATTCTAATTATAATTTTTTTAGTGGTTTCCAACATCAAATTTACTTCTAAGGAGTAAATATTTGACTGCAATCAGTATAATTCCTAAGCAGTATGCACAGAAGTTATGCCTTACGTTGCTTTAAAACATTATGTATTGCCCATCTCTTTTATCTAAGAGTTCTGCTAAGAAACTTAGATAAAATTAGACAACTCTTAGATAAAATTAAAATTCTTAGATAGAAATTCTAAGAAAACAGTTTATCATTTTATTTTCTTTGCTTAGCTCTCCAGCAACAGGATTGACAATCTTGATGACCAGCTTAGTTGCTTTTTCCAAAATGATTTTATTGGTCTTTGCGGAAATGGTGTGTGAAATTTTGCCTAGTAAAAAATGTTTCACATCAGCCACATTTCCTGTTATTTATTATTGGTACCAGCGACTGCTAGAAGCTGCTGGACACATTTTCTTCCTTATTTTGTTGCTTTTCTAATCAACATTGGACTTCAAAATCTGGCGCTTGATTTTTTTCCCCCTGCCTGCCTTCATCAAAACCTAATTTTGACATGTTGATTTGACTGATGTCAGATGTACCTTCTGTCCTTTATATGATGCTACATTTTAAAAGAGACTTAAATCCAGCCAGGTTTTCAGGTAAGATGTAGTCTCCAAGGATAGTACAAGGGAAGATAAATAAATGATTTTGAGTAACTTAATTTGTGTGTTATATATTAATAATAGTATGAAGAGAGTTTTTAATATTGTTTCCAAAGATTACTTTGTACAGCCATCTACTGATGAAAGTTTAAGAGGTTTTCGAAGAGACAACTCTGAAGATAATTACATGTTCTCAAATGTTTGCTAAGTATTTACTTACATTATCTTGCAGTCATTCCCCATCGACACAGGGATAGTGATATTTTAAGGAAATTAGCCCTCTCTTTTTCATGGCTGGTTTTGGCTGTGTGTACACTTCAAAGATATTTACGACATAACGCTAATAAATAAATTGGTATGAATGTTCATCCCTTGCTAGATACATATGAGAATCAATAACCATGAAAACAGCATGGCTTCTAATAGCATCTTGATAATATGCCCAAGACACCTTTGCTAAAACTATTACGCTTCTTAAAAAGTTGCTGTGTTTACATTTTGTTAGTGTAGTCAGCAAGACTCTGGTCTCCTTGTAGTATTTAAGCACTAAAGAGTCCCAGTAGTTAATGTAAACAGGAAAATCCAAGCAAGGGAAATTGCATGTAATTCTTGATTGTAATATTTCCTAGGAGAAGATATCTACTGAGGCCTGTCAAACTAGGGTCTATTTACCACCAGTGCTATATGCAATGTTTTGCTTGATCTTCATTTTAGCAACTTGATTCTAATACTTTGTCTTCTTTTGAATATTTGAATAACTAATTCTCCTCAGCCAGACTACTTCATTATCTTGTTCAACTACAAAATTTAAATTCTTAAAAATCCCACAACATCTCTCTTTAATGTCAGTTCTATTTTCAAACTAGTCTATGAGTATCGTTACCTGTTTTTGGTTTTTGTTTTCTCACTCAAAAGTTGCTTTTTCACTGCCTAAACAGCCTGCGATTGATTCCCTGTGCTACTTGTTACAGTCATAAAATTTTGGGATTTGTTCCTGTATAGTAGAAAATAAGTGTTTTCTCCTACTATACTCTCAAAGACACAAACACCTCTGTGACCAGATGTGTGTGTTTTTCCTATCCCAAGCAATTCTTCGACACTAGTTGAATATCGTATAACTAAATTTAATGTAGACATGATGTATCTGAAGATAATATCAGATCTCACAGGTTAAGGGCTCAGTACCTCAAGACTACTCCCAACTTGAAATGCCAATCTAAAGTCTACAGATTACCCACAACTTCCATCCAACTTGGTTACAAAGAAAAGGATCATTTGTTAGAGCAGCTCACAGAACTCAGGAAATCACTTTGCTTGCTAGATTACCGGTGTATTACAAAGGATGTAAGTCAGGAACAGCCACAGGGAAGAGAGGCACAGGGCAAGGTCTGGGAAAAGTGGGGCAGAGCTTCCTCACTCTCTCCAGGAGCACAACCATCCAGGACCAGTGTTCAGCAACCTACAAATGCTCCAAAAGCTATTGCCTTGGATTTTTATGGAGAATTCATTATGGAGTCCTGAGTCATTCAGTCATTGGCCATGGTGATCAGTGTGGCCTCCAATCTTTTTTTCCTTCCTGGAAGTCAGGTAGATAGAGCTAGCCCTCATTCTAAAGATATCCAGGAGAACTCAACCACCAGTCATCTTAGCATTTAAAGAGACACTTACCACTTCAAAAATTCCCTGGGTTTTAAGAATTAGGGCAGAGACCAAATGTGATCACAATATCACAGTTCCTGAGCTCCTTCCAATTAAAATTCTTCCCTATGTTCCTAATTTCTCAAGTACTTCTCTTTTATCTGTAGATTTTTTTTCCATCTGCAGAATAAAATTAAGGATGCTTCTTCCCTATTTTTTATAAGATATTATGAAGTACATAACACGGTATTATCTGTCAAGTGCTTTGGAGACATGTTGGTCACATGACCAGCTCTCTATTAATATTACTTTCTATCATTTTGTGTATAAGTATATATGCGTCTCTGGATGTGTGTGTGCAAATGCATTTGTGTGTGCACAAGTAGGAATTTAAAAAGAAAAGTTAAATAGTCATACAGATTTGGAGAAAACCCTGATTCTCTTGGATAGCTCCTTAGTTACCTGATTGCATTTCCCTTTTTCTTTTTAATAATCACATTAGCTAAAAGAGAATGAAAAAGATCTTATTGTATTTTTCAACATAAGCTGATAAATAATATAGTGCAAAATAAATTATTTGTAATCAAGAAGGGATGGAAAAGTTCCTTTCTTTTGGCCTTTACTTTCTTGGGGAAGGCTGAAGTAGGTTGTGAGGTAGAAGTAGGCTTAGTCACATAAGATCTAACACATGTATCAAAACTCTTTAGATCTTTCATCCAATTTATTTTTCTCAAATGTTACCTATTTAAATTTTTAATGAAAAACTTTTTTCTTACCATTTATTCTAGTCGAGAAATCACTCTATAACTGTTGATTTATATATGGTGGTTGTTTTGTAGGGGTATTTTAGTTGAATTTGAAAGCTAACAATATACTAAATGATAGTAAAAACAATAAATTCTAATTCCATTTAAGTTACCAACTGGCTCTGTACACCTGGCAAAGACTTGTATGCTTAAATTGCATCAGGTTCTACAGTGTGGCAATGCAAAAGTCTTGGGATACCAAATTTTTAAAAATCATACTTAATGATATTTTGTCACTCTCCTTGAAATTCTATGGTCCTTCATCTCAGAGTGATACTTACATACCTCTGCTATTTGCCTACATTATTCCTATGCCTGAAGTTCTCCTTCCTCTCCCTTGTTTCTGGTTACTTCCTATGCTTTCTTCAAATTTTTAGCTCAACCACGCTTTTCAGGCAGACTTTTCTGCTTTTGCTGACTTTCTTAACCATGTAAATCTCTTTAATATGCATATCCAATTGGCTTTTTATATTTTCTTTGTATGTTTTTATTAGTTTTTCTTATCCAGTAGGATATGAGCCATATGAAGTCAGGAACCTAGTCTGTTTTCCCGGCCATTGGATCTTCATAGTCATGCATAGATATGGGTCAGCAAATAAAATTTGAATACACGGGTGCTTTCATGAATCTTTTTGTTTCATGGTATTTTTAAAGGAAACAAACCTGTAATTTCAATAAACACTTTTGTTATTATTTTAAAAGATGACAAGAGGGCCAACTATGCTTAGATAACAAAGACCAATTACCAGAAAGAGCCATCACACAAACACTCCTGTAGACACGGAGGTGGATACTAGAAGGGTGGTCTAAAAGGTCAGCAGAGGTTAAACATTGAACACGTTGAGAGTAGTGTGTAGAGTCAGTTCATACTGACCCCTGAAAACCAATTCATACATTTTCAGTATTTGTGAACTGACTGTTCCACCAATAGTAGCTTGGAATTGATCATTTCAGAAGTACTTACATCACAGACATCGGTAAGTGCTGTAAAACAAGCTCTCCTCCTTTCTCTCCCCTAAGGACCAGTTGTTCAACATTCACTAGCATGACACTTCCTGTCACACAACATAGGAAGCAGTCACCTGGGCAAAGTTTGAAGATTCATGGGATGGAGAGTCAGAGGTTTGGGAGGGAACCAGAGAGATATTGGAGGTAAGCAAAATATTTTTCCCACAAGATACTACCAGACAAAGCAGATTGCTGTTAATTTATTATTTCTTCTCTTTCACTAGTGATGCATTCTGCTTTCCAAAACAAAGATTCATAATATCCTCTGGGGTTATCCTTGTCATCGTCATCATCACCATCATCATCATTGTCATCATTACTAAGCATCATAACAAACATATTTCAGGACAGTGATTATGCTTACTCTAGAAATCATTAAGCTGAAACAGAGAAATCCAATCACTTATTCAGGGTTAGGAAGCTAGGAGACAGCACAGTTGGAATTGTACATAAGAGTTGTGCATTCAAATATAATCACACTGTCATGGAAGATAGGCTTTTATTGGTCCAGTTATCCCACCCTCAACTTTGAGGCTTCACTTCGATAGCCAATTAGTAGTTAGTATTTCTTTTTCCTTAATATGTGTTGTATATTTCTCAAAGTGATTTAACTGGATTTCTCTCCACCAGGCCATCCATGCCTGAACTCCATTGTGTTTTACTTTGGCCCATTTGGATTTCTCTGGCCCCCCAAAAGAAGTAATATCCTTCCTGATATAAATAAGCTAGTATCTTCTGGACATTTTTGTATTCAGAAAAAAAGTAAAACAGGAAGGCTAGTAGATACGTACACCAATAAGGACTTCTTAATATCTTAGTTGTTGGAAAACATTTCTTCCCCTAGGTGGAAAATCATTTTTTTAAAAAGTAGGCCTAAATAAAGCCTTTAAGCAAATAAAAGTGAAATAATGATAGCATCCATCAAGAAACACCCTGAAAACAAGTTTCCATTATTTCCCCTGTCACTCCTCATGCCAGAGGTTTCTTAAAATTTGGATTACAGTCCTAAGGAAACATGACAAATGCCATCATCACAGAACAAATAAGTGGAAAGATCAATTCATTTACTGCAGAAAATTGTATAAACAAGTAATCTTAATAGCATTTTTCCTGCAACCCAGTATCAGCATATTGTGAGCTGAAATGAAAATGGATTACAGAATCTCCGAAATTAAAAATGGATCTGTGTACATATTTCCCAAGACAGTCTGCTGTCGTGGAGTATCTAATCATTCTTCACCCATCTTTTATTGCTATTGATGTAAGAGAATATCATCTCAAAGCAACTAATCAATAATATTATAATCTCCTAAAATTTTATCTCTGACTATTGGCATTTGAAAACACATCCTTGGTCACCAGGCTTCATAATTGCTTTTTTTTTTCTTTTTCAGTTTATTCAGTCCTTAGAAGATTTATGATGCATTTCAGAAAAAGATTCCATAAATGTAACAGTTCCCTGAAAACCAGTGACATTTCATGTTAATATAGAAAATTGGCAACAAAATGGAAACATCTTAGTATCTATGTTATACATCTCAATATTTACTTGAATTCAAGTAATCAAAACCATCAGTAATGTTTAACATATGTATTCCAGGCCTGTAAACATATTTGCCAACACATCAGTATGTGTCTAGAAGTTTGTGGAGCAGAGTTTCAAACTTATCCCAGTCATCTTATAGATACACATTTATATCAACTATGACAAGGAAAGTATCATCTGAAAACCATTTAGAGATGGACATAGGATAATTACTGATATCAATGCCATATTTTATGCAAAGAATGTAAATGTTCATACCTATATCTTTTCAAAAATACCTTTCCAAAGCCCATATATCACCTTTAATCACCATATATATATATACACACACACACACATATATATATAAAGAGAAAGAGAGGAGAAAAGAAAGAGCAAGAGTCTTATTAACGCCATTAACAAGCGTGTATTGAATAATTCTTTTATGTCTGTAACAGTGCCGATCACTTTCCAAGAAGTAACTCCTTTAATACTCTTCAGAAACTTTGAAGTGAATATTTTTTCAAATTAAGAAATAGAGTTACTTCAGCCTTTCAGAGGTACATTTTTATTCTGAAAAGGAAATTAGATGACATGCATTAAAGACCAGTCATAATTCCTACAAGCTACCAGGTGATCCAAATATTAGTCTGCCATTTTTATTTGTAAAATAGATATCTTGAAAGTTGTTCTGATGGTTAAATGAAAGTTTGAATTGTAACTCAGAGGAAAAATTTTCTTCCCTGTTTGTTTATGGCTAAAACGAGGTTAACCTATCACAAAATGTGTTTAATTATATTTTAGTTTGCATAAATGTGTTTATATCTACTTATTCTTCTCATTGACCTCCATTATAAAACCAGAGCTGTATTTTCATGCCTGTCATGGATGTTTAGAGGAGAGGGAGGGTGTTAAGACATTCTCTGTAAGTTGAAAACCTCTAGAAAAAGATACAAAAATATAATTTATTAGTTACCAGAATCATAGTAGCTCAGTTTTGAGAAGTGGCATAACCAAAGATTTCAAAAGTTATTTTGGTCTGTGTTAAATTTCCTAAACCATGTAAAAAACAAACAAACAAATGAACAACAACAAAAAAACCATAAGCCAACTGCAGGTTTAATCCTCATGCAATGACTGAACATATAAATAAAAACAGTATTTAAAGTATTGACAACTAGATGATTCTAACAGTGTGTATTTAATGTGCTGGAGAGTGACAAAGAGGGTGAAATAAATAGATTGGGCTTGGTGGTGCGCACCTGTTGTTCCAGATAAGCAAGAGGCTGAAGCAGAAGGATAGCTGGAACCCAGGATTTTGAGGCTGCAGTGAGCCACGATGGCACCATTGCACTGTAGCCAGGGTGACAGAGTGAGACCCCTATCTCTAAAAAAAAAATAAATAAATAAAAGAAAATACTAATGATGCAAGATGTATATTATACATATAATACATGTGTATACATATTCATTGCACTTTCACATAGATGATATATCATCTTCAATGACACTTAAACTTTTATTTTATTTGCTAAAATTCTAAAAATAATATATTCATTATATAATATATTATTTGCTTTCATTTTGCATTATTGACCAGCTTTTATATTTGAGCAAGAAACATTTAGGAGCAAATCTCAGATTGCCTTTCTGTGATTAATGTTTTAAACTACTTGATTTGTGAAATATTCTTTCTTTCTTTTTTTTTTTTTTTTTTTGAGATGGAGTTTCGCTCTGTTGCCCAGGCTGGAGTGGAGTGGCCGGATCTCAGCTCACTGCAAGCTCCGCCTCCCGGGTTCACGCCATTCTCCTGCCTCAGCCTCCCAAGTAGCTGGGACTACAGGCGCCCGCCACCTCACCCCGCTAGTTTTTTTGTATTTTTTAGGAGAGACGGGGTTTCACCGTGTTAATCAGGATGGTCTCGATCTCCTGACCTTCTGATCCGCCCGTCTCGGCCTCCCAAAGTGCTGGGATTACAGGCTTGAGCCACCGCGCCCGGCCCTGAAATATTCTTTCTTTCAAAGTATTTCTTAATTATATATTATTTGCTTTTGATTTGATATTGATTGCCATTGTTTTAAATGCAACAGAAAAGATCCTCAACGAAATGAAATATTGGTCTATTTATCATGAATTATACAATTTTTAATGAGATATTTGTCTCTTACTAGCAGCAGTCATCATTTGGATATATTTTATATCGATTTATTTTGTTGTAAATTTACCAGCCCTCATTATGCATCCTGCTGGTCAGTCTCCCACATCACACCCAGACAAAGCCTAATCTCTGATAACTGATGTGGTTTGTATATTTGTCCCTGCACAAATCTCTTGTTGAACTGTAATCCCCATTGTTGGAAGTGCGGCCTGGTGGGAGGTGACTGGATCGGGGGTTAAATTTCTCATGGATGGTTTAGCACCATCCACTTGGTGCTATACTCATGATAGTGGGTGCGTTCTCATGAGATCTGATTACTTAAAAGTGTGTGGCCTCTCTCTCTCTATTAGAATTAGACTCTAGGATTGGTAGCTAAACAGGAAGGAGGTGAAAGAGATTAAGTGTCTTTGATTGTATGACGAAGGGGCTTCTAGGATGACAAATCAAAGGAGCAAGCATTGCCCTCCAGAGTGCAATTTGTTCATTACTGATCTGCCGAAATAGAAAAACAAGCTTTTTATCTTAATATTTTTCATCTTCTTTGGTGATCTGGAAACTTTTGGAGAAATCAGGAGAAAAGTAATTGAACCAATCCTATAGTTCAAATGCTTAATAGGATTCAAGATAGTTTAAATTGGTTCTCCTCAAAATGTGATCCTCAGACCAGCAGCTAAAGTCATTGTTTGGAAACTTGTCAGGAATGAAAAACATCAAGCCCCATTCCAGGCCTATTGAATCAACATATTTGGAGTTAGAGCCCACAAATGTTTATTTTAACAAAATTTCCAGGTGAATTCTTTCTTTAGCTAGTAGCGTCAGCCTTACCTGATGCTGAAAAGTAAATTTTTTAGGAATGCCAATTTCCCAAACCCACCAAAGACAGGACACATCAGAAAGTCTGAGGTGAGATTAGCAAACTGTATTTTAACAAGCCCTCCAGGTAACTCAGGTAAAGTTAGAGAACTACTGGTATAGAGGAATATTTTACCTTCTTTAGTGTTATAGTAGAATCACAAGAGAAAATTACAAATATCTGGGTCCTTTTCCCAGAGATTCTGAGTTATTACTTTTAGGGCCATGGCCAGAAAATCTGTATTTTAATTAGCATTCAGGAGGTTCTGATATATGTTGTTCTTGAACCAATTTGAGACATGCAGATATGTGCTGTAGATGTAGCCTGCTTTATCAGTCTCAAAGAACAGACTACACTTCTCCAGGAAGAGAAAAAGTTTGCTTACTTAGGTAATGTTTAGTTTTTAGGAGTTTTCAGGTGTCTGAATTAGATTAATTATCCCACATTCTTCTCATTTTCCCAGATTCAATACTTGCAGCCCAGAAGAGAGAACCCCCTGCTGGTGCATTAGTATTCTGGATGCTGGGAATAATGCTATAGATATAGTTTTTAACCTCATTCGTGACACCAGGAATACAATAATAGCATTATGAGTATACTAGTTTCAGTGCCTCTGGGAAAAAATACAATTTCTGCCTCATCAAGTTTTATTGATAAAACACAGATGTAGTTATATTATTCATATGAGATTCTGAATTTGTTTTTTGTCTTTTCTAACTTTTTTAACGTAATCTTTATGTTCCTATGGGATAAGTAATCATTTGAGATACATTTAAATGAACAAAGATTGAATTTGTAAAATTCATTTTCAGCATGTGATGGAAAAACAGAAAATAACAACAATAAAAAATACTCTGTGGTTCTTTCTGACAGTTAGTTGAAGAAGACTCATTTACCTTTATCCACAGTGGTAGAAGGCGGGTCACACATAACATTATCCCATGCTACCCGTATAGGCAAGGCTTTAAAATTCAGTCCCTACAAGATATCTTCAATAGCATCCTCAGGAGCTCTAATCATACTGATAGAACAGGAGTGCCTGTCAATAATTAAAGAATTTTGAACTACTAAAAATCAAATAAAAAAATATAGATACAAGTTGATTTTTTTTGCATGTTGGAAATATAACTCCAATGCAAATATAGTATACCTTTTCTTAATGGAGCAATTCCATATCAAAACTAAGTTTTCTTTAAGAGGATCTACTTTTAAATACAAACATGAAAGATAAATCGAGTGCTGATATACACGATACGAATTAACTGCATTTTCACTAACTGTATGATTTTTAAGTTCAAGGATGTATTTCTGTGCGTTGGCTCTCCAACTTCTCTTTGGTCACTGTTATTGAGAAAGAAAACTACATGTCAGAAAGGCTATAGCTGAGTGGTTAGACTGGATTCAATTAATTCATTGTAAATAGTAATTGAATGCCTATTTGTGGCAGGTATCTATCTTGTTCATGGCAACACAATGTTACATGATTTCTGTCCACAGTGAGTGTCATGCGCGTCCATGTGAAGAGACCACCAAACAGGCTTTGTGTGAGCAATAAAGCTTTTAATCACCTGGGTGCAGATGGGCTGAGTCCAAAAAGAGAGTCAGCAAAGGGAGGTAAGGGTGGGGCCGTTTTATAGGATTTGGGTAGGTAAAGGAAAATCACAGTCAAAGGGGAATTGTTCTCTGGCGGGCAGGAGTGGGGGTCACAAGGTGCTCAGTGGGGGAGCTTTTTGAGCCAGGATGAGCCAGGAAAAGGAATTTCACAAGGTAATGTCATCACTTAAGGCAAGGACTGGCCATTTTCACTTCTTTTGTGGTGGAATGTCATTGGTTAAGGCAGGGGCAGGGCATTTTCACTTCTTTTGTGATTCTTCAGTTACTTCAGGCCATCTGGGCATATGCGTGCAAGTCACAGGGGATGGACGGCTTGGCTTGGGCTCAGAGGCCTGACGGTGACTTCATAGCTGGACTTGATTATTGTACTTTAAGATCTTTAACTCCTTTATTTTCCAATCCAATATAATTATCTGGCAGTAACTTACGTGCATTTTGCATATCCATACAATCTTTATGAGGTCAGATGTTTTTGACAGCATCTAAATTCACTTTTCCAAGGAAATCATTAGTCATGGCTCCTTGAAACTGGTGGAGTCTTTAGAAATGATCTCTTTAATATCCACCACTTCACATAAGTAATCATTTTACAGAATTCCAGAGAAATTCTCATTCACCCAAATAGCAGACCATTTTCCAAAATAGGACAAATCAAGTATATTTATTTCTAATTCAATGGATTTTCTACTTTATAGAACATTATTTAAATAAAACCTTTATGGATACCTTTTCTCAAATCATATTGCCATGAGTCACGAGTGACCATATGTTTCTCATTACTAGGTTTCACTCAAGTCCCTGTGAAGAGACCACCAAACAGGCTTTGTGTGAGCAACAAGGCAATAAGGCTGTTTATTTCACCTGGGTGCAGGTGGGCTGAGTCCGAAAAGAGAGTCAGTGAAGGGAGATAGGGGTGGGGCCGTTTTATAGGATTTGGGTATGTAATAGAAAATTACAGTCAAAAGGGGTTGTTCTCTGGCTGGCAGGGGTGGGGGTCACAAGGTGCTCAGTGGCAGAGCTTTAGAGCCAGGATGAGCCAGGAGAAGGAATTTCACAAGGTGATGTCATCAGTTAAGGCAGGGACAGGCCATTTTCACTTCTTTTGTGGTGGAATGTCATCAGTTCAGGCAGGAACAGGCCATTTAAATTTCACTTCTTTTGTGATTCTTCAGTTACTTCAGGCCATCTGGATGTATACATGCAGGTCACAGGGGATATGGTGGCTTAGCTTGGGTTCAGAGGCCTGACACTAGGTATTTACTAAATTTACTGTTTATTAGTTAAATATACAATTTATGTTTGCAAAAAATTATGTCAATATCAATTAAATTCAAATTATTTCAAAGAGTCGAATGTCCATATATGTGAGGCTCTGAGCTTGTATTCTCTAAAATTTTTATGCATCTGCTTCTCTATTTTTATAATTTTTTATTTTTTGAGACAGAGTCTCACTGTCACCCAGGCGAGAGTGCAACGGTGTGATCTCAGCTCACTGCAACCTCTGCCTCTCAGGGTCAAGCGATTCTCCTGTCTCAGCCTCCCGAGTATTTAGGATTACAGGTGTGTGCCACCACGCCTAGCTAATATTTTGTATTTGTAGTAGAGATGGGGTTTTGCCATGTTGGCCAGGCTGGTCTTGGACTCCTGACCTCAAGTGATCTCCCACCTCAGCCTTCCAAAGTGCTGGGATTACAGGCCTGAGCCATCGCTCCTGGCCTACTTCTCTATTTTTGTACCTATGTTATAGTGACCCAATTATTGTGTTATCATAAATACTCTAAATATCATCAGGCCTTTTTATTTAGTAGATCTTAATATTCAGTAGTTTAAGTTCTCCTTATTTGCTTTATTCTTGGCCTTTGTGTTTCTTTGTGCATTGTAGAACCACTGATTCAAAAAATCTGTTTAGATTTGATTGAGATTTGATGGTAATTGCGATTTTGAGACTACCGAATTTTAGGAAAGACATATTGTGTGTCTCAAATTATTATTTTCTTTTATTATGATAAAAACATATGTAACATAACATTTACTATTTTCTTTATTTTTAAGTATATGGTTTAATGGCATTAAGTGTACTTACATTATTATGCAACTATTACCATTATCCACACATTTATTTAGTTTTTAAAAAAGACTTTTCTCAATACTGTTGTATTGAAAGGACACAAAAACACGAAAATGCGTACCCGCTCCCCCGCTACACCCTATTGCTAAACCCTTTGTTCTGCTCTCTAATCTCTGCACATACCAGAGATTTCGTAAATTCTGTAAGTACCTGTTTTGTTCTGCTCTCTAATCTCTGCACGTACCAGAGATTTCGTAAGTTCTGTAAATACCTGTTTTTCTTTCTGAGGCCGGGTCACAAGACGTGTTTAAGTAAGATACACTCATGCTGCCATAAACCGGTTGTGCAACCTGACGCAATATAATTAACTGCCTTTGTGTAAAACTGCTCTCCCGCCTCAAGGGTTGTACCGAGATATCAGAAATGGCGGGAACCAATCATAGTTAGCCAAATCGCCTTGTTCAAACACTAGCCAATCATACATCTGATTTGTATAATAATTCTATGCCCACTGTTTTTAGACTATATAACACTGTTCGGAGTGCAAGGGGGGAGCTCTCCTGCCCGTCTCGTTTCACGAGCGAGTGAGAGTTCCAGGTTCGAACCTGTAATAAAGATCCTCGCTGCTTAGCTTTGACTCTGGACTCTGGTGGTCTTCTTCGGGGAATAAACGGTCTGGGCATAACAGTATTTGTTGCTACTTCAACGTCTTGCTTGCTTTTGTTAGATATATTCTGAGATAGTTAATATTTTGAATGCTATAGTAAATTCTAATTTTAAAAATTTATTTTCCAATTGTTTGTTTTTGGTTGACCTTGTATCTATCAACCTTGTTGAGCTGACTTTTAATCATTAACTATGGGTTCTTTTGAATGTTTTTATGTACATAATCATGTTCTTACCTGAAAAAAATAAAAGCTTTATTATGTGAACTCCATTTTAAAAATTTCTTTAATTTTACTAACATTTAAGTAGATACAAATGAATAAAGAAAGGATAATACCAAGTTTTGACAAGAAAGTATAGAACTGGAATAACTCATAAAATGGTAGTTAGAATTTAAATGGGGATATTAATATTGGAAAGCTGGCAATTGGTAATAAAGTTGGATATAAGTGTATATCCACACAACCAAGCAAGAAGTGTACTTCTAGCAATATTTCCAACAAAAATGCGCATATATAATCCCTAAAATAAACACGTAAAATTTTTGTATGTAAGAAAAAGGCACACATAAGCAAGATTCATTAAAGCTCAAAACTAACAATACATAAACAGTTGGATAGATAAATCAATTAAGGTATATTTAAACAATCTAATGAGAATAATTGAACTATACACAAGAACAATAATGCATTTCATAGTCTTAATGATGTTAAGCAAAATAAGCCACACACACAGGAACATACACAAAAATGTGTTGTGTAGTTTCATTTATATATATTTAAAAAAAAAACAGGAAGAAATAATCTGTGTGTTTTAGTTGCAATAGTCTTGGGAGACTAATGACAGTGATGGACATTTGGGTGGGAGGTGGATTCTGCAGCTCTGGCAATGTCCCTTTTTAAATTCAGTTGCTTACATGAATGTATTTATCTTGCAAAATTATTTTGAAGGATATACTTTGTGCCTCTTTCTGTATACTTGATATATTTTAGTGATATATTAGGGGAAAAGAGAGACGACGGGTACTGAATAATTTGATTTGTGTTTTATTTATGTTGGGAACAAATAAACCCAACTTCATAAAGTAAACTGGGCTGCGCTAGTAGGAACTAGTAGCATAGTCTAGGTCGCAAGAACCAGTATTTTACAACTTTTAGAAGAGTTTACACAGGAAACGAGGCACGGGAGACGCCCATTTTCCAAGTCACAGGATCCAAGGAGTTTGCTGCCGGACGTTACGCCAGTAACATAGATGGAAGTTTCTGGAATTTCTTCAAACAACGTGATAAGAGTCATCAAAAGAAGTAAAAGACTTGCAATGCACAAAAACTCAGATAAACTCTTTTATAATGAGAAAAACAAAAAACAAAAAACATTTTTCTTGTGAGCTTCACTGCTGGCTGCTGAAACACTTTCCAGGAGACCTCTGAAATCTGGATTCATGAAGGACACCACGGGAGTGCATGAGTCCTGCTGTGATGAGCTTTACTTCCTTCTCATTCACTTGTTCATCTGTATGGAGTGGTCTTTGGGGTGTGACTGACTTGCCTGAGCTATTACATTGCCACATGTATCAGATCCCTAAGTGCTGCTTGATGTACCTTCCTTTGTGATCATGGCCACCTCCCTTTTTATGGTAACATAACTATAAATATACTAAAGCTTCAGTCTGTGGGTTTTTTCCCCCTTATTTTGTGTCTTTCTCTTGCTGCTAAATCTGTCTTATGTACAGAATTTCTGCCGGTTTTTTTCCCATACTAATTTAATTCCTTTCTCCCACTATTTGACTACGCCTTTCTTCCCTCTAGAGCAAGTGGTTCTTCTGAAATGTAACAGATTCCTTTAAATAAAACATAAAGTATTTGTTTATAATTTGTTTTTTAAAAAAGAAGACCAACAATATACTACTCTAAAGTGAGAAAGTTGGGGAGGTAAACACACACTTAAAATAAATATTTGGTTTCAGATAATGTTATGTCAGAGTGATGATCTGGAATTAAACACTTAACAAAGCAAGAAACATTAAACAAGAATTTTTAGAACGAATGCCTCTTTCGCTGCCTAGCACTCTGAGACAGTCTGTTGGCCGGGCTGGAGTGCGGTGGTGTGATCTTGGCTCACTGCAACCTCTGCCTCCCAGATTCAAGCGATTCTCCTGCCTCAGCCACCCTAAGAGCTGGGATTACAGGCGCCCACCACCACGCCCCGCTGATTTTTGTATTTTTAGCAGAAATGCAGTTCCGCCATGTTGGCCAGACTGGTCTGTCTGACCTCAAGCAGTCCGCCTGGCTGGGCCTCCCAAAGTGCAGGGGTTATGGGGGTGAGCCACAGTGCCTGGCCCACCCAGCATAAATTTTTATGCTGAAACATCATGGGGCATAATTTACAGGAACTCTCGTGATTAAGAGTTGACATATTTGTTTGGGCATAGAGCAGGGAAGGTTATTAGCTATCATCTTTTCTACACTCTTATTAAAATATTGGGGAAAATAATGTCGAAATTGGTGAAGTGAATTGATCTAAGTCAGACAGCTCAAAGCAGCAATACCAAAACCAGATTTTACTTTCCTGGACGTCAGCAATCCTCACATAACATTAAACTATCTTCCTTTTCCCAAGGAGAAAAAAAATAATCTAAAGCAGTGTCTGGTACTTAAAAAGCATTAACAATTATTTTCATCATCATCATCATTGCCATTATTTTTACTGTAAAAAGTCTATTGTAAATGTTTTACTTAAGTTGTCTCATAGACCATTTAAATACCTACGAGGTAGTCATTATGATTCCTATGTTACAGATGAGGAAGCAGAGTCAAAGGTAGGTCCTAGAACTTAAGTAAATTAATAAATTCATTCAGTTAGCAAGCAGCCAAGTTGGAAATTGAACCCAAGCGGGATGGAATGTTAAGTAAAATAAATTTCGGTTGTTATGTATAACATAATCTTAAGGATATAAAGCTGCATAGAGCAAAGGCACTGAGAGTAAATAACTTCAGAATATTAATAATTGAATTTGCATTGTGGGGTTATGAGTGTATATGTTTGAATTACTCCTAGTATTCTCTGTATTGCCAATTGTATTTAATGAGCCTGTGTTAATTCCATTATAATAAAAAAATTTATTTTTAGTGACGTATATGCAAAATGAAAATCTCATCTGCAATACAACCTAGGAAAGGCGTCCTAGTTATAGCTATCCTGAGGCTGTTTACTGTAGAAAACATGTTAAAATATGAGCCTGCCACATGCACATTATTGAAGAGAAAGCTGGTCAGTTTTCAGGGGGAAAAAAAGAATTGTGTGGCAAGAAGAAAAAAGGAAAAATATGTCAGAATCATTTGTACACTCCTACTGATCATTAGGGAAAAAGAGGGGAGTAAAGAAACAGGTAATAATGTTTTATAAAACTTGGAATCAAATACCTACTCTCTATACCAAACGGTGTCCTTCATCCCCAGATAAATTATAGACCTTGAATACCCCCGGCTAGAAATATCCATGATAATTCAGCACTGAAACTTTCAAAGGAGAACTAAATCAAAAACTTAAATTGAGTAAAATCTGCTAAGGACATCTGGTTCCTAAAAGCTGGGATTTTATAATCAGAATATTCATGGGCAATGTCAGAGTCCAATGCAGGTGCTTCTGCCAAGGAGGATGCCGCTGTGTACAGGAAGTGTACAGGGATCTACATACACACAGACACACTTTTAGACATTTCATTTGCATGACTGCTTTTTTTAGTATTCAGAATTAGAGTTTGCTTTATCAGATTTGAGTCCTTGTTCTAAGTGTAAATCTCCTGGGGTCAGTTTCCCTTTTTCTTTGCCCACGAGGCTTATTTCGTTCATTGACCATTAACTCAAAAAGTACTTATTGTGTATTTGCTGTGTATGAAGCAGAGAAAAAGAAAAAAGATGTTAAGCATGAGAAACACTGCACAGCAGACAAATAATGACAAGTACTTATAGCCAGGGTGGTCTTCTGATGGAAAACAGCAGAGAGAACAAATGAGAACATAGAGCAGACCACGCAACCTGGCCTTTGGACAGGTGTATGAATATTATCCAGGAGGGTGTCCAGGCAGTTGCCTTGGGAGAAGTCATCTGAATTGAGTGTTGGAGGGCTAAAAGTCGGCAGCTGAGTGGGGGTAGGGGCGACGGGGCAAGGCTTACCAGACAGAAGGAGCAGCATGTCTTTTTAAACAATAGAGTTCCAAAGTGAAAGGGACAGGATTCCTGATGTTTGCTGAAGTGTTATAACCCATTGGAACACGCTATTTTCCATCCTGGGGAAAAGAAAGCATCGGGGCAAGATTTACAATTGGAGCTGTCAGTTTATCAGGCTGGAGCAGGTGTCAGGAGCAGCAAGAAATCAAGTCCAGAAGGAATAAAATCAG
The DNA here is from genome assembly GCF_024542745.1 of Macaca thibetana thibetana. Lineage (NCBI taxonomy): Eukaryota > Metazoa > Chordata > Mammalia > Primates > Cercopithecidae > Macaca > Macaca thibetana. The sequence continues at coordinate 5,513,447 of NC_065597.1, read as the reverse complement.
AAATAGAGAGATGAGTAAAAGTGGAAAGTAATGGCCATGGCAAAAGGCCACTTGAGATTGCACAACAAAACTCCAGCATGAAAATGAAATCCAGACCTTGCACTGGAGGAAGCGTTGTAAAAAACTCACCAGCAATTAAAGACCTCTGCAGGTTAGGCACTGCTTCAGTATTGATATAAAAATAGCAATTGCTTTCCACAAGCAGACAGCAATCTCTGGTACTGTTATGTGTAAAATCTACACATCCTAGTAAATAATCTTTAATATAGTAATAACAACCATGTATGGTTTATCTTATACATAATCATGGCAAGGCTAAGGGATCAAAATCTTTTTGGAATTCTAGTTGGGGAAAATAATAATGAGATTTTTATCTAAGTCATATTCAATCTAGAGTTGGTTTGAGCTTCTTCCATCACTTGAACGTTCATCAGTCTACAATACGGAAACTCCTCTCTATTTTTAGCACTCTATGTTCTCTAAAAGGCCTTTATGAAAAAAATTACTTTAATATGTTCAGCACCGTATTTTAATACGAAATATGAAGCATATCAGTAGGTTCACTAATTAGTGAAATAGTTGAAAATGTTTTTCTTATTATAAAAGTAACACATGTCCATTGTAGAAAATACAAAATGCATATACAAATTAATATCAACCATAATCTCTTTTTTTTTTTTCCTGAGGTGGAGCCTCACTCTGTCACCCAGGCTGGAGTGCAGTAGCTTGATATCGGCTCTGCAACCTCTGCCTCCTGGGTTCAAGTGATTCTCCTGCCTCAGCCTCCAGAGTGGGCTGGGACTACGGGCATACCACACCCGACTAATTTTTTTTTTTTTTTTGTATGTTTGGTAGAGATGGGGTTTCGCCATGTTGGCCAGGCTGGTCTCAAATTCCTGACCTCAGGTAATATGCTGACCTCGGCTTCCCAAAGTGCTGGGATTACAGGCATGAACCGCCACGCCCAGCCAATCATAATCCTTTGAACTAACCAATTATGATCACCATCAACATTATAGAATGTGTCCATGTAGTATTTTTTTCTATACAATCAAAATGGCATATGCAGTATAATTGAACTGCATAATATTTTTATGTAACTTTTTTTACTTATATAAACACTTCTCCAAGTCATTAAAAATAATAATTACAAATATGAATTTAAATGCTTGCATAATGATTTGTGATCTCACTATAAATTACTAATGATTCTCCAAATATAATGTATATATTGTAGTGGAAGAAAGGATACAACCAAATGCATTTATGAAGGAAATTTTCAAATTTAAATCTGTGTATGGTTCTCTGATATTTGTCTTAGAATAATTCTTAGATATAAAATTATTGTGTTAAAGGTTCTCAATATTTTAAACTGGAAAATAATCAGAATTTGCCCAAACCACATGACCTACTGACTTTATTATTATACAAGCCAGAGGGAAAATTTTTCCAAAACTTTGAAATATAAAAGGAATGGACCAAATAAACTTAACTAAATTAATTACTTATATTTGGAAGAAGATCTGAGGAATTAGTAAGTTCCAATATTTCTTATCTTAAAATTTAGAGGAGACATGAAGTGAAAGGTCATTTGAAATATCTTGCATATTTGTTAAGGTGTATTTTTGAGTTATGTTTAAAATTTTTAATTCCTTAAAATGGAGCTAGAATTTAACGGGGTTCACCTTTCTGTAACCACTGAATTTTAGTTCTTGTGACCTTTTGCAAGAATGGATGGACCTATCAGTGGTCAAGCTGTTTGATGTGCAGAGCTTTACAGACTTAATGGAAGACCCGTTTTAAGTATTTGTGATCTTCTCTGAGACTTCTCTGCGAGTATCCATGTCATTAGTGCCAAATATTTTAGAGCCATACACATTGGTCAGTGAGTTTATTTTATAAGTTATAGGCTTTAGCATGTAAGAAGGTTAAACAGTTAAAGCAAATTTATTAATTTAATAAATTTATTTTATAAAATTAACGGTGAGAGAAAGCACCAATAATTGAGTTCCAAATACTGTACTTCAGATTTTACATGCAGTTTTATTTAGTCTTCTCAACAATAAGACTTTTTTTTCTTGTTTTCTTCTTTTATAAAGGAATAAACTAAGGTTTAATGTGTTGTTATTAGCAAAAGATTTGTGAATAAAATGTTTATGTTCAGTCAAACAGGCATTCATGAAATAGCCAAAATGTATTAATACAAGGCATTATGTTAAATGCTGTAGGTAAATAATGAGTCTGTATAAGGCTCAAAATCTTCTTCTGGAGACAGAAATACAAAGACTTGTTTTCAAGTGCAGACACAAATGGCTCCACAGGAAGCCAAGAAATGCTTTCTGTAGACTATGATGGAAGATTTAAATATTTATACGTTAGTAGAATTTAACCAGATGAAAGCCTCTGCATATATGATTCACCATATGACTTGGAGGAAGTTCTTCACTCTTCAAAAATTTATTTAGAAATGTCTAATTGATAAATAAAGATTGCATATATTCAAAGTGTAGAACATGATGATTTGGTGTATGTATACAATAGAGGGTATAATTGAGCATGTATTTAGAACCCAATCTGTGTTCAGCATTGTATAGATACTTCACATGCCATAGTATGTTTATATCTGACAAAGTCCCTTGATGGTAAAAACCATTTGCCCCATTTTACAGATGCAGAAATGGTGCCTTGAGGAAGTTCAATAATTTATGCTTCACTTAGCTCTGTCTTGAATTCAAAATAGATCTACTGAATTCTGAAGCCCAGGCACTTAACATTGCAGGAAACTGCCTGAACCACATAAAATATATAACAGTTGAATTGTTACTAGAAATATTAGTAGGCTACTCAAAGATTCTGTGTGTGACACAAACCAAAAGCTATTCAGTATCTGGTCACCACAGTGGCTGACCTATTGCTTGTGCCTATTGAATGGTCACTGTGAGAATGAAAATCAGAAGTTGCTGTGGCGGGAAGTGTGGTGAGTGGGGTTGGGGACCATGGGTGTTGAAGAATGGGGCATCAGGAATATGCTAGGGGAAGATTCCTTACAAGACTGTCACTTCATAAGTAGAATGTGTAGGGTTTCACTGGTGAACTTGATTGGTGTTTTAGAACTACCAATCAGAATCTGTAGGGGACACACTCATTGTTATTTTTGAACTTACTTAAACTTTCATTTTATCAAGATAGTAATGTTGCCAAGTTAAAATGCCTTCTCTCTTTAATGTAGCTGGGAGCCACTTTTTCCCCCTCACTTCCTGCACTGAAAATGAGCAGGGTTCCTGAGGGGATGTCAGACAATGAGGGAGCACTGGAAAGAAAGATACATGCCAAGGATGTAAAGAAAATAGAAGGAACATAGCTCTTGTTGACATCATTGCAGCACCATACCGGCTCTAGACTTTCCACTCTAGGATTTTGTGTCACACGCAGTAAATAAATTCCTTACTTATTTAAGGGACTGTAGTAGGGTTTTGTGTTTACTTGCTGCCAAATGGAATCCTAACTGAGCCAGACTCAAATCAATGAAGGCCAAGGGGTTAGAGATAGGCAGATGTTCAACTTGTCCAGACAAAATAGAGTCAAGATTGATGGCGAGAGGAGTAAATGGGCTAAGCTAGGTATTGTGTAAATTATGAATGCTCCTCCAAAGTCTGTTTCAATAGTGGATTTGGTAGGAGTTTGGGATATCATATCAAAACAGAGGCAAGCATGAGAATCGTAATTCAGGGAGACAACTATCAGCTTTATGCTGAGAAATAGAGGAAGAGGCAAAACAAAGTTGAAGGAACAGGCCAATACAATAGGTTAGTAATAAAGCAACTTTAGGATATAGGCAGCAGTAACAGCCTCAAAACTCAGGTAGAAGGACTTTCTGCTCCAAGCTTCTGCAGCCACTGAAATGAGTAAGACCTTCAAACTCCAAATTCTCTCTCTTTTTTTCCCCTCAAGATTCAACGTCCTAAAAAAAAAACCTTATTCAAAGTGCTGAACATGGACATATGCCCCCACCCTGGATGCCGTTTCAGTGAGAGCATGACATCTTGAGATTTTTAAATGGAACATTGAAAATACCTCCCACCAAAATTAGATCCAATATAGTGGTTCCCCAAAGGGAAACTGGGGTAGTATTAGAAAAAGAAAATTAGATTCTGAAAGGACAATGAAACAACAGATGTCCATGCAGTCCCCTGGCCCTGCCTCTGCAAGTTTGACCCTTTAATTGTTAATAAAGCCCTATTGTTTTAGATGAAAAAGTCTGAATTCTTGTCCCACTTCCTGGGATGATATTGTGAGGGCCATAGGTCTGACAGAGGGGATGAAAAAGAAAGAATTAGTATTCTAGACTTATGACTGAGGAACTTGGCTCCCAGACTTAAATTCTGTTACAGATAATCCCCGTGCATCCATGCATGCTGACAGATATGGCATAACACTTTAATCGCCATTGGCTATGGGCCTAATAAAATCAAATTCTGCTGGGCTCCATTTTTACAGGCAATATCAAGCCCTGTGAACTTTAATGCCCCCTGTCTATTTAGATAGTCATGGCTCAGAGCTGGTATTAAAAGTAGCTAGAAATACTTGTTCTGAAGTGTTGAAATATATTGCAAATTACACTGGAGTATGGGTTTAGTCCAAACTAATCCTATGTTGCACTGACCTTTGCAAAATCAGTTCTATTTTTCTTGGCAGCTTCATTTCCACTCTTCCTCTTTGTCTTATTCCCCTGAAGTTCCATCTTTATTTTGTTTTGGTGTCAGGAATCAGTATGAAAGAGCTGCTAGGTTTTAGGTATGTTTGTATAGATGTGTGTGATAGGTTTTGCTTCTGGGTGACCAAAAACAAACCTATTTCTCATTCCATTTCCTTTGAAGCCTCATTTTCAGTCCGGCACTCTGTATTCCTCAGACACTATCAAATACTTTTCCTTTGTAAGACAATGAATGTATTATTCTGGGCTGTGCTTTTTTTCTAGGGCTGAAAAGAGAGCTTGAGGTTTTCTTATTTCTCTACACCTTGAAAAGAAAATACTATATCCTAGACACCCAAACTTTTGTGTGAAGTAACATATTAAAAAACGGAAAAATTAATCATAGGAGGTGGATAAAAGCTACACCTGGTGCATGTTCACAGGGCATTGTTTCCAAATTCTTAAGTGGGAAGGGTGATTTCGGAATGAAATGATAATGTGAAACAAAGGCATCATCTGAAAGACGATAGCGAATTGCTGAAGAAAATTGCATTCATTTAAACAGGGTTTAGCCAAAAGCTTGAATAACCTCACTTCTGTGTCTTTGTGTGCAGAAAACACACTAATCTCAGTTACACTTTAATAAAATCTTATCAAATATTTTGTGTAGAGTTTTACTGGAGCATCTCTTGGACTGCAGACACCCAGCTGTGACCTGTGGTATGATCAAATACCAACTTGGCTTCAGATTTTTGTGCAAGTTCAAAAGAGAATATATTTTCCCAGCCACCATAGAATTCTATGTTCATTCAATCTCAGAATAAACACAATATTAATGGATGATAATCCATTAATAAATAAAGTACAGCATTCAGCCAAGTCCCACTTTGCTAGAGGGTCTTCCTCTAATTTTGATTTCCAGATACACTTTTCACTCTATGATAGTGGTTCTTTTTTTTTTTTTTTTTTTGAGACGGAGTCTCGCTCTGTCGCCCAGGCTGGAGTGCAGTGGCGCTATCTCGGCTCACTGCAAGCTCCGCTCTCCGGGTTCCCGCCATTCTCCTGTCTCAGCCTCCTAAGTAGCTGGGGCTACAGGCGCCCGCCACCACGCCTGGCTAAATTTTTTTGTATTTCTAGTAGAGACGGGGTTTCACCATGTTAGCCAGGAAGGTCTCCATCTCCTGACCTCGTGATCCGCCCAGCTCGGCCTCCCAAAGTGCTGGGGTTACAGGCATGAGCCACCTTGCCCGCGATTGTGGTTCCTATGCTTTCACGTGGTTAATAATTATCCAAGGAACCTGAAAAATTTAATTTCTTAAAAGATATTTCATATCTTCTGAAGCAGAGTATTTTGTGATGACACTGGGAATCTGTATTTTTACAGAGCACTCGGATCGATTCTGGAGCAGATTGACCTTGAACTATACTTTGAAAAACACTAATTGGAAAGCAATACTATTTCCTGGCTTCCAATGTGTATGTATTCCAATGACTTCATAATCTATACAGATTTTCAAACTTTTATTCTTTTAATAATCTTTTAAATTGTCCAATTGCTCCATTTCTTCTTAGTCTTATGTTTTTATCTTTTAAAAATTTTAGCCATCAAATACAGCAGCTAATTTTGTGTCAAAGGGTTTTGATGGAGAAGAGGATTTTATTGGTGGCTGTTACAATAAAAATGGCCTTGGACACTCAAGAGTTAATTCTACTGATTGATATCCTGGGTAGTCAGCATGCAATCCCCTCTTCTTCTTCTTTTTTTTTTTTCAACCAATCTTAGTGTGTCCAGGAATAATTGGTTGTCCTATCTCATCAGCATCAATGGAGTAAGGAAGAAGGCGTAACACCTATGCTGTGACTTTTTTCCCCTCTCGTCTCTTTGTCTTTCTCCCTCTCTTTGTCTTTCTTTTAGTGATGAGAGCACAAAGATATTTGAGGAAGGATAAATCAGGAGAGAGACTGAAAGAATATGACTAGAAGAGGATGTCTTCTTGTAGCCATTGCCATCATATATGAATAAATCAAATAGATTTTATATCAAAACCTAATCAACAGCCTTGATAAAGAGCCTTTATTTCCCTCACACTAAGTAGTGCTGTTATTAAAATTGACACAAGACGTATCTATTGTGCAAGGGTTTTACAGAAAATAAATATATTGGGAAATGTCTAGGTATGTTTCTCAATAATGACCATTCACTGACTCCTTTCTAGGAAGACTATGTTTACCAGAATGACTTTAAGATAGTTTTACATTTACTGATTAACACTAGAAATCACTCCTGTTAACCATTTTTTCATAAATGTAATGACTTTACTAGTTTAATTTTCAAATGATAACATAACCTCATATGTTGAATACTCATAGTGACATAAATTTGCAATTACATGATAGACGAATGTTGAATATTAGACAAACTTTTTGGATTTCAAATTAATTGGGTGGCCTAAAGCAGCATTGGTGAAATATTTAGGGTGCACTCCCTTGCTGCAACCTGGTTGAGTTTATCCACTTCCTCTGTTCATATCAATGGGTTTAACTAACAGATCTATATTTAACAATATGCTAGGTATAAATATGATAAATTAGAATTGTTGTCCTCTTCCATTACCCCTGGCCTCATGTAAATTCATCTTTGGCTATACATGTGTGTTTAGTTAAAGCCAACAATCTAAAGAACAACCTTGAGCTTCTTTCACTCTGTGACATGTTCTCGATTCCTAAGACATACACAACCCTCATTAAGAGAGAATGGAGCCAGGCACAGTGGCTCATGCCTATAAATCCAGTGCTTTGTGAGGCCAAGGTGGGAGGATCTCTTGAAGCCAGAAGTTTAAAACCAGCTTGGACAACACAGCAAGACCTTCTCTCTTAAAAAAAAAAAAAAAAAAAAAAAATTAGCTGGGTGTAATGGCACGTGCTTGTATTCCAGTCCTAGCTACTTAGAAGGCTGAAGTGGGAGGTTTCCTTGAGCCCAGGGGTTCGAGGTTGCAATAAGCTATGATTGCACCACTGAATTCCAGTCTGTGCAACAGAATGAGATGCTGTCTCTTAAAGAAAGAGAGAGAAAGAGAAAGAGCCAGGGCCCCTTGATCACAGGTGGGAATCACAGCATTGTGGAGCTCCAAACACTGTCTACTTTAGACTTAACTAAAGTGTCATATTTTTTGGAATGTTTTTCTGACATTCTTTCCTTTATCCAAGCCAAGGCATCAGATAGAATCAATACCTTCTATTTTTGAGGGCTCATAGAAATCTCTCCAAACATCTATCAGATCATTTATCATTCTAGTTAAACCAGGAACTCTAAGAGATGTTCTGGAACCAAAGGTTATTAAGTGTCATGACTCCATAGCTCATTTACTAGGGGGAACCGATGATTAATTTTATTTCATGTAACAAAGGCTCAGTGAGAATGATTGAAAGAATGAATGAATGAATAAATGAAGTAACCTGGGGAAAGTTCCAAAATCAAAATCAAATAATGCCCATGGTATTTCTTAGTTACGGAAAACGGATGTGTATTTTGTGCTTTCCTAGCTATCAAGCAGAGTAGTTAACACTTTATAAAATATTATCTCACTGAGTCCTTTCAAAAACCATCAAGTGACCTTTGAGAAAACCTCTGAGTCTTGACTCAGAGGTAATACAGCTTTTACATTGTCATGAAGTGGGATCTAAACACAGATTTGCCTTGTAATGGATCCTGAGCTCCTAAACAAGACATGAACCCAAATGCAATGTAACATAAATTCTATCTGGGTTTCCACAATGACAGTTTTTGCAGAGATACATAAGAAAATCATAGAATATATAGTGGCACCATTTGTTGCAGTATGGAAATAAGCTAGGTCTTTTGTTAAGGAGTTCATTTCCTGCAGATTAACCTCATTCCTCCCTCTTTTAAAAGAAATAACAGAGTATCAGTTAAACAAAGTGTGGTCAATTTTAGAGAAGAAATACCTGTCAATGTACATTTTTGCTATCTTATCATTATTCCGATAAAATGGTATATCAACAAATCTACCTAAAAATACAAAAAGAGATCAAGCCTAAAGGCATTATTTATTTTTAGACTGTAAAACATTCTACACACGGACAACATGAATAGAAAACTTTGTAATCTAACCAAGATGTTTAAAAAGTAGCAGTTATCAAATCATATCTAATACAAGCCTCTTTAATAATTTGTTTCCTACAGTTTTCTAGAGCTGAACAAATCAACATCCATGCCTTAAGATGCACTCTTTTTTGCAATGTGAATCATATAAGATTATGAAAGTGGTTCTATTTTTTGTTCTTAATGAAGTCTTCTTTGCAAGTCAATATCATCTTGGTCCTGGCCACTGCATTTTTACAATAGGCAGCATATCAAGGTGATATTATATTTTAAAATTTCATGTGGTTTGGGATAAAAGCAGAAAGCTTTGGTACTTTGAGGAGTTTGAAAACCAATCATTCTTTCTCTACATAAAAAGTAAAGAAAGAAAAAACAGAATTAAGAAAGCAAGAAAAAAGTTGGTGAGAAGAAAAAAGTAATAATATTGGATTCTTTGACTCATAATCGAAAGCCAAAAATTGGGTTTGGAATTGTATTGGTTATTAAGGTTTTTTGGAGTTTGCACAATGACAGCTTTTTGTGGAGACAGATAAGAAAATCATGAAATATATACAGGTACCATTTGTTGTGGGTACTGAAATACTCTATTGCTATATAAGCAATTACCTCCAAACTTAGGAGCTCAAAACAGCAAATATTTATTATCTTATTTAGTTTCTGGAGCTCTGGAATGTGGAAGAGATTTTTCTGGATGGTTCTAGCTAAGTGTCTCTCATAAGGTTTTAGGTAAAATGTCTAAGGCTATAGAGTAGCTTAAATTGGCAATCTCTGTTGTCAATTTACCTAGGTTAAAATAACAGCTTAATACTTCACTACTTTTGAGAACATAAAATATTTATTTTCTTAAAGCCTTAGAGACAATTATTATTGTCATTTATAGACTGACAAATTAGCTCATAGAAATATCATGAGTACTGAATCAGATCATGCATAGAAAGCAGTTAGCTAAATGCCTGATATATAGCAAGCGCTCAGCAAATATTCATTTTTACCATTGATATAATAAAATGTACTCAGAAGCAGATTTAAAAAGTTGTGGGAGCATAGAATTTTCTGTCATTTCAGTACATGTGTACAGAGTATCCATCTTCTACAATATGATGGCAATTGTTCTAGGCACAGTGGATGGAATCATAACCGAGATCCACGTCCTCTTTCACCTCAATGTTTATCTTACTGGAAATATAGGTTCAAACAAAGAGTAGCAGGGAGAATAATTATAAAGATGGGAAGGACATCATGCTCTCCAAATGAATACAAAAGAGAAGAGCGATGTCAGCAAGATGGTGGCAAAGGAGGTCCTAATGCTTAGTACCCAACAAAAATGATCAAACTCCCTGCCAATGGGAATCCCTCTGGAAGAGCTCCAGTGTACAACAGTGAAGCTGCAGCAAACAAATAGAGCACAAAGACTGAAGATGGCCACACAGAAAAATGTAGAAAGCATTTAGCCTGCATCATCTTCTGGGCGACAAGAGGACACACCTCAATTGTGACTTCTTTCTGCAGGGTAAGAGGACCAGCAGGAAGACCCCAGAAGCCTTCGCCACGAAAGACCCTTCGCACCATACACAGTGCAAAGCGCAACCCCAAATAGATTAAAGACTTAAGTGTAAGACCTGAATGTGTAAAGTTATTAGAAGAAAATATAGGGGAAAAAAGGTTCTAGACATTAAACTGGGCAATGATTTTTGGATATGATACCAAAAATACAGGCAACAAAAGGAAAAAATAGACAAGTGTGACTACATCTAACTAAAAAGCCTCTGCATAGCGAAAGAAACAATCAACAGGGCAACCTACAGAGTGGGAGAAAATATTTACAAACCATGTATCTGATAAGGAGATAATATCCAAAATACAAATGGAACTTATATAGCTGAATATCAAATAATAATAATAATCAATAACTCAATTAAAATGGGCAAAGAACCTGAATAGACATTTTTCAAATAAGACATAAAAACAGCCAATAAGTATATGAATAAGTGCTCAACTTTTCATCAGGGAAATGTAACTCAAAATGAGATACATTTGAGATATGCAATGAGATATCTCCTCACACCTGTTAGAATGGCTGTTATCAGAAAGTAAAAAGATAACGTGTTGGAAAGGATGTGAAGAAAAGAGAACTTTTGTACACCGTTGATGGAAGTGTAAATTGGTACAGTTATTATGGAAAACAGTACAAAGCTTCCTCAAATATTAAAAATAGAACTACCTTATGATCCAGAAACAACGCTTCTGCATACATACCCCTCCAAGAAATGAAATCAGGACCTCAAAGAGATATCTGCACTACCATGTTCACTTGAGATTCACAATGGTTAAGCTATGGAAGCAACTAAATGGATAAAGAATATGTGAAAAGTAAATATATATACACTGAAGGCTGGGAGCATTTACTCATGCCTGTAATCCCAGCATTCTGGGAGGCCACGGCAGGCAGATCACTTGAGGTCAGGAGTTCCAGACCAGCCTGGCCAACATGGTGAAACCACATCTCTACTAAAATTACAAAAATTAGCTGGGTATGGTGGCGGACGCCTATAATCCCAGCTACTTGGAAAGTTGAGGCACGAGAATTGCTTGAACCCAGGAGGTGGAGGTTACAGTGAGCTGAGATTGTGCCACTGCACTCCCTCCTGGGCAACAAGAGCGAAACTCTGTCATATATATGTACACACACACTGAGATATATAATTTTATATATATGAAGTATTTATATATAGATGAGGTATTGAACATATTACTCAGTCTTAAAAAAGGAATGAAATGCTGCCATTTGCAATAACATGGATGGACCTGAAGGAAATTATGTTAAGTAAAATAAGCATGCAGAGGAAGACATATACTGCATGATCTCACTTATATGTGGAATCTAAAACAGTCAAACTCATAGAAGCAGAGATACAATGGTGGTTACCAGGGATAAGGGGAGAGAAAAATGAGGAAATGTTGGTCAAGGGGTGCAAAGTTTCAGTTATGCAAGATTTATAAATTTTAGAGATCTAAAGTAAATATTCACTGTGAATATAGTTAAAAACACTATATCGTGCACTTGAAACTTGCTAAGAGGGTAGAGCTCAATTGTTCTCACCAGACACACAAAAAGAAAATATTAACTAGCTCGGTTATGGTGATTATTTCACAATGTATGTGTTTATCAAGTCATTGGGTTGTACGCCTTAAATACATACAATTTTAAATTTCCAATTATACTACAATAAAGCTGGGGGGATAGGAACACAAAAATATCTAATCTAATCTAGAGGATTTTACGAAAACCTCCCAGAAGAAAGGTTTAAATTGATCATGAAAGATGGAAAGGCAAAATGTTATGGGCAGAACATGAAAGCCAACAAGATCATGGTGGTCAAAGACCCCAATACAAAAGAGTGCCCAAAGTGAGGAAGTGAAAGAAGTCTAAGGACTGTGGGGTAAGAGAAGTTACCAGGTTGTCACAGGGACTGAAGAAAAGGGCATTTCAAATCAAAACAAATGGCTGCAGGTGTGTATGCACATGCATGGCTGGGTGTGTTCATTTGTGTTTGTGGGTTTGTGGGTGTGAATTAAAGAGGATTTTTGGATGCAATCATGAAATTTTTATGACCAGAGAATAAGGATTGTGCTATAAATATGATGAAAATGGCATGAAATACTGTGCTGGGAAGATGGACAAAGACTGAATCACAATGAGACAACATTACCATGAGACAAAATATATTCCTAGAAATCATCATAACTTCTTCCAAATATGTAGATACTCATCTGGCATAGAGCCATTAATATTCTCTGGCACCAGGATCCTACAGACATACTATGTCTCTACTCTGCGTGGGTTTTATCGTGACTAATGGGAAGCGGGACGATTGGAAGAAATCAGGAAGTCCCACTTCACAATCTGCGTCACTGATAGCATGGGAAGTATCAAGATCCAGAGGCAAACACCGGGCAGCAGGCGAAATAGATTCTTTTCTTTAGGTTGTATCCTAGATTTCCAGTCTTCTATTTGGTCTGCTTTCTACTAAAGAGACATTTTCTCTTTCTAAGGGGCCTCACTCCTGAAAATGCATAAACACAGCAACAGCAATTGGGAACCCTTTCTCCAGAGATTAGCTCGGTGTAAGACTGATAATCCTAACTACTGTCTCACTGGGTGAGAATGTTAACCACGCATTGCTTCTCGGCCTTTTGGCTAAGATCACGTGAGCGTATTAACCAAGTTAAATGTTCTCTTTTGGTGAAACAAGCAAAAGTTACATTTTTAAAAAAGTATATACACACAGACATTTCTTAAAGTACACACACACACACACACACACACACACACACACACGGCAGAATTTGGCCAGCACCCATGGACGGAATACGTAGACCAGTGCTAGCCAAAGAGGAATCATCCATCCCACTGTGTGTGTGTGTATGTGTGTGTGTGTGTCTGTGTGTGTAAAGTGGCCAGGCACAGTGGCTCACACATGTAATCTCAGCACGTTGGGAGGCCGAGGCAGACTGATCACGAGGTCAAGAGATCGAGACCATCTGGCCAACATGGTGAAGCCCCGTCTCTACTAAAAATACAAAAATTAGCTGGGCTTGGTGGTGCGCACCTCTTTTCCCAGCTACTCGGGACGCTGAGGCAGGAGAATCGGTTGAACCCAGGAGGCAGAGGTTGCAGTGAGCCAGGATTGCGTCACTGCACTCCAGCCTGGTGACAGAGTGAGGCTCCGTCTCAAAAAAAAAAAAAAAAAAAAAAAGGTAACTTTTAACGCTTGCTTGTTTCCCCAAGAGAATATACACATATACGTTATAATATATCTATGTATATAACATCTCTAATTTTATAAATACAAAAACAAGATAACCACATTTAAGAATATCACCCAGAGTCGTATCATTGGAAAGTGGTGCAATCATATTCAAATCAAGGTTATTGCAATACTACAGCTTGTGATCCTTTGCTACCCTATGCTACTTCTCCCATGGCAAACAAGTTTTTGTCCTGAAAAACTCTCAGCATTGCACTACTTACCCATTCCAGTCTTCTCAGGATTACGTTTCTGGCTGTGAAGGACTGCATACAACAAATATTTTAAAAGAATGACTACTAATATATTAATATGCAATCCTTCCAGAAAATTATTGTGTCTTTACTTTGGAGTTAAATTTGTCAACCAGTTTCCAGGAGGATGGCACATCTCTCTGGTATTTGAGACTGGAACACTGGATACTTGTCATTCGTAGCTATTCACACTTTCTTCTCGGGCTCACGGAACGCGTTGAACCAAATTATCACATCAAAATATTCGTAGAAATTCCCCTCAGACGTGCATTTCTCAGCGTCAATATCGTAAAGCCAATATTGCAATTTGGATGCTGGATCTGAGTTTGATTTTAAAAAGCAAAAGTTTTCTTAAGAAAAAAAAAAAAAACAACTTTGAGGCATAATTAGGATTAATTGGCCCAGGCATTTTGAATGCCTGGAATGAGTTAGGTTCTGTGTTAAATAATTTGTTTTATCTTATATTTTTTCCTTTATATCCTGAAAAATAGGACTCATTTGTTTTTCTCCTTTTAGAGGTGTGGAAGATGAGTCTTACATAATACCTTTGTAGATGATATTTTCAGAATTCACATCCATTCACATGATGTTTCTAAATTCCCTGCAATTTCCCCAATCTAAAACATACCCACTATTCACATAACAATGATACAAGAATAAATAAATTTTAATTTTAATGTCTTACATGTATAAGACATTGTGTTGTTTTGTTTAATCATCAGCAATCTTACTAGGTACATAGAATTTGCACTCTAATTTTATAGATAAAGAAATCTAGAAACAGTTTAGTTGACATCTTCAATCTTCATATGTCCAGGGCCAGAGACTGCAAAATTAAGATACAAATTTATTACAGCATTATCTTCTTGAGATCAGAAGTATTTTCTTCCTTGGTAATCCAGGTCTAGCCTCAGAACTCAGAAATGATTATGAGGCCATCTAATGTTATTCAGGGAAGTGTGTATTTAGCCAAACCAATGAGTAACTTAACTTTTTTTTTTCTCTCAGGGTCAGCTGAGCTTTTCTGTTAATATAATTCTGTTCAAGTATGTCTTTCTGGACTTGGTACTTAAGGTCAACTCTAACACGCAGCCCACAACAACTCAGGCTCACTAGGGTTTGACTGACTGCTTGGATAGGAATTTCAACCAACCCAGTTGCTCTGACTTGCACAGACTTTATCTAGAGGCCATATTAAAGCTTCTCCCCTTCCCTTTAGCTGAGGACCACACAGAAAAGCATAATGTTCGAGTGGTCAGAGCCCAGGGCTGCCGAACACTGTCCATTTCAGGAAAGTATTCTTTCTGGTAGGCCATTGGAGGTTTTCCAAAGATTTAAGGGTTGTGCTTGGACTCTGCTACATTTGCTAAATAGGTCGCCAGACCACCAGAAGGTAGAGGGCAAGTTTAAACTGAGAATAGTTATGGCTGGTTTTCAAAGCCAACTTGAGATTGTTGCTTGGAAGGCCGGAGCCACTTGTTCGTGTTTGATGGAAGTGTGAGGTCGACTCCATGTGATTGTCAGGTAGATGGTGGGAAGGGGAACATTACCAATATAAGGATGACAAAATATTTCCTTCTGAATCCTTGTGTCTATGAAAATGTCTGACTCACAGTAGGTCTTCAGTAGAAGATGACTTTAACTGGACACTGTGCTAGATACTCCAAAGGGGATATTGGATAGTGAGTTCCAAAGAGTAGGTATCTGGTTATCATTCAGCTTTTGTTACCAATACTTTCTGAATATGGTGAACCTTAACAAATGCTTTGCAAATAAAGTCAAATGCATGCTTCAAAAACATGATCATAACTGCGCTTGCAAGTTCCCCTGGATTCTGTGACATGTGGGCTGCGTTGGTATTTGACAAATATGTGGGATTCTCTCTTTCATTTGTTAATAACCACAATGACACCTCCATTTTGTGATCCAAGAAATATCCATCTACATTAGTTGAATATATATATATATATATATATATATATATATTCTAGAAATACACAAGTGAATGGATATATTCCAAGGGAACCAAGCTTCCAGACTCCTACTCCTTGCCAGGCATGGCTCAGAGCAACACATCAATCTCTTTTCTGATTACTTGAGGCCATAGGATCCTTCAGGAAGTCCTTTTGTCATGAACACAATTTACATTTAAAAAGTTTAAAAATCATAAAACCTAGGCACTGATTTTGAGGCAGTTGCCTATCACCTAGGTCTTTCCCTAGAAGACAGCATAAGAGCTTCCAGTTTAAGGATAGTCCTTTCAATCTGATTTCCTCATATCCTCACTCATTTACACATTCATTTAATACCTAGTTTGGGGCATCTACTATATGCTGGATTCTCATCAGTTTCATTGATAAAAAAGCAGAGCTTAATAAGAAAGGAACAGTCAAGATTGGAGACAATTATTTCATATATCGAAAACTATGGGTAGCAGAGAATGTATTATCTGCCTCCATAATCTTTACTGCAGAAAGAAGCAGTGTTATTTTACTGATGCATACCCATGTGTGCATGGACACTGAAACTCATGTTATTTAGCCTTCTCATGTTATAGCTTAGTTTAGAATTTAGAACTCGCATTCACTAAGTCTTACAGAGCATATTTTTCACCTGCCTACGTATAAAGGACTAGCCTTCCACAAGAGTATACCCACTTTTTTTTGCAGCTAGTTGCATAGCTGCAGAGTCATTTGACTGCGGTAGCCCAAAATATAAGCATCATTTGAAGCAAATATACCTGGTAAAATATGTGTGTTGGCCGGGCGCGGTGGCTCAAGCCTGTAATCCCGGCACTTTGGGAGGCCGAGGCGGGCGGATCACGAGGTCAGGAGATCGAGACCATCCTGGCTAACACGGTGAAACCCCGTCTCTACT
Source organism: Macaca thibetana thibetana (assembly GCF_024542745.1). Lineage (NCBI taxonomy): Eukaryota > Metazoa > Chordata > Mammalia > Primates > Cercopithecidae > Macaca > Macaca thibetana. The sequence goes on along the minus strand of NC_065597.1, from coordinate 5,496,692 downwards.
AAAAAATACAAAAAACTAGCCGGGCGAGGTGGCTGCGCCTGTAGTCCCAGCTACTCGGGAGGCTGAGGCAGGAGAATGGCGTGAACCCGGGAGGCGGAGCTTGCAGTGAGCTGAGATCCGGCCACTGCACTCCAGCCTGGGTGACAGAGCAAGACTCCGTCTCAAAAAAAAAAAAAAAAAAAAGTGTGTTATATTATATTCATGACAGAATAGAAGATTGTTCACACGGGTGCCTACTTAATCAACCCCGCCCTTGGATTGTTTTAAAAGAAAGTATTTTTGATCCTCAGAACAGAGTTCCATGATGGTGTAATGTGCTGAGCTGTGAGTGAGGACTCAGTGGTGCCACAGAGACCCGTTCCACGCAGTCAGAGCAGAATAGTACAGAGTGTCCTTGGGACAGACATGGCTATTGCAGAAATCAGTGCTTGATATAAAAGTTTTACTGATTTTAGGAGAAAAATTTAACTTGCCGTAAGTGATACTCCAGCTGAACATGGGAGATAAACTGCTTGAAGGAATAATATAAGAAAAAGAATACATGAAATTAAGAATGCTTATTGGCTGGGTGTGGTAACTCATCCCTGTAATGCCAGCACTTTGGGAGGCTGAGGGGAGAGGATCACTTCAGCCCAGGAGTTCAAGTTCAGCCTGGGCAAGATTGTGAGACCTGGTCGCTACAGAAAATAAATATAATTAGCCAAGCATAGTGGTATGTGCCTGTGGTCTTAGCTAATTGGAGGACTGAGGTGGGAGGATTGTTTGAGTCCCGGAGGTTGAGACTTCTGTGGGCTGAGATTTCCAGCTTGGGCAACAGATTGAGACACTGTCTCAAAAAAAAAAAAAATTCTTTTAAAAAGAACATAATCATAATCTGCCCATCAGATTCTCATATACTGTTTTCACAAGTATTAAGAAGTGTTTTTTTTCACAAGCATCTCTCATATTTACAAATATGTCTTGGTATACATAGAAAGTAAAGTTGCCCTATGAAGCATTAATTTTTTTTTTCTTTTTTTTTTTTTTTTTTTTTTTTTTTTTTTTTTTTTTGAGACGGAGTCTTGCTCTGTAGCCCGGGCTGGAGTGCAGTGACCAGATCTCAGCTCACTGCAAGCTCCGCCTCCCGGGTTTACGCCATTCTCCTGCCTCAGCCTCCGGAGTAGCTGGGACTACAGGCGCCCGCCACCTCGCCCGGCTAGTTTTTTTTTTTTTTTTTGTATTTTTAGTAGAGACGGGGTTTCACCATGTTAGCCAGGATGGTCTCGATCTCCTGACCTCGTGATCCGCCCGTCTCGGCCTCCCAAAGTGCTGGGATTACAGGCTTGAGCCACCGCGCCTGGCCGAAGCATTAATTTTATATTTAAGGAAATGATTGTAAATAATAAATTATTGGTGTAACTATGATTACTAAAGTATATGTGTGGTGTTTTATATTTGTGGTTTATATAATGGTAAATGTATACATTTTCCCATTTTCAGGTATTAAGGGAAGGATCTGTTGGGAGGTGACTGGATCATGGGGGCAGTTTCCGCTTGGTGTTCTCATGATAGTGAGTGAGTTCTCATGAGATCTGATGGTTTTATAAGTGGTCATTTCCCCTGCTCTTCCTCTCTCGTCTGAAGCCGTGTAAGACATGCCTGCCTCCCCTTCTGTCATGATTGTAAGGTTCCTGAGGCCTCCTCATCCACATGGAACTGTGAGTGAATTAAACCTCTTCTCTTTATAAGTAATTGAGTCTTGGGCAGTTCTTTATAGCAGTGTGTAAATGGACAAATACATCGGGTAAATGCATTTTAAAGTTTTTTTGAAATGTACAATATACATACAGAAAAGTACACCTCTTAAAGTGTACGACACCATAAAATTTCACTAACTAAACAAACTCAGTCAGTCAGCACTAAGATCAAGAAACAGAGCATTACCAGTACCCAGAATCTGCCTCTCTTGTGATTGCTGTCAGGTTCTAAACCCTCCAAAAGGCTGTTGAGTTCTTAACTTTTTGTGTTTTATTAAAATAGAATCATACAACCTATAATCTTAATTTCAGCATGTAATTATTTGTTTTTGGCTTAACTAAACATTGTGAAATGTATCTGTATTTCTCTGTGTGGTTATATATTGTTGATTCTCATTGCCACACTTTTTATTATGATAGTTGATACATTCATGGGTCTATTACATTACATTCTCATTCAAAATGAAATACTGGGCAAATTTATTTACTTCTTACACATTGTTGTACATTTCTTATGTACACATATCTAACCCACAACAGTACAGGGTAAAATGCTTTTTATGATCCTTATGCTCTTGAAGATTTAAGATATCTACATATCAGATACAAAGTTAACTTAGAGCCACACTCTCTTCTTTCCGGGCAAGCCATCTTCTGGCAAAAGATAGCTTTATATTTTGATGTTACTTTCCTTATTTACTTTGCAGAATTGTTAGGAGAAGCAACAATTATTATGGATCATAAAATACTTTTACAGTTGAACCGTGTTTCACTCCATTGTCAGATGAGTGAATAGAATAAAGGGAAATATAAATTGCTTGTTGGTGGTTGATGGTGAAAATAAGGTAAAAATCAAAATCTCTTGAATTCATAGAAGGCAAATATATCTTCCTCTCCTTTGTCATTCATTCATTTCAGCACAGTGCTAAGCTTGCCATTGAATAGACTCATTTCAAATGACTAAACTGAAATCCAGTAACTTTGGGTTGATAAGTGTGGTAGGCTAAAGAATGGCCACCTAAATATGACTGCCTGGAAGGTGCCAGAGCCTGTGAAGATGTCATGTTATGTGGCATGGGGAATTAAGATTGTAGATGGAATTAAGATTGCTAATTAGCTGATTTTGAGATGGGAGGATTATCCTGGACTGTTTAAGTAGTCTCTGTGTAATCACAGTGGCCTTTGTCAATGGAAGAGTCTTCATTGATAGCCTCTGAAAGCAGAAGAGGAGGTCAAAGTCAGAGATTTGAATACATTATGTTTCTGGCTTTGAAGATAGAGGAAGAGGAAATTTTCCCCTAGGGTCACTAAAAGGAACATGTACCAACTGGCGCCTTGATTTTAGCCCAGTGAGACCCCACTTTGGATTTCTGACTACCATAACTGAAAGATTGTGAGTTTGTGTTGTTTTAAGCCAGTAACTTTATGGTAATTTGTTACAGCAAGAATAGAAAACTAACACAAAATGTGTGGATGATTGATTAACAAAAAATCCTTTTCCTGGATCCAAGAGAAAATAAGAGTGAAGGGGTGGACAAGAGATAAATCTTCTTCTTTCTCAGAATCTGATGCCTATTTTACCTTCTTCCACAAAACAAGTAACAGATGATTCTTTAGCAATTTTTTGCCTTAATTTCTGAATAAGATGGCATTTTTATAAATCAATGCAAATCTACTTCTGTTTCAGCAGGAAAAATGTATGCATTGCTTGAAAGTCAAGTGTGGACATAGGCGAAAGGAAGTTTCTTGTTTCTTTGTCCTTGCCCCAAAGAAGCATTTTCTGGTTTCACTTTCTAAAGATATTAAGACTAGGCTTAGGGGAAAAGAAAAGGGACCCATCTGACTTTGCACCCGCCACTCCAGGGTGCGTACTAATGTAGGATTTGCTTTGAAGCCTCTTCTACAGAATATATCCCAGAGAGTGTGTTAAATATAGTTTCTCTACTTAAGTTTAATTATAACTGTTTTCTCGTGTTCCCATAAGAAACATTTCAGAATGTGAAAATCTGGTACATATGGAAATAGGAAATTCATAGGGGCTTCTGGGTACCTTGCTCACAGTAATATAAGGAGGCTGTTTCATTTTAAATGCCAAAATTGCTCCAACAAATCTGGAGTTTTGTCACTGAGTGAGAAATTAGAGTTAAATACTCAGAGCTGGGAATGACATTGAGACCCAGAAATGGAAGTAACCAAAGGGGAGAGGTGCTCTACTCATATTCTTAAATTATAACAAATTCAAAAGCCTTGGGCACTTAAAATCTGGCTAGCAGAAATAGCTGGGAATTTTGGGGCCACACTTCCTGTGGACTAGCTGAGATTCGCAAAATGGCTTTATACCACTGTCTAATTCCAAGCAAGCAAAGGACTGCACACTGGTGACAGAACATGAATGCTAATAGCAGGAAAAGAAACAGGCAGAATGTTGTTAGTGCTCTTACGCACAGCGACCAGTACCTTCTTCTTGACTTGTCACCTGTCACTCAGTAACTTCTCCCTTCCTCTTCCATTCCCTTTGACCTTTACAAATGAGATTATCATACCAAATCCCCAATGAATATTCCAAGAAATGAACTATTATGGGGAGGGATGTAAAAACATCTTATAGAAATAATACATTCCCAACTTTGAAAACAACATGATACTCAGTTTTTCCTTTTTTTCTCCCTACAAAGGGAAGAGCTCTCTCTTGAAAACTTTAGGAAAGTCAATCAAGAAAAATTGGTATTTAATGAGCACATAATCTACATCACTATTGATGCTTAGTAAAAGTATACTTTATCTTTCTGCAAAACACTCTGACTCAGCATTATTATCCCATTTTCCTAATAAAAATACAGACCCAGAAGAGGTTACCTACTTGCTCAGTGACTGTACTAATGAGTTGCAGAGTTTGACAAGGAATCAGAGAATACTAAACCCCAAAGCATAAACTACCATCTTGTGTTAACACACGGATTTGAAAGTTTCTTATGATTTCATTACCACAATCTGTTCCCTCTAGTTTTTTCTAGTTTCTTTCTCCCTCCCTCCCTCCCTTCCTTCCTTCCTTCCTTCCTTCCTTCCTTCCTTCCTTCCTTCCTCTTTCTCTTTCTCTCTCTCTCTTTTCTTTTTCCTCTTTTTCTTTTCTTTTCTTTTCTTTTCTTTTCTATTCTTTTCTTTTCTTTTCTTTCTGACAGAGTCTCTCTCTGTTGCCCAGGTTAGAGTGCAGTGGTGCAATCTTGGCTCACTGCAACCTCTGCCACCCAGGTTCAGGTGATTCTCCTGCCTCAGCCTCATTAGTGGCTGGGACTACAGGCACCCGCCACCATGCCTGGTTAATTTTTATGTATTTTAGTAGTGACAGGGTTTTACCATGTTGACCAGGCTGGTCTCGAACTCCTGACCTCAGGTGATTCACCTGCCTCAGTCTCCCAATTTCTAATGATTTCCTGCATATTCTTTCTTTCTTTTTTATTTAGGTGTTATGTTTAAATATTTAAAAATATAATTTGAATCCCATCTAGCACCAAAGCCAATGCCCACCACAAAGTATTTGGCAGCATTAGCTGGACAGAATACAATAAATCTAATTTACAGATGTGAGCTCTTCAAGGCTTTATGCTCTACCTATATTGTTGTAGTTTCAGGATGTTGCCTAAATTTAGTCTATGACCAAACATACAGGTTAAGAACACTGGCCTTGATTAGATCCTTTTTTCTGACACTTACCAATTAGGTGATCATTGCCAACATTCATAATTCCTTGACTTGGCACCATGGCTCATGCCTTAATCCCAGCACTTTGGGAGGCAGAAGTAGGAGGATTGTTTGAACCCAGGAATTTGAGACAAGCCTGGGCAACATAGTGAGACCCTAAAAATAAACAAAATTAGCAGGATGTGGTGGTGCATGCCTGTGATCCCCGTTACTCAGGGGACTGAGGTGGTAGGATCACTTGGGTCTGGAAGTTTGAGGCTGCAGTGAGCCATAATCATGTCACTGTACTTCAGCCTGGATGATACAGCAAGCCTCTGTCTCAAATAACAACAACAATAATAATAGTAATAATTCTTCTATTCCTCAGTTTTCTCAGCCATATAATAGGGTTAATAATAGCAACTGCCTAATAAAGTTGTTATAAAGATTAAATTAGTAAACACGTGCAATTTTCTTAGAAGAATGCACATGAGAATTGCCCAGTGAAACTAGGGCACACATAAACACTGTCAAATGAGCTCACTTTTTTGGACATAATTTAAAACTTGCAGAATGATAGCCAGAACAGGACAAATATATATATTTGTTCTGAGCCTGCTAATTTCAGGCAACAGGTATGATATATCACCACCCTCAATACCACAAAGTCCATTTCTCACAAACTAGGCTTCCCTAAGACATAATAACGGCACAAACAGCAAATCATCAAATTCATATCCACATATTACTACCATCCAGTCCACATCTCATTCAAGTTTCACCAATTATCTCACCATGTTCTTCATGGTGAAAGGATCCAATACCAGATCCTACATTGCACCTAGTTGCCACGCCTCCTCAGTCTCCTTCAATCTGGAATAGTTCCTCAAGTGCTTCCTAGGTTTTCATGTCTCTGACACCCTTATATATTACAGATCAGTCATCCTACAAAATAAAACTCACTCTTGGTCTGACAGATATTTCCTCATGATTAGATCCAGGGTACTTTTTTTTTTTTTTTTTTTTTTGAGATGGAGTCTCGCTTTGTGGCCCAGGCTGGAGTGCAATGTCACAATCTCTGCTCACTGCAGCCTCTGCCTCCTGGGTTCAAGTGATTCTCCTGCCTCAGCCTCTCAAGTAGCTGGGATTACAGGTACCTGCCCTCAGCTCAGTTAATTTTTGTACTTTTAGTAGAGACGGAGTTTCACCATGTTGAACAGGCTAGTCTCGAACTCCTGACCTCAGGTGATCCACCCACTTTGGCCTCACAAAGTGCTGGGATTAGAGGCATGAGCCATCGTGTCTGGCCAGGGTACACATCTTAATTAAGCCTCTAGGTCACCAGAGTGTCACCATGATTTTTCCATTGCATTTTATCAGGTGAAACATAATTTCAAAATGTCCCATTACTTATTATAACTAGCCTCAATCACTTGATTTATGTGGTATCCACCATATTTCCCAATGTTCAGTTGTTACTTTTTCCCACACAGTCAATATTTGCTTTTAATTTTTCCCCTGGTAGGAGTGCTGAGGAGATAGTGTGAGCCCATGACCCTGTTTATCCTATGTGCTAGGCATCATCACTGGGCAATTTGATTATGAGATTAATAGTGAATTCCACTTACTTAGTATAATTATTTAATGTCACTGGGAATGAGAAAGGGAAGTCATACTGTAGTTTTAGATAAAATGAATTAACAAGTTATTTTTCACCTTTGACAAGGGTTTCTTGAATTCTGGAAGACAATTGTTTCAGCTCTTTAAAGAGCTTTCTAAGTCCAGCTTCTAAGACATTTGTAGTGGTTTGGGACTATGTTTTGGAAGAATTTTTGAAGAGTACAATCAAGATATAAAAATGTTCTTTTTTTTACAATTATACGACACTAATAAAGATATGAAGCTTATTTCAAGCTACTTATCTGTCACATTAAGTTCTAAGCTTGAGAATTAGATGTGATTAATCTCAACTCCAAGACTTGGCAGTAAAGAGCAGATCTTGGAATTCTACTCTGGGCGTAGAGGAAGGGCCTCTTTGCTCACAACACTAGGAGGAAATAAAAGTTTATTTTTCAAAGTATTTCAGAGTATTTTTTTAAATAAAAGAAAAATAAGATTATCCAGCCATATTATGGCTTCAGCACACCATCATAAAATCCTTTTTTCTTCTCAAAAGCACGTATCTTCTGATATGTTCCATTTTGACGTGCTTTATGGCAGTGAGATGAGGGTGTATGATGGGATGGAAGAGAGTTTTGCATGGACATTTAGAAAACCCAATTCAGATTCCAGCTTAACATCTTCCAGGCTGGTTCACCTAGGCTAGCTTATGTGGCCTTTCTAGTTGTCAATTACAACATTTAGCAAATGGGATCAGATGAAGCGCATTAGGAATAGCAAAAATGAGCAAAGACAACTATTATATATATTTCTAATAATTGACAGTGCCTGTCTAAAAAGCTGTGCTGTGGTAGAGTTGGAGTTCACACCGAAATCCATGAAGGAAGATTGCAATGGTCAATTAACGATGTCTACCAAGGCCATGCGTGGAGTGGTGATGTCTTTCGGATAGGTGTTTGCCATCCCAAGATTGAACTCTCTTCCAGATTTAATATTCAAAATGTCTATTATGTACTTTATCTTACTCTTTAATAAGATGATTTATTCTAGATTTAGAGAGGAAGCTTGGCCAAAGATCAGAAAACATTTACTTATTGTCCTTTTATACATTAAGTCACAAATTTCATGCCAGCAAAGAATGCATCTCTTTTGGCTCTGTTTTATCCACAGAGATTAGTCAATTCTTAGTACATATTAGGTGCTTAATAAACATATTGTGGAACCTCTGAATTCCTCAACATTTCTTCTGAAGGAACTATGCATTAAATTCTATTTCACACTGGCTTTTTCTGACAGAGGCAAGAGTTAAACTAGTGTGTTAAACATAAAACCAACAAAGCAAAGCATAAAACGTGCTTTATAGAATTGATGCATCTGGAGTGATAATACAAAGTTAATGGTGTATAAACCAATAAGACGAGAAGGAAACAGAACTCAGGAACACATTTCTATTTCAGCGTTGATTCTGTTGTCTACTATGGAATTTTCTAAAGAACTGGTAAGTCCATTCATTGGTTGAGCACACCAACTTCATAAAAGGGAGTGTTTTCCATCACCAGCTCCCAGCTCATTTTTGTCCTCTCACCATATCTCAAGGTCACCAATTTGTGCATCTGGCAGATAAGTTTGCAGAGGTAGAGAAGACATTGTAATAACGTCAGCCTTTCAACTGTCTGGCTTAAAAGAACGAAAGGCTGGCCAGCCCAATGTTCCTGGTTGTTGGCTGCTATTATTAAAACACTAAAGATGGGCATCTCCCATTGACTGAGGACTTTTAATGCTCAGGGGACATTGCATCTTTTCCTGACCTTCACAACAGTTCTTTTTGAAACATTTTCAAACTGCAGTCTGTAGGTTCCTGAGTGTCTGCATCTATATTTAAAGGGTCCTCCAGTTCTCCACATAATGTGTAGACTTCTATTAGAGGGCATTAATCTTACATTAAGGACTAGGGGGAGCTTCTGGATGACCACATTATCACATCAGCTCCATGCAGGAGACTGATGCGATCATAGGCAGAGAGGGTCTGGCTTGAACATCAAATAAAGTGTCTTTCACACTGAGTGGCTTTGGCATCTGGGGTGTTTACATCTTCTTGATGGGCCTCCCGTCTTCCTGTTTGAAAAGCACAGTCATAAAGAACATTGTCTTCGGCGTCAGATAGGTCACAGTTTTTATCTGTGTGAAATTGACCAAGTTATTAAGTTCTTTTTATCTGTTTCCTCTTCTACAAATCGGGGGCGTTCATAATTATTTTAGGAGATTATAGTAAAAAAAAGTTGAATATAATAAAATATGACGTGTACTTAGAATACTACCTGATACAGCATTAGTAGGCATTAAATAATAGCCATGTGAAAATGTATTATTCCTTTTTTTTAACTTTTATTTTAAGTTCGGGGTACATTTGCAGATTTGTTACATAGGTAATCTTAGTCATGGAGTTTGCTGTCCAGATAATTTATCACCCAGGCATGAAGCCTAGTATCCATCAGTTATTTTTCCTGATCCTTTCCCGCCTCCCACCCCACACCCTCTGTTAGGCCCCAGTGTCTGTGGTTCCCTTCTATGTGTCCATGTGTTCTCATCATTTAGCTCCCATTTGTAAGTAAGAAAAGGCAGTATTTGGTTTTTTGTTCCTGCATTCGTTTGCTAAAGGTAATGGCTTCCAGCTCCATCCATGTTCCTGCAAAGGACATGATCTCATTCTTTTTTATGGCTGCATAGTATTCCATGGTGTTTATGTATCACAGAAAATGTGTTATATCTAGCAAGACAGCACAACACATCTTTAAGCTTCATGGAAAAGAACAACTTATGGTTAAAAGGCCCTGGCTGATACTGACACCTACGGTAAGGTCCCCAGTTCCCCCCTATTTTCTTTCTGTGCTCTCACTGAAAATCACACAGTGCCTTGTGGCCACACTAACACAGACAGTTGCAGATTTTTCCCAGCAGAACTGAACCTAAACAGGAGTCTTGAACTTTCCCAAACACTGATAAATATATATAGCTTGTTGCCCAAAACACTGAAAGAAAGTGGCTGCAACTCGGAGTCAAATTCCTTAAGCCCTCATAAAGACTCCACACCCTGGCTCCATCTCTGTAAACCTACCTAGGTAGAGCACCCCTTTTCTTTCATTATCCCGTTGCAAGGATTGTTGCAACACCTCTGTAAGTAAGTTTGCCTAGTAAATGCTTTGGACTGATCTCCATCACATTTGGTGCTTCTTTCCTTGGAACCCCAACCAGCCCCGTCTTGGGAAGGTTGAGGGAACTTCCTTGTGGGAATTCCCCTTCCACTGCTTTTGGGGCCACTCTAGCTGCCGGTTGGATGAGACAAAACACTTACTTACATGAAAGAAATTACATAAGTGTACCCAAAAAGGCTCATTCACATTTTATTTACTGAAATTCAGTTAGAGATAAAGAAATAGAAAAGATCGCATGAATGACCTCTGCCAACCATTTATAGTTGGTAATCCTAATGAAGATTTGAAGATTTCATGCATTTACTCTGATTTTACTTAGATAGCTTTTGCAATATCTGCACTATTTAAAATAACCTTTCCAACTTTTCACTGGGGGTGCCATGTTAATTACTATGTAACTTTTTTATATGCTTAAAACGCATCTGTGGTGATAGCTTATAAAATATTTATTAAGAAATATAGAAGTATTCAAAATATTAAAATATTGGCTTAAAACTTTAAATTATATTTATCTGAGCCTGTGGCTAGGATTTTAGCAAAAAGATTTCAAAGTCTCATGCTGAGAAAATCCCCAGGCAGTAATTTTATTGTTAGAAGTCACTTAAAATAATATTTGATATTTCACGATCTCTTCATGATCCAATTATGATTTGTAAGCTTTGAAAATTTTACAGCATAAACTCTATCCTCATTAGTAGACTCTGGTAACTGCTGCAATTCCAGAATATACTTTCAGTGATTTGGGAAGTGTTTTGCAGTAGCACTCACTAGAAGCATTTACAACAAATATTCCTTATTATGATATGACAAAGTATTGGCTCATGAAAATATATCCAATCAAGTGGAAAGGTATTTGAAAACAAATTTATGTATTCCAGTAGTTACTTACGGGAAATGTGTTGTGAGGTCATTGCACAAATAACAGAATATGGGAGCCATTTTGGGCTGATATTCTTCTTTATTCACACTTTCTATGAACGAGGTGGGAGGAAGGAAGAAAACAACTCAATAACAGTTATATACAACTATTAATTTAAAAGCTCACTATGCCACTTATGAAACTCACTACATTAATTAAAAAGCTCACTATGCCATTTGCATCAAACTAGCTTCAGTAAAAGGGGGAATTTATTGATGAATGTAACTAAAATTCTAGCAGAAATTCTGCCTTGCATCATAGATGCGAGGATTCAGGAAATGTTATCAAAGTAGTCTGTGACTTATTTTGATATGTATCAAAAATGGAAATGGGTTTGTGAGTGGACAAAAGGATGAATTAGGTACATGAAAAAGCAAATCTCTATGTACTGTTAATTTCAGAATCTGGTTGCTGGGTAATCTGGTGATCACTGTATAATAGCTTCATTCACTTTCTATGTATGAATATTTTCATGATAAAATATTGTGAAAAATGTTATAAGGGCCTGGTTTCTCTTGCCTCCTTTTAGTATGTCAAAAATATTTATAGTAATGCTAGCTTAAATGCTTTTAGGTAGTTGCAGCAAAAACTGTAAGAATCATTTCTATCAAATTGAAGGAAGAGGTTTAGTAAATTTCATCGTCTATCACTGGATCACATGCTCATATCTGAACCAATCACTGCGGTTAGGAGGTTGCAATAATCAGATTAGCTAGGACTGAGTTACATGTTACACTTCTGCATATGAAGTGGATCTTCTGGAAAATCACTCTGATTTGATATGTAGACTATTATGTTTATGATAAAATTATTAAAAATTATAAACATGTTCTGTTTTCTCAACAGGTTATGTAATACAATGCAAATTAATCTAATCTTAGTCATTTTACTTGTTTTTGGAAGACAGTGGTGCTTCTAGAAAAGCTGCAACAGATGAAACGAAAACAAGAGTATTCCAAGATTTTTGTGTATAAACACTGACTCTGAAATGGAAAAAAAAAAAAAATCACTAAAATGCTGCATTCTATAGGACAACTAAAAAAGAATCATTCCTAAATATCTTCATCTCTGATCTACTTTGCAGTGAATATTTGCCTTGCAGTTTTGTTTTAGAAATAAGTCATGCCTCTAAGTGTTTGTAAGGTGAGTAAAAGAATAGGTTTTTGACAAGACCCTTGGGATGAAAACTTACATTAAAAATTTATATAGGTGCAAAATTTCTATAGGACTCGCAAATCAGACCTCAATCTGTGATATCAGTTACCACATCAAATACATTCTAATTTGGATTCTTTGATAAGAAATGTGACTGTCTTTGTAGTTGGAAGCTTAGGGTTCAAATCCCTAAGCTTGGGCAAAAAACTAAAAGTAAGCCTCCCTATTTTAATCAAAGATGTCTTACAGACAAATATTAAAGGAGTAAACAAATTCTTGTCTATAGAGTTCGTGGAGGAGCCTGGTCTGAAACAGGTGTGCCTTAAATATAAATGATAGTTAATAGATAGATAATAGATAGATTGGTAGATACATAGATGATAGATAGAGGCCAGGTGTGGTGGCTCTTGCCTGTAATCCTAGCAATTTTGGAGGCCAAGGCAGGAGGATTACTTGAGGTCAGGAGTTCAAGACCAGTCTGGCCAACATGGCAAAACCCTGTTTCTACTAAAATTACAAAAATTAGCGGGGCATGGTGGCACATGCCTGTAATCCCAGCTACTCTGGAGGCTGAGGCAGGAGACTTGCTTGAACCCAGGAGCCGGAGGTTGCACTGAGACAAGATTGTGCCACTGCACTCTAGACTGGGAGACAAGTGAGACTCCATCTAAAAAAAAAAAAAAAAAAAAAAAAAAGATAGATAGATAGATAGATAGATAGACAGATAGATAGAGATAGAGATATATAGCTAGAATAAACTGATGGATGAATAGAGAGAGAGAAGGAGAGAGAGGCATAGACATTAAAATTGTAAACACCAACCTGTCAAAAAGTGTTTGGTTGCTTTATTTCAATTGGGTTTTACAGTCCACAAATTATGTTTCCATGAATGACATCACATGCTTCTGCAAATGTTCTGTGAATAGGTCAGCAAAAATCATGTTAATTCCATTTTGCAAAACTTAAGCTAGCTGGACTCAGACTAAAGTCTGAAAAACTTTGAAGATCAAGAAAGCATGAACATAAACAGTAGATACTTTTATTAAGGAAAATCCTCCCAATTATATATACCAGTATCATGTTTTCTCTGACTCCTAAAGGGACATAAGTTTTAAGGAATTTAACAATGCATTTATTTCCTTTTTTTATATTTAACCTCTGGATAAGCAAACATTTTAACCCTATGCCAATAGTAGCCTCAGAAATAGAGCATCCACTGATAGTAGATTTTTCTGGTTGACTGTGTCAAATTTATTCCCATGACTGAGGATGCTAAGTGTGATATTCTATGGATAAAATGAACCCTCCAGTTGACCAGAGTGGGACATGCAAGGAGCAAGAAAGAAAGATAGGCTATTTTAGTCACTACCTTTTTTTGATACAGTGCAAGCATCACTGTCTTCAGAGAACTTGCTGCCATGCATAGTTTAGCTTCACCTGGAGCTAAGCACTTGTTTTCTTTATTCATGTTCAGTGTAGCTCTTAGTTCAACTATTTTTCCCCCTAGTGATAGACATTGATGAGTTTCGTTACAGATTTTAAGCCACAGAAGTATACTTAGAATGCTATCTTATTGAGACCACAAGAAAGAGAAATATTCATATCCATTAACAGATTCCTCCATAATGTACATGTAATCTAGTTGTGGCCATACTCTGTAGTTAGTCTTGGTCATTAGAGCTGGGACACAACCCTTAGGCAAAATTCAGAGAAGCAGCCCATGCATTTTGTTCTCCTCAGTTTTGCCACACTCTATGGCAACAACCTCCTTAGCTTTTCTGTTTCAAATGAGTTTTAACTAAAGTCCTTTTTCTATATCTAGACAATGGACAAGCAGATGGCACTGTTTCCAGCATATCTTAGCCAAGATTCTACTCTGAAAATGCAGGCAGTTCTCGTTCAACAGCCCTGAAAAAGACATGGTACGGTTCATCTCACTTGATTTCATATCAGCTATGCTTTTCTGACTTACAAGAACTTTGCAATAGGAAGTTTTTTTAATCATTTCTGGTAATGGCTGCCATCAAGTTTCAATGTTACATCAGGTTTTAAAAAATCTTTTATTTTTTAATTTTTGTGGGTACACAGTAGGTGTATATGTTTATGGGGTATACAGACATTTTCATAAAAGCATACAATGTATAATAATCACATCATGGTAAATGGGGTGTCCATCACCTCAAACATGTATCCTTTGTGTTACAAACAATCCAATTATATTCTTTTAGTTACTTTAAAATGTAAAATTAAATTATTATTGCCTACAGTCACCCTGTTGTGCTATCAAATACTAGATCTTATTCATTCTTTCTATTTTTTTAACTCATTAACCATCCCCATTTTTGATATTCATTATGTACCATGCTACCGAAAATCTGCTAAGTAAACAGTCATTTTCTACTTTTCATTTCCTTCTAAACCTTGTTATTTAGCTTAAGAAAGAACCTAGATTCTAATCCATGCCCTTAATCATTATGTGAACTCATAATTAGATTACAAATAATTATATTACAGTCATGTGTTGCTTAATACATTCTGAGAAATGCATTGTTAGGTGGCTGTCACTGTGAAAACATCATAGAGTGCATTTACAGAAACCTAGATGTATACATAGCCTACTGCACACCTAGGCTATATGGTATAGCCTCTTGTTCCTTGGCTACAAACCTGTATAGCGTGTTACTGTACTGAATACTGTAGGCAATTATAATATAAAGGTAAGTATTCATGTATGTATACTTAGATATGTCAACATATCTAAACAGAAAAGGTACAGTAAAAATATGGTACTCGTATAGTGTACTTACCATGAATGGAGCTTGCAGGACTAGACGTTGTTCTGGTGAGTCAGTGAGTGAGTGATGAGTGAATATGAAGGCCTAGAAAATGCACTACTGAAGACTTTACAAACACTGTACACTTAGGCTACACTACATTTATTTTTATTTTTTTTTCCTCAGCAATAAATTGAACATAACTTACTATAACATTTTTACTTTAAGAATGTTTAAATGTCTTTTAAATTGTTGAGTGTTGTAACAACACTTAGCTTAAAACACAAATCGCACACCTCTACACAAATATTTTTTTCTTTATGTCTTTATTCTTTAAGACACAAACACACACATTACCCTAGGCCTTCACATTGTTAGGATCATCAGTATGACTGTCTTTCACCTCACATCTTGTCCCACTGGAAGGCCTTCAGGGGCGATCACATGCATGGAGCCGCCATGTCCTATAATAACAATGCCTTCTTCTGGAATACCTCCTGAAACACTTGCCTGAGTCTGTTTTACAGTGTATATATAGAGATATTTTTCAATAATAATGTACATATATTGTTATATATTTTATATGAATAACAACATATATTGTTATTTTAAATTGTTATTTATATTAACACAACTTAAAATAACAACAAAAATTATAGTATAGCACATGTTAGGTGATAAAAATTTTGAAGCTCCATTATACCATTATAATCTTATGTAACCACTGTTATATATGCAACCGGTAGTTGATCTAAACGACTTTATGCGGCACATGATTGTACTTTAAAATCTTTAAAATGGGAGTGTAAGACAGCAATTCATAAAGGCCAGTACATCAAACTACTGGTCCTACTTTTCTTTCTTGGACCCATAGCAGACATTATTAATCACATACCGTACTCTTTCCTTTTTTAGTAGTACTTAAAGGCACATGGCTCTTTAGACTGTTACTCTTACTTTATGAATCTTAAAATGCTACATAAAATATGCAGGCATTCCCAATAATTGGCTATTTCAAAACTCCCTTGTAGATCTTACATTCTAGGTTTCAAAGCATATCTGACCTGTATAGATTTTCTACTGATTTAAATCCGTTATTATATATTTGACTATTTTTATCAAATACCATTCAGGTGTTAATTATTGTGATGGGTGCTTAGAATGCAAAAATCAGATAGTCTCTTGCCTCTGCGTCTCTAAGTTTGACTGTCATTGGCTTAAACCACTTGTTTTCATCAAGATAGGAGCACGTTTAAATGTACTCTTCAGTTACATTCATGTGAGGAGAAATGTCACTGGTTATCTGATTTTAAACCATATATTTGCTATTGAAAGGTTTTTACGGTGACAGGCATAAAGGCACATCCGCTGCAGCAACAGATATTCTTGGCTTCTCCTCTAACTTCAGTCACTCCTGAAGGGGACACTTTTATGTCTGCTATGGCTACTGTCTTCCTGCTAATAATGGTTCACTGTGGCTTCATATCTTCATTTTCTCCTCTGAGTCTTGTCTGATGCAGCAAGCCCCGCAAGACTCTGAAAGCGTGCAGTGCAGAGGCATTCATCTTCCTATGGGTATCACTCCACCTACGATGGGTGGGTTGGGGGCAAGAAGCACAAAAATGGTTGGATAGATGCCTCTGCATCCGATACTTTAGGTGAAAAATTCCAGGAGGTTCTGTATGCTTCTCGGAAAGCCCTGATGTTGTCAAGCCCTCAATGACTACAGAATCAACCTCAGTAATAGATGCACCTTTTGCTTGGCTTTTTCGGATTTTCTGTTTCACTTTCCCATTCTCTTACTCCTAATCCCTGGGATCATTTCCCAATTAAACATTCCGCATTGCATCCCAATCCTTGTCTCAAGCTCTGTGTTCAGGAGAACCACGGTAATACAGTAAACGTCTTAGGTATCTTTCAAAATACTTTACAATAATCAGTGTCAAGAACACCAAGTAACAGTGTTAAACTACTCTTACTCATTTCCAGAAACTGCCTTTATAAATAGTTTTATTCCTTTTTCCTCAGTTTGATCTCGATTTTATTCCCTCCATACAGCTGAATTTTTGTAATGAAACAAGTATTTATAGTTGTCAACACTTAAACTAATCTGGTATGGTGACTTTTAAACTCTTTTGATTTGCTCATCATGATTCCTAAATAAAATGTAATATCAAAGCCCCAAATTATGGGCTAAAAACATAGATATATATGATATGTATATATATGATATGTATATTTATGGTGTATATATATACAGACATATATATGTATGTGTGTACATGGAGTTTCACAATGTATACATACATACACACACATACATATATATGTGTGTATGGAGTTTCACAATCATCCTCTTTCCACATTATCAATGGCAGAGAACATTTAAATTTTTGCTTCGTGTCTTTGTAAGTTCTCATTGTACACTGATAGAAGGAAAGAAACTGTAGAAAAGTAGACAGGGCAGAGAAATTGACAGGGGCTGCTCTGTTTGGGCTGAGGTTGTAAAGAGTGATGTGCAACATGGGAAGAAATTGAGTAAAGAAAAGAATCTATAGTAGTCACTGAGACATTGAAAGAAAATCATTGATTAAAGAGAGAGGCCTCTGGTTGTTCGGGGCAGGTAATGAGAAGAAGAGGAATGTGGCTTTGAGTACTTTACTGAATGAATTTGGGGAAGGGATCCCTCATTATGTGCTTCTCTTTAGGAAAATTCATCTGCATCCCAGGCTGGGACTTATATATCATGGCATTATATTGGTTATAGAGTCATTATATGGGTCATATATACCTCTGATTAAAAAGAGCTGTCTGTTTTTGTAGAGGCATCGGGACTCAACTGCTCATGCCACACCACCCTCATATGAATTTCTGCTCCTTGTGGGCCTCTGGAACTCTTAAATCAACCAAAGCTGAGGATCATCAGAACATACTTTCTACATTAGGAAAATTGAGGGCGTTGAAATAGGCCAATGTCTGAAGCTATACAGTCTAGAGAAGAAATGACTTCCCTGAGATGACATGGAGAGTTAAAAGGTAAAATGGTTATTGTATATGTATCCCAACTAAATAAAATGGGCTTTTTTCATCTTACGGTAGCCTCACACTAAGTCTTAAAAATTATCCCTAGAAATGTGAATATCTTTAAATTTCTTTAAAAGAACACAAGGATTGCTAGGTGTTTTTAACCAATTTCATCTGTGAATTTACTCTTGTGGTCAGAGAGAACTGGTGGATTATTGCTGCTTCTAAAATATACTTTGGCGTTTGTTTTTTGTTTTGTGTTTTGTTTCTGTTTCCTCCAGGGAACTATGTGTTAAACAACAGTGAATTACACACACACGTGTGCGCATGCACACACACACACACATATGAAAGAAAAAGAAAAAAATAACTTTATATAGACAAGTAGTCTAATTACTTCAAATTTGGAGCACAATTCAAGGAGTTAGAGGTTACTACAGTTCAGCAGAAACTAGAAACTTAAGTATAAGAATAATTCAACTGTTGTTAAGAGCAATAAAAGCATCTCAGTTCTATGAGCAGGTGGGAAGGATTTGCTTAAGGCTGAAACAAGAGAACTCTCAGATTTGAGAGTGGGAAAAATCAGGTAAACTGACCCAAAGTTCTAGCAGCTGATGGATTTCAGGAAGCATCCATGTATCTCTCTGCCTCCTTCCACATTCCCTCTGCCCACAGTCCTACTACAAACTCTGGTCGATGTACAATAGAACTACATAGAATCCAAGCTCAAAATAGTTATAACAACTTAATAACAAAACACTGAATTAGTTCACCTGTTTCTCTCGATTTAGCTTAAACTCAGAAACTCTCTGGGTAGCCAGAATGCCACAGATAGGGTCCTGAAATTCAATCCAAGACCAGCTCTTAATAAAAAAAGTGTGATGTTACCAAAGTTTGGCTATGGCTCATGAAAAAGCTGTCAAGACAGGGGTTATGCAAAGGAGTTGGGGACAAGAGGCAGAAATTCTATTTGGGAGTGGGAGACATGCTTGGTAGTGGTTCAAGCAGTAGGTGATAGAAAGAGATCCAGCCAGACATACACAATATTGGGTATACAGCAAAAGTGAGCATACTATCAGAAGCCAATATGGTAAACAAAAAGAAAAGCTTGTAAATCATTTATTTATTGAGCTTGTATGTTTTCATTTTTCACCTATGGTATGATGAGATCCTTCAGGGCAAAAGTCATGTCTAATCCACTCCTGAATTCCATTCTTAGGACCTGGAACATAGTAAATGTCCTATACATATTTGATTGATAAGAATATCAAAGCATGTATGTATGGAACATAGGAAATGAATGAATGGTAGAGCTCCATAACTAAACAATCTTCATACTCTCCCAGATTTTCTTCCTCATACTATCTGCCAAGACTTTACGTTTTTAAAATTTTCAGCATTTATTTTCCATAAAGATTATTCTACTCTTTAAATTTTAATGTAAAACATCCAACGAGTATTCTTTTTTCAAAGAGTAAAAAGAAAATTAACATAGATTATACAACAGGGCAACCTAAAGAAAGTTAACAAATGGTCAAAGAAGTATTTTAAGGTTAAACAATAAAGTGAATAAAAAAATTATGAAAGATGAATGATGGCAAATATTTATTTAAAAATATAGTATTTTACGAAGGTATTCCAGAGGTGTAATTTATTATCTAACAGTGAATACCAACTGTTGGAAACAGGCCAAAGCATTTAGAATATAAAACACATTAAAATGACATTCTTGTCTATCTTCTTTGATTATTTGGTATTTTAAAAAAATCGGCTGTTTTCAGTAATCCAAAGACTATTAAATACATTTAACAATACATCAAGGAGGCCGGGCGCGGTGGCTCAAGCCTATAATCCCAGCACTTTGGGAGGCCGAGACGGGCGGATCGCGAGGTCAGCAGATCGAGACCATCCTGGCTAACACGGTGAAACCCCGTCTCTACTAAAAAATACAAAAAACTAGCCGGGCGCGGTGGCGGACGCCTGTAGTCCCAGCTACTCAGGAGGCTGAGATAGGAGAATGGCGGGAACCCGGGAGGCGGAGCTTGCAGTGAGCTGAGATCCGGCCACTGCACTCCAGCCTGGGCGACAGAGCAAGACTCCGTCTCAAAACAAACAAACAAACAAAAAACCATACATCGAGGAGATGACTTGGCGCAGTGACTTTGACACTTTAAAGGACATCTTAACTTGCGAATGATAGCTTTTGTGGGTCTTATATCATTCAGTTATAACTGAGGTTACATCATAGTTTTTTTTTTTGAAATACACAAAAATATTTAAATAAATATTCTTGTCTAGTGGCTGGAATACAATGAAAGCTTAATCACATTTTCTCACTGATCATCTTCTCTTTCCTATTCACTTTTTTTGTATTCGAGAAGATGGTGGCATCAAGGAATTGATGTCCTGGAAAGTGAGTGGATAGAACTTTTAACAGTAGCACATGATCAGGACTGCCGTTCAAAAGTAGATTTTCTCTTTTTTTTTTTCTTTCCAACTTTAATTTTAGGTTCAAGAAGGTACATGTGCAGGCTTGTTACATGGGTAAATTGCGTGTCACAGGGATTTGCTGTACATATTATTTCATCACCCAGGTAATGAGCATAGGAACTGATAGGCAGTTTTTTGATCCTCATCCTCTTCCCACCCTTCACCCTCAAGTTGGTCCCAGTGCCTACTGTTCTTTTATTTGTTCCCATGTATACTCAATATTTAGCTCCCCGAAAAGTGAGAATATGCAGTATGTTGTTTTCTGTTCCAGCATTAATTCGCTTAGAATAATTGGCCTCCAGCTCCACCCATGTTGCTTCAAAATATTTCATTCTTTTTCATGGCTGTATAGTATTCTGTGGAGTATATGGAATACCTGCAGGGCTAAACAGTGAAATTTTTAGTCTGGGTATCTTCACCACCATACAGTTGAAGTCATCATTATATAAAAGGCACACTCTGTCGATCCCTCTGAATTCTAGCTCAGGAGCATAAAAGTTATATCAAATTAAGTCTTTACAATAATTTTGCAAGTTAAACAAGGTATTCTCATTTTACAGCTAAAGAAACTTATCTCAGGCAATGTCTTTGAAAGCACAAGAGGCAACATAGTGAAATATGAATTCCATCATTACATCTAATCGTTATGTAACCGTGATTATGTCAGTTCCACTCTCTGGGTTTCATTACTTCCATCGGTAAACAGAAGAAAAATAAGATTTACATCTCAAAGTCTTCATCCTGATCTATCACTAAGTGAGAATATATATAGAGTAAGAACAAGAGTAAGAACACATGAAAAGGGAGAAAAGGAAGAAAGATAAATAAGTGATTCAAAATTAATAACTTTATCATTTTATTAATTGATTAGAACTGTTGCCTATTTAATAACAATTTTAACATTGGAGTTGTGTACACCAAATTCCCGACTCCATTTTTTTTTTCTTAAAGTAAATCCACAGATAGACTCTGGGGATCTTGTAAAGATCATATACAACATAAGTTTTCTGTTGCCCCCTGGTGAAAGCTTGCTTCATTCATGATCTTATTCTTAGCCTGCCATTTATCTCAATGGCAACAACAACAATAAAAAACCCTGGGATTAGCCATTAACCAATAAACAGTACAGCTCCCACAGGCTTTTGGCAGTGCCACCTGGAAGTACAAATAATCACAGGCAGTCTGCTCCCTAGAGAAGGAGAACATATCCTTGGTCAATGAGGTGGAAACAGGACGAAGGATGATGAGCACAGCATCTAGTCTCTTCCCCATTTCGTTCCTCCTCTATTCTAATGTAAAGCTGGGTCAAGGACATGGGACATCATTTCGAAATTAGCTTATAGTTAATATTTTAAAATAAGTGCAAACACCATTTAATGTTTGCATTATTTCTATATCTTTAATCAATTCATTCATTCATTCAAAACATATTTGCTGTGTACCTTCTTTGGGTCTAGTTTGGTGACAGCCCTCACAGACACATATATAAATATGGGTTCTGACCTCAAGAAGCTCATTACCATGGAAGAGGAAATAAACAAGTAAACACTTACTCTATTTTTTTCCGAAAAATATCTTTATGTGCCTAATAAATTGTAGGCTGGCATTGTACTGGCTAATGAGGATTAGAGGCACAACAGAGCCTCATGAAGCTTAAAGTATACATTTTGACATAATGAAAGTATCAGAGTGTATTGCATATCAACAGGAGTCTATGCTGGTCTTCCACTAGTTTCCTTGATGTGTTAAACTCATTCTTACATCAGGGTGTTTGCGTTTGTTGTCTCTTCTATCAGGAACGCTATGTCTCAGCTCTTAACAAGACAGGCTCTTGTTCATATTCAGGTCTCAATAACAACTGTACTTCAGAGCAGAGTTTCTGGCCGCCTACGAGAAAGCAAACTTCTGCCTCTTCCCTCAGTTATTCTATATCCTTACTTTGTGTTATTGCTTTGAAAGCACTAGATACTTTTTAAACTCTCATGTTATTTATCAGTTTGTCTATTTGTTTACTTGTCTATTTGAGAGTAGGGAATTTATCTTCCTGTTCAATAAAACGCCAATACATGTAGTAATATACATTAAGGTTTCTCTGTGACTTTTCATGGCTTGGTATCTCATTTCTTTTTAGTGCTGAATAAAAGTCCATTGTATGAATGTACCCCCATTTATTTGTGGTGATTACCTTTAAAAAACTTTTTAAAAATCAGAATATAATGTACATAACCATAAATGCGCCTCTCTGGTGTGGGATGCTGATGGTGAGGAAAGATTCAGTGTGGAGGGGAGAGGGTATATGAGAGCGCTGTACTTTCTGCTGAATTTTGCTGTAAATCAAAAACTGTTCTAAAAACAAAGGTCTATTTCTTAAAAAGCCAAAAATAAACCACCAATACAATATATAGAATGGCGATTGGCATATAATGAATATAAATATTTCTTTCTGTTGTCATTGTTGAGACAGGGTCTTGCTTTGTTGCCCAGGTTGGACTTCAGTGGCGCAAACAGAGCTCACTGCAGCCTCAAATTCCTGAGCTCAAGTGATCCTCCTGCCTCAGCTTCCCAAAGTGCTGGAAATACAGGCATGAACCACTATGGCTGGCTGCCTTAAAATATGTATTGATTGAATGAATGGCTGAATAAATAAATGGTGTTATGAGGACATGGAAAAGGAGCATCTTCTCCTGATTCTAAAGGAAAGGAAGGCTTCATGTGAAATGAATTGAGTGATCTGCTGTGAAAAAAGGAATTGCACTAAAATAGGAATTGGACAAAGGAGATATATTTCCAGGCAGAAGGAGCACAGTGTTCAAAAGCACAGACTCAGGTGGGAGAGTATTAGACCTTCCAAGAGCTGCAGATGTGCCAGGCATGCCTGGAGTTGTGTGTGCATGTTTGGAAGTGACAAAGGAAGGGCCTGAATCAGAGTTAGTGGAATGCCATGTCCACACTGATTTGCTAAGAAGCTTGGACTTTATCCTGCAATGAGCAGGATGACTTTAAGTCATTTTAAGCAAGATGGCACAAACATAAGTATGCATTTCACAAGAATTAATTTGGTGGTAGGTTGGAAGAGGATAAATATGAAAGCTGAAAAGTCGGTTTCTCATTTCTTTAAAGAGTCCAAGCAGGCAAAGCTGAGAAAAAGAAATCTCTGGAATGGTGAATATAAGAAGAGTATGGATTTAAGAGTTATTAAGAATGTAGAAATAATGATGAATGTTAACAAATTGATTATGGGAGTGAGGGAGAATAACAATGACCAGGACTCTACCTTGAGTATCTGTGTAGTTGGTGGGGTGTATAAGATTACTAAGAATTTTGAATAAATGAAAGGAAGTGTGCTGCAACTGAGGAAATGAAATAGTCTTTTAGGAACTTGTCTTCACAGCAGCCTTAATACATTAAAAAGAAGCTAACTAGCCCACACTATCAAACCAGGCACTCCAGAGAGCTCATGGGTGAAACGGAGTGTTTGGAGGAACTAGCATGAATGTCATAATTCAGTTTACCTATCCAAGAGCAAAATAGATTCTGTGGATGCTGTAAGTTTCAAACTATTCTTTAAGTATGGCAGAACATTCATATGTTCTAAGGATTTTCTAAGAATTCTATAAAGTTAATTAATCACTATTTCTGGGGCATTCTGCTGGCTGGTCAATTTATCTCTGATTCTGAAAGTCAGTAACAAAGTAGAAACTTTATCAATATACCTATAATGACCATCTGGAGAATGTATTGAATATGCTTTTTATACTTATCAGTGTAAACTGCAAAGGCAATGGCAACAGGCAAGGCTGGGCGCGGTGGCTTGCGCCTGTAATCCCAGCACTTTGGGAGGCTGAGACAGGCGGATCACAAAGTCAGGAGTTGGAGACCAGCCCGGCCAACATGGTGAAACCCCGTCTCTACTAAAAATACAAAAATTAGCTGGGCATGGTGGCGGGTGCCTGTAGTCCCAGCTACTCGGGAGGCTGAGGCAGGAGAATCACTTGAACCCGGGAGGCAGGGGTTGCAGTGAGCAAAGATTGTGCCACTGCACTCTCACCTGGGCGATGGAGCGAGACTCCATCTCAAAAGAAAAAAAAAAGGCAATGGCAACAGACAAACCTGGGTTTGAATCGTGGATCTCTGTTTGCCACTAGATGTGACTGCTCGGACACATTTCTTACTTCCTCTGAGCATATTATCTACATTTCAGAATAAGCATAATGAATGTACAAGGTTGCTGTGAGGATCCATGATAGCAGATACAGGGCCTGATGCACAGCGAGATAGTCAATAATGATGCTTTTTAAATATCAGGACTACAATGATGTCATTATGCAACCAAACCCCAAATTTACCTTGGAATAATAAAGTCAGCTCTTCTGGCTTTTATCAATAGTACAGGATTACATTTCTACCCCAGCTCTATTCATCACGAGGGGCCCCTTTGCCTTTTGCAGAGAGAATGCCAGAACGAAAGGGCTGGAATGAGTTTTGTTTTCCTATTTCTGTGCCATACGAATGGGGTAATGTTATCAGCTGAGATAATACTGCCTGTAAATAGCTCTGAGTGAATTTGGTTGGCAAAATCGCAGGAAAAGATTGACAGGATGTTTTTTTTTTTTTTTTTTTTTTTTTTTTTTTTTTTTTTTTTTTGAGACGGAGTCTCGCTCTGTAGCCCGGGCTGGAGTGCAGTGGCCGGATCTCAGCTCACTGCAAGCTCCGCCTCCCAGGTTTACGCCATTCTCCTGCCTCAGCCTCCCGAGTAGCTGGGACTACAGGCGCCCGCCACCTCGCCCGGCTAGTTTTTTGTATTTTTTAGTAGAGACGGGGTTTCACGGTGTTCGCCAGGATGGTCTCGATCTCCTGACCTCGTGATCCGCCCGTCTCGGCCTCCCAAAGTGCTGGGATTACAGGCTTGAGCCACCGCGCCCGGCCAAGATTGACAGGATGTTAAACAGCAGTAGTCAGGGAGGCTGTGGCTGGAGTATTGACAGCGAGTGATTTCGTGAGTAATGAAGAGCGTTATATGATTAAGTTTCCCGAAGCGTGCAGTGCCTGCCGTAGAGCGTTATATGATTAAGTTTCCCGAAGCGTGCAGTGCCTGCCGTGTGTACTTGCTGCCGATCGCCACCCTTCTGCGTTGCCGACCAGCCTCACTGCTTTTCAGGCGGGATCAATAGGATTAGAGGATTTGCACTGAGAGCTTGCCTGTGGCTTCTTATTAAGGTTGTAGGGTGCCTTACAGTTTTCCTCTCTGGCGTTTTGCACCATCCCGTGTATTAATCGTATAAAAAGCTATCCCCTGGTTCTATTTTATGACTATCTTCTCTTAATGCTTTTTTTCCCCCCCCAACCTCAGATTTATTTGTTTTTAACAATACATTTGCAAAAATAAACTAATGACCAAGACAGCATTCAATCTGGCCAAACCCTACACATTCTCTAAGGTTGTGTAAGGAGGCTGGCTTAGGATAATACACTGTGTGTGCTCTCAGGTCTTCCTACAATTGCCATTTTGTAAATCATCTACCTATACTTGTTTCCCCCAGAGATTTTTAGCTTCTCCAAGACAGAAACGTTATTCTATTCATCTTTGTAAATCCTGTACCTGATTATATATGTTTGTGCATGTATATATAATTATGTATATATTCCAGAGTATACATTAAATGAGAATTTGGAATTTGCTGATTTTTTTTCTGTGTGCTAAAAATCTAAATGCAATTAGCTTAATTTATTCATTTGTAAAACAAGAATAATCTCAATATCAAACCCATGAGGTTGTTGGGAAGATTAAGTAAGCTTCAGAGAGGCTTAAGAACATGAGCCAATGACAAAGGTAGTAAGTGGTGGGACCATTATTCAAATATGGGTCTGTCTGAATTAAAAGCCTGTACAATGAAACATTTTCCTCCACTCTGTTCTGAAAATAACAGAAATTCCATAAGTCCATAAGTTAGGTATATTACTTGCACGAAAAAAATGAAAAAGGATGTGTGTGTGTTGTTTGTGTTCTTTTTAAAATATTTAAGTAAGTTCCCACTGCTTTCCTCTGAGACCTCATTTGCCACGTCTAAATTAGATAAATGGTCACTGTTTTGTATATTTATAAAGCCAAATGACTTGTCCAATGTCCAATGAACAAAACCACACAAGGCAATTCAAGAGAAGGAGGGTAAATCAGAATCACTCCTATCCCTCCATCACACTCCTCTTCTATCTAGGAAAATACCTTCTTCATGTAAACATGACACTATTGGCAACCAGGATTGTGTGTCAAAGTCAAAAATCATCTTCCCCTCCTTTCTTGCATATCTCAGCGATTAATATTTCTTACGTTTAAACGTGATAGGCCTGGCTGATTATTTTCACAGCATCACCTCCCCAGATAGTCTAAATGCTGCATCCCAGCTGTCTGCACTTGCTTTGAAGGCTTGCTGAGCCTTCCACTCTCTTCTTAAGTGCCTGGCAGGTAATCACAGGTGGAGGGAGACTGAAATTGTTTTTTAAACTCGTACACCTGTACTAAGTTATCTTAAAACTTCAGTGTCAGGAGGGGAGAAAAATACACTTAAGCAGTTATTATCCAGCACATAATTCTTATTACACAATCCCATCTATTTTATGTTTTGAATTTCCTACACTTGTTTCAAGCATGAGTGTCTACATTGCTCTGACCGATAACTGAGGCAGAATGATCACTGAATTAACAATAGCCAACAATTACTGAGACAGATTAAAAGAATTTCACAAGCAAATTCCCCTTATCAATAGTATGTGTTTAAAATAAACACATACATGAGCCTATATCCTAAGAAATTATGTTGGTCTAATGAAACAATATCTGTCGTGACACTGAAAATTCTATAATATCCAAATGAGTGTGTAAACAAGTTTCAGTGCTGTTATTTTGCAAACTATACAGCCCATATTTAGCTTATAGAAAAATTTAGAAGAAAACATTTGCCCCGATGCAGTCTGTGTATTCATTTCTGTACCTTCAAGGAAAGATCTCTAAAAGCATAGTATTTGCATGTAATATTTGTTTGTATGCATGCGTATTTGAATATTTGGGTTTTCATGGGGTTGATAAGTAATTAATAAATAATACCTAATATATAAATAAAAAAAGAGATAATGCCAAATCGATAGAAATGTATGATGGTATGGAAGGTATTCCTACCCAACAAGGTAATATTTGAGCAGATATCTGAGTGAATTGAGGGATGTGGGCATTGGAGCTATTTGGAGAAACGTTCCCCAAACAGTATAAATAAGGAGATGGATATTTGTGGGAGAGAGGGAGAGACAGAGAGAGAGAGAGAGAAAGAGAGATAAACTGACATGAAGCTCTTTAATTTTTTCTGATTTGATAGTTAAGATTTTTTTTTTTTTTTTTTTTTTGAGATGGAGTTTTGCTCTTGTTGCCCAGGCTGGAGTGCAATGGCTCGATCTCAGCTCACCGCAACCTCCATCTCCCGGGTTCAAGCGATTCTCCTGCCTCAGCCTCCCGAGTAGCTGGGATCACGGGCATGTGCCACCATGCCTGGCTAATTTTGTATTTTTAGTTGCCCAGGCTGGTCTTGAACTCCTGATCTCAGGTGACCCACACACCTTGGCCTCCCAAAGTGTTGGGATTACAGGTGTGAGCCACCACGCCTGGCCTGCTTCTTTAGAAGTATATACAATTACTTGATTTTTTTCCCTTCCATCCTCTGTTCATCCCATGACATAGAAACAGAACAAGCATTACTCTGTGGTACTTTAGGGCTGGTAGGTTTAACCAAATGAGAAGACATTGGTTGGTCTCTGACAGAGTAGGCCTGTGGCTAGAACTAAGTCTAAGTCTATTCCTGAAGAGGCCCAGGTAAATGAAAATACTGAACTCTGCCACAGGTCATGAACAAAGACCCAGGTAGACTGAAGATTCATGTTGAGTCATCACTTTAGCTTCTTCTGTAGAGTTACATAGAACGCATGATATCTATCAATTCACAGTGAGTCATGTTTTGTTTTAATGGCGTACATCCAATTGCTTATCAAGTGAAGTTGTTTCCCAGACTGTTGATCATCCACTCCACTGCGTCAAATAATGTTTCCCCAAAGTTCATGTCCTTCCAAGAACCTTAGCATGTTACGTTATTTAGAAATAAGGCAGTTGCAGAAGTAGTTAGTTAATACGAGGTCACACTGGAATAGGCTGGAACTTTAATCCAATGTGACTGGTGTCCTCATAAGAAAAGAAGGAGACATAGAAACACAGGCACACACGTGGCTGTGGAGGCAGAGGTTGGAGCTATGTGAGCCAAGGTACCCTAAGAACTGTCTGTAACCAGAAGAAGCTGGGAGAGAGACATGAAAGAAATTCTCCCCGTAAGACTTCAGGAAGGAATAACCTTTCTGATACCATGATATAGAACTTCTTTTATTCTAAACTATGAAAGAATACGTTTCTGTTTTATTAAGCCACTCAAATGTGTGGTGCTTTGTTACAACTGCACTAGATAACTAATGTATAAACTACCTGCCAGGTCTTAGACTAGCTGTTTTCCCTGGGATTATTACCTCATTTGATCTTTCGCCCCCACCCAGATTCAAGGAGCATGAAGTGATAGATACATACGTCATTTATGTAACAAATATGAGGCAGCTACTATGGCCTTAGCACTCAGCTGTGTGTTAGAAATAGAGGTGTAAATGAGAGACAGGAGGCACTGCCCTTAGGGAGATCGATTATACAGTAATGTTTACCCATTCTTGTCAGCTATTGTAGACAGTTTTCAGCCCTGGAATTTAGAAATGCATATGATAAGAAAGAGATTGGGTCAAGTGTGGTGGCTCATGCCTGTAATGCATAATGCCAGCACTTAGGGAGGCCGAGGCAGATGGGTAACTTGAGGTCAGAGTTTGAGACTAGCCTGGCCATCAGAATGAAATTCCATCTCTTAAAAATACTAAAATTAGTCTGGTGTGGTGGCAGGCGCCCATAATTCCCAGCTAACAGGGAGGCTGAGACAGGAGAATTGCTTGAGCCAGGGAGGTGGAGGTTGCAGTGAGTCAAGATCATGACACTTCACTCCAGCCTGGGTGACAGAGTGAGATCAGTCTCAAAAAAAAAAAAAGAAAGAAAGAAAGAGATTGGCAAAAGTTAATAAAGCCATACTGTAATATCAAATCATATAGAGTTTAATAGTTTTCTATACAATTAGATATGCATAATTGAACATAATAAACCATAAACAAAGTTTTATCCTAGTTGTTGTGATTTTTTTCTCATGCATGTATGAGGTTTTTTTGTTGTTTTTTTGTTGGTTTTTTGGTTTTTCTTTGAGACGGAGTCTCGCTCTGTTGCCAAGGCTGGATTGCAGTGGTGCAATCTTGGTTCACTGCAAGCTCTGCCTCCCGGGTTCAAGCCATTCTCCTGCCTCAGCCTCCCAAGTAGCTGGGACTACAGGCACTCGCCACCACACCCGGCTAATTTTTTTTTTTTTTTTTTTGTATTTTTAGTAGAGATGGGGTTTCACCTTGTTAGCCAGGATGGTCTCGATCTCCTGACCTCGTGATCTGCCTGCCTGGGCCTCCCAAAGTGCTAGGATTACAGGCGTGAGCCACCACGCCCGACCATGTATAAGTTTTAAAAGTAAAAGATAAGCATCAGGCCTGAGTCAACCTACGTGTACATGGAAAAATGACCTTGGGTCTATCTTCTCACAGTATAGTTTCCTTGGAACTTACAGTTAAGATGAATGTAGAGTCATGCATTTCACTTTTAAAGTGTGGAATCATGCATCACTTTATTGTGAATGCCTTGTGTTTTAGACGACATCTGTAACGGGGGAGCTGTGAGTTGACCTGCAGGTCCTGGGTGTGCATGACTAGAGATATAAAAGATGGGCAGGATACTGAGACTGTAGCTTCTTGGTGTAAATGTGATTCACATGCACTTAGACTATATAGTCTGTGGGAGCCATACATCTCCTATGTACGTAAAGGAGTGAGAAAGCTGTATACATGGATATCTGCTGGGTGTCTCAATGGGATTAAGTGCAGCACATGTTTTATTTCCTGTCCTATGTCATCCTAATATCTAATGTAAAAGATTAAGTGTCTATATTAGATTTCTGTATTTGATCAGATATAATCAGGGATAGATTCCTGTATTTGTTCTCTAGACTTCTAATCTCACATGCTTTTCCTTTCTCAACATTCCAACTTCTGGTCCTTTAACCACTCCTATAAATAATTCTCATTTTCAGTCTAACTGTCCTTCTAGCCCTGAGTCCCACAGCATCTCTCCTCCTGACCTCATCATCATTGTAGTAAGGTTTGGCCTATAGAACGAGCTTTTGGTGAATTGACTACCAAGATTACCATAGCTGCAAACCTCATGTAGGGAAAAAAAATTACAACATCAAATTCTATTTCCACAATCTAACAAGGTGCTGAAAATTTTTGAGTTATATCTGTTATGCTTTCCCCATGAATAGCACTACATTTTGCTTTAAGGGCTGCCTCTCTGTGGCCTACCATCATGTGGTTAAGAAGGGACCGACTTCCAGTGTAGCTCAGCTGGCATAGCCTAGTCCCTGTTTATAGTGATGGATTCCACAGTGAGCACATGGTTCAATTTGGAACATTATTACATGAGATAACGTTTGCTGGAGCTTTAGAAATAGAAGTTTCTTCTCTCTTTTGGAGATACTGGAAAAGATAGCGTTGCTCACTCGGAAACTGGAGTATGGAAACACAAAGTCAGAAATTATGTTTCTATTATTGTCACCATGAAATCATATCACGGATGAAAGCAAAGAAAGATTTGCAAAGAAAGAAATCAGGAGGCTGGGTGTGGTGGCTCATGCCTGTAATCCCAATTTGGGAGGTCAAAGCAGGTGGATCACCTGAGGTCAGGAGTTTGAGACCAGCTTGGCCAACATGGCAAAACCCCGTATCTACTAAAAGTACAAAAATTAGATGGGTGTGGTGGCAAGCCTGTAATCCCAGCTACTTGAGGGGCTGAAGCAGGAGCATCATTTGAGCCCAGGAGGTGGAGGTTGCAGTGAGCCGAGATCGCACCACTACACTCCAGCCTGGGCAACAGAGCAGGACTCTGTCTCAAAAAACAAACAAACAAGAAATCAGGAGACTCGAAATTTTGTCTCAGTTATATAAGCCAATGAATCCCTTTGCTTAATTATTTATTTGTTTAATTGAGTTTGAGTTACAGATCTTTTGTTAATAAATGGCATAAGCTCTGAAGATTTAAGCAAGAAACAAAAACGTTAGTTATACCTTCAAGTTCTGGCTCTCTCAGGTCAGTCAGCTAAATCGCATGTCCAAATATCACTATTAAGTACTTCCTGTCGTTTTGTCTGAAAAACAAAATCCTGAATAAGCTATTTATGTTTTCGGACTTTTGCCAATGACTGTTCCACAAAGCTACACAAATCTGATTTTGTATTTTATTTCATCGTCTCTAAACATCTCTTCACATCTTTTGCTTTCCGACATATGTTTTGGTCAACTTCAATAAGCACGTTTTATTAGCCACATCTCCATGTGGCTCCATCCAAACAAACTTAATGTATCTAGAATTTATGAACATGTTTTATATTCTTAATGGATGAATATGAGGTTAGAATATAACGTACTGTTAATATCTGTGAAAATATCTGGATGAAAAAGTAGTTGGTATTTTTATATGTTTCATAATTTATTTTTAAATAAATATGGAACAAAAATAACACAAAAATTCCGTGTACCTATTGACCAGTGTAATAGATGATAACATTTTGCTGGGGTTTTTTTTGTTAGTTTTTATTGATTCTCCTATTACAAGTATTACTTCAAGGTTTTCTTTTCATTTTCCTGAAGTAACCCTTTTAATATTTCCTTCAACAAAGATATATGAATGTTAAACTTTTCATTTACTGCCTAAAAACTATGTCACCCTTGTATAATAGTTTACCTGGGTAAAGAATTTCATGTAGGTGGTTAGTTTTGCTGTTAACTCTGAAAATAAACAGTCTGTTATATGTTTCTTTATTGAGAAGATGACTGTTAATTCTAATTGTTGAATATTTTTCTCAGGTAATCTTAAAAGCAACCAGGAAGAAAGGATATATATTCCCCTTATCTCTGATATCTTGTAGTTTTACTATGATGTGCCGTGTGTGTGTGTGTGTGTGTGTGTGTGTGTGTGTGTGTGTGTGTGTGTGTGTTTTTAATTCTGACTGGGATCTACAGTGTTTCTACACCTGAAGGTTCATATATTTCATCACTACTGAAAATTGTGAGCTATTATATTTGGATAACTCCTTTTATACCATTCTCTCTATTCACCTATTATGGAATTCCATTTTACTTGTAACGCTGTACCCTTTCATTCTCTCCTCTATTTCTTTTAACAATACTTTTAATCTTCTTTTCCCTTTATTTCACTGTGACATATTGAGTATAATTTACTTGAATATATATCCTTCTTTACTATTGTTCTGTTCAGCTGGGTCTATTCTGTGATTTATTTTTGTGCATTTAATCTTTGCTTTCAATAGCTTATTTGTCTCTTTGGTAGAATCATTTTCCATATTCTATGATTTTTATTCCTAAATTTCAGTTATGCATACCATTTGATAGACTTTTATGTTAAGGGTAGTTCTATTTTGTGATATTCTTGAGATTCTAATTCTCCAATGTACTATTTCCATTTATTCTTATTGCTGGCAGATGGTTATCTCATTTGTTTTGCAATGGAAGATGGTGTGCTCAGAGACACAGGGCCTTTTTTTTTTTTTTTTTTTTTTTTTTTTTTTTTTTTGTGGGAACAACCCAACTTTGTTTGCAGGAGTGAACTTCAAGTGAAGTTTACATTTGCTTTGTCAGGTATCTTAAAATTGTCACCAGCGAAGACCAAGCTTTACATTAATTTCTTAACTTCTGCATCCCAGAATCTATGAGTAGTACACAACCTGTGTGAAAGATGGGCTAGTCTGGTTCTGACATGAGGTTTGTGTGTGTATGCTCCTGCATATGTGTTTCCCTAGAGCCCAATAGAAACAGATGAGGTGTCTTGCCATCTTTCTGTATGTTAGGTGGAATTTTTCCTTTCACTAATAAAGCAATTGAATGATTTCAATGTTATATATAAAGGCTTAGTTACAATTTCTTCACTTTCCAGCTCAAGACATTGTCTTTTTCTTTTCTTTACCTTATTATTTTTCATATTGATAGCCGTCTCCAAGGGTAGCTGCAATGCTAATTCATGAGGATAATACATTTCTTCAAGTTCTGTTTCTACTTCTTACCTCCTGAGGATTTAATTTCCTATTGAACTCAGCTATGCATTCTTTTTTTTTTTTTTTTTGAGACAGAGTCTTGCTCTGTCGCCCAGGCTGGGGTGCAGTGGCCGGATCTCAGCTCACTGCAAGCTCCGCCTCCCGGGTTTAGACCATTCTCCTGCCTCAGCCTCCCGAGTAGCTGGGACTACAGGCGCCCGCCACCTCGCCCGGCTAGTTTTTTGTATTTTTTAGTAGAGACGGGGTTTCACCGTGTTAGCCAGGATGGTCTCAATCTCCTGACCTCGTGATCCGCCCGTCTCGGCCTCCCAAAGTGCTGGGATTACAGGCTTGAGCCACCGCGCCCGGCCACATTCATATTTTTTATTGTTGTTACATATCATCTACCATGGCTAAAGATTTATTTCTGGGGGTATTTAGGTTAACTTAGTCTGCCATCCTGTCAGATTCCTGAGCTATTCATTTGACATATTATTTTTCATTTAATCCTCTGAAAAGTCGTATGAAATGGGTAAATTGTCTCCACTTAAAGCTGCAATGTTTTAATCTGCAGATAAATGTGGCATCATATTCTAAATTTTACAATTAGAAAGTGGCAAATTTGGGATTAGGACTCTAATCCAACAGACTACATTGTTCAGGCTTTTACTCATACACCAACATGTTTCCCACTGGAATGAACCAGAATCATAGTCACAGATTATTAGGTTATAAACCTGGCCATTTTTATGGGTCTTTCCAGTATTATATTGAACAAATGATAACATCAATACTCAGTGAGAATGAATTATGTGCCCCACGTCCAAAATCTATTAATTTTAAAAACCTGAAATGAATAGGTTTCTTCTTTCTTTCAAATGCTGGAATTTTCCTCCACCTCATCTTGTTTGCAATTGACAAAGTACGATGCTATGAAATACAATTCAGACACCAGAGATTTATGCCTTCTGCCTTTACATTCTCATGAGCGAGATTGAAAGGCATAGTCACAACCTCCCTGAGTGCGTGTTTCAGCTCTCAGATGTCAACACCTGAAGCTCCCAACAAACAACAAAGAAGAAATTGTAGGCAAGAGGTGTCTTTTCTTGTAAGGGTCCCATTGTGTGTCAGTCCTAAAGGCCTTAAAAATGATATCTATGGATGTGGTTAGAAATATCAGTGGAAGAGACTGGTGCTGTAGAAATGGAAAATAATAGTTTATACACAATACACAACCTCACAGTGTATGACTCAGAGTTTTCTAAGTAAAACAAATGTGTTTTCACTTCTCTACGGGTGGGGCCATTACTCACGGTGAACATAGAGAGTCTTAATAACAGTTTATGAACAAAGAGGGAACAATATATAAACTGGTAAGCTAAAGCTTTGGTAAATTAATGCAGTCAAATATAATGTTTCTTAAAAATCGCAACTACATTAATAATAATGTTCATAAGAATTCTGTTCACTTTATTAAGGTTGTGTTGGTATGCAAATTAGAGAAATTGCAGCCCTATCACTCAATCCTTGAAATAATTCAACCAGAGACCACAGCACAGATTGATATCTTCATTTTTCAGATGAAGAAATGAGGTTCATAGAGGTTAGCATGATCTCATATAGATGTAGACTGAGACAGGCTTGGAACTGGCACCTGCACCAGGCCAGGACTTCTAACTGCCTGGTGCACAAATTGATCCCCAATTCATGTCTGCTGTGTTTCAATAGGCCCACAGGAGCTCTCACTTACATCTACAAGATCACACACGCGCGCACACACACACACACACACACACATTATTCATTCATTATTTTATTCACTCAGTAAATGTTGAATTCCTATTTGTCAGATTGCTAGGTAATTTACATATATTTAACATGTATACATTTATTCCATCCTTACCAATACTCTGACAGTTACTATTAATATACACACTTTACTTAGGAGAAAACAGGAGTCACAGGGTCCTAAATTTGCATCACAGCTAAAATAGGCAGTGGGGATTCAAGACTACGCCATGGTGATGTATACGTTTTGAAATGCACCCTCCTTGTGGGGAAGTTGTGTGGATTAAATGGCATAATGCATGTTTAAGCTTGTTGTTATCACCACATTATATTCCTAATGTAGCTTCTGGAGCTCATGTCCCCACACAGGCTGGTGCATACCCAGAGTAAATCCATGTTCCCAAATATTCTATTAGCAGCCTCACATAAATATACCATGCTTAAACTAAAACAGCATTTGCCTTCAAGGAGTTTACCCTATAGTGAAGGCAACAGAGAGGTACATGGATATTACAAGGACAGGAACACAGGAAGTCAGCGGCTATGCTTTCTTCTTGATTCTATATGTCCTCAGCCGCTATGCCCCACTCTGCTACACAGCAGTCAATAAGTATTTGTAAATGATTGAATGGATAAATGAGTTGCATTCTTATCAAATTTGGATTTTTTTACATCTTGAAATTTGTAAGATTCTTTTGCTAATAGATTCCATGATCTTAAGGAAATCATATTTTATCTTCATTCATAAAATGAGGTTTTGAAATAGATGGTTTTGAATACCTTGTACAGTTTTAACTTTTTAAGTTTCCTTTGGTCCTGAAATTCTGTGCTTCAGAAATATCAGCCCTTTTTTCAATTCCTCAAATATACAAAGCTCTATCTCACACAAAGAGTTCTCTTTACCTGAATATTCTTCCCCCGTTTTATAAAGAAGCCGTCTATATTAACTTCCTATTATTGTTTTAACAAATTACCATAAACCTGGTGGCTTAAAACGGGATAGATTTGTTATCTTACATTTCTGGAGATCAGAAGTACCAGACATCTAGGGAATGACAGGGCCATATCCCTTCTGGAGCCCCGGAGAATTTTTTTTCTTGACTTCTCAGCCTCCCGAGGCTGCCTACATTCCTTGGTTCATGGCCCTTCTCCTTCTTGAGTACCAGCAGTCACATCATTGTGCTTCCCCCATCACATGGCTTTATCCACCTCTGCTTCTAGCATCACACTACTTTCTCTCCCTCTGCTTTTATTGCCCCATTGCTGTCTCTGACTTTGATCCCCCCTACTATTCTTGTTAGAAACCTGGTGATTACATTAGGCCCATCTTGCTAATCCAGGAATATTCCACCATCCCAAAGTCCTTGTCTTAATCACATTAGCAAAGTCCTCTTTGTCAAGTCTGTAATGTATTTATAGGTTCTAGGTATTAGAATGTGACCACATGTAGGGACTGTTATTCCATAAACCATACTATCCTTAACTAACTCCCTTCTCCATATTAACTCCTGCCCACCTTTCAGATCTCAGCCTAAGTGTTAGTTTCTGGAGGAGGCTTTCCTTAACCACTAGTGTCAAATGGGTGTTATTGGCGTATGTTCTCATAGAACCACCTTTCTCTCATCTATAGCACTGCTGTTAGTTTTTTATACATTGAGAATCAGAGAATGTTTCAGTTTTACTTACTCTACATCCTAAAGATACTCAAAAAGTATTCCTTCTGTGAATCAGTGAACCAATAACAACTATATTCCTTATATTCCTTTTTTTTTTTAAGGAAAGACTTATAATTTTTGAGAAGGGTCCCCAAAGCAGAGGTGAGAGGTCAGATTTTAATAGTACCAAAGTATCAGTAGTACCAAAGAACTATTCATAAGCCCTTATCAAGTTATATATCAATAACTTATTTTGATCAATACATATTATTAAAATATGTAGTTGTTCCCTACGTTTTCATAAACAGTATATTAATCAAGAATCCATTAAACATATTATTCTTCCTCTAAAACTTGAACTTGCCTTCCATATAGACATAAATTAAGCATGCTAAATGAAATAAATACAGCCTCTAGCTATGGTGTGTAAGTCTACAACATTAAAAATGCACACTATTCTATCGTAGCTTTTAAAAAACATACAGCTGCTTTTTACTTCTACTTGTCCTCTTTTTCCTTGTATGTGATGATGGCTGCAGCAAGTTGGAAAACAGATTCTTGTAGCATTATGCATTATTTAGTGTGAATTTACATACTGTTCTGTTTTAAGTGCTTCACAAGTGTCCTATAAATACAGGGAATTGTTTGACTGTCTAGGCAGAAAGGAAAAGCAAGTTTGGAAAATGAATTTGCAGGAAGATTCAGCATGTCCTCCGGACAATTCTGAATTCTATTGTCTCTGCATTGATTTGGAAGTTTTATGGATTAAAACTATGCATCATACAGCTGTTTTATAAATATTCAGTATTTTATATTATATAATATTTATATTGAGATATTTACATAGATAGATATAGATACAGTCAACCCTCCCTTGCAGCTTTATATTTAGTATTTTGTGATTATGTTAAATTATATTATGAAACAACCTATATGGAAATTATCGTCCAAAAGTAACCCATGGAAAAGAAGGAGGTGAACATAATAAAGATACTTTGGGATAAATGCAGAAAAGCAAAATGATATTAGATTATAGATGGCTTTAAATGCCATCAGTAAAGTAATTGGCTATTCTATAAAGAAAATATGGTTATATTGATGAATTTTTTGGTAGGGAATGGCCAAAAAAAAGAGTTGAGTTTTAGAGAGATAAGCATAATCGGCAGTGGATTGGAGGAAACCATTCAGGAAGCTATTACAAGCATGGGAGCCAGATATTAGTAAGAGCTTGTTTAATTAGTGGCAATAGTATGGAGAGGAGAAAGTACCACTGGAGATGTTTTGGGAAAAAAAAAATTTGCCTTTATGTAAAAGAAAACTCATCACTTTAAGCCAAAGAAAATAAATTTTTAAAATTTACTAAATTAGAATTAATTATTCTGGACCAATTAATTTTAAAGGTAATGAAGATATATCTGGAAAATCACTGTTTAGTATGAGGTCAAGTATATAAAGTAAAATATTTCTGGTATTTAGCGATGAAGATAATATCTTGCCACCATACTCAAGGTACAACATTATATATAATATCACCCTAGTCCCAAACCGCTCTCTTTGTCTTGATGCCCTAAAGCTTCCCTTGTTCTGTCCATGGCTGAGCATAAAGACTGATGCCTGCTTTACATAACGTGGCAGATGGAGTTGTCTTCTTACTCTGTATCAAGATAAGATGATCAGTTCTATGTCTACTTCATAAAGCAACTATTTAATAAAATATATATTTTCTTCAACTGAAGCCCAAGACTTAGCTCAGACCTTGTCCAGAAGAACTCTCCATCTGAGAATGAAGCCAGACCCAGAAGGACAGGCACTGGCCATCTGACAGTGATGTGTGCTGGAAAGATGGGAATAAATCCCTCACTCACCTTTGATTCCATGACACAGTATTTGTAATTTTGAAAGGAACCACTGATTTCTTTGCAAAATCTAACTCCTTCATCATTTCATCCCAGTGCCTTCCAATCTGCCACAAATTATTTTGCATCTACTGTTTATTAAAAACATAATTGTTTGTTAATCCATTCAACGAAAAATAGAGGAATTAAGTGACTGTGTGTATTAAGTAGGATTCTCTTGATCATAGAATGTTTAGAACTTAACCAAATAAAGAATGCTGGAAAAAAACAAAGGTCTGTGAAGACATGAGCTACGAAAATCCTCTGTGGTCTTTGTTTACTGTCTTACACAGTATATGGCATACATCGCCACCCATGTGATTGCTAGAATGAATTAAACGGAACCGAATTGAATGGAGTGGTTGATAGATTGTAGGAACAATCTGAACTTCTGATAGCACTCTTACTGATGTGTATTACTGGTGTTGCTGGTGTATAAAATTTAGATAGCAATAAAAATAGTTTAAGAGGCCCTAAAGGGATATGTGCTTTGGCTTAAAGCCCTCTGGGTTTCTAAGTGAATAGATTTGTTTGGGTAATTGTGAGTGAGGATTTTCTTGTAAACACGAGGGACTGTTCAGTTTAATTGTGTTGCATCTGGTGCTGACTCTGTTTTTTTCCAAAATATTTTCCTCTTTTGTATGTGTGCCTTGGATAAGGCCAAAGGATTCACTTCTGTTTTTCATCTTTCATTATGTAGGTTATGTTACTTCTCTAATTTTATTATCTCTTTGTGTTCAACTGTAATAACCTTTGCTAGGTTTTGATTATATGCTAGACTTATTTAAGGTTATAATGAACTCATGAGGTCAGAATCATTATAATTCTCATAATGCAGAAATGGAAACTGAGACTCAGAAAGGTTAAGTGACTTGCCCAGGTCACATAATTAGTAAGTAATGAAATCAGTTTAAAATTCCAAAGGTCATATTTTTCTCTATTAAAACAATTTTTTCAACCTTTATTACCTCTTTACATCTACTAACTACATACTATAATATCATTTTCTAAATTATTTAATAAACTCATGTAAGTTAAAATTAATTTTGAACACTATGTTACTACCAAAGATGCAAAATTAATAATATTTTCAAGAGAGATATCACAAATATTAATGCAATATATTAAAACAATTAGATTACATTTTGATAGGATATTGTTGACTATGGGCAAGCTCTAAACTTGACACTTGTCAAGATAGAGGCTTATATAAAGGTAATTTTAAAAATGTTAAGTGTTAAAGATATTGTTATCATTGACAAAAATCTCATCAAGAGCAAAATATAATTGAAATGAAAATAATTTACTTATGATTCAACATTACTTACTGCTATGTATATGAGCCAAAATGTTCTTCCATCTAAATCTTTAATTCTTCCATCCATACTTTGGAAGACACAACATACAACTTTCAGGTAAAGCTTATTAGGGGAGGCAGTGATTTGTTGGTTCAAACCATGTACCTCCAGTTAGAAAAATAATGGCTAATTCTGATATTGAGATGGCTGATAGATTCATCTTTCACTCCATGGATGTATGCTAATATTTCTATACAACCATCTAACTTCTGAACATTGCATTCCCTTAAAGTAACAGCAAATAAAACAGGCAAAGTGATGGATGAACACGGGTAGAGTTCAACCAGTTCATAAGAAATTTGCAGGAATTATAACATTTTTTATTCATATTTGTTATGTATCAGAAGTCAGACCTTCCTAAGTAAAACCTTTCGCTTTTTTTTTTTTTCTTTCTAAATCTTCTACAGTGAGTTTTATTTATTTTCATTATTTATTTATTTATTTATTTTTATTAAACTTTAAGTTCCAGGGTACACGTGCACAACGTGCAGGTTTATTACATATGTATACATGTGCCATGTTGGTGTGCTGCACCCATTAACTCGTCATTTACATTAGGTATATCTCCTAATGCTATCCCTCCCCCACCACCACCCCATGACAGGCCCCGATACATGATGTTCCTCTTCCTGTGTCCAAGTGTTCTCATTGTTCAATTCTCACCTATGAGTGAGAACATGCAGTGTTTGGTTTTCTGTCCTTGCGATAGTTTGCTGAGAATTATGGTTTCCAGCTTCATCCATGTCCCTACAAAGAACATGAACTCATCCTTTTTTATGGCTGCAGAGTATTCCATGGTGTATATGTGCCACGTTTTCTTAATTCAGTCTATCATTGATGGGCATTTGGGTTGGTTCCAAGTCTTTGCTATTGCAAATAGTGCCACAATAAACATACGTGTGCATGTGTCTTTATAGCAGCATGATTTGTAATCCTTTGGGTATATACCCAGTAATGGGATGACTGAGTCAAATTGTATTTTTAGTTCTAGATCCTTGAGGAAACTCCACACTGTTTTCCACAATGGTTGAACTAGTTTACAGTCCCACCAACAGTGTAAAAGTGTTCCTATTTCTCCACAGCCTCTCCAGCACCTGTTGTTTCCTGATTTTTTGATGATTGCCATTCTAACTGGTGTGAGATGGTATCTCATTTTGGCTTTGATTTGCATTTCTCTGATGGTGAGTGATGATGAGCATTTTTTCATGTGTCCATTGGCTGCATAAATACCTTCTTTTGAGAAGTGTCTGTTCATATCCTTCACCCACTTTTTGATGGGGTTGTAAAACCTTTCATTTCTGTAGAGACTTTGACTCCCTTTGACTCCACATCCCAGACCTTGGGATGTGGAAAATCCCTGGAGAGAACTGGAGCCCAGTCCTAAATTTGCTGTGTATTTCTGGGCACTTTTCTTACCCTCTCTGTGCTTTAGTTCCTTCACCTGTAAGATTGGGGAGGAGGCTCAATCAGTACGGTCAAGGACTTTTTAGAGTCAGAAATTTATTATGGCGGCCAGATATGCTGACTCATGCCTGTAAGCCCAATATAATATTACTATGGCCAATATTATAGCCTAAGATTTACCTTTTGAATTTATCTGACAAATATAGAAATATTTTCATAAATTATTAGCTTGAAAATAACATTTTACAGGAAATCTAAAACCCATTAATTTACTGTGGACATTCTGTTTATACCTGTAAGTCAGTAAGTCCCTTTACAAAGTCAATCAGACTCTCTCGTTTCTTTAGATCTCTGTCTCTTTGTCTCCTTATTTGTCTCTTCCTCTTATACACAGAGACACACAATTTGAACAGAATTTCGTGAAACCAGTAAGGATCTCCTCCCCCAGCTTGCTCATTCTTGGATTGTTGAAAGTACTATTGATTTAAGTGTGCACTGAGTTGCTTCAGTCTCGTACATACCCTGTTTTGCAAAGTTTTCATGAACAAGTTCTGACTATGTGACAAGATTCTGAATTCAGGTTTACCCCACTAAAGATGTTGAGCACAAATCCTCGTTCTCTGATGGACTCATATCATGGAGAAAAAAATCCCCAACTCCATCAATGTCTAAATCTAATATAGTTTTTGGGCCAAACAATTTGAATTATTTTTCTGTCATATAAGGATCATCTCTGTCCACTCAGGAGCCTTCCCTGCATCAGATAAGGCATTCTTGCTTAAAATATTTTAGAACATTTGGAAAGAATTCAAATATTAGCTTTTTAACAGGCTTTGGAAAACCCATTCACTCTCTAGTCTCACAGCATTAGGGTCTGCTCGCTCTGGGTTCCAGTCACACAGGACTTCCTGTGGTTCTTTTGGTTTACTTTGCTGCAGAACTCTTCTATTTCTTTTGTCTGGAATTCATGCTACTACCCTTTTCCTATTTTATGCATTGACTCAATCACAGCTCCCACTACCTTAGCAGAAAGCAGTCCACAGTGGCATAAACTAGGTAAGGTCTCTGTGTTTACCTTTTTTTTTTTTTTTGAGACGGAGTCTCGCTCCGTCACCCAGGCTGGAGTGCAGTGACACGATCTGGCTCACTGCAGCCTCTGCCTCTCCAGTTCAAGCAATTCTCCTGCCTCAGCCTCCCGAGTAGCTGGGACTACAGGCGCCCGCCACCACGCCACACTAATTTTCGTATTTTTAGTAGAGACGGGGTTTTACCATGTTGGCCAGGATGGTCTTGATTTCCTGACCTTGTGATCCGCCTGCCTCGGCCTCCCAAAGTGCAGGGATTACAGGTGTGAGCCACAGGCCCCAGCCTATTTTTGTATTGCCTCTTACATTGCCTCCCTTGAAGACATTAGACTGTGATCACCTAATTATGTAACTTGATATCTTTCTCTCCTAGTAGACTGTAAGCCCATAAAATAAAGACGAATTTCATTTTTCTCTATTACCTTATTCCTAGTGCCAGGCACAGTGTCTGGTACATAGTGGTTTAGATTATTATTCAATTTAAAGAATGCACAAATGGATATACAAATGAATGCAGTTATTTGTATTTAGAGAAGAAAGAACATTTTTCAGGTTACCACAATAGTTTGCATAACTAACACATAAGATATTG
Organism: Macaca thibetana thibetana; assembly: GCF_024542745.1. Lineage (NCBI taxonomy): Eukaryota > Metazoa > Chordata > Mammalia > Primates > Cercopithecidae > Macaca > Macaca thibetana. Next base: position 5,453,045 of record NC_065597.1, on the reverse strand, counting down.
AATAAGGCATATTTAAAAGTGGCATATTTGGCCGGGCATGGTGGCTCATGCCTGTAATCCCAGCACTTTGGGAGGCTAAGGCGGGCGGATCATGAGGTCAAGAGATCGAGACCATCCTGGCCAACATGGTGAAATCCCGTCTGTACTAAAAATACAAAAATTAGCTGGGCGTGGTGACGTATGCCTGTAATCCCAGCTACTCGGGAGGCTGAGGCGGAAGAATCGCTTGATCCCCGGAGGCAGAGGTTGCAATGAGCCGAGATGGCGCCACTGCACTCTAGCCTGGCAAAAGAACGAGACTCTGTCTCAAAAAAAAAAAAAAAAAAAAAAAAAGGTGGCATATTTGGAGACGATGAGGAGAGATACAGGCAGCTATGTTGAAGCTGCAATTGCTTTATTTATGAATTTATTTATTTATTTACTCCCCTTGTAGGGTAACACCTGTGCACTGTTCAGGCTAATTAGCATCACCTGGTGGTGATTGCTTACGGAGATCCTATGAATTAAGTTCTTAGTTGGATGACTGTTCAAGATATTTTTTTTCGAACGTTTTATTTTTCCTTTGTAAATCATCTGTAATTTAAAAAATATTTTCTCATTTATAGAACTTGATGATCTGCTTTGTTTTACCTTTGAATCAGCCCGAAAGACGCTATCAGTCAAAATTATTTGCAAAGTATGATGTTGGTCATGGAACAGCAAGAAAGGTTTCAAGGTGAAGGAAGGCGATCATGGGGTTTTCAGGCCTAGGTGCTTATCGTTCCCGTGCCCTTCACCCTCTGTGACCCTCCTGTACTCCACCCCTCCCTTTCTCCATTTGCAACTTGCTCACCCACTTATCTCGCATACCCATGTGTTTTGGACATTAGGTGAGGAGGTGGAGGAGGGGGAATGGGAATGTAATAGTAGGTTTGGGAGTGCAGGGGAATTGCAAAGCCAGAAAATAGATGAGAGCAGCAGGCGGCAGTGGGAAGGCCTGCTGAGAGCGGAGACAGGCAGCATTTATATCCCAACCTTATGTCTCCCAGGCCAGTTTTGGCTCTATGTTCTTCCTTGCCAGGCTGATGTTCCCTGTCTGGCATGTCCTTGTCACATGAAATATTCATATTGTCCTCCAAGACCCAGCTCGAAAATCACCTGACACCCCCACATGCATCAGTCCTGCTTCTTTGTTCCATTCTGTGTTTACATCAGTTTTGATGTGTGTGTTTACATGTCTCATGCCTAGTAGACTGTGAGTCCCTAAGAGGTAACAGTTTGAGTTTAATCACATACATATTCTAGGAAAGTGCCTGGCTTAGGGTAGATGCTGAGTAAATATCTGTTGAAAGAATGAATGAATGAATGCTATTTATGTCATATATTCAAAAATATATATTAGATAGTGGAAAGGCCATGAGGTTTAGAAACAGACAGGGTACCAATTCTTCTCTAATCACCTTATGTTTTGTGCAATTTCCGTAAATACCTAAGCTTTGGTTTCCTCGTTTATAGAGTAAATAAGATAGGTTATCCATATATATATACACACACGTGTATGTGTGCTTGGAGGGAGTGTATACATATATACACATATAGAGTAACTTAAGTAGTCCACAGGACAGATTTAGACTCACCTCCTATTTCTGTCTTTTCTCTGACAAGCATGTGGACCTGGAATTATGTACAGAGTTACACTGACAACTCAGATAATTTACATTACATTTTACTTTTTTTTTTTCTAAGTCACATTTGCACTAAATGGTTGCAGGACTTACCACCACCAAAAAAAAAAAAAAAAAAAAAAAAAAAAAAGCAATTCATGGATATAGCCATTTAATTTGATAATTATTTTGAAGATATTGATAGTCTCTTCCAAAATCAGCTCATCTTTAGAAGATATCAGAAGTCCCGTAAACTCTCGAATGAGATTTGCATGAGGTTCCTCACCTAGTGGTTAACAGGTTCTACACTCTTTGCCAAAAATGTCACAGTTACTTCCAATGGCAATGAGTCCTACTAATGATCCGTAGCTTCCCCATAGCCACTAAACTTAGAAACAGAAATATGGAAACTGGCAGTGCCAGTGTGAATAAGAAGCTCTCTCTACACAGCCTCTGATTTCTGCTTCAGCATCTTATGCCTATTCCCTGAGTCTTACTTACCTCATCCTTTAAACTGGGATAATGTTAATACCCTTGCATACTTACAGTGAGAAATAAATACTCAGAATATAAACACAGGTCCTGTCTGGTACGTAGTAGGTGCTCAGTAAATATAAATTTTCTCTGATATGACCTCTGACAACACCTGCTCTTAACCTTGCCACCATCATGTAGTTATAACCCATCCCTTCATGTCCTTTAGTTATTTGCAAATCATTTCTCCATGCACATTTGGAGAGCCTAGGTGATTTCTTTTAAGTATTAGAAACACACACACTTATTAAGGGTAAGGAGAGCCTGAGAATGATTATAATTAAGCTACTTATTCACAAATTTCATAAAAAAACACCAAATGATTTCTCTTTTAAGGCCCCTAATGGATTAGCTACACAAAAATGCTGATTTTTTTAACCACACAAAGACTGAGAAAAAGACAACAGAAAAACAAATCTGCAGCACTCCTGAAAAATGGAGAGGATTTTTTTTTCCTGGTGCTAAAACAAGTATTATTTATTAAATATTAGTCATAAAATTAAATATCATGGTCCTAAATGGAAATAGCCTCTCTACCTGTTGTGATACAGAGAATTATGATTTATTGATGGTTCCTATTCTAGGCATGTAATTAAGGGTTTTAGATATATTCACTTAATTCTTACAAAAATCCTATAAGAGAGCTATGATTATCCACACTTTCAAGACTAGGACACAGATTTAGATAGTTTAAATGTATACCCAAATACAAAATGATAGAATATACTGTCAGCAAATTTTGAACCCATTTTTAAATCACTTTATAGCATTCAGCCTAACCAAATATTCAAAAATTGGGCTCGAAAAATTCCCTGGTGTATTTGTCTATATAATATGTGAATATTTCCATGCTCTTGAAGAAAAAATATTTTACTACTGTGGAAACAGCTTAATGAATTCTCAGATGAGCGACTACCAGATAATTGTCATTTCTTGAAGATTCCCTACATAGCTCTATCTGTCTATCTCTACCTCTCTCTTTCTCCTCCACCTGACAAATTCTTTGCAAAATTTGAAGTCCTTTTTATATGAAACGTCCTAAATCCAATCTCACCCTAGAGAGATTAAATCTATTGCAATTCTATATTCCTATAGTACACATTACTCTGTTAATATTTATTACCATGTAGATATCAACACTCCCTCTCTATATAAATGTTACTCTCAATTCTACTAGATGACTAGATTTTTAGTTATTTGAGGGTAGATTTTAGGTTGAAGTATATAAATCTGATATTTTTAGGTCAAAATGCTGAAATGGCAATCGTTTTAATAACTCATCTTTATCCTACTCATGTTCGTACGTATCACAGATGCTAGAATAATGCCTAAAGAAAAACATGTTTAATGCAAACCAACTAATCCTCCTGACATTTTAAACATTATCATCAGTCCGACCAGTTAATCATCAGTACAACCACCTGAAGTTTTATTGTAACAATTTTATAGATAATAACCATGTAGGTGAAAATATTTAAATAAACATTTTCATTGTATATATTAGATGTTTATTGAGTTATTTGATTTGTTTTACTCCCAAGCTTATTCCATTTCTACCATTGAAGCTTCCTGGATGTATCCTCATTGAATGACACCGAACACTATTGTGTTGAAGCCAAAGTTGGAGTTATTTTGTGAAATTAAAATCATTTTTACATTTTGTTCTGAGATCTGAGGTAAAAATATAAATTCATACAGAATTTAGTTTCTAATACATGAACACAAGGTAAAAAATCACTATCGTTCCTTAACTATTAAGATAGAAAATCCTCTTTTAACATCATTTATCTCAATATTACTTCTCTGGGACCGTAGCTGCTTCTCAGTACATGGCATTTTGATCAAATTTTAATCCAAATGGGCAGCGTAACTTGGCCTCCTGGTTCCACAATGACATGTGTGTTTATCACTCAAGGGATGTGGCCATTACCCTCACACATCTATTGCAAGTGTCTCAACATGTGTCTCAGAGGCTGTTTCAAAAGTCAGAGGTTTCTGGGGAAGAATTATCCCCACAAAGCTATATCCTACTCTCTCCTTACTGCTGCACTTCATACAAAATACGACTTTCTCAGTGAATCCTTCTCATTTCTTTCAAAATATATGTGCTGAATAGAGACAGTTGAGAGAGAGGGAGAGAAGGAGAGGGATGGAGAGAGAGTGGAGATGGAGGAGAATTGGGAGGAGAAAGAGCCAGAGAGAGAGAGAGAGAGAGAGAGAAGGAGAGGAAAAGTGGAAGAGGGAGAAAGAGAGATTGACTTTTGAGGATGGGGGTCTGGTACTGATAAACCATCAAATTGCATTTGTCCTCATGCTAACTCAAGTTGAGTATTCCAACTGCAAGATAGTAGCCAGCTATGTAAAAATAATATGTGACAAAAGAACTATCAAAATGCATGAATACAAAAAATGTGCCGTCTGAACAGTTTCCGTGCTAATTATGCGGGTATACGAATCAGCAAAAGCAGCTGTTTTGGGGGCTGCATTTAATTGACTTCAGATTAGCAAAGATTTGAAAAGGTATTCATTGACTGTGACATTGCGCCTGTCTTTTTCATCCCTGAAAGACCGTTCTGTGAGACACTGTTATGATTCAAATGTCATTCACACTGGAGTAGCAGGAACAAAGCAGGATTTCCAATAGACGAAGATCTAATTAAGAAAATAATATTTGCTTATTGTCAGCACCTAATTAATTTCCCCTGTATTCATGTTTATAAAGGTGGCTCTGTTGTAATTACAGTTCAACAAGAAGTAGTTATGTAATATGTCCCATTGCAGAAAATAGAACTAAGATACATGAAGGTTTTCTCCCTTCCTCCTTTACACACATCAACACACACACACACGATAGAGATATCAAATGGTTACATTTCACTCATTACTTTTTTCTTCAGTGTGTGAGACACACACTAATAAGTTCAGTGGAAGGAAAAAAGGTACTATTATTTTACCATTCAATGAATCTGACTTGTCAGCCTATAAGCCTGTGAATTTGGGGGATTATTCACTCTAATGTTTTCTTGCATGCTAAAAATGATACTTCTCTTTCATGTTCTCTCTCTCACACACAGGACCTTTTTTATAAAAGGATAATAGACATAGACGTGGATTGCAAAGGTGTGCAAAAAAACTCAAATTATAATATTCTACACTAAAAAGGGAGGTAAGCTTGGACCAAAGACAATGAAATGATTTTCTGTGCTTACATCTCAAAAGAGAATTTTGATCATGCTATTCACTACCACTTGTCTTTAAGAAAATTTGTTCAATTCAGCCAAGAACACATAAGACCCTCCACATCTGATCCCTGCAAACTTTCAATCCTTCTTTCTTGCATTTCTTTAATATCCAAATTTAAAGCAGTTTAGTACAGCTGCAGAAGGAGATAATGCTAGGTGCTACTACTAATAAACCTTAAAATTTCAGTAGCTTAACAAAATAGAATTTCATTTTTTATTCATGAAACCCTAAAATGAGGATGTTCCTGATTCGCAGATGATTCATCTCCACATGGTGATTCAGGCCCCAGGCTGATATCAACCCCCAGGTTCTCAGATTTTGCTGCTCACCAAGATATAAGCGGCAATGTACAATAAAAACACACTTACAATTCTGGCCTGGAAATAACATACATCACTTAAGCTCGCTTTCTGTTGATAAGAACTAAGTCACAAGACATGTTTGAGAACTATAGCTTGTTGCTGGATAACCTTCTCCCAGGGATAATTTCGTATTATGAAAGGGAAAGCCCGCATTCTGCTGCAGACCTAGGATCTTTCCTACATCATTCCTATGAAGCATGCTGTTTCATTACTCTACAACATTTCGTTTGCTGAATTCGCACTCAACCTTCAAACTACGTTCAAGCATTATTTCTCTTTACAGCATCAGTGATCTGCCAATACAAGATAAGAAATGGTGTCTTTCTTATAGCTATAATAGCTATAAATCTTTCTAGTAGAGTAGGTAGAATGTTTGTGCATAACGATTTAATTGTCTGTCTCTTACAGTCATTTCTAATAGCATTTCTACCCTCTTTTTCCACTCACATTCCCTGAGCTGTTTCATCCATTTCCATTGCTTCAATTATTGCTTATGTTTTGATGACTTCTACATCTATGTCTCTAGCAACATACTTTCTCTAGATCTTCAGGCTCATACATCAGTATCATATTTAATGTGAGTGTACTGTTTTCTGTTGTTGCATTTCAAATCACCCCAAAACTTAATAGAATCAAGTAGTCATTTTTGTGTACTCATGATTCTGTGGGTCAAGAACCTTAGCAGAACCTTAGTACTAGTCCTGACTGAGTGGGGTCTTCAGCTAGACTGACTCACACTCCTGGAAATGGTTTGTTTTGATTAAATGGGTCCATATGTCTTTGTCCTCAGTTCTGGCTGCCAGTTGGATTACTTGGTTCTTCCACTATTTTTGCTGGGATTGGAATATCCAATACCTGCACAGAAAGACACTTAGAATAATCTCCCAATCTCTCTCCCTCCCCCACCTCTCTCTTTCCCTGCAAATCTCTGCACACAGCGTAACAGTCTCAGGATACTTAAATTTTCTACATGGCATCTGGTGTCCCCTAGACTTATTTTCTCAATGTCCTAGAATGCCATTTCTGCTACATTCTATGGGTCAAGTAAGATAATAAGGCCAATCCACATTCAGAGAAAAAGTGATTAGGTTTCTTCTTTCAGTGAGATAATTAGCAAGGAATTTGTAGACATCTTTCCTCTACACAGACCACCCTCTCTTTATAAATTATTTACTCCTAGTGAAAAGTATAATTACACCTTCAAAACTCCACAAATGTTGTCCCATTATAGCATTGACTCAAGTCCAGGATCTTGTAATGAAAATTATATCCAGGTTTAGATGAAACTCCTCATATGTAATTCATACAGATGATTCCTCTTAAGGACCTGAGAATTATAGAAACCAGTCTCATATCCCACGTATACTCAACACGAAAAGGTGGTACGGTAGGAATAATTCCCCATGGTTCTTTCCTCTGTTCTCTGTGTGCTTCATTCTTTCATATGAGTCATCCTCCTTTTTCCACAAGAAATAGCTCCTGTTTGCATTTTCAACTTGCTTCCTGCCCTTAGAAAGTTTGGGAGTCCAAATATCTAATGTATTTGTTTGATGTCTCTATGCCTTATAGTCCAAAAATGGTAATACCTCTCCTAATTTTATCATTTCACGTGGTGATATGGTTAGGCTTTGTGTCCCCACCCAAATCTCATGTTGAATTGTAATCCTCATAATCCCCACGTGTCTAGGGAGAGATCTGGTGGGAGGTGATTGGATCATAGTGGCGGTTTCCCTCATGCTGTTCTCATGATAGTGAGTGAGTTCTCACCATAGCTGATGGTTTTATAAGAAGCTCTATTCCCTTCGCTCCTCGCTTTCTCTCCCCAACCACCACATAAAATATGCCTTTGCTCCTCTCTTGCCTTTCACCATGATTGTAATTTTCCGGAAGCCTCCCCAGCCACCCAGAACTGTGAGTCAATTAAACCTCCTACCTTTACAAATTCCTCAGTCTCAGGTATGTCGTTGTAGCAGTGTGATAACAGACTAATACATGAGGGTTTCCTATGGATACTATTGTAGTTCTCTTAGATAACAGTTATGCCCACTCATGTCTTTGAGATGGGATATTCTCTATCTTTGGCCTGTATAAAACTAGTATGGAAAAATGGCATTGAGATTCTTAGAAACTGTTTCATAATAAAGGGGATCTATCAATTATTTTCTTAAAGTGCTTATATAGCAGGTTTCTTGTGTAGCTGAAAGTTTCTGGAGTATAATACCTTATATATTTCTGACACCTTAACAAACAGAGATTACAGCCTACACTGGGCATCTTTTATGCTCTAAAGTCATTTTCTACTATGTGAATCCTTCACTGGGATAGAGAGAGAGAATAAAAAGGCAGTTTTATTTTAGAACTAGCAAGGTTTACTTCTTTGTGATTCCATTAAATTATCTTCACAAACTCAACATTTCCTTCTTTAGTTCAATTATCTCTTGTTATATTTTAATATAGCAAGCTTGAAAAAGCTAATTGCCATTTTGAAATGTTTTGCCTACACATCTCCCACCCATGAGTCAATTAAATGCCCTTTCTATCTTCCACATTTCCTCACACAACAGTGTTGCCAACCATCCTGCCACTCCATAACAATTGTCTCCTTTCCTCCAATCTCCAAAGGCATCCCTCGCTGTTCTACGGTCCTCCTCACCACTGAGAAGAAATTTCTAACCTTCATCCACCACTTCAAAGTCCATGCCACATGCTTTAAATTTATATTTATTATGGTGGCATATCATTTACAGATAACACATTTTGTTATGGTCAACTGTTGCTGTGTTACAAAGTACACCCCAAATAAACACATAGTGTGACCCCTGTTTTGTTACGCTCATGAATTTGTTTTGATCAAGAATTTGGGTAATGGGGCCAGGTGCTGTGGCTCATTCCTATAATCCCAGTACTTTAGAGGGCTGAGGTAGGAGGATCACTTGGACCCAGGAGTTCAAGATCAGCCTGGGCAACAATGTGAGATCCCATCTGTACAAAAAAATACAAAAAAATTAGTGGGGCATGGCAGCACAGAACTGTAGTCTGAGCTACTGGGGTGACTGAGCTTGGTGGATCGCTTGAGTTCTTAGAGATTGAGGCTGCAGTGAGCAGTAATTGCCCCAATGCACTCCAGCCTGAGTGACACAGTGAGACCCTCCCTTAAAAACAAAACACAGAACACAGCAAAACAAAATAATTTGGGTATGAACATTGGGAATGACTTTTCTCTGCTTTGCAACTGCACCCTCATCTGGGGTGGCTGAATTAGCTGGAGATGGCTGAGACAACGTGAATAGAGCCCCAAGCTTCCAACCTTACAACTTCAGCTCATCTCTGGGTCTCAACTGAGAGTCTCTTTAACAGGATAAGAACCCCTTCTCATCTCACTTTATATCCCCTAGTTTTCCCCTGGTAAAATGGACTTCCTTTTTATCACATTACTCATTTTACTGGAAAACCTGGTGACATGCTCCTTTCTCTTACGAAACCGAAACCTCTATAAAGGGAGAGATCATATCACTCCCGCTGACCATTACATCTCCACCACTAATACATTGCCTGTTACATGGCAGGTAGTCACTAAATGTTTAATGAACTTTGAAGCCATCAATTACTCTTCAGCTCCCACTGGCACACAGAGAATGATCTCAGTGGCAGTTCATCTCAGTAAGGTAGATGTATATTTGTCCAGATCTAAACATACATAGAATTTATCAAAGATGTATTAAGACAGGCTAGCCAGAGAAAAACTCAAGTCATGATTGAGAGTGAGGAGACAAAAGTTTTAACTAGTAAGACTAGGATAGAATCTGAAAGCCACGGCAAGGCCCTGGGGAACAAAGTCACAATATCAAAAGGTGAGTTGAAAGTGACATGCAAACAAATAAACAAATGAACAAACGAACAAACAAAACAACCGTAACACCAAGGCAAATGGTTCCGTAAAAAAGCTGTGGATAGATGGGTTGTTCCATCTGTTTTTTGCTTAGGGAGAAAAAGTTCATAGATATGATAGCTTAAAGGAGATATTTACACTGTCCTGTATTAATTAAAGACTGTGGAGAGCAACCTAGCATTTCCAATATCATCTTTTTCATGCAAATATCTCTCTAAATAAGTACCCCAGAAATCGTTCACTTTGCTTTGAGTGAGTTTACTAGAACTCTCATGGGCTTCAAACTGGTGGTAGGATGCGATTGTGAATGGACAAGAGTTGAGCCTGTTAATTGGTTTTTGTTTATTTGTTTGTTTTTAGCGGGGAGAGTGAAGGATGGAAAGTTGAAAAGAAGTCAAAGAAAGCCATCATTAAGGAAGAATAATGGATAATGATAAAGTCTAAACCATTGCTATTTTTCTAAATCTTTTCTTTTTTGCCATGGAAATAGCTTCTTTATTATTATTATTATTATTATACTTTAAGTACTAGGGTACATATGCACAATGTGCAGGTTTGTTACGTAGGTATACATGTGCCATGTTGGTTTGCTGTACCCATCAACTCATCCTTTACATTAGGTATTTCTCCTAATGCTATTCCTCCCACAATCCCCCACCCCCGATGGGCCCCAGTGTGTGATGTACCCCACCCTGTGTCCATGTGTTCTCGTGGTTCAACTCCCACCTATGAGTGAGAACATGCAGTGTTTGGTTTTCTTTCCTTGTAATAGTTTGCTTAGAATGATGGTTTCCAGCTTCATCCATGTCCCTGCAAAGGACATGAACTCATCCTTTTTTATGACTGCATAGTATTTCTTGGTGTATTTGTGCCACATTTTCTTAATCCAGTCTATCATTGAAATCATTCATTAATTCAATAATGAATTTGAAGAAAAGAGTACCTAATAATTGTATTAGTTAGATGCTAAGAAGATTGCTTTGCCAACCAAACTAAAAAGTGATCTGAAAGCCATGTTGTAAATAGTCTCTCAGTTTTTTATTCTGAGACTTTTGACCAGTTATAATAATATATGTTCTATTACATCAGACACCCATAAACCTGAGTCCTTCTGTATAAATTCTTGCTGATTTACCTGATGTTTTTCTGCTCATTAAAGCCCTGTGTTCATGAGATCATAGCTAGTGTTAAATCTCTACACCATAGTGAGATGGACTCAGTGCCCTAGGTTTGAGCTGAAGTACTAAGTCCACATATATTATTCCATGATTATATGCTGATTTTGCATACAGAAATAATGTTCTTGTCCTCACAGTTCTAGCTCTGTCACTGAGCTCTCTGTGGCCAAAGTTAAATGAAATAAAGGACTTTTTTGGGTACCGTAGGAAAACAGAGCCTTTCTAAATCTGAATATCTCTATCCATCTTTTAAAAACTATACCCATTGACAAGGAGAACAAATAACCCATCACCCACACACACCATAAAACTACAGTATAGAGAATTATACACATCTTTAAGCTACAAGCAGTCAGGGAATACATATAAAACCCAGCAGATTCTATTCCAGAGTTCATGCTGAAACAAGATCAGATAGAAACAATAAAAATTAAACACAGCAGATGTCCATCACTGTGGATCGCAGATAAAAATTGCCTTAAGAAAAAAGTTTCTACATTAATTGAAGAAATAATGAGAACATAACTGAGACCTAGTGGACCATGGCACTTGATATTGTGAAACTGGATGAAAGTGGTTAAAAATGTGTGAGAACAGAAAAAAACAGTATTAGGAAGATAGAATATTTTGCTAAGAAGTGGACTTGAAAAGGAGAGATGTATTTGTAGACTTGATGGCGAAAAGAGAGAGAGAGAAAGAGAGAGAGAGAGAAAATGAATCATAAAATTAGAAGGCGAACTGAGCCTTCCTCTACAGGGTATTGTGTCTTGAAGAATCTGCACTTCACTGTGACAAAGAGAGAGTTGCTCTTAAACTAAGAAACTTAGCAAGCTACGCTAACTCTTCACTTTGTCAGTATGAAATCATCTGTTGTTATTTGTCCAGGGATAAGATAAGGCATTTAAAATTTAATAAAAAGTTAATAAAAGATGTATAATGATATATACCACTATAAGAAGGAAAACAAACAACAGTAAATATTTCAATTGATGAAAAATTTTCTACCCTCAAAACTCAACCTCAGAGCAGAAATGAGATACATCATAAGATCTCACCTTGAACTGAATATCTTTCCATAAATCTTTAAAGTAGAAGAAAAAAAAAATAACTTGAGTCAGAAATTCATCAAGTCAGAAGAGTACTTGCCAAACAAGAGAAGAGGCAAAGTGAAAATTGGACAAATTTAGGAAAGAAATTTTTAAAAAGAAAAAAAAAAATCTTACAAGTATGGAAAAACTACAAATATGCTCAGCGTGTGCTCATTGTTAGATGGAATTAGCTAAAGATATCCTAAAAGGAATTAGAAAGAAGGATAAAATTGGCAAAAAGCAGTGAGACAGTGTTGGAGGTAGAAGAAAGTTAAGGATAATCTATTCTTGAAGAAGAAAAACAAAACCATGGATGAGAAGTAATGTTTAAAACTAGAATACAAAAAGTTGGAGGGCTATAAAAGCAGAACTACACATATATATTTATCTCTTTTATTTTAGGTTTAGAGATATATGTGCAGGTTTGTTAATACAGGCAAAATCTTTTCATGGAGGTTTGATATACAGACCATTTCATCATCCAGGTACTAAGCATAGTACCCAATAGTTATTTTTTGTGATCCTGTCCTTCCTTCCTCTCTCCTTTGTCAAGTAGGCCCATGTGTCTGTTTTTCTGATATTTGTGCCTGTTGGTTCTCATTATTTAGCTCCCACTTATGACTAAGAACATACAGTATTTAGTTTTCTGCTCTTGTGTTGGTTTGCTAGGGAAAATGCCCTCCAGCTCCATCCATGTCGCTGCAAAGGACATGATCTCATTCCTTTTTATGGCTGCATAGTATTCCATGGCATGTATGTACCACATTTTTTTTATCCAGACTATTACTGATGGACATTTAGGTTGATTCCACGTCTTTGCTATTGTGAATAGTGCTGCAATGAATGTACACGTGCCTATGTCTTATGGTAGAGCAATTTATATTCCTTTGGGTATATAAACAGTAATGGGATTGCTGGGTGGAATGGTAGTTCAGTTTTTAGTTCTTTGAGGAATCACCACACTGCTTTCCACAGTGGTTGAACTAATTTACACTCCTACCATCGGTGTATAAGTGTTCACTTTTCTGTGAAACCTTGCCAGCACCTGTTTGTGTATTTTTAAAATAATAGCTATTCTGACTGGTATTAGATGGTATCTCATTGTGATTTTGATTTGCATTTCTCTAATGAGCAGTGATACTGAGCATGTTTCATGTTTTTTGGCAGCATGTATGTCTTCTTTTGAACAGTGTCTGTCAGATCCTTTTTCTACTTGTTAATGGTGGGTTTTTTTGTGTTTTTTTTCTTATAATTTTTTTAACCTTAAAAATTCTGGATACTAGACTTTGTCAGATACATAGTTTCCAAATATTTTCTCCCATTCTGTAGGTTGTCTCTCTACTCTGTTGGTAGTTTATTTTGCTGTGCAGAAGCTCTTTAGTTTAACTAGATCTCATTGGTCAATTTTTGCTTTTGCTGTAATTGCTTTAGGTGTCTTTGTCATAAATTTTTTGCCAGTTATTATTTCCAGGACAGTATTTCCAAGTTACCTTCCAGGGTTTCTATAATGTTAGGTTTTACATATAAGTTTTTAATTCATCTTGAGTTAATTTTTGTATATGGTGTCAAGAAGGGGTGCAGTTTCAAACTACTGCATATGGGTAGCCAGTTATCTCAGCACCATTTATTGAATAAGGAGTCCTTTTTCATTGCTTGTTTATGTCAGCTTTGTTGAAGATCTGATGGTTGTAGATGGGCAGCATCATTTCTGGCCTCTCTGTTCTGTTCAATTCGTCTCTGTGTCTGTTTTTGTACCAGTACCATTTGCATTTGGTCACTATAGCCCTGTGGCATTGTTTAAAGTTGGGTAACGTGATGCCTCTACCTTTGCTCTTTTTTGCTCAAGAGTGCCTTGGCTCTTCAGGCTCTTATTTGGTTTCATCTGAATTTTAAAATAGATTTGTCTAGGTCTGTGAAGAATGTCATTAGTAGTTGGTAGGAATAGCATTAAATCTATAAATTGCTTTGGGCAGTAGGGTCATCTAAATAATATTTATTTTTCCTATCTATGAACATGGAATATTTTTCCATTTGCTTGCATCATCTCTAATTTCTTTTAGCAGTGTTTTGTAATTTTCATTGTTGAGATCTTTTTACCTCCCTGGTTAACTGTATTCCGGGGGGGGTGGGGTGTGTGTGTGTGTGTGTGTGTGTGTGTGTGGCAATTAAGAATGGGATTGCATACCTGATTTGGCTCTTCGTTTGGATGTTGTTGATCTGTAGAAATGATACTGATTTACATATGTTGATATTGTGTCATGAAACTTCCTTGAATTTATTAGCTCAAGGGGCTTTTAGGCAGAGGCTATGGGATTTTCCTTGATATAGAATCATGTCATCTGCAAACAGGGATACTTTGACTTCCTTTCTTCATATTTGATGTCCTTTATTTATTTATTTATTTATTTTGCCTGTTTACCCTGGCCAGGACTTCCAATAATATGTTGAATAGAAGTGGTGAGAGAGGACATCCTTATTTTATGACAATTTTCAAGGAGAATGCTTTTAGCTTTTATGAATTCAGTATGATGTTCACTGTGGGCTTGTCATAAATGGCTCTTACTATTTTCAGGTATATTCCTTCTATGAATAGTATATTGAGGGTCTTAAACATGAAAGGATACTATATTTCATTGAAAAACTCTACTGCACCTATTAAGATAATCATACTTTTTTATCTTTAGTTTTGTTTATGTGATGATTTACATTTATTGATTATGTTTATGTGTATGTTGTGTTTCAACATACACACTTTTTATTGTGTCTCTCCTAGGTTTTGGTATCAGGATGATGCTGACTACACAGATTGAGTTGAGGAGGAATCCCTCCTTCTCAATTTTTCAGAATAGTTTCAGTAGGAATGGTACCAACTCTTTGTCCATCTGGTAGAATTTGGCTGTGAATCTGTCTGTACCTGGGCTTTTTGTTTGTTTGTTTGTTTGTTTGTTTGCCAGGCTGGAGTGTAGTGGTGCGATCTCGGCTCACTACAACCTCTGCCTCCTGGGTTCAAGCAATTCTCCTGCCTCAGCCTCCCGAGTAGTTGGGACTACAGGTGTGTGACACCACACCCAGATAATTTTTGTATTTTTAGTAAAGACAGGATTTCACCATGTTGGCCAGGATGGTCTCAATCTCCTGACCTCATGATTCACCTGCTTCAGCCCCTCAAAGTGTTGGGGTTATGGGCATCAGCCACCACAACTTACCTGGCCTTTTTTTTGCTTTTTGGTTGATTAATAGGCTATTTATTACTGACTTAATTTCAGAGCTTGTTATTATTCTGTTCAGGGATTCAATTTCTTCCTGGTTCAATCTTGGGAGGGTGTTATGTCCGATAATTTATCCATTTCTTCTTGATTTTCTAGTTTGGATGCCTGGAGGTGTTCACAGTAGTCTCTCATGGTTATCTATATTTCTGTGGGGTCAGCAGTAATGTCTTCTTGGTCATTTCTGATTGTGTGTTTATATCTCCTCTTCTTCTTTATTAGTCTAGCTAGCATCCCAGCTATCTGCTTAATGTTTTCAAATAACCAGCTCCTGGATATTGTGATCTTTGTGTGTGTGTGTGTGTGTGTGTGTGTGTGTGTGTGTTTCTGTTTCAATCTCCTTCAGTTGAGCTCTGCTTTTGGTAATTTCCTATTTTCTGCTAACTTTGGGGTTGGTTTGATCTTGGTTCTCTAGTTCTTCTAGTTGTGATGTTAGTCTGTTAATTTGAGATCTTTCTAACTTTTTGATGTGGGCATTTAGTGCTATAGATTTTCTTATTAACACTACCTTAGCTGTGTGCTAGAGATTCTGGTATGTTGTATCTTTGTCCTCGTTAGTTTCAAATACTTCTTGATTTCTGCCTTGATTTTATTATTTACCCAGAACTCACTACTGAGGAGTAGGTTGTTTAATTTCCATATAAATGTATGGTTTGGTGATTTGTGCAATTTTCTTCATATTAAATACTATTTTTATTGCACATTTGTCCAAGAGTGTGGATGGTATAATTTCAGGGGTTTTTTTTTGTTTTTTTTAATTCACTGAGGATTGTTTTGTGCTCAACTGTGTGGTGGATTTTAGAATATGTGCCATGTGGCAATGAGAAGAGTATATATTCTCTTGTTTTTCAATGGAGAGTTCTGTAGATGTTTATTAGGTCCCTTTGGTCAAGTGTGGCATTCAAGTCTGGAATATCTTTGTTAATTTTCTGCCTCAATAATCTGTCTAATATTGTCAGTGGAGTGTTTATGTCTCCCACTATTGTTGTGTGGCAGTCTGAGTCTCTTCGAAGTTCTCTAAGAACTTGATTAATGAATCTGGGTGCTCTTGTGTTGGGTACATATATATATATATATATATATATATATATATATATATATATATGATTGTGAAGTATTTTTGTTGAATTAAACCCTTTACCATTATGTAATGGCCTTCTTTGTCTTTTTTGATCTTTGTTGGCTGAAAATCTGTTTTGTCTGAAATTGGAATTGCAACCCCTGCTTTTTCTGATTTCCCTTTGCTTGGTAGATTTTTCTCTCTCCCTTTATTTTGAGCCTTTGAGTGTTATTACATGGGAGATGGGTCTCTTGAAGACAGCATACCCTTGGGTCTTGCTGCTGCTTCTTTTTTTTTTTTTTTTTTTTTTTTGATGGAGTTTCATGCTTATTGCCCAGGCTGGAGTGCAATGGCGCGATCTCAGCTCACTGCAACCTCCACCTCCCAGACTCAAGTGATTCTCCTGCCTCAGCCTCCCAAACAGCTGGGATTATAGGCATGCACCACCACGCTTGGCTAATTTTGTATTTTTAGTAGAGACAGGGTTTCTCCATGTTCGTCAGGTTGGTCTGAAACTCCCAACCTCAGGTGATTCTCTTGCCTCGGCCTCCCAAAGTGCTGGGATTACAGGCATGAGCCACCGTGCCTGGCCAGGTCTTGCTTCTTTTCTTTATACAGCTTGCCATTCTTTGCCTTTTAATTGGGGAAGTGAGCCCATTTATATTCAAGGTGAGTATTGTATTGATATGTGTAAAATTTGATAATGTGATCATATTGTTAGGTGGTTGTTATGCAGACTTGTTTGTGTGGTTGCTTTATGATGTCACTAGTCTATGTATTTAAGTTGAACATGTGTGTTTTAAAAGTGTATTGGTACATGGGAAACTGATCTGGAATGATCAACTCTGAGATATAATCAAGCAAAAATACTAGATTTGAGGAATTCTAAATAGCTGAGGTTATAGTGACCATAATATTTATATTTCCAAAACTTGTATCATGTCCTCAAAAAGAAAATAAAAAATATGAAAAAAGGGAAGAAAGGTAGAAAGGAGGAAGTAAAGGAAGGAAGGCAACAAAAACAAACATAATTACATAAACCTGATTCTAGTAGCATAATTATAAGACAGAGAACTTCAAGTTACTAAAACATATAGAATAAATAAGGATGAGGAATGTCATAGTATGTCAGAAAGTAGGAAGTATTCAAGGAAAAATAGAAATAGTGCATCAAAAGAGACAGAAGTCAGTTTAATCTGGCTATTCTATCATTGTCCAAATTGTGAACATTTTGACATCAAAAATAATACTAGCAGTACTAGAATATCATACATAGTAATATTCAATATTAATTATCAGAAATAAGAATAGGAAGGAAGAGGAGGTGGAAATGGGAAAACTTACTGGGGGGAAAACAATGTCAGCTAGTAATCATATAAAGAGTGACATAAATTTTTTTAAAAATCACCATTATACAGCTGCCAATTTATCAATTATTCCAGACAATGATTATTACTGAATGTTAAATGCTTAAATAACATTATTTTGGGGAAATAGAATATTCACATGCTTTCAATTTATAATCTCATACTAAATCCCCTTAATTGTAAACTTCTCAAAGTATAAGACCCCATGGTATAACTCTAAAAGTGTATTTTTTAAAGTGTCTTGGAATGGAAAAATCTAGCAGACCTTAACCATGTGATATTGAATAATCAGTAATGGGGAAAGCTGATTTCATCCCCTGCATTGCTAGAAATAAAAATTCTTGCCAAACTTTTGAACTCTGCTACAGATGACACATTTTACAAATGGAAAAACTGACTCAGAGATTTCAAGGACTTAAAAAAAAGTTTTAATTGAAATCTAGGAAGCAAAACAAACTTTAACCTTTCTGGTTCTGAAGCTATTAAGCACAGGTCAGTCCAGTGTAAAAACTTTGTCACTGCCTCCAGTAAGGTAAGTTATCTACTACTGATCCTCTACTACTGATCATTATTATCTCAGAAAGTAGGAAGTTCTTAAAGAAAAATAGAGATAGTGTATACTAAAGGACTGTAACTCACATACTTGAAAATTTTGGAGAAGTTTCTTCATAATTAGACTAAGTAGTATAAACTTCTATCCAGGCAAAAGCTTAAAATAAAATATTGCATATCTAAAAATTACCCTCAGTGGATTTTCCTAGTCTTCCCTCTTAGATTCTAAGCTCTAAGAAGGCAAGGTGGTTTTTTTTGTTTTTGTTTTTGTTTTCCAACTTTTATTTTAAGTTCAGAAGTACAAGTACAGGATGTGCAGGTTTGTTACATAGGTAAACGTGTTCCATGGAGGTTTGTTATACAGATTATTTCATCACCGAGGTATTAAGCCTAGTATCCATTGGTTATTTTTCCTGATCCTCTCCCTCCTCTCATCTTCCACCCTCAGAGAGACCCCAGTGCATGTTGTTCCCCTCTATGTGTCCATGTGTTCTCATTATTTAGCTGCCACTTATAAGTGAGAACATGTGGTACTTGGTTTTCTGTTCCTGCTTTAGTTTGCTAAGGATAATGGCCTCTAGCTCCATCCATGTCGCTGCAAAGGACATGACCTCATTCCTTTATTTATAGCTGCATAGTATTCCATGATGTATATGTGCCACATTTTCTTTATCCAGTCTATTATTGATGGACATTTAGGTTGACTCCATGTCTTTGCTATTGTGACTAGTGCTCCAATGAGCATACACCTGCATGTGTCTTTATAATAGAATGAGTTATATTCCTTTGGGTATTACCCAGTAATAGGATTGCTGAGTCTAATAGTATTCCTCTCTTTAGGTCAGAGTGCTGGTTTTATCTATCCATTGCCACCAATGAGTAGAGTTTCTGGTCCCATGTATTTACTGGCTCACTAATATAAATTTAATTATATCAATATATTTTTTTCAACACAGAATTAGGAGATATTAAGCCTAGTCACCCATTTCTTCTACCAACAGCTTCCTTTTTACACTTCATTTTTTCCAGGCTATGTCAAAATCAATTTTTCAGGGTTCTAATTCAACACACAACTAATTTATGAAGTCCATTTGGATCATGACAATTTCTATTCTAGGTGGTAAGGCATTTCTTTTTTGTGTATAAACTACAGACTAATATATATTTATATATATTTAACAAAATGTAGTTAAGGGAGAAATATACATTTTCTTGTAATATCCATCAATATCATGGATAAAAAGTAGGTACATGTGAAATCTCTAGGTCTTACTTTTTTTTCTTTTTTTTGAGATGGAGTTTCACCCTGTTGCCCAGGCTGGAGTGCAGTGGCTTGGTCTCGGTTCACTGCAACCTCTACCTCCCAGGTTCATGCCGTTCTCCTGCCTCTGCCTCCCGAGTAGCTGGGACTACAGGCGCCTGCCACCACACTTGGCTAATTTTTTGTATTTTCAGTAGAGAGAGTGTTTCACCATGTTAGCCAGGATGGTCTGGATCTCCTGACCTCGTGATCCGCCCACCTCAGCCTCCCAGAATGCTGGGATTACAGGCATGAGCAACCGCGCCCAGCAGGTCTTACTTTTAATGCAGATTTAAAGCTCTACATCTTAATGATTAAATTTTAGAAGTATTTATTAGCTTGGAAAGGAATGCAGGGGAACAAAAAGTGAACAATTATAAAAGCTACATTCTACAAATGTTTTCCATATTAATAACACCTCAATAAAGTAGATATCACAGATCAAATTTTCTAAATGAATAAACAACAATTGTGAAAGACTTAGTAATTCACTCTTGAGCACATGAGAATAACTTAAAAATTTAAATTTAAATTCTGGCATAGTTCCTCATGCTTCTACCATATCAGAATGCTTTGACAAGTCAGCAGTTTTGAGCTTGGCATTGTTCTCTAGTTTTGATGGAGTGCTCTTACCTCAGGCTAGCATATGCACAATCACAAATACACTTGAAGGTACTTATGCTCCTTGAGATAAATGTCTACATAAGTTCCTATTTATTGAATAAATGAAATGCCTGAAACACATAGATGCTCTACTGATCTTTAACTTCAGGATTATATTTTGTACTAGAGGATATGTCAGGTATCTTTGTTCTAGTGTAACAAGTTCTAGACGGCATGCCACAATGAATGACACTGCTTCTTCATCTTCAGCTAAGAGAACAACTATGTTCCCTTGTCACTCTCTTCCAAATTTTTCTAATTGCACATTTGTAACTGCATCTCTAAATATCTGAGTCACAGTGAGAAGTAGCTGATACAGATAAATTACCAAGATAACCTTTCGCTGAGGTTGTTAACATGATTGATAGAAGTCATTTTTTAAGTGAGAGATCATTATTTTTTATTCATAAAACGAGATTTTCCCAACAAACCACAACAAGCTGGTTCTAACTGAGATAGAGGGAGGTCTCCGTTGAGACTGTAACTAGATAATCTTGTGTCTACATGTCAGAGAGTTTTAGTAGACAGTCCTAAAGTGAAGGAATAATGTGCAGGAGGCAAGAAATAAGGTTGTAGAGCACTGGTTTTCAGAATGGAATGTACATCAGAATCGCATGGAGGTTTTTTGTTTTGTTTTGTTTTGTTTCATAGATGGGGTCTTGCTCTGCTACCTTGGCTGGAGTGCAGTGGCATGATCAATAGCTTACTACAGCCTCGCACTCCTGGGGTTAAGTGATCCTCCCACCTCAGCCTCCTGAGTAGCTGGGACTACAGGTGCATAACAGCATGCCGGACTAATTTTTAAAGTTTTTGTAGAGACAGAGACTCCCTATGTTGCCCAGGCTAGTCTCAAACTCCCAACCTCAAATCATCTTCCTGCCTCAGGCTCCCAAAGTGCTGAGATTACAGGCTAGAGCCTCTGTGCCAGGCATATGGAGGCTTCTTAAGTCATATTGCTGGGCTCTACCTCTAGAATTTCTGACTCAGCAAGTGGACCTGAGAATTTGCATTTCTAATGAATTTCCACTTAATGCTTCTGTTACCAGTACTGTAACTGTACTCTGAGAGCCACTTCTTTAAAATAATTCCATCTAGGGAAGAATAAGAGTAAGAGGTAAGCTCCCACAGAGGAAAGGAACTATCAAAGGATGAAAGACACAACATTTTCAAAGTCATTTCTTTGGGCCTTTCTAAAGTGGTACATGTCTATCCTGATGCTTGTTTTCAATCACTCTTTTATTTCTGTGAAGAAGACTGTGACGTCTTCTTCCCTTATGAAGATTATTCATCCCTTCACCTCCCTTCCTAAAGCATTGTGTGACAACTTTACTTAAGAGAGAAATTCTGGGAAGCGCCAACCATCCCTGAGGATTCAGCACTTTTTTTTTATATGTGAAAAAGGAGAATTATAATCAGTTATATTACCCCTTTCACTTGAATTGCCAGGAAAATCAGACCAAATGTGTACCCCAATTACAGGAATTCCATAAGATATCATATATTGGTTTGTTTTGTTTTGTTTGTTTGTTTTTCTCGGTTATCCTACTTGATTTCCAAACTCCATTCTAACTTGTCATTTTGTCAGGCCTGATACTTTGCTTAAACTTACTTCATGTATTTTACATAAGCTACCCACCCAAAATCTAATGTGAAGTTCAATTAGCTTAGGCTTACCTTTAGTCAACATTCTTTTCATGTTATATGTGTGATATTCTATTAAAAAGTTATAAGGAAGTTGTCTTTGCCAAGTCAAGATCGCATGATTTCCTGAAGTCGGTTCCATTAGAAAAGTTATGGAAAGATAAAGAGATCTGGTATGTAAAAAATTGATACACAGTAATGGAATGTTTACAAGTTCCAGGGAAGCCGATTTCCTTAAAATGATGAATAGCTAAGTGCTGCCCATCTTGTGTGTGTGAAAGAGAGAGAAAGAGAGGAGCTCAGCTGAGCTAGAGAGCTGGGGTGCCAGGTGTCAAGAGTAGCTGTGTTACCGGAAAGGGATCCAGACCCCTAGAGAGGGTTCTTGGAACTCGTGCAAAGAAAGAATTCAGGGCAAGTTCATGGAGTAGTGAAAGCAAGTTTATTAATACAGTAAAGGAATTAAAGAATGGCTCCTCCATGGGCAGAACAATGTCATGGACTCTCAACTGAGAATACTTACAGTTATTTCTTGATTATATGCTAAGTAATGGGTGGATTATTCATGAGTTTTCCAGGACAGGGGTAGATAATTCTCAGAACTGAGGGCTCCTTTCCCTTTTAGACCATATAGAATAACTTCCTGACATTGTCATGGTGTTTGTAAACTCTCATGGCACTGGTGGGAGTGCCTTTTAGCATGTTAATGCATTATAATTAGCATATTAATAGCAGTGAGTACAACCAGAGGTCACTTTCATTGCCGTCTTGCTTTTGGTGGGTTTCCGCTGGCTTCTTTTTTGCATTCTGTTTTATCAGCAGGGTCTTTGTGAACTGTATCTTATGCTGATCTCCTGTCTCATCCTGTGGCTTAGGATGCCTGAACTCCTGAGAACGCAGCCCAGTAGGTCTCAGCATTATTTTACCCAAGCCCTATTCAAGATGGAGTTGCTCTGGTTCTAAGGCCTCTTACAGTTGATTCAAAGCCAAAAAATCAAAGCAGTGGTCAGAAATGGAAACACAGCTAGCTCCCTCTTGTTTCATCTCCTTTATGGAGCGGCACACCGTTAGAGGGTCAGGTGGATCAGCCCAGATGTGGGAATGGGCTCACTGCTGGGGGAACTGTGGACAAAGGCTCTTATAGTTTTATGGACCCAAGGGCTAGGGAGAGGTAGAGGAGGAAATTCTAGGGTGGAGAATTACTGAATACTGAGCCAGAGTGGAGAAATGATGTTTCAGATCAGAGAAAATGAGGCTAAGATATTAGTTGACTTGTCTATACCAGCATTGTCGGATAGAAGCAGATTTGGTTTATTGGCTCCCAGACAATAGTTTGCAATGAACACTGCACTTTCTCTGACATGTAGTGAGTCTCCTTCATTCCTGAGTTATCCCTGTATCAATGCCACACTCATTCATAGTACGTAAATGACCTTATAGAGATTGAGCCAATTCTTCTCATTCGCATTCAGAAGAGATGCTGCCAATAAGGGTATATCTATACATATATAGCCTTAAGCTTATTGGATTTGTTTGGAAATTCCAAATTTCTTGCTGATTGTGCACATGGATATAAATAATTTTTAAACGTTTTAGAATACATTGACTTCATTATGTAGCTGGTAAGTGGGAGGTTTGGACCAGAGCTGAGGAATACAATTCTGGGGCAGGTAGAGCAGGAAATAGAGTTTAAGTAGTTTTCCTTAGTTCTTGCCAAGGACTGGGTTATTCTAGAAAAAAATATATTTTATTTCATTTTATTTTTATTTTTATTTTTTTTTGAGACGGAGTCTCGCTCTGTCCCCCAGGCTGGAGCATAGTGGCCGGATCTCAGCTCACTGCAAGCTCCGCCTCCCGGGTTTACGCCATTCTCCTGCCTCAGCCTCCCGAGTAGCTGGGACTACAGGCGCCCGCCACCTCACCCGGCTAGTTTTTTGTATTTTTTTTTTAGTAGAGACGAGGTTTCACCGTGTTAGCCAGGCTGGTCTCGATCTCCTGACCTCGTGATCCGCCCGTCTCGGCCTCCCAAAGTGCTGGGATTACAGGCTTGAGCCACCGCGCCCGGCCGAAAAAAAATATATTTTAAAAAGAACAAAATCAGTACAAAAAGATGGATTTGCCATCACTACAAGGAGGATATTACCACTGAGAAGAAATATTTATAGTAAAGATTGATACAACTGTTTTTGCATGGAATGCCATAAAATATTTCATAGGTATATTGGGAAGAGAAAAATCACTTGCATTTTATGATTGAAGAAAGATGTGCTACATTATCTAGGGCTACCTGGACACTGTATTTCTCAAAACAACATAGCCTGATGAGACAAAAAAGTATTCTGACTTCTCTAGGGATATTTTTTAGCTGTACCAAACGTCCAGAGTTCCCCCAGTAGTGAGCCCAGTCCCACATCTGGGCTGATCCACCTGACCCTCTAACGGTGTGCCGCTCCATAAAGGAGATGAAACAAGAGGGAGCTAGCTGTGTTTCCATTTCTGACCACTGCTTTCATTTTTTTGGCTTTGAATCAACTGTAAGAGGCCTTAGAACCAGAGCAACTCCATCTTGAATAGGGCTTGGGTAAAATAATGCTGAGATCTACTGGGCTGCATTCTCAGGAGTTCAGGCATCCTTAGCCACAGGATGAGACAGGATATCAGCATAAGACACAGTTCACAAAGACCCTGCTGATAAAACAGAATGCAAAAAAGAAGCCAGCCAAAACCCACCAAAAGCAAGACGGCAATGAAAGTGACCTCTGGTTATACTCACTGCTATAATATGCTAATCAATGTCTATCTCTAAAATTTCTGCCTTAGGCTTGAAAGGAAAATATGATGATTATCTAAGTGGAATTCTTCAGGTTTAAATTTCCTGTTCATTGGCTGTAGGTATATGCTTTTTTGGTGCCTCCAGTAGCCATGCCCACTTATGGGAGCTACTCACCTCCAGTCCTGTAGTTTGAGAGGTGAAGCTACACCGAGCTGAAGAGGTGGGCAATCAGAACACTTCTTTTTCCTAACAATGGTTAGTTAAGGAATCATCCAATCAGAGCCAGAAACCATCAAAGCTAACATTAGGGCCCTTTCGAGAACTACAGAAAAAGACTGCTTTTCCTGTCAAAGCTGGAAGGAGCTAAAGGTGGTCCTCAAGGTAGTGATGGAAGAGTATCAGTTTGAGAAATTTTCTTACTTCTGTAGAAGTGAAGCTCGACAAAGAAGGAAAGACATTGAATGGGAAAGGAAGAGACAGGGAGACAGAAGAAGATTTTTATATAATGACTGATTCATTACATTCATTTCAACTTTAATAGTTACATTTTTAAAGTGAAGAAAATAAATCTCATTGAAACCAAAATCATAAATTTGTCTTTTCTGACTTTTATAATTAATAAAATATTGACTAATTTATTATATCTTTTAACAAGTTAATCAAAAAATTCCTCGATGTCAACTTTGTGTGACATCACATCAAACTGAAATCAGTGTCCCATTGCAATAAAAGTTACTTCAGGAAATAATTTGTTTCAATAATGTTATTTGTCAGTCCATTTTAGAAGATGTAATTGTATGATTTTTTCCTGCTTTTACATTTTCTTCATTGTTAGTGGAATATTTTCTCTCAATTAATCAAGCTGCAACATTATCAAAATTTTCACATACAGAATGGGAAATTTCCACACATCTCAATAACTATTTTGGACACTTGCAGTTAAGCACATTAAGATGCTTATTAGTGGAGAGTTGTGGAATGAGCCTCAATTAGTGAATTAGACTGTATTCATTACACTTCACCAAATGCTCATTAACAGATTGTTTGATATTTTTCCCTGCCCATGCTAGAAAGAAAAGTGCGCGGGGAGCAGGGTGGGGAGGCTGGAGAGCTAGTCTGCCTTAGCAGCATTATGGAAATGAAGTCACATTGTAATCTTTCTGCTTACAGTTGCCTGGAGTAAAGAATGCCTGTAGCCTTTATCAGTGAGACTTTGTTTGGAAGGAGGCATTAGGATGGGATAATTCTTCCATGCCACTAGGGGGACCGTCTGGCATATTTTTTATAAAGGATCTTTATTGAAGATAAAAAAGAGAGAAAGAAAGGAGAGAGAAAAAGGCAGATCTACACGACGGCAAATCAATTTCTCAGAAAAACAACTCTTCTGACAGCTCTTATTTTGGCTAAAGGACACCCAGATGGCCTCACCAAATCTTTAGGGTATGCACAGCAATTTAAATCTAGAATGCTTTAATCCAACATTCCCTAGCTTTCTCCTCCATCCAGAGACAGAATTTCATCATGAACTGCAGGCCGTCTGAGCTTCCCCACCCACTTCCTGTTTTCGTCTCATACAGGTCTTTTTCCCACTCTTTGCATGTTTAGTCCCATCTTGGTGTCTGTTTCTTGGAAGATCCAGACTAACACAATAAGGAAAGATATTTATAACAACAACAACAACAACAACAGAATCCTAGGAAGTCTCTGGAATTAACAGCACACTTTGTCTCTGAAGATGGAAATAGAAGATGGACTAAAACAGGAGGAATGTTTGCAAATCTTTTAGAAAACACCTTAATATCCAGGTCCCCCCTGCTCACTTATGTAGCCTGCACTTGCTGGTTGGAAGGTCAGAGAGTACTCAAGTTAGAGCCAGATCCTAAAAAGTCACAGATTTACCGACTGTTCCTTGCCACGGTAATGTTTTTTTTCAAGAATAAACAACAAATCCTTTTGGAAAGCTTTGCTTTTGATGAGATTCCTTTTACCCCAGAAACTTAAAGCAATTGAGTCCTATTGAATAATTATATACATTTTTATTAAATACTATACATATTGAAAGTGATGACTTTATTAATTTATATTAGTTCAAAAATTGCAAGTAACTTTTAATATCAGACATTAAATAAATGTTTGCTCATATTTAGTATTATATAATTTAAAATATTAACATTTTATATAAATATTGCATTTAATGTCATAAAATTATAAAACGAGGATTGTGGAAAATATAGAAAACAATACAATTAAAAACACATTTTAAACTTCAACAATAGTATGATATAAAATATAGTGATATATAACGTAGACTGTATTAAATACATAAACTATATACAATTTACACAATTGTCGACCCCAATATAATAATAATTGATTATTTTAATTATTAAACCTTTTAAAGCTGTTTTTAGAAATAAAAAGAAAAGAGGTGACCTCTGTAGATGCATAGAGGGATAACCAATGTTAAATTTCACAGATAACCCTATATCTATTTTATATAAACTTTCATAGTTGCCATTTTGAACATAATTCACATAAAATTTGATATCCTGCTTACAGGTAACTGAAAAGTTTTAAATATGCCTTTATGAGAAATTATTTGAAATTGTTTTTACTTCCATTAATATACATCAGCCATTACTCAGCAAAAACATCTGGAGTTGTTTCTGGTGAATGCACCACATTTTCTCTGTGTCATACAACCGCACCCCAGGCCTCAGCTAATTGCACTCATGGTATAAAGCAGACCTGAAAAGGGGGCATTCTTATTGGTCATTAGCCAGTAAGACTCATAAGGCTTTGTCTGGTATAAAACAGCGATAAGCTGGTCTGATGGGATTATTTCAGAAACTTGAATTAAGAGACAGAGAAGAAGGTTGACAGCCATAGACTATGAATGTGAAAAATCATGCTGACATAGGCAGGGAGAACACGATTGTTCATGGACCAGCTGAATTTATGGAGATTCTAAACAGAGAATAACAACCACAACAGCAGCACTGACAGCGTTAGCAGCAGCAGTACTGGTGACTACAACAATAGCAATAATAATGGCAGAGAACAATGGAGATAACCGTTTACTTATTTCCAAAAGCAGGAGTGCCCAAGTTTCAACAAGATTCCAATTTCAAGTTGCCTCAGCCACCCTGGCTTCCCAGTCCCTGTGATACACAACTCTCCCTAAAATCGTGCAGTGGCACAGCCTGCAAGGCCATACACAGCAGCCTTGTCCATAAAGAGGGAGCTTCATTTAGAGTCCCTACATCATTTCAGTAAGTTTCAGTATGTTTATGTGTCTGGAATAAAGAAAAACCCTGACTACGATACTAGCTAAACAAACATAACCGAGTTATTTATCCTGCCAAGGGTAGTAAAACCAACCTTTCTTGTGCTGAAAGGACACAAAGATAGATGTGTACCCGCCCCCCACCCGCTACACCCTTGTTCTGCTCTCTAATCTTTGCACATACCAGAGATTTCGTAAGTTCTGTGAGTACCTGGTTTTCTGCACGTACCAGAGATTTTGTTTTGCACATACCAGAGATTTTGTAAGTTCTGAGGCAAGGTCACAAGACGTGTTTAAGTAAGATAAACTCTTGCTGCCATAAACCTGCTCTCCCGCCTCAAAGTTTGAACCAAAATATCAGAAATGGCAGGAACCAATCATAGTTAGCCAAATCGCCTTGTTCAAACACTAGCCAATCATATATCTGATTTGTATAATAACTCTATGCCCACTTTTCTTAGACTATATTGTTGGAACTGAACTGTCGATTCCCTCCTGGGCAGGGGTCGCCGCGAAGGATCACCGACACGAGATTCACAGCAGAGAGTTATTTATTACTAGCGCGCTAGGGTCTCAAGCTCTAAGTTGGCCCTGGGACCCCGAGTGCTTGTTACAGGTTGTTTATATAGGCAAACACAAGTTCAAACACAGCTTAAGGCGCGAAATTCAAACAAAGCTTTAGGCGCGTGATAATTGGGTCTAGCTATGGCCTGAGCAAGGTGTCGTGTCCTAATTGGTTAGAGCAGGACCTTATGAGGTTTTTTCTTGGAGTTGCTGATTCCGGGAACTTCGAGGCAGGGTGGGACCCCCGGAATTGGCAGGGTGGGACCCCATGAGGTTGTTTCCCGGAATTGGCAGGGTGGGACCCTATCAGGGTGGGACCCTATCGAGGCAGGGTGGGACCCTATCCAGAGCCACCTGGTGTTAATTTTTTCTATATGAGGCCTAGTTTCTAAGTTTTATGAGGCCTAGTTTCATTCCCTCCTCTTTTTGTGTCAGAGGCTCAATCTTGAGCCTCTTCTTTAGTCCTGAGGGTCTGGTATTGCTGGGTCAGAACCATAGCATGTACTATGTTTAATCTATTTTTAATAAGGGTGAGTAAGCGGTTGAGTATGCATGGCCCGAAAGTCAGGATGAGCGTGAGCAGGATGAGGGGTCCTAAGATGGTGGAGATTAGGGTGCTAAGCCAAGGGGATTGGTTGTACCAATTTTCAAACCAATTTTGCTGAGATTCTCTCTCTTTTTTTCTCTTGTCTAATCTTTCTCTCAGTTTTGCCATAGAATCTTTAACTACTCCTGAATGATCTGCATAAAAACAACATTGCTCTTTCAGGGCTGCACAGAGCCCGCCCTCTTTCAGAAAGACAATTTCTAGTCCTCGTCGGTTTTGTAATACAACTTCAGACAGAGAAGTCAAGGACTCTTCAAGTTTTGTGATGGATTGTTCTATGGCTCTAAGGTCTTCATCTATGGCTACTCTAAGTTGTTGCAGATGATGGTTACCATGCACTAGGGCTGCTGTCCCGGTCCCAACTCCAGCCGCTACCCCAATTCCTAACATTACGGCGAGGGTGAGGGAGATAGGTTCTCTCTTTGGTCTAGTATGAGTTTTTTGCTCATACCGGAGATCAAAGGAGTCTCCAGAGTGATAGTATACTCGGGGAACAACTTGTACCAACACGCAATAGTGGGTGCCACTGCTAAAAACGGCTGTGGATACACAGGGGGTGAGCCCAGTGTTGCAAGCCCACCAGTCCGTCTCGGAGGGGACCAAATAGTGATTGGAGCTGGGTACTGTCAAGGTTACATTACAAAGATGCTGATGACTAGGGGGCACCTGGCCTATGCAGGTTCCTGACCCAGAAACTTCAGCCAGGGTTAGTTTTCTTTGTTGTTCCCATGCGCATCCAGTAGGATTGGCGGAGTTAGTGAAATTATTAGTGGAGGCAATGCCTTCATAGTAAGGGGGGCCTGTTGCCAGACATAGCCAGCAAGAGGATGTAAATTCTGGCTTTGTCTGGTTTAAAGCGAAGTAGGAGCCCTTTATGAGATTTAGGAGCCTGTCACCTATTCCCAGGTCAAGGGGCCCGCGGGTGACGTTTTGGGCTGAAGGTGTGTATTTAGAGGAGGTGGAGATTAGAGGCGGGGAAGTGCTTTTGGGAGCTCTTGGTTGGGGCTCTCTCGATGCAGGAACCAGGGGCTTCCCTGTTTCTGATAAAACTTGGTTTGGTCCTACTGCGACAGGGGCTGTGATAGGGTTGACTATTAATTTGATTTGGATGGGGATTCCATACAGTGGCTTTTGGTATAAATATAGGCCCCATATTAACCCGGATATCCAACGGTTATCAGATTTTGCTGCATCTTCAAACTTGATGCGGACCAGATTGCAAGTTTTTGAATATCGGGTTCTGGTGCAGCGCTGGACAAAGGACATGGTTATGTACCAGGGTTTCGTGGCCCATTTCCATTCTCCATCATTAGTAGTTATACAGGACCAACTAGCGCAAAACAGGGCATCTATTTCTCCACAAGTTTTTTTCATTTCCCCTGTCCTGAATCCGGGACAGGCATAGAACCCGTTCCGGCTTACAGACACCCTTCTAGCCTGTTTTCTCCAATATAACATTGTTCGGAGCTGAGTGGGGGAGCTCTCCTGCCCGTCTCGTTTCACGAGCGAGGGAGAGTTCCAGGTTCGAACCTGTAATAAAGATCCTTGCTGCTTAGCTTTGACTCTGGACTCTGGTGGTCTTCTTCGGGGAATAAACGGTCTGGGCATAACAGTGCTAAGGTTTAAAATGTTAAAGTGTTGCTAAGGGAGGAGACCACCCCTCATATTGTCTTATGCCCAGTTTCTGCCTCCAAAGAAAGAAGAATTAAAAACTAAAAGGCGGAAATGAAATCCACAGGTAGACAGCCTGGCGCCGCACCCTGGACCTGGTAGTTAAAGATCGACCCCTGACCTAATTGGTTCTGTTATCTATAGATTACAGACATTGTATAGAAATGCACGGTGAAAATTCCTATCTTGTTTTGTTCCAATCTAATTACCGGTGCATGCAGCCCCCAGTCACGTGCCCCCTGCTTGCTCAATCAATCATGACCCTCTCACACGCACCCCCTTGGAGTTGTGAGCCCTTAAAAGGGACGGGAATTGGTTACTCGGGGAGCTCGGCTCTTGAGACAGAAGTCTTGCCGATGCCCCCGGCCGAATAAACCGCTTCCTTCTGTAACTCGGTGTCTGAGGAGTTTTGTCTGCCGCTCGTCCTGCTACATTGCCATTGGGCTAGCTCAGGTTCTTGACTTCACCACACAAAAGAATTTGAGAGGGAGTTTAAAGTAAGAGAAGGCAAATAAGTTTATTGCAAAGCGAAAGTACACTCTGAGAGGCAGAGCGGCTGCTGAAATGGTGGGAGGACAGTCCCTAGTGCCCTAAGGGAATTCCCTTTATGGGAACTGCACATAAATATTCATAAAATACTGGGGAGGTGAAGCATGCAAAGGCAGACCTGTGGTTGGCACATGCGGTCAGCATCTACGTGATCTAACATGCGCTGCATGTATCATTAGCATATGAAATTTCCACCTAGCGTGTGTATTTTACTATTAAAATATAAAACTTTACTATTAAAATTAAAATATAAAATTTTACTATTAAAAGGCCACTATCAGCTAAACCTTGAGTCCAGCTGCGCATGTGGAACCCTGGAGAAGTCTCTCCCCTCCAAGGCAGGAATTTGTAGCTAATAGCTTTTTGGGTTTTTATGTTGATTAGCTGGAGATTAGGGAAGCTACATCATGAATAAAAGGCTTTTGTTCTCTTTTCTGGGCTGTATTTGGTATCAGAAACTTGTCACCATCAGGCAGTCTCCTGGTATCCCATAAGACTGTTTATTTTGCAAAAGAGTTAAGTGCACAAGAGTGTAACGGATGCAGAGCCCACTGCAAAAGGAGCTCTTGAGGCTTCACACAAGGGAGTAAGTCAGGATGGCCTCCTATCCTGACTTATCCTGCCTCAGAAGCACATGGAGTTATGTCAGTACAAAAGAAATGTTGATTCTCTTCCCTTCTCCGTACCACAGAATTTCTGCAAATCCTTCTGTTTACACTTTCAATTGTCCTCTTACCTTTCTTAAAGGATTCTGAGAAGCACAGTTACACTTTGGTTTCTACGCTCTTATTTCCCTTAAAAGTGTCAGTCACGTGCCCTAATGGAAACCCCAAACTCGGAAGATCAATTTTATAAAGTCCCTCATGAGCAGTTTGCTACTTAACCTGTGGCTCATGTACACTAAATTTCACAATTTGCCTTTTTTCTTTCCTCTTTCCTTTTCCAAAAGACAGACATTTTAGAGCATCTAACACCACTCCCACTGTATCCTCATTGATACATGGGGAAAAAAGAAGAGATATGATCACCACTCCCTTCCAAAATGGCTGTGATTGTCTTCAAACTGCAAGTTTATGAACACAGCCATACTTTCAATATAGTTTCTCCATCGTCCTTGAGTTGGATGCCAACTATTTTAACTTTGGTAACTGTGTGTTGTTTTCTTTTGTTTTTAAATAAGCAGTTCCCCCAATCCCCTATGGTAAAAGTAAAGATGCATTGTTAGAGTGACAGTTATAGGATTTAAGTACAGATCATATTTGTATTGTAACTTTTACTTTCCAAGAAATAAAGTCTAGGTAGAATAGTAGGAAAATTTGAAAATATAATTCTCATATGCTTGCTATTTCAGATAGACTAATTATTTACTATTATTTATATATTTATTTATAAATACATATATATCATATATTTATTCATTATTACTATGTATTTTGTCTTCTACATATTAAAACCAGTTATAGGTCTCGTACTATTCTTGTCTCCAACACACATAGCAATTATACAGTCATAAAATAAATCAATCCCTATTGTAGAGATGAAGAAATTAAGGCATAGAGAAGTCAGGGAAATTTTGGTAGAACCAGAATTTAAAATTCAATATAATTTTTTCAATTCAATAAATATGTATATAAAATTCTCTGAGTTGCAAGCATTCTGGAGAATAAAGAAAGATTATAACGTTGTTCTGATCCTCATATTCTTATAAGCCACTACAGGAAAGAGTTATGTCCCTAACTGATTGAACGTCAGACAATGCAAGATATGTAAGAGGAACATGCTCAATTTTCTTGGTGAAAAGAGAGAGTGTTTCATTATTGCAACGGCATCTTGCAACATGGAGTAGACTTTCACTGGACCAAATTTGATGTCTGGGTGAAGAGACAACATGAGCAAAAGTTCATCATTGTGAAATTTCAGGTATCCCCCAAAATAGAATTTTTTTAAAAGACAAACTTAAGGCAACATTGTTTAATTTTAAAAAGTAAGATCAAGATGATAGAGCAGTGATAAATTTGTATGCATCCAACACAGGACCTAGAAAGACGTAAAGCTAACACAACCAAGCAAAACCCTGACAGACTGGAAATGAACAAAAGCACAATTATAATGGGGGTTTTGCATACACTTCTATCAGATATTGATCGAGTAGACAAAGAATTATAAGGCTACAGATGTAAAGAAAAATATGAATAGGCTAATTTTTGAGTGGCTATAGTATGCAGGGCTTAGAAGGTCTGAAACATAAAGTAAAGCTAGGTTTTAAAAAATCAGTGCTATTCAATATTTTAGGTGTGTTACTCATAGAACCAAGAGAAGTAATGTGACCAGATCTCTTTTTAAGACATAACAGTGGCAACAATGAAGAAAAAAGAACTTTGAGATATAGTAAAACTAGAGGCATATATTAAAAAGAAAACGAGTAAGTGAATCCATATGAAAGATGTGGGGAACTCAATTAGAGGAATGGAAATGAAGCCTGAGAAAAGGAAATATATACAATATATGTGAGTTTTATCAACAAGAGGTGGTATTAAAAAAGAGAAAGTTATAATAAATATGACTCCGAAATTCCTCTACTTGATGGCATATAGCAGTGTTTCACAAAACTCACTAATGCTAAGGACTCCCTGAAGAAAGTGTCAAAAACTCGGTTTCCTGGGCCTCTAAACATAGACTAGTGAGTCAGAATCTCCAGGGGGAGTGCTGGGTGATCTAATTCTACAAGGGATTCCTTTCAGTGGGTGAGTTTAGAAACACTGAAATAAAGATACCACGAACCAATGAGAAACCAGAAGGAACAAATAGGATAGTATTTTTAACTGGTTTAATTAAGATGACATCAAGAAATCTATGGAAAGATATCTGGGATACATACGCAAAGGCATGTTTGGAACCTGAGGGAGTGTTTAGAATGAGAAATATGGATTTGAAAGTTACCTGCATGATGGTAAATGTCAAGGTTGCACGACTAGAAGTTTATAAGGAAAAGAATGTATAGACCAATATTTACAGCGCCTACAATTAAATTTCAGGAAGCATATGAATCAAAGAGATAATTAAAATAATATTATAGATGTAGGTAGAATCCTAGCCATGGGGTATTATAGAAGAAAAAAGACAAGATAATTTCAAAAGAAATACAGCAGCTAATGGTGTTAACAATGCAAAAAATAATGGTAGTAAATAAATTGAGGTGACTGAACCAGGCAATTAGAATATCTTTGAGGATCTTAGAGAGGGCAAAGTATGGTGAAAACTTGCTCATTACGAGTTCAGGGAACTATGATTACAAGAAGTAAAGACAGGAGAGGAGACAGCTTTTGCAAGGAGTTAGTCTGAGAAAAGACAGAGAGTTTGGAAGGTATCATGAGTGAGAAAGGTGTTCAAGTGAAATTGTTTTGTTATCTTCTTTTCTTTATTCAGTGTAGGAGATGCTGTGATGTGACAATCATATGCCTTTCAGGACTGAAGGACTTAGGTTCCCAGCTGCTGGAGGGGCTGCCTACAGACAGCACCCTGCCATCAGCTCTTTTCAAAATCGCCTTGACTGAAAAGAATGGCCTGGTCCAAGGTTATGCTCCTACCCACTGACAGCTCACATCCAGTGACCATTCAGCAAGTATGAATAACGGCCAAGACAACCTCAGCCAGGCTCAGGACAGCTCTGAAGGGCCATTTGGATTTTCAGGCTCCCCATTAGGATAGTTGAGGAGAGTCATCCTGCCTGGGGTCATGCCTCTGCCCATGGCAGCCTGCACCCAGTGACCAGGAGATGCATGCATATAAAACCCCAGTCACCTCACACCAAGCTTGGGGGACTCAGAAAGCCCATCCTGCTGTGGAACTGTTTGTGGAGTTGGCTGAAGTTTTTGTTGAGATTTCAACACAAACTTTCCCATTGTCTAATTCTGTGTTGCCCCTTCCTTTCCACAGGTGGTAATCCTCAGATTACTACCTGATGCACCTCCTGCGTGCTAATTTTTGCCTTGGAGTCTACCATCTGGGGTATCCAGTTTGCAACAATGAGACCTTTTCAGATTTATTAGGCTGACAAGAAAGCTATGAAGCTATGTCAAATGGCAGGTAAACTTCAGTTACTTTAAGTACGAATAACCTAAGGTGAATGAAAAAGTAACATTAGGGGTGAAGTAGAAAATACCTTGAGTGCAGAGATTTTATTTTTTCTTTCTAGAGACGTGTAAGAGATCTGAACAGACTCTTTCATTTATTTCAATCCTCATGACTGGCGGTAGAAGAGGAAAAACTGGTAGAGGGGGGAAGGATTAGACCAGTAATTTTGCTCTCATATTTTACTCGTGTCTAATATTTTCTGATAAATTATTCACTCCTTGTAACATTCCTACCAGGCATACCCCACAGTCTGCTGCCCACTCCACATGCATAGCTAAGAAGACAGGAAACATAGCCATTTTGCTGTCTAGCACATTCTCACGAATCATCATTGTACCTAACAAAAAACGGTGGTCAGTGGCTAGAAAACTAAAGAATAAATGCAAAAGATTATCACATGCACAGCTAACATCCCAAATACATTATTTGTATTTGGATATACACATTTTCTAACACAAACCTAGATGTTCACTTTACAGACCTGATCTTCTGTATTCTTTTCTTCATGATGATTACCACCATTCTTCCAAAAGTTACCCTACGTAGCTTTGATACTGTTTGGCTCTGTGTCCCCATCCAAATCTCACCTCCAACAGTAATCCCCACATGTCAAGGGAGGGATCTGTAAACCTGAAGTGTGGAGGTGGGGAGGTGATTGGATCATGGGGTCAGTTTTCCCCTTGCTGTTCCCATGATAGTGTTAGTTCTCATGAGATATGATGGCATTTCTTCGGCTTGCACTTCTCTCTCCTGCCACCGTGTGAAGCAGCTCCTTGCTTCTCGATCGCCTTCTGCGATGATTGTAAGTTTCCTGAGGCCTTCCAAGGCATGTGGAACTGTGAGTCAATTAAACCTCTTTCCTTTATAAATTACCCAGTCTCAGGTATTTCTTTACAGCAATGTGAAAACGGACAAATATACTCATCCTTGTTATTCAGACTTCTTCCCTCACCACTTTGAAGGTGTGGGCAACATATTTTGATTCTACTTTTAAATGCTTCAACAGCTGTTTCATTGTTTTTAAGAGTATGTGCAGATTTTATATGAAATGTTCTCTGTCTACTCTGTATCCACCCAGACCCATTTCTCACTACTGACAAGAGATCAGCACGTCACATGCAATAACATCAAGCAAAACACGTATCATGAAAACACTATCCTTGAGATGAAAAGGTTGTTATTATAGCAGATGTTTAAGTGTTTACTAACTGCCAGACACTGGGTCAGTATTGTATATGGATTTTCTCATATCATTTTCACAATTCTGTTATTATCTGTGTTTTGTAAATAAGATAAATAGGGCTAAAATAATTGAAGTAATTTGTCAATTCAACTCCAGCATCCATTTTCTATTTACTCTTATCTCCAAAATGGTCCAGTCCACATTACCTTCATTTTCTGCCAAAAAAAGAAAAAAAAAAATCCTTCCTCTGTCATCAAAACTTATCTCAACTGACAATTCCTCTACAAAACTGGTATGAAATCTTAAAGGAAAATGTTAATCCTCTTTTCCCCATGTTCCATTTATGCCTGTACACATCCATTTTAATAACCACATTTCATTGCCTATGTGCTTATCTACCCAGAAAGTAGATCGGCATTATCTAAAGTAGGCTTCATAGAGGTCTAGGTCTAATTATGAAGTAAAATATTATAAAACAAATGAAATGTTTGCCTGAATGCCCAATAAGGGATATACTTTCCACGAATTTGATTATGCCATGAACATTTAGGGTGTCCACTTTCCACCAACTAATAGCCTAGTATCCACTTTCCAAATAGTTTGTTTCTGCATCACTTAACTCGGTATCTGTAATGTCAAAGATGTTCCTTTAATCATTCAACATTCAAAACCACTCTGCAATAAAGTTGTGTTGCTTGGAATTGATTTCCAGAGATTTGCAGTCTTTAAGAATGTCGTGAAGAACTCTCTTGTCTTCTTTTTATCATTTCACCTGTGAATAAACTAGATATTTAAGGGGAGGATTTCATTAAGGAAAGTCACACGGGCCTGGAAATTTCGTTTTGAAATAGCACTAATTAAATTGCTTTAATCCTACTGAAGCTTTCACCCAGGCAATGCAGCTAGCTATTTCACATGAAATTTATAAGTCTGCTATTTAAATGTCATGTTTCTTTATTATTATTTATTTATATCTAATTTATTACTGGATGCATCTCTCTAGCCTCAGGGTATACGTATCTTTAAGTTTAATTAAGAAACCCGTTCTGAAGATTATCACTCCCAACCAAACATAAAAGACAAGAACATGAACACAGAAAATACACACATACACAAGCCCATACACCCTCAGTGGCTCCAACCCACCAGCAAGTTAGCATATGCAGAGGAACTAGAAAAGACACATGACAGGAACCATCTAATTAGAAGACTAAAACTTTTAATTTTTAATTTATTTCAAATTATAGAGTAGAAACTCATAAAAGAAATGCTCCATTGTATAATATGACATATGCATATGAACGTGCATTCAGATTCTTCTGCAGGCCATATTAGAATCTCCGCCACAAGTAACACACAGCTCTCCTCTGGCATCCCCGAGACTTCCTGACATAGCAATCAGCCCCAGCATTAAGCCAAATCTTCCTGCTCAAGCACTGGAAAGGGAAAAGTCATCCTACGTTTGGAGGGACAGATTATAGTATAGTTCTTTCAGGTATGGATGAAACAAAATTAATAATATTAAGTCATCTTTTTCAAGATCATGGAGGG
The DNA here is from genome assembly GCF_024542745.1 of Macaca thibetana thibetana. Taxonomy (NCBI): domain Eukaryota; kingdom Metazoa; phylum Chordata; class Mammalia; order Primates; family Cercopithecidae; genus Macaca; species Macaca thibetana. Next base: position 5,414,944 of record NC_065597.1, on the reverse strand, counting down.
CATTAAAGAAAGGCTCATTTCTTAGTCCATGTCCAACTTGGACTTGGAGTTTCATTGAAGATATCAATAATAATCACCCAATCAGCATTATCATCAACAACTCCATTCATCTATATCACATACTGGAGTTTAAAAGATCTTAAATGTCTATTATCTCACTCGGTAATAGGAACACTTATATATTTTAACCTATTTTAGAATGTGAGATGCATGAAAATATGTGTTTGAGTTTTAAGCTACATTTAAAACAGGATAATGTTAAGAACACTTCAATCTTTTTATAGTTGTCTTTTACTCCTGTTTGCAAATCCTTCATTTAACTTCACTATTCTTCACTGGCAATATACTAAGTTTTACTTAAATAGCTTTAATAGACTAGATGTGACATGAGCATAGGTCTGATCTCACAGTTGACACTCGAATTTTTTTTTAGGACATCATTGATCCATGTTTACTTCTTTAAACAGTTTCCATTTATGATCTCTTGCCAAACTTTCACCCACTGTGACCCTCCAGGGATTTCTCTTTCTGAAGAAGTGGAGGTGAGATAGAATATATGTTGAGACATGTATTTTTACATTTTATTCATAGTCAATCTCCTCTAGTTTCCTTTATACCAGGAATGATAACAACGAAGTGCCAATAGACTAAAAAAAGGACATCTGTTTTATGTGTTTTCCATCATGAGGCCATTTGAAGTGTGAGATTGTTTTTCTGAAAGATCAACACTTTAAAAATCTTTCTGATGACAAACTGTGCCTACTTCCAGATCATGTGGCAGTAAAACACTATTACATAGCTCATCACACCCAGGGTAAAGTGTCAGCTATGAAACGTTATGATTTATGTGTATATTCAACATTTGTTTTTAGAGCCAAACTGACTTCTCTCTTAATTTGTTGCTACTAAAATGATTTCTACTTAATTCTCTGTAATTATCATCCCTTAATTCTATCTAATAATGTGGTGATACAGAAAGCATTTGCTGCACTTTGTTTTTTCTGCGAAAAGCCTCATCAGTGCCCTTAATTACCTACTGACATCACTATGTTGTGGTTGTGGACTTTCACACGTTACTGTGTATAGCATGGCTCATGAAGTCTAATGAGAATAAGTTCCTTGAAATTAATCCCAATAATTAACAAACTTGCTGTCTGCTTCTCAGATGTCTAATTTGTGACACAAACTTGGCAAATGTTTTCAACTGTGGAAACAGAATTGAATTAAAGAAAACTTTTTGAGAGAAGTAGAAATTGGTCTTTAGTAGAATTTCTTTATCAAATATACAATCCATTGATGATATACCTGATTTATCAGCAGTGAAAATAAACATAAAATAATATGAACTGCTGACCAAATGATAGAGGGTTCTTGATGGTAATTTTTCTCCTCATGGAGCGTTCTTTTAAATAAATAAATAAAAAAGAACAGAAAAGAAGCGATTTTGTTTTCACCTCTCAGTCATTCCATATTCTTCTGTGAAAATACTTATTCCTATCCATTCCCAGCTACCTCCTACTTCCCAAATTACTGATTCAAACATTTTCCTAAATCGCTCCTTTTACCCAAGGCATTTGTTGACAAGACCCAAGGGTATACTAATAGGCCTTTAGTAGTATAAGTATTCATTACTTGATGGTCAAATTCACTCACTAAATAACCCTAAAATTATGTGATGATTTATGTCCAAATCCCATTCAAATCTAAAGTTTAGGTAAAAAGGTAGAATAACATTTAACCTTTTGCATTCCGGTCTCTTCTGCCTCATTTTAAATTTCTGGGATGTAGAACAGATTCTGGCATATAGTAGGTGTTTAACCATGTTGGCCGAGTAAATTAGAAGAGAAATCAATAATATTTTAAAAAACTAATTCATTCTTATCACTGAATTTATTTTTAATGGGTGATTTTTTCTGTATAAATTTCTGTATTTTACCATTTCTCCAGTAATTTGTTATTTAAATCTTTACTAAATTAAAAGTGAAAACTAAATAAATCCTCCCTGGTTGGCTTCTCCTCAAGAGGTCTCTCTTAACCCACTACTCTTTTGGATCATAATTGTATTCATTGGCAATTTTATCTGGAGTCTCTTGTTTTCCATGTAGTTTAGTTTTTTATTTTATTTTATTTATTTATTATTATTATTATTTTTGAGACAGAGTCTTGCTCTTGTCATCCAGGCTGGAATGCAGTAGCACAATCTTGGCTCACTACTGCCTCCCGGCCTCCAGCGATTCTTGCGCCTCAGTCTCCCAGGTAGCTGGAATTACAGGCATGTGCCACAATGTCCAGCTAATTTTTGTATTTTTAGTAGAGACAGGGTTTTGCCATGTTGGCCAAGCTGGTCTCGAACTCCTGACCTCAAATAATCTGCCTAACTCATTCTGTCAAAGTGCTGGGATTACAGGCGTGAGACACCACACTCAGTCATTGTTTTTCCTTTTTTACCCAGCAAAGATGTGTACCAGACCTGCTTACATCAGGAAATATGTAGTGGGGCTTAAACTTAAGAGCCCTACAGTAAAATAAATAAGAATTATCAAATGATCAGACAAAACAGATGTTTTGATAACAATGTCATATCGATTTTAACCCCCTTGTAAAGATAAAGTTATTGCCTTTGTTTACTTATTTGCATTCTGAAGCCTGAGTTTTACATGATTATTAAGAATTTGAAATTTCCTCCAAGGTCTTTATCTGTATCTTTGCTGACTGGCTTTGTATAAAAATTAGTACAGAGTGAAGTTGAAGAATATGGGTTTTACTATGAAATAGCTGTACATTTGAATCCTGGCTCCTACATGAGAGCTGTGTGACTTGCACTCAACTTTCAGCTTCTCAGATTTTGCTGAAATAAAATGAAAATACTAAGAATATTGACCTCCTGGGGAGTTTGGAAGACAGAATAATAAATTTTTACATGAAAACTGCTCAATACTTTATAGCCATTTTTAATATGAGAGTGACTAACAATAAATCATGGAAGAATAAGGAGGAAAAACAAGAGTTGTAAAGGTACACCAATCCTATGATTCACCCATATTTGAAGGGGAGAAGGAAGGGACATAGAGAATGCAAACACAGATCTTGATGCCTAAATCTTATTTTCATATTGATCAGGAAATCCCCAATTAAATCCCAGTTAATCCTAATACAGACATCCAGGACTTGATTAGACACAATGTAGACAAAAAGTGAAATGTATTGAAATATAAGATATAAACAGGGAACATTTTTTTTTCTATTATTTTTTGAGGCGGACTCTCCCTCTGTCTCCCAGGCTGGAGTGCAGTGGCACGATCTCGACTCACTGCAAGCTCCCCCTCCCAGGTTCCGGCCATTCTCCTGCCTCAGCTTCCCGAGTAGCTGGTACTACAGGTGCCCGCCACCGCGCCTGGCTAACTTTTTGTATTTTTAGTGGAGGCAGGGTTTCTCCTTGTTAGCCAGGATGGTCTCGATCTCCTGGCCTCATGATCGGCCTCCCAAAGTGCTGAGATTACAGGCATGAGCCACTGCGCCTGGCCAGCAGGGTGATTTTTTTAAAAGCATACATTAAATCATGAAACACAGACTATGTAAAACAGAAAGATAGTTTATCTGAATTTACCATGATCTGTGAAATCCCTTTAACCCGGGTTGATATTCCAGATATTCACTTAAAAGCCTATGACCTTAGGCAAGTTATCTGACATCTCAAGGCCTCAGAAGTTACTTCTAGGACGTCAGAGTAGAACATGCCTATTCCACTGAAGTATTTGAAAGCAACAAGAATGTTTCCAATTAGAAGTACGATTCTTATTTGGTAAACCAGATTCACAGCTTATTTCTGAATCAAAATTAAATCATAACTAATTCTCAAATTTCTGAAAGCCATAAAATTGTGAACAAAGTGTTTCTAAATACTTTATCTCATTTTAATAACACAAAATTATTTAACCTAGTATAGTGACTCTCAGCTGAGTGAAATTTTGCTTCACCAGGGAACTTTGGCAATGCCTGGTGAGATTTGTGGCTGTCGCACTGGGGAATACCACTGGGTTTTAGTGAGTAGAGGTCAGGGATGGTACTCAACATCCTGCAATGTACAGGACAGTTCCCAACACAGAATTATCTAGTTCAGTATGTCAATATCACAGAGGTTGACAGATTCTGATTTAGAAGAACAGGAATCTTCTGAATACTTGGTTATTTGCAATAAAATATATTGACATTGCTTTTATTTTCACCTATGTTTTTGCTCTGGTGTCAACCTACCAGTGAAACAGAAATTTTATTCCTGTGGGTCACTTGTCTGAACTAATGTTATCATTTATTTGGGAATGTTTTGCTGACGGGCTACTATATATCTGTGATACTTAATTTTATGTGTCGACTCGACTGTGCCACAGGATGCCCAGGTTATTTCTGGATGTGACTCTGAGAGTGTTCCTAGATAACACTAGCATTTGAATTGGTGGACTCAGTAAAGTAGATTGCTCTACCCAGCATAAGTGGGCCTCATCCCATCTATTTTAGGGCATAAATAGAACAAAAAGGCAAAGGAAAGGAGAATTAACCCTTTTTAAAAACTTTCTGCCTGCCTCTTAGCTGGGACATTGGTCTCCTGCCCTCAGGCTAGGATTTACATCATTGGCTCTTGGTTCTCAGACCTTCAGACTCAGACTGGAATTAAACCACCAGCTGTCCTTGGGCTTCAGCTTACCAATACCACTGTAAAGAAATACATGAGACTGGGTAATTTATAAAGAAAAGAGGTTGAATTGGCTCGTGGTTCTACAGGCTGTACAGGAAGCATGATGCTGGCATCTGCCCAGCTTCTGGGAGGTCTCAGGAAACTTTCAGTCATGGCAGAAGATGAAGGAGAAGCAGGCACGTCTTACATGGCCGCAGCAGGAGCAAGATAGAGAGAGGGGAGCAGGGTATGTCCTAAACATTTTTGAACAACCAGATCTCACGATAACTCACTCATTCACTTTCATAAGAACAGCACCTAGGGAATGGTGCTGAACCATTAATGAGAAATTGCCCCTATGGTATAATCACTCCCCACCTGGTCCCATCTCCAGCACTGGGGATTGCAATTCGACTTGAGATTGGGTGGGGACACAGATCCAAAACATATGATCCTCCATAATTACCATATGGTAATAGCAGTATATATGTTATTATAAGTGAGGAATACCCCTTCCTTCCCATCTTTTTATACATATATGGTAATAGCAGTATATATATGTGTGTGTGTACATATATATAATATATATATTACCCAAATTACATATATATGTACACACACACATTATTAATTATATTTCTCTGGAGAATCTTAACAAATACAATATCCATGAACAAATAACTAAAATAGTAGGACCATCTAAATTCTACCATTATAGAATATTTTAAATAAAGAGCTATTGTTTTGTATCCTTCATATTAATTAATTCATTAATTATGAAAATAAAATTTATTGAGTACCTGCTAAGTTCAAGAAACTACCTTCTTTACATATTTTAATCCCAGTACTTATCAAGGGGTAGGGAGCAGAAGATCAGAAAATCTCAAATCCTGGAATTTATAAAGGACTATTTTTTGAGTACCCTGGACCTGCCAGGATACTACTACCTGGAGTTCTGCCTTATCACAGGCAGTTTTCCTTTCTCATCAGATCCTTTGGGTCCTTTCTGTATATCTTGCATTGTTGTTTATATGATTGAACCTGCCAGTGCTACTCCGATCCTAGGCATCTTTCTCAAATCTCTGTGTCCATCAGAAAGTGCCTTCTAACACTGACTGAAACTGAGACTGACCATTTACTTCTACCCTGCAGTAGCCATCCACAGTAGGAATGTAACCAGAGAATGCTGGATTCAAGGCTCCAACTCCTAAGGCTGGGTTGTGACCACCCACCTTTTACTGTCCCCCACTGATGCAGGATTTTTGCTCTTTAGCTCAGCTAGGTCCAGGTTCTTGTCTCATAACCAGGAAAAGTTAGGCACGTGGACACCAAAGAGTGAGTGGAGTAGAATGTATGAAGTGAAAGGAAAGCTCTCAACAAAGAGAGGGGTCCTGAATAAGCAGACTGCCAGATGCCCCCTTCGCAGTTGAATACCAGGGCATAAGGTGCAAATTCCTGGTGTCTCCACCTGTCCTTCCAGTGTGTGCGTGGGCCCTCAGACTGAGCTGCTCCATATTTATGTATTTCCCTTACTGTGCATGTGTTAAGGAACAGAATTTTCTACTGTGGGCATGTTTAGGCAAGACCCCTGTGCAAGTTCCCTTATCTGCACAAAACATCTGGTGTAAGCACTTGTGGGGCGAGTCAGAGGTTCTCTGAGGACCCCTCCCTTACTGTCTGCCTAAAGCAAGCTCACTAACTCCTTTCACCACAGCATGACACTCTGCTCTCTGTAGACTGTGTTCCAAACTGTGGCAAAAATGGTTATCATAAGATTGACACACCTTCTCATCCATTCTGAATTGTGTTCAGTGAAGAAATGTTGAGATTTTACAGAAACGTGACACACAGGTTTTTGTGATTTGTGAGGGTATTCATATCAAATGAGGGAATGACAGTAGGAGAACTGCCACTCTTTTTTAAAGCCCAGCTTTGTGAGAATACAAAGGAAGGCATTCTGGACTCTTTCTGAGGAGGCAAAGAAAGGCAATAAGTAAGCACCAAGCTGAGGTGAGAAGGTAATAAATAGATTTCTAGTAGATAGAAGGAAGGGCCTTCTGGGTAGAGGAAATAGCATGTGTGCAGATGCACAAAACTTAAGCAAAAAGTACAAGCAGATTGGCAAGGTATCCAATATTGTCAGAGGGCAATAGATGTCAGCCAGTTCAGCAAAAGGTAGGACTGGAAATACAGGGAGGAGACCAATTCTGAATGGACTCAGAGATTTGGTTTCATCCTGAACAGAGAATAATGGCATGAGTTTTCAAAACAGAGTTTATGGCATACAATTGCATTTTATTAAAAAAAAAACTATCTGATATTTTTATTAAGAAGGATGGATTTAAAAAGGAAGGTAAAGCTAGAAGCCAGACCAGTGAGTTGGAGCGGTAGAGAGAGGGTGGGGAGGGAATACCAACCACAAAAATCCTGAGAAGTTTTAACCCAGGATTCTTAGCAGAAAAAAAATTAACAAGTATGAGATAGATAAGTTTAAAATAATTGATTGGGTATTCTGGTTTTCTTAGTGTGTCTGAGGGGTTAGATTTTGACATGAGTGTTTTAAAAAACATTTATAATATTCATTGATGTAATTGTCAAATCTCTGATACAAACGATGATATTTTCCCATGTTTTTGTTTTAAAACTATTAACAGATTTTGCTCAAAAGCTATTTGAGACTTTACCAGGTCTTCTCTTCAGAGATGGTCAGTGATTCCAGGAGTGACCATAGAAAGGAAAAAATATGATGACTTATCAGCATTTTGGCAAAGAAAGACAACATTGATTAAATTCTCGCAGTTGAATAGAATATTAACAAAACCTCTCTGGCTCATTTGGAGAGGATGAAATTAATTCACGAAGGAGAGGGTAGCTGTAGGCAAGATTCCATGGACAAAGAGACAAAATGCAGAGTATGGCTTAAAAAAATTAACTAGTGAATGGGATGTTAACCTCCAACTGGGGAAGTAATTGTATTATAATGGTGATGGAAAAAGAAAACTATCAACCAAAGAAATGAACCTGAACTGAAATGTTTCTAAATGGCAAGTAAGTTTGGTTACCTTTTGGTTTGTATATGCTTCATTTTTGCACCACTGCCCTGTGTTCTATCATCTCAGCCGCAACTGGAAATGGGAATTCTGCAATATTTGGCCTTGACACCTATTCAAGTTTTGTCCGTGGACAACTTACTTACACGTGCCCAAACCAGGATTCCACTGCAGCGGAATTCCCACCTCCCATGGTGGTTTCAAATCTAGGTACCTCACTTGGTGGATTCAAGGATCAAAGGAGACCACTTTTAATTACCTTGAATGGTGCCTGGTACCTTGCAGGTGTTTTCAAAGTCTGATTTCTTTTCTACCATTCTGAGCTACTGCAAGTTGAACTTTATTAATGCATCTGAGAGAAACAAGAAAGATTTTGACACGCAGCAAGTTAAGGAAACTTCTAGGCACTGAAGTTCAGTGACTTCACAGGAATAGTGATAAGAAATATGTAATATCAGTACTCTGCCTCACAAGTTTTGTGTTTTGTCACGATTAAAGCACAAGATGAACTGAGTGTCAGGGGCTTCCTGAGGGACGTGCCTATGAGTACCACTATTTAGGGGAGGTTCTGATGCCATGAGCTTCAGGATGGTTTATTGAGATCACATATTATATTTTGAGTATAAGTGTATGGATATTTACTCTCCCTATACATGAAGGTAGCTAAGTCCTTGTGTCCTCTTGCTATAACGTGATTTGTGTTTCAGGGTTTAAAGTAGATGAAACTAGGCCGGGCGCGGTGGCTCATGCCTGTAATCCCAGCACTTTGGGAGGCCGAGGTGGGCAGATCACAAGGTCAGGAGATCGAGACCACGGTGAAACCCCGTCTCTACTAAAAATACAAAAAATTAGCGGGGCACGGTGGCGGGCGCCTGTAGTCCCAGCTACACAGGAGGCTGAGGCAGGAGAATGGCGTGAACCCGGGAGGCGGAGCTTGCAGTGAGCCGGCATCGCGCCACTGCACTCTAGCCTGGGCGACAGAGTGAGACTCTGTCTCAAAAAATAAATAAATAAATAAAAATAAAGTAGATGAAACTTGCAAATAGAACTGAATTTCTCACATATGGTTTTGTTTGTTTTGAGAAAATTATGCTGGTGTATCCTATATAGTAAGGTGAAAGAGGTATGTTATTTTTGTTTTTCTGTTTTTTTAAGTATACTTTATTTAGAGAGTGGCTTTAGTTTACAGCAACATTAAGCAGAAGGTACATAGCATTTCTATAATCCCCCGATGCCCCGCCTCACCCTCCCTACTACCAACATCATCCTTCATCATTGTGGTACATTTGTTAAAACCAATGACCCTACATTGACAAGTAATCATGTTTTTAAAAAGCAGAATTTTCTATTAGCATTTTTTATTTTGTTGTACAGCTTTAGAAATTTGAGTCTATGTATAGATTCATGTAACAACCATCAAAATCTAGATACAGGATAACCCCTAAATAACTCCTCCATTCCATTTCTTTATAAACATGGCATCCCCTGGCCAATAAATCCTGGAAACCACCTATTTATTCTCTAGTACAACAGTTTTGTCTTTTCAAGATTGTCACATAAATGAAATCATAAAGTATAAAATTTCTTGAGATTGGAATATGTCACTTGCAATGCCTTTGAGATTTATGTGCATTTTTGTGTGCATCAAAGCATATGTCACTGGTGACTGGTGTGGACAGAAGATTCATTAATATTGCTGAGTAGTATTCCATTGTGTGGATGTACCACAGTTTGCTTATTCACGCATTGAAGAATATTTGGGATATTTTCAGATTGGGACAATTGAATAGGGCTGCTGTAGGCATTGGTGTACAAGTTTCTGTGTGAACCTGTTTTTATTTCTCTAGGGTAAACACTGTCGTGTGTAATCTCTAGGTCCTATGGGATTGTGCGTTCTTAACTGTTAAGATACTGATAACCCTTCCAGAGGGCTGGTATTATTTTGCATTCCCAACAACCACATATGAGAATTCCTGTTACTCTTCATCCTCATTACCACTTGGTATTTTCAGATTTTCATTGGTTTGCTTGTGTTTGTTTTTAGTCATTCCAACAGATGTGTAGTGGTGCCCATAATGCTTTCAATTTGTATTACTTTAATGGGTAATGATGTTGGAAATTATTTTATGTGCTTATGTTTTATCTATGTATGCTCTTTGCTGAAGTGCATATTCAAGTTTTTTAAATCTATGTTTATTTTGACTTCTTGGAGAACTGACTCTTTTATCATTATGTAATATCCCTCTTTATCTATTTAGCCATTCTCTGACTGTTAATTAGAGTGTTAGATCATTTGTATTTGATTACCACATGTGCAGACTTAGATTTACCCCTTTATTATTTGTTTTCTAGTTCTTACCTCTGTTTTCCTTTCCCTGCCTTCTTTTGGGTTTCTTGGACTTCTCCAAGATTGCCCTAGGGATGGTGGTTTGGGGCTCAGCAAAAGACTCACAAACTTCTCCTATCAATCATGTCTGGGAAGGTGAAGACTTCCCTATCTCCTGGGAGGGTGAAGAAATGAATGACTTTTGGTACATTTTCAGAGACCAAATTGTAGATCAGTGGTCTCCCAGAATCAATAAGATCCCTATTATTTAAGAGCATGAAATCTGAAGAAACCTGTATCATTGGAAAATATGCTCAATATACTTTGGCTCTGTGTCCACACACAAATCTCAGATTGAAATATGATCCCTAATGTTGGAGGTGGGGCCTGGTGGGAGGTGAATGGATCATGGGGGCAGATTTCTCGTGAACGATTTAGTACCATCCCCTTCGTGGCGTCCTCATTATTGTTCAAGATCTGCTAGCTTAAAAGTGTGTAGCATCTTCCTACTTGCTTTCTTGCTCCTGTTGTCACCATGTAAGACGTTCCTGCTCCCTCTTTGCCTTCTGCCATGACTGTAAGTTTCCTGAGGTCTCCCTAGAAGCCAGGCAGATGGCAGCATCATGCTCCCTGTACAGCCTGAAGAACCAGGATCCAATTAAACCTCTTTTTAAATAAATTTTCCAGTGTCCGGTTTTTTTTTATAGCAATGCAAGAACAGCCTGATACAAAGCTATTCCGGATCATGAGCATATGTCGGTGGTGCCTGGTGAGGACAGAGATTCGGGGTATTTCATAAATATTCTGTATAAGACCCCTGTGTTGGTCCTTCAGATGACTCCAGGAAGAGACAACAATGACTAGGATTTAATTTTCTGCCAGCTACATACATTTCTGGTTTAAACAAAAATCTCCTACTCTTTTTCGGTAAAAAAAAAAAAAAAATATATGTATATATATATATATATATATATCTGATGAAAGAATTTAAAGAGAATATTACTCTTTTGTCTCTTATCTGGAAATAATTGTTCTGGCAATAAATTGTATCATTGTGATAATAATATTTGTTAAGAGATATTATTGTACTTTTTAAAATGATTGACACAGTTCTCAAATTCTTAAAAATTTTTTCCTGTTTTTTTTTTTTTTTTTTTTTTTTTAACCTCAGTTCAATTTAATTGTTCAATTAAGAAACCTTTACAAAACTTCTAATTTGCACCAAGGGCTTTAACAAGTATAAAAAATAGACATAAATATATCCATACTTTCATAGCATTTACTAACGGAGAAACATATTTATTCACTGTATTTTATCACCTGTGAGTAGAAGTGCTGATCATCTCAAATAAGCTTTGATAAAAGTGGAATTCATGGCTCATGGTCAAGGGAACTTTGAAGAATTGACCTTGTTTAAAACGCTAGTGGTTTAAGTGGGGGGAAAATAGGTCATGGCTCTTCCCCCCGCTAATGTCTTGATGCTCCTTTGCTCTGTGGTACATCATTTTCAAAAACTCATCATTTTCTTGGGAGGAATTACAGGCAATGACAGCATTAGCATCACATGGTTCTTTAAATGGTAACTGAATGATAAAAAGAGAGCTTTTCCAAAAAGGTACTGAGAGGACTCAAATTGACCCAAATTAAGTCAGATAGCTATCCCTGGAATTAGAGAAAGCTGAATGGAAAAGGCATGCTTCCCCAATGAAAGAAATGCTTGTCATAAACTGGTGAAAACAAAATGTATTGCAGACTCACTTTAAATATTGGAGTGCATTGTGGCCATGATCATTAATAATCCTAAAGAAATTTTCAAAAGAATTTCCCACCTACATATAACAATATCGCCAAAGAAAAGACAATTATTTATGGTAATGAATAAACACACATTCATTACTACTCAATAGTGTACTCAAATGAATACTAATTCCAGAAATTAAAATTACATTGTTTTTAGATACATCTGCACTCAGTGATGAACATCAACACTCTCATTTCGGTTTTCATAGTTATTGCTTTGGCCCAGTTTAGCTGATTTAAAAAAATAAAAAATATATATAAACAAGAGAGTTTTACTTAGGAACATGATTTTAACAAACCATCTTTCAAACATAAGCTCATATTACACAGAGCAATAAGGAATAATGTGAATGTCAAAAGTGAAGTGATTTTTTACAAATATATTAGGGAGTGGACTGGATTAATGCAATGCATTATGTGCAGAGTGATGAGCCATTTCTTTCCAGAAATGGTATTTTCTTACTTAATGTTATCATCTTGTGAGGATGTCTGTTTAAGATGATCAATAGGTAAATTTTTATATGGGATGTGTAAACATTCAAAAGTCCTGAGCTTTTAAAATATAATGCCAGTTGGTCAAATAAGAAAAAAGAAACTATTTTACTCTTTCATACATATGTCTATGGGACATAGGAAAAACACACACACACACACAATTCTAAATAGAAAAGAGAGAATGCAGGAACAAATTTTGTAATATTTTAGTAAATAGATGTTTTATAATCCATGAACAAGAAAGCAAACAATATTTTCTGTTCTGAAACATACGCATAAAACTGATGAATGGTTATCAAATATTATCTATTAACATAATTTGGAATAAATAGATCTATGAACTAAAAAACAAACCTGTGGTTTCCTAAAAGTATGAGCAATGGAGAAGGAGGTGAAGGAGGTATGAATTATTGTTGGCGTGAGTGAAGCATATAACAAAGTGGTCAGTTCTTGGTATTAATTTATACTTTTAAAGCTTTATTTAGGATATGTGACTCATATATGTATACAGTCATGCATTTGTTTTTGTTTACTTGCAAATATTTAAGCACCTCTTACCTGCTAGGCACTGCACTGATTGTTGAAGATTAACAGAGACCAAAGTCTTACCCTCATATATCGTATTACAAATGTATATTTGTATATATATATATTTTTTTTTTTGGGATAGAGTCTCACTCTGTCGCCAGGCTGGATTGCAGTGTTGCAGTCTTGGCTCACTGCAACCTCCACCTGCCGGGTTCAAGCAAATCCCCTGCCTCAGCCTCCCAAGTAGCTGGGACTACAGACATGTCCCACCATGTCTGGCTAATTTTTTCTTTTTCTTTTTTTTGTATTTCAATAGAGATGGGGTTTCACCATGTTGGCCGGAATGGACTCGATCTCCTGACCTCGTGATCTGCCCACTTCGGCCTCCCAAAGTGCTGCAATTACAGGCGTGAGTCACCACGCCCGGCCAATATATTTGTAAATTTTAAAGAACATTTTGCATTTTGTTTTCTAGCAAAAAGATGTGACAGATTCTCAAGAATCTATTCTTAACTTTCTTTGCTCATTGTGTACCTGAAGCAAGTTAAACAAGATGTCTCCTAATTAGTCACTATTAATTATCTGAAGGAAATTAAAGAGTTTTGATATGTTATTCTAGGAAAGCATTCAAAAATCTCTCAAAAACTCATAAAACTTAAGCTTGTGAAGGGATGGCAGCATCATATTTTTGTATGGTGCTCACTCACTTCTATGTCTATTATGACCTGAATAGCCTAGCCTGTACACTTACATTATTTCACTTCCTTTTGTTGGTTAATGAATGTTTCAGCATATCTGTAAACCTCTTGCTCTTTGTTAAATTTCAGGTAAGTAAACAAGTTAATTGTAATATAATTAGTAGGCCTTTATATCTTTAAAATATCTGTATCACTATGAATATTGATATACCTATTGTTCTCTTCTACTCTTTCTGCATCACTATGAATATTGATATACCTATTGTTCTCTTCTACTCTTTCTCTATGTGTAAGTATATGTGGAAGGGAGAGGCCTGTGTTATCATCAGATACTTTATATGTATGAGATAATTTTTATCTACATATATCCATGATCTTAATTACAGCCTCACACTATTCCTTTGAGCATTGACTGTTGTCAAAATCTCACCCAACTCTACTTAGCTAGAGAGTTGTAGAGCAGGGATTAAACCCCACCTCTGACTAGCAGCCCGTGATTCTCCAGCTCTACTACACTGAGACACGTTAAGTGAAGCAATTAATAAAAGATTTACCATGGGCCCCTGGAACTAGACAACCATACAGAAAACAGATACAGAGCAGATCCATCCTCACTCTTGCAAGCCTCTGTTGGCTGAGATGCTCATATTTTCTGTTGAGATATGATGTACACGTATGCTCTCTATTTTTTTACTGATAACCTTAGACTTCATGGTTATTTTTATGTTATGTTGAAGTTTATTATTTATATAGAAAAGTGTATCTGTGAAATATCTGCAAATGAATAAGATCTGCACAAAATTAAGACAATTTGTATCCAATATATAGATCAAGAAACAAAACTATTACTAGCCCTCCATAAGAATTCTTCCTGTTCTCTTCTATCGTGTTTTGCAACCCCCAGAATAGGCATTGTCTGACTTCGAACAGCCTAGGTTAGTTTTGCCAGCTTGTGTATTTTAGGTAACGAGAATCATGTAGTATCTGACTTCTTTCTCTTAACATGATGTTTTCAGGAATCATCTTATTGTGGTGTAATTGTACAATATTTATATTTATTGTCGTGTTATATTCAACTGGAAATATATACATCTTAGGTAATTTATCCAGTCTCCAGTTGATGGGCATTTTGGTAATTCCCAACTTTAGCTATTATGAAGTGTTGCTATGAACATTCTTGTACATATTTTAAAATAAATGTATCTTCACGTTTCCACCGGGTGTACACCAAGGAGTTGAATTTCTATGTCACAGAACGAGCTTATGTTAAGTTTTAGTAGAGGCTGCAAATTACTGTCTTTGAAATTGACCTTTATCGTGAAAAGAGTGATCACATTTTTCAGCCTTTTCTTCCTGTTTTGAATGTAATGCCTTTTTTCTAACATCCTCCCTCTCAATTGTATACAATTCATTTCCTGCTTTGCCAAGTTCATAGTTCTGGGCTTTCAAAAGGTTTCAGCCTCATTAAATTCCACATCATTGAGTATCTTGCTGATAACACTTTGGTTTTATGTATACATAAAGAATTTGCCCTCGCTCCACAAAACGGGTGAATAAGGAAGGCATTGTATGGCTGAACAAAATAATAAGACCAGAAAAATCCTGTATGTTGATTTACAATTGTTTGCTTTTTCAATAATATCCATTTATTCCCAGAATCCCCTGCACCTTTATTATTTTTTTGGTGGTAGGGAGTCACTAAGCCTCAGAGGGAGTCCAGCATGCTAGGTAAACCACAAAATTGCGTGTTGCATTATGTCTCTACAGACTAGGAAAACTCCGTAAATATCAGCTACTTGAGTCTTCCTGCAATTGAACTTGAAAAAAAAAATGTGCCTGAAAACATGCAGTGAGGGAGGGGCAGCTGGTAGGAAGTCACCTTTTATCATGTTGGAGGAAAGACTACCTCTTGGCAGACAGGTAAAAGCATTGTGAGTAAATTTTAAACCAGTAAACTGCAAACACAGTAAATTGTAATTCACATTGTTTTACATTTTCACTTCCTTTTATTCATATTTTAAGAATTAAAAACAAATACAATTAAACTTTACAACTTGACTTAGAGCTATCTTATAAAAAGACAGAGTAAAGTTGTGTACTATATATTTATATATAAATATATAGATACTATATGTTTATATATAAATATATAGTATATATAATATGTGTTATATAATATATGTACTATAGATACTATATACTATATATTTATATATAATATATAATATGTATCATAATATATAATAATAATATATATTAATATAATAATTATATATAATATATATTACATATTAATAAATAACAATATAAAATAATTTTTATTTATTAATATAAGTACATTTTATTTATATTAATAAATGCATATAAAATATATTTATATATTAATAAATAATAAATAATATATTATTTATATATTATACATAGTTATATATAAATATATGAATATATTTATGTATAAATATGTAAGATATAATATATAATATATATTTATACATAATATATAATTATATAATATATTATATTTATATATATAATATATTTATATATACAATTTCATATGTATTTTAAATAATATATATTTATACATTAATATATAAATATACTATATATTAATAT
Organism: Macaca thibetana thibetana; assembly: GCF_024542745.1. NCBI lineage: Eukaryota > Metazoa > Chordata > Mammalia > Primates > Cercopithecidae > Macaca > Macaca thibetana. The sequence goes on along the minus strand of NC_065597.1, from coordinate 5,398,759 downwards.
ACTATAATTAATATATAATATTTATATATTATATATATTATATATTATATATTACATATATTATATATTATATATTATTAATATATATTATATATACTATATATTAATATATAAATATATATATTTTAAATCTATAAATACTATATAATATATAGTATATATACTATATATATTTATATAGCATTTATATATACTATATATATATAAATACGTGTGTGTGTGTTTGTGTGTGTGTGTGTATATATATATATATATTTTTTTGAGACCGAGTCTTGCTTTGTGGCCAGGCTGGAGTGCAGAGTAAGTGTTATATAAGAATGTGATGTGTTGTATGTTCTATATTATTATTTTATGTTTTGTCATTATTATTCATTCTATTATTTATATTTTTTGAAGCACAGCAACTATAGCAGGAGGCAACCCTTTCTTGGGACATAGAGATTATCTCCCCTCCATAATGAAACAGGAGAGTTCCCTAACCTCCCTTGCAGGACCTGCAATAGGGATGTGGCTCGTCTGTTCGGTCACCACCACTGCTCAAACCCCTTACAGGAGGGGCAGCACACAGACAAAGAGGTGCAGGAGCCCAAGTGGGTGTATGTTACAGTGAGCTCTTTTAGCCTTGCTGTCTGCCAACAGCTTTGAGTGTTAACCAGCTCAGTGGACCCTCTGCCTTTTTGCAAGGGCAGAGGGCCAGTGTGACAGCTTCTTGTATCCTGAGCTCTTGTCCAGCATCCCAGAAGAATTCGGGAACTTACACACTTGAAGGTTGGTGAATGCGGGGTTTTACTGGGTGGTGGAGGTGGCTCTCAGCAGGATGGATGGGGAGCTGGACAGGGGGTGGAGTGGGAAAATGATCTTCACCTGGAGTTTGGCCATCTTTCAGCCGATTCTCTGTCCACAGCTGAACTCCTCCTGGCATTCCTTCTCTTCTCTCCTTCTCTGCCAGACGTTCTGCCATTTGTCTGCTCCTCTGCTCGTCTCTTTATTTCCTTCTGGATCCTGGGGTCTGGGGTTTATATGGGTACAGGATAGTAGGGTGTGGTGGGACAAAAGGCAACTTTTTGGGCACAAAAATAGGAATGCCTGTTCCCATTTAGGGCCGTGGATATCCAGGCTTGAGGGTGGGGCCTTGGCTGAGGAACTGCCCTCTTCTACCCAGTATTTCCCTGTCTCCTGTCTGTATCAATAGGAGTGAGCCAAAGAAATAGCAGTCACAGTCTGAAGTCTTATACCATCCTTTCTTTCCAAAACCAAGATTTGGGCAAGTATGACATTGGAATGACTTTGATTGTAGCTATAGTTCTGTTTTAACCACTGTTGTCTATCATACTCAATTAATCAAATTATCCCACAGAAATGTATAATAATAGTGCGAAAAAAGTATTCGAGCAACTTCTATGAGCTGAACGCATTGCAAAATATTTTACATTAAATATTTCAGCTCTCACCATGAATTTGCAATTTTTTTTTTTCATTTCTCAGATGAGAAGTTTGGCAAATGCAGAGATTAAAAATTGGTCAAAGCATTTGAGATCAATATACATTGCTGCATGTACCAGTAGTTTGTCTGCTGAGTATTATTCTATTGGATATAGAAGAGTTAGTTTCTATATTCACCACTTGATATTTTGTTTGTTTCTAGTACAGGCCAATTATGAATAACACAGCTATAAAAATTCAAATACAGGTTTTTGTGTGAACACGGCTTTTCATTTTACTTGAATATGCATTATAATAAGAGAAAGAAGCTAAACTCAAAAGGCTACCTATGATTTAATTTAAATGATGCCTTGGAAAAGGAAAAACTAGAGATGGAAAACAGATCAGTGGTTACCAGGGTACAGGAGAGGCATTTGACTACAAAGGGGCAGCAAAGATAATATTTTGAGGTGATGGGAATATTGTATTTCTTGATTAGATTGTTGTGGTATTAAAACACACTATGCATTTGCCAAAATTCATAGAACTCAACAATAAAATGATTGAGTTTTACTATATGCAAATTAAAATAAATAAATAAATAAAGACTTTGCTGAAGGACACACTACTAGAAAATGGCAGAGCCAGAAGCAAACTCAGGGAGATCTCTCTCTATAGCCCATGCTCATTTCACCATGAGTACAGTCCTCTGTCAAATATTTGTTGCCCTATTAGGAATTATTGGGGCCAGGCGCAGTGGCTCAAGCCTGTAATCCCAGCACTTTGGGAGGCCGAGACGGGTGGATCACGAGGTCAGGAGATCGAGACCATCCTGGCTAACACGGTGAAACCCCGTCTCTACTAAGAAATACAAAAAAACTAGCCCGGCGAGGTGGCGGGCGCCTGTAGTCCCAGCTACTCGGGAGGCTGAGGCTGGAGAATGGCGTGAACCCGGGAGGCGGAGCTTGCAGTGAGCTGAGATCCGGCCACTGCACTCCAGCCTGGGCGACAGAGCGAGACTCCGTCTCAAAAAAAAAAAAAAAAAAAAAAAAAAAGGAATTATTATCTCTGGGCATGATGGCGTGTGCCTCTAGTCCCAGTTATTTAGGAAGCTGAAGCAGAAGGATGGCAGGAGCCTAGGAGTTTGTGTCTGGTGTGTCCTACAATCGCACTTATGAAATAGCCACTGCATTCCTGCCTGGGCAACATAGAAAGGTACCATCAAAAAACGTTTTTTTTTCAAATAATTATTTCCAAATGAGTTACTATTAGAAGGTTCTTCTATTTGTATTCTAATGTCCAAAAGAAAAATATTCTACCTTCTAAACCATCAGATAGGAGATACCTTAATAAAAACATTATATTCTCATTGTGTAAATTCAATGTAAGGGGCATCTGGGGTGCTACTTGTTTTCAACAGGGAATTGAACAAATTAATACTTTGAATGTGTTACTTTTTTTCAGAATCAGAACATTTTTAACATTTAAAAATATTAATCAAATCTATTCTAGTATTCCCATCTGTTCCTCACATCAGAGTTTCTTTAAGATAGTAATTATAGCTCTAATTCTATAATGGTTTTCTTTCCAAGAATACAGGTTGATGTATGCACCATCTCTTCTTCTAGTCAGTTAATCAATAAGCATGCACAGGCAGTAATCGTGATGAAGAGTTCCGTTAATACTAAGAAAGCTAATGGTCCTTTTCATCAAGTGCTGATTAATCAGAAAATATTTTTCCCATAATTGATAACTATTTTTATATTTCCTTAGAGATTTACTGAAATTAACAGGTTGAATTTTCTCTACTACTTTGAACAGCAATTTAGAAACCTAAATAATAAAAACGTGGAATCAGAATGTAGCAATGTTTTCTATCATAAATTGTTTAGCAAATGAACATGCAGATTATTCCAGGCTCACATTGCTTACTTGGATATTTAAAACCACTTAAAAATTCACTACTTACAAATCTATAAATATATTAAACTCTCAAAGAACCTGCAATATTAATTGTTGACTGGGGATTTCATCAGGCAAACAAATTATTCAGACAGAATAATGTGTGTCCTTGTTTGCTGTATTTCCCCAGGAGGTAAAGCAATAAATTCCAAATCTTAAAGTCACCAAATTTATTTATCTTCTGGAATGAGTACTTTTTTTTCTGTTCCACAGTGAAACCAAATGAACCCTGCAATAATAAAGTGCTTTGAAATTCATTGTTTTAAATGAGAGAAAATTCTTTTCTGACTAGAGTTTGGATATTATGGTACAAAAATATTGAAAGGGCCTTTTTCTCAATGATTTATGCTTAGATGCCAAAATATTTGAGTAAGAACATGCTGGAAGGAGAAAACAAATATTGTCATCTTTTGAAGATCTGCTGTGGAAAATATCATGGGTTTGTAATCAAGTCATTTATTCATCCTTTCTAAAGATGTTTGTTGAGCACACATTGCATACAGGATACATTTAAAAGAGTCAAAATTCACTGAGACAACATGAAATCAGAAATGCCAAGAGACAGAGAACTTCGGCCAGGTTGTCTCCAGATCTCTGGGACTCAGATTATTAATGTCCAAGCCAAATTAGAACCCAGTTTTTCTCCAGTTTTCTAGAAATTTTCCTACAGCATCTTGCTACAACAAATAAATCAAATTATTTCATTCCAATAAATGGCAGATTCCATTAGAACTTAATGTATTTACTGATAATTTCTTAAGTACTGCATATTTTAGTGTTTTAAAATATCATGCAAGCATTGTTAGTCTGGACCAAACTAGAGAGTCATTATTGCCAAGAGTAAGGGGTTGAGGATTCAAAAGAAACACAATTTAAAAAGGATATGGAGAAGAGGATTAACATGCTGTCTAGCAATTTATGTACTGTTGTATTGTGAAAAATAAGGCATTTAAATCAGACAGTTCGGTATTTGAATCCAAGCTCTGAGACTTTTTAGCTCTATGATTTGGGGCAAGTTACTTAATCCATAAGCACAACTGTTCTTTCATCTGTCAAATGGAATTAATATAACCGTTAGAGTTCAGTAAACATTAGTTGTTTTTATATATTAGCCATGGTAATAAGCACCTTATGCGTAATTTACACATCTGAGGTAGATACTTGATATGGTTTGTCTGTGTCCCCAACCAAATTTTATCTTGATTTGTTATCCCCACATGTCAAGGGAGGAACCTGGTGGGAGGTTATTGGATCATGGGAGCAGTTTTCCCAGTTCTGTTCTCACGAGAGTGAGTGAAGTCTCGTGAGATCTGGTGGTTTTATAAGGCGCTCTTCCCACTTCGCTCTCTCTTCTCTATCCTGCCGCCATGTGAAGAAAGTCCTTGCCTCCCCTTCACCTTCCACCATGATTTTTAGTTTCCTGAAGCCTCCCCAACCATGTGGAATTGTGAGTCAATTAAACCTCTTTCCTTTATATATTACCCAGGCTAGGGTATTTCCTTATAGAAGTGTGAAAACAGACTAATACGATGCTATTATTACCCTACTTTGTTGTTGTTGTTGAAACTGAGACATAGTAACCATTCTCCAGATTGTGTAGCTGTAAAGTATTGGAGAAACCTAGGCAGTCCTGGGTTACAACCTATAGCATTAGACGGGTGTACTACATTGCAGAGCAGGGCAGATAAAGGAGATAATAGGTATTAATACCTAGTCATGCTCCTGTATATATAGTGGACATCCAATCAATTGCATAATATAATTAACAATGAATGTAATAATCTGTGTGCAGAATGTGCAAGAAAGTGAAAAATTGGTCTTAGGAAGAATCATTATGGAATAAAACTGGTCCTGAATGCTCAGGGACATCATGAATCCCTCTTTTCATCTATGTTAGCTGTTCTCAACAGGAGGCAATTTTGCCTTTCCCATCACACTATTTCTGATTGTGATGACTAGGGACATGCTATTAACCTCTAATGTGCAGAGGCCAGGTACATTGCCCATAATCCTACAATGTGCATAGCTCTCATCCCTCATGCCAAAAAATTGTCCTGTCCAAAATATCAGTAGCATTGATGCAGGGTAGGTGAGCCCCCAAATTTGGGGTTTATCAGAGGGGGTTCTTGGATTTGGTCAGGAAAGAATGCAAGACTGAGTCAGAAGTAAAAAATAGAAGCTTTTGTTGAACTGGTACTGCTCCTTACCGAGCAGGGCTAACCCATAGGCAGTGTGCTCAGAGTGAACACTTGTGGACTGCTGTCTAGCTGTATTTAGTCTCACTTTTAATTACATGCAAATTAAGGGGTAGATTATTCATAAATCTCTAGAAAATGGGTGGTAACTTCTGAGTTCTTGCCATACAGAGAGGCGGTAACTTTCGGGTCTTTGCCGTGGCATTGGTGGTGGCGCTGGTGAGTGTGTCTTATGCTAATGAGCAATGAGAGCAACTAGAGGTTGCTTTTTGCGCCATCTGCTGGCTCTTGCTGGTTTCTTCACTTTATCCTGCCGGGATTGGGAAGTAAGGTCTTGTCCCTCTCTTACCTCATGGTTGCTGTTGAGAAATTCTGATCTATGTCATCTCCATCTCACAGTTTTAATCTCCCATGCTGGGTTAGAAGTAGGCTCTGTTGAAAGAGAGGCTTATCAATTTTTATTTTTATCAGAATAATCTCCAAATTTTGTTGACACATAGTGCTGTCAGAAATTTTAAGTTTGAAGACTTGGATTTATCCCAGAAATCTACGTTTTCAACAATTCTCACCTTCAGGCAATTATTTTTAATTGATACATAATAATTGTACATACTTATGGGGGAGTGCCTGTGATACTTTGAAAATTGCATACAATATGCAGTGATCAAATCAGGATATGTAGACTATCCATCACCCCAAACATTTATCATTTCTTCGTGTTGAGAGCATTTGTTCTCTTTCAGGTATTTTGAAATATAAAATACATGATGGTTAATGATAGTTATCATACACCATTGAACACCAGGACTTACTCCTTGTATCTAACTGTATTTTTTGTATCCATTAACCAATCCGTCTTCATTCCCAATTCCCAGCCTTCCCAGCTTCTGGTAACTACTTTCCACCTCCATGAGACAAACTCTTTTAGCTCCTGCATATGAGTGAGAACATGTGATATTCATCTTTGTGTGCCTGTCTTCAGGTAACTCTGAAGTAGATAGTCTCATTGATCCTGCTAGGGAAAACCTCCAGCTTTAACTCTGCCTTATCTGATACTGTGGGCTGGGAAGTGTAGCGGTTCCAGAAGAAGCCAGCTTAATAATAGCTATCACCGTAAACACTTAGCACTTATGTTTTGTGACTCCTCGTGTTCTTCTCAGCCAGCTTCCGTATTAGACTAGCACCCTGTGGTCGAGGAGCAGAGACATATTATAGGCAAGGAAATGTGAGATACGGTCTGACAAGGAGGTGCTAATAACTCTGCTGAAACTCAGAATTATTCTCTTCTTTCTGTGCCCAATGGAGAGGGAAGTGAGTGGAAACAGGTGTTAAAAGAATTCAGTGTGAAGCCAATGTCTGTAGTCAAGCCAAGACAATATGTGCTGGGGAAAGAAGGGACAGCAACTGGCACAGTGAAAAGAAAGAATATGGAGTTAGCATTTTAGAGAGTTTAAGAGTAAGAGTTTCTCAGTGGCAAGTTAGGAGAAAGCTCTGTGCATATGAATAATTTCAACAGGCTACTTAACCTCTCCAAGGCAGGGCAGGAGTCTTATACTCTGGCTGCAAGTTAGAATCACCTGGGAGCTTTAAAACAGATACCAATATCTGTGCACCATCAAAGACCAATTAAACCAGTATATCTGGGGATGGGGGCAGAGTATCGATATTTTTGAATGTGCTCATGTTAATTCTCATGCGTAGCCAGGGTTGCAAGCCACTTATCTAAACATTACTTTTGTTCTTTTGGGAAAATAATGACACAATTATACAATACGTGTTACTTATTTCAGCAAGAGATCTGGAGCTTAGTAAGCTTGCCGAAGATGTTAGTTGTTGTTGCTATGATGATGATTATCATTATTGTTATTGATGCCGCTGCTGCTGTTGTAATTTTTATCGTAGTTCTGTCTGTTGTCTTATGGCCTTCAGTGCCTTCATTGGATCTGTTTCCCCACCTGTAAAATGGGAATTCTAAGAGTTACCACCTAAAGATGTTGTAAAAACACTAAGGTTGTATACTGTTTATGGGTATTTTTGGCAAACAATTCTCATAAATACTCATTTTTCTCTAGAAACTTCTACATTTGCTTACGTTGAAAGGAAATTTGAAAGTCTTTCTAATAAAGATGATATTCTAAAGTGCCAACAGCCTAATAACATCCTTGTAAAGTAGTACAAAATATTTCATAAGATAAACAATTATTATTCCTATCATTATTATTATATGTGCAAGGAACTGTGTGTGTTTGTGTTTATCTTATTTATTCTTCCAAGCAACTTTATGAGGTATTATGTTTCCATTTTATATATGAATTGCTTACACAGTACATGGCAGAATCAGAATTTGAACATAGAATTCTATGCTGAATTGTTTCCCAATACTGATATTTTGGTGCTAAGGAGAATAATGGCCTATACAATGCAGTTGGATGTGGAGCTAAATGCACTATCATCTTCCTTTAATGAAATGCTGGGGAGGACAGCTAATATCCACCCTGCTGGAATGAAGCTCTCAGAATTTGAGGCAAGCATCCCTTCCTTTCTATGAGATGGCTATGAGAAAATGGCTGGAAACATGGCATTGAGGTACCCATCAACGTAGGATCTAAAATTGGGAAGTAAATTGCCTGCAAAAATTCTCAAGGCCATGTGTGGGTACACTTGGCCTTGCGTACAATCTTACGTTGCTGACAGAGTTGTAGGTGCCAAATTTAATTAATGAAATGGAAAGAAGATTCTACGGTTTAGCCAAGAACAAGATTGTTTGTTCTCGAACATAACACCTTTGCTTTTTCACGTATCATATACACTAGCATGGCTTTTGACTAATGGATTATAGCAGGAACCTCTGGTTTGGGGAAATAAGGTGCCTTAGACTTAGTGAGCTGGTATTTCAGATGTCCAGTATGGCCTTCTTTTCACTATAACATATAATGACTCTGTTCTTTCATTCTCATCCTTCCCCTTACCTTTAAAATGTTATTTATGACAACAGGTGCATATGCTATGGATTATAACTGTTACTAATATTAACCATATTTTAACTTGAATGAGATGGAAGAGGGTATTTCTATAGCTCTTTTCAAAAGGAAATGGAAGTCTTGGTGTTGAATATTCAGAATATGATCACCCAGAGACATAAAGAATAAGAAAATTTGAAAATACATAGTATACTTTTACACCATAATATTTCTGAGGTCTCGAATATCACTATCCATATATGTAACACTTCTCTCATCAAAAATTGCTTTTATCCTTGAAATTACTATGGGAGGAAGGGAAGGATTCTAATCTCCATTTTGCAGATAAAAGAAATTGAGGTTCCAAGAAGCTAAGGGACTTGTTTATGGTTACTTAGCTTAATTAGGGTAGAAAAATACAGTAAAAACAACAGTGTTTACTCTGGCCTGGAAGTTTGGTTTTGAAAAGTGAAATAGCACATTTTTTTTTTTTTGTCTTATACCAAATTTTCACGTTAATCTAATAAAATATGAAACTGTTAACCTGACTTAATTTTTCCTTTATGGGAAAAAGGCTAGGGAGGTTGTCTAGTTATATGTGCATCATTTCTGTTCTGACTTTTTCTTCAAAAAGAAGGATAACGTATTAGCCAAAATAAATAATAACATGGTACCCAGTGAGGAAGAGATATTAAGCTGTAATCCCTCCTGTTTCGGAATTTTCCTTGGTTCCATTATTTACCTGTCCTTCATTGGTACACAGATGTTTACATTACATGATAGTACATTATATCTTTCAACTTATAGAAATGTTAAAATGTACTATTCATTTTAAACTTTCATAAGTAAGCTTTTAAAAATATATCCCCAACCTGATTCTTTGATCTCTCACACAAGATCCGAGATAAAATTATGCACTTAATAGTGTCAATTTGCGATGATGATAAATGGGCCCATCTGCCCAAACCAATAGGTTCACAAAATTAAAGTTTGGAGTATAAAAAATACTCCAAAATACAGGGGGAATTTGTTTCTACTCTCTGACATTGTCAAGGGGAGATTCCATAACAAAAAAACTGACTCCCATTGAGTATTATGACAAATGTCATGCGTTTTGGGTGAGCGTTTGAGCCCCAGCCCCAGCCCCAGCCCCAGCGTCTCAGAGAGTTTTCTAAGAACTTTGGACATGCTATTTCTCTTAACTCTCACAAGGAACTTATAAGGTTATTGGCAGTATTATCTCATTTTATAGATCAGCTTATATTTGGAATTCAGAGTTACTAGTACACTATTTGCATATTATTCCCAGCTTTATTATTTCAGATATAAATGGACTTTGAGCCTCAAAGGATATCAGCAGGTCATGTGGTTCACAATGTTAGTATTTTACACATATTTTATTTTAAAATCTAGTTTTTACATTTTATTTCTCCCATACAGCTTTGTGAAGATCCACAGCTTTCTGAGGACATGTGTCTGAGGTGTGCATGGGAATGACGTCCTGTTTCAATATTTCAAAGAAGCAGAAAGCATTTGAAAATGAGTCCTTATAGGCTTTTTTTCTGTCTGTATAACATAAATATTCACTGAATGTTCTTTGCAAACCTGTCTCTATGTAGAATCATGGTAAAAACTATCCAGATAATATTTTAAATTTCCCTTTGTAGTAACCATGTGTGTAAAAGAGGACAATTCAAGCAACTTTTTATGAACATTTAACAGGTAAAAGTATGGGTCTAGGCTCTTTGGTTAGACAGGGTAATCCTGTATATTTCCTTCCTGTCAAGCTCCCTGAGGAACTAGAAACATATTTTGGTGTGTGTGTGTGTGTGGGTATGGGTGTGTGCATGTGTGTGTCTGTCTGTCTGTTGGGGAAAGGATTGAGCTGTTTATAAAGTATATGTTATAATAATCACCTATTTCTTTCTTTCTTCCTTTTTTTTTTTTTTTTTTTGTGATGGAGTCTCACTCTGTCACCCAGGCTGGAATGCAGTGGCACAATCTTGGCTCACTGCAAGCTCTGCCTCCCGGGTTCACACCATTCTCCTGCCTCAGCCTCCTGAGGAGCTGGTACTACAGGCGCCCGCCAACACGCCCAGCTAATTTATTTTTATTTTTATTTTTTTATTAGAGATGGAGTTTCACTGTGTTAGCCAGGATGGATTTTGTATTTTTTTTTAGTAGAGGATAATCACCTATTTGTTAAAAAGTGATGCAAAAATGTAGGAAGGGCATTTCAAACAAAACAAACAGTGAGGGAAAATAAGGTACAGAATATTGATGGACAGAGAAGGTCTTGGGGGAACCCATCACTCCTGAGCTGTCTTGAAGTTCAGTGATGTGGTTCTCAAAGTATGAACCCTGGACTAACAGCTTCAGTATCAACTGGGATACTGATAGAAGAAAATAGAAATAAATCTTGAAATACGTCTTGGGTTCCACCCTAGACCTATTGATTTAGAAAACTCTGGGGGTGGGGACAAGCCATGTGCATTTTAACATGTTATGATGGCTAATTTCACGTGTCCACTTGACTGGGTACGGGGTGCCCAGACATTTGGTTGAACGGTATTCCAGGGTGTGTCTGTGAGGGTTTCTGCAGATGAGATCAGCATTCGAATCAGTGAATTCAGTAAAGCACATGGCTCTCCCCAGTGAGCGTGGGCATCATCCAACCTGATTAGGGGCTGAATAGAACAAATGTTTGGAGGAAACTTTTGAAAGTTTCCTTTTAAACTTTCAGCTGAAACATCACTTTTCTCCTGCCCTTAGACTGAGACTCACACCATTGGCTCTCTTGATATTCAGGTTTTCAGACCCAAACTGAGCTACACCATGGGCTTTCTGGGTCTCCTGTTTGCAGATGGCAGACTGAGGAGTTCTCAGCTTCCATAGAATCAATTTCTTATTCTCTCTCTCTCCTCTCTCTCTCTCTCTCAACTCTCTCTCTCTCTCTCTCCCGCAACCCCCCGCCCCCCACCCCACATACACACAGTAGTTCTGCTTCTCTGGAAAACTACTACTACGTCTACACATCTACACGTGTTCTTCAGTTGATGCTCATACGTGCTAAAATTTCAGAACCACTGGTGTAGTGGATGTCTACAAAGCAGAGCTCATATGACTACGAATTGCACAACTCCTCAGTTTTTTCATCTATAAAATATTACCGTATATTTTGGCTGTTGTTAAAGTCAGAGCTGATACTGTAAACGTAATTCCTTGGTTCAGACCTCTCTAAATAATAACTCCCTATGAGATATGTTAGCATTGATTTCTATATAGCATATTAGATATGGCGTATAAATTGTGACTTATTATATAAATACCCAAGAGGGTACAAATATAGATAAATGAGCATATGTGTGTTTAATATTTTTATATATTTAAATATATGTAGTTTACAAAATAATCATCTGAATCCACACTGTCCCCTTCAAAGAATAAATACTTACAAGGCTACACATTCTTTTCTACTATAAGGCAGTTTTCCATAAACCTAGATACCTAAATGGCTATTTTGTAAAAAGAAACTGAGAAAGAAAGAAGCAAATATAACAAAATATTAGCTACTGTTGAATTTAGTCAGTTGGTTATGAGTGTTTACGTGCCAGTCTTTCATTACTTCTGTATGTTTGATGATTTTCATAATAAAATTTTAGAGAGGAAAAAGCCAATTGGTTTCCTCTTGGAGGCACTCTCCAGAGTATTTATGTATAATATACAAATAAAATTCACTACCTCATTTTTTACTTTATTTCTTCATCAATACTGCCTCTAAAACATTTTTTGGCATTTACAAGTAGAGAAATATCCATACAAGTCAAATATTCCAATTACCTGGGGAATTCAAAGGATATCCCATCAACTGCTTATAAAGCACTGATGCAAAAACTTGACTTTATGTTAAATCACCCTGAGGAAAAAGTTATTATGCCCAAATCCCACCTAGAAAGATTGTCATGTATTCGCTCTGGTGTGAGACCCAGTTACTGTTTTCTTTAACCTCCCCAGGTTATTTCAGAGTCTACTCAGTATTGCCAAACATTGGTCTGAATACTGAATTCAGTGACAAAGTATTTAAAAATAAGAAACCTCAATGAAAGGCTAGCTTCCTGGGATAAAAACACTTGACAGTGAGAGTGTAGGTGCTACCTGGAAATAGGGTGGGTCTGGCCAAGTGGGAAATGAGGGAGGAAGGCCATTTATTCATGAAATGTTAATTGAGTTGAAAACAATGGTTGCACTGTGTTAAAGTTCCTCTTCTTTTGTATAAAACATTGAGTAGAACAAAAACAAAAATGGTTCTAAAGGGAACTGTTAGGTGATAAGCATAAGAAACTTCATCACGTCCTCTTCTTCCAATTAAGTATCTAGAAGAGGCAAGAAAGAGAATTATTGTGGTTTAACATAGCACTGATTGATTATTTTTGGTAAAGCTGAGGATTGCAGATATTCTATGTAATCAGCTCTAAACAATTCCAGAGAAAGATGCTGTTCACTATATTTGAATGCGGATGGATAGTTCTATTCATTAAGTGAATAATTTTAACAAAATCTACCAATATTTTCATGCAAAGTTATTAAAGATTGGTTAAGATTCAAGACCTGGTTTTATATGGAAATAAGCACTTATGGGACCAAATGCTAATTGTTTTCCCTCTTTAATATTTTCTTAAGATGAATGTGTACTGAGTTCACATTTGTGTCTTTTCCATACGCCAGATTCTGTAGAAACCACTAAGAATGAGTTTGTATTTATGAACTTATGAAAGAAATGTTGCATCTTGTTAATTTTGTTAATTTGTTTTTGTTTTTGAGAAACATTAGAACTGGAGAAAAAAATTTAAAATGGGCTACCCAGAACTTTATTACCTGTATTATTGCTTTTAATTATCCATAGTAATTATTATCCATAGTATCCATAGTTATCCATAATGATCCATAGTAAATTTTGCTGAAGTATATTTGTAGAACTATTTTTGTTTTTCTCTTGTTTTTGAGACAGAGTGTCACTCTTGTTGCCCAGGCTGCAGTGCAATGGCACGATCTTGGCTCACCACAACCTCCACCTCCCAGATTCAAGTGATTCTCCTGCCTCAGCCTCCCTAGTAGCTGGGATTATAGGCATGTGCCACCATGCCCGGCCAATTTTGTATTTTTAGTAAAGACAAGGCTTCTCCATGCTGGTCAGGCTGGTCTCGAGCTCCCAACCTCAGGTGATCTGCCCGCCTTGGCCTCCCAAAGTGCTAGGATTACAGGCATGAACCACCGCGCCTGGCCGACTGTAGAACTATTTTCACTTCATTCAGTATTAAGTTGTCAGGCCTCTGAGCCCAAGCTAAGCCATCATATCCCCTGTGACCTGCACGTATGCATCCAGATGACCTGAAGCAACTGAAGAACCACAAAATATGACATTCCACCATTGTGATCTGTTCCTGTCCCACCCTAGCTGATCAATTGACCTTATGACAATACACCCTCCCTGCCCTTGCGATAATGTACTTTGTGATACTCCCTCACCCTTAAGAATGTACTTTGTAACATTCTCCCCGCCCTTGAGAATGTACTTTGTGAGATCCACCCCCTACCCACAAAAAATCGCTCCTAACTCCACCGCCTATCCCACATCTATAAGAACTAATGATAATCCCACCACCCTTTGCTGACTCATTTTTCAGACTCAGCCCGCCTGCACCCAGGTGAAATAAACAGGGTTGTTGCTCACACAAACCCTGTTTTGTGGACTCTCATCACATGGATGCATGTGACAGAAGTCTATAAGTATATATTCTGAAATGTATTCTCCCAAACCTAAATATTCTCAGTGTGGTCCTAATTTAGTCATTCATTAATAAAATAAATTCACATTTGAAATTATCTGTATGTGATTTGAAAGAAAGAAAGGAAGGGTAAATGAAAGGGAGGGAAGAAAGTGTACAAAGAGTAAGGACAATGTGTAAGCAGTTTATATGGATTATGAGGACATTTTGACATGTTTGAAATGGTAATTATAGCAAGGCATGCTGTGACGGATAGTTTTATGTGTCAACTTAACTGTGCCACAGTATGTCCAGACACTTAGTTGAACATTATTCTGGGTGTGTCTGTGAGAGTGTTTCTAGATGAAATTAACATTTGAATCCATAGGCTGTAAAACAGATTGCCCTTCTATTGTGAGTGAGCTTCATCCAATCAGCTGAAGACATGAATAGAACAAAAACGCTGACCCACAGGAATAAGGGAGAATTTCCTTCAGCTTGACTGACTTGAGCTGGGACATTTTTGTTTGTTTTTCCTACCTTTGGATTCATATTGAAACATCTGCTGTTCCTGGGTCTCGAGCCTGCAGGCCTTAAGACAGAAACGTATTATCAGTTCTCCTGGTTCTCAGCCTTTGGACTCAGGCTAGAACTACAAAGTGTAGTTCTAGCTACACTTTGGACTTAGGCTAGAACTACCAGAGGTATAAAGAGGAGCTGGTACCATTCCTTCTGAAACTATTCCAAACAAGAGAAAAAGAGGGACTCCTCCCTGACTCATTTTATGAGGCCAGCATCATCCTGATACCAAATCTGGCAAAGACACAACAAAAAAAGAAAATTTCAGTCCAATATCCCAGATGAACATTGATGTGAAAAATCCTCAATAAAATACTGGCAAATTGAATCCAGCAGCACATCAGAAAGTTTATCCACCACAATCAAGTCATTTTTCAGACTCAGCCCGCCTGCACCCAGGTGAAATAAACAGGGTTGGGATGCAAGGCTGGTTCAACATATGCAAATCAATAAACATAATCCATCACATAAACAGAACCAATGACAAAAACCGTATGATTATCTCAATAGATGCAGAAAAGGCCTTCGATAAAATTCAACATCTCTTCATGCTAAAAACTCGCAATAAACTAGGTATTGATGGAACATATCTCAAAATAATAAGAGCTATTTATGACAAACCCATAGCCAATATCTTCTGGTTCTCCAATTTGCTGAATTGCAGGTCTTGGGACTTGTTAATCTCCGTAATCATGTGAGCCAATTCCTTATAATATACTATATCTATTTCTATCTATTCTATTGGTTCTATTTCTGTGGAGAACCCTTACCAATACACATACCTATTTAATCCTACGTTTGGTTAAATAAAGCATTAGTACCAACAATACAGACTGGTAAAACTAAACATGCAAATCTCCTGATTTTATAAATATTGCTTCAACTTATCTCAAGAGCCCAAAGAAAAGATGTATGTACCAATCTAAAGTTCTCCTTTGTTCTCTCTCCTTCTCTATCTCCTGCTTCTCTCATTAACACACATGCACACATACACACACAGGAACTCCCCTGTCACATATACACACACACATATTCATACACATACAGAATAATAAAGTATGGTCACTTATTTTTTCATATGCTACTTTTGGCCAAATCATTGCCATATACACACACACACACACACACACACACATATATACACACACACACACATATATATACACACACACACACACACTCACATATTTGAGCATGAAAATATTGTATTGTTCTCTTATGGTTGTGATTCAAAATCCCTTGACGCAAAGATCTAATTTACTACTTCCTTCTGGTTTAAAAATGTTAACAGATGCTTGTCTTAGTTCATTTTGTGCTGCTATAATCGTTATGTCTGAGATTGTATTTTATAAGGAATAGACATTTCCTATGGTTTTGGAGATTGGCAAGTCCAAGGTTGAAGAGTCTATATCTGGCAAAGGCCTCTTGTCACATCATCCCATGGTGGAAGGCAGAGGAGCAAGAAAGAGCTTGAGAGAGACAGAGGGAAGACGGCCAATCTCATTCCTTTCATCAAGAACTCACTCCCACGATAACCAAACTACTCCCTTGATAACAGCATGAATCCACACATGAGGGCCGAGCCCTCATGAGTTAATCACCTCTTAAAAGCCTTGCTTCTTAACACAGTTGCATTGGGGATTAAGTCTCCAATGCATAAACATTGGGGGACACATTTAAATTATAGCATTTTTAAGAGAGCACACATCAGATTTTAATTCATTGTTCAGCATATAATTTCATGTTGGCCATACATATGCAATGTTAGTTCTGTGTCTATATGGTTTTTCTTATATATTTATTTCCTCTGAATCTGAATATCCAGAAACATATGCAGTTGAAATACATTTTACATATTAGAGCAAGATGGCCAATTAGATGCAGCCAGGTGGAATAGCTCCCACTTAGGGACCCAGACGACTGGCATGCCTCTAACAGAACTTCAGAGGGAAGGCACCGAGACTGGACGGAAGGAAGCTGGGCTGAAGGAGAAGGAAGCTGGGAACGCTGCATGGGGCTACCACGCACTAGAACTCTTTCCTGACCCCCAGTGGCTCTGGAGGAACAGGAGAGTTGAACTGGCAATGAGCAACCCACTCTTGCCATGGGCCTGTGGAACCCTGGCAGGTGGAGACCCCTCCACTACTGCAGTCACTTCAGTAGACAGGAAAAGCTGCTTAGAGAAGTGGTAGGGACAGCAGGCCAGCTGGTGTGTGGCCCAGAGGATTTGGTGTGCAGGAGTGTCTGTAGTGGGGCACGGCCAGAGGAGCTCATTTCCCTAGGATTAGCTTGCTCCTTTCCCATAGGAGACTTTAGACCTAGGGGAACGATCAGACCTGAACTGTGCAGGGTGGTCTTGCCCATCAGACAAAGCCAGTTTGACCTGAGCACCCCTTGGTCTGGTGGCCCCTATGGCCACGCACCAGCCCACACACTCCCTTCCCATACTGCAGCTTCCCCTAGAACCACAGCAACTCCCCACATAGCTTTGCTAGCACATGTCTGGGTGAGTGGGTTTTTCTTTTCTTGCCCTTCCAGTGTGTGTGTGTGGTAGTACAGTCCACTCCATGCTACTGCTGGCCAAACACCATTGCAGACAGAGCCTTGGTGGGCACAGAGTCAGCCAGCTGCACCCCTACAAGTGCCTCACCTTTGAACGAACACTGTGCAGAGAACATATTCCCCTCCCTGAGTGACCACTCCTACATGTGGGGCACAGAGAAGGCACCCAGACCTGTGCCCATCAGTGTCCTGCCCCAGAGTCAACAACACCTACAGTGTGACCATGCATACAGTCACCAGCAGGGGCCCTCTACATTTCCCCAGCTGTGTTGCCTCTGGCACTATGATGAATGCCCACAGGGAGGCAGGGACCCCAGCACCCATTAACACTCTGCCGCAGCTCTCGCTATGAAGACAGATCCTGCTGTCACCACATTACTAAGCACTTTGAATGACACCACCCATTGAAGTGTGGTGATCAGTGGTCCAGGAGCACCTTGGCTCCCCCAGTGCAATGGAGTCCTAAACTCAAGGAGTCAGAGAACAAAGTAGGGCCCAACATAAATCCCCTAGAGTTAGAGCATGCAGTCTAGGAGTCAGAAGCTGAGTATTGGCCCCCTAAAATCTTCCATAAATGAAGCCAGTTGGCTGAATCCACCTTATATCACAATCAAACCCTCAAGATAATCAAAGAGGATAAAAGAAAAAACAATCCAAAGGTCAGCAACCTCAACAATTGAAGTAAATAAGCCCACAAAGATGAGAAAGCGCAAGATTCAGACAAGCTGACAACTCAAAAAGCTATAGTTCCTTTTTCCCCCAAATGACCACATCACCTCTCCAGCAAGGGTTCTGAACTGCGTTGAGAGGGCTGTAATGACAGAAATGTAATTCAGAATATGGATAGGAATGAAGATTATTGAGCTACAGGAGTATGTTGAAACTCAATCCAAGGAAGCTAAAAATCATGATAAAATAATACAGGAGCTGATAGACAAAATAGCAACTATGGTAAAGAATGTAACCATCCTGACAGAGCTGAAAAACATACTACAAGAATTTCATAAGGCAATAATCACAAATATAAGTAGCAGAATAGACTAAGTGGAGGAGAGATTCTCAGAGCTTGAAGATGGCTTTCTGAAATAAGACAGACATAATAGAGAAAAAAAACAATAAAAAGGAATGAACAAAACCTCTGAGAAATATGGGATTATTTAAAGAGACCAAATCTACCACTCATTGGTGTCCGTGAAAGAAACAGGGAGAATGGAACCGACTTGGAAAACATATTTCAGGATATCATCCATGAGAACTTCCCCAAGCTTGGTGGAGAGGCCAACATTTAAATTCAGGAAATGCAGAGAACCCCAGTAAGATACTTCACAAGAAGATCATCACCAAGACACATAATCATCAGATTTTCCAAGCAGACGAAAGAAGAAAGTGTTAAGGCAGCTAGAGAGAAAAGTCAGGTCACCCACAAAGGGAAGCCCATCAGACTAACAGTGGAACTCTCAGAAGAAACCTACAAGCCAGAAGAGACTGGGGACCAATATTCAACATTCTTTAAGGAAAGAAATTCTAACCCAGAATTTCATATCTGGTAAAACTAAGCTTCATAAGCAAAAGAGAAATAAGATTCTTTTCAGACAAACAAATGCTGAGGGAATGTGTTACAACCAGACCTGTCTTACAAGAGCTTCTGATGAAGCGCTAAATATGGAAAGGAAAGATCATTTCCAGCCACTAGCAAAACACGCAGTCACACAGACCAGTGACACTATGAAGCAACCACATAAGTCTTCAAAATAACCAGCTAGCATCATGATGACAGGATCAAATCTACACGTAACTCTACTAACCTTGTAAATGGGGTTAATGGCCCAGTTAAGAGACACAGAATGGCAAGCTGGATAAAGAAGCAAGACCCAAGGGTGTGCTGTCTTTAAGATATGCATCTCACATGCAGTGACACACATAGACTCAAAATAAAGGGAGGGAGAAAAATCTACCAAGCAAATGGAAAACAGAAAAAGCAGGGATTCTAATCCAACTTTCAGACAAAACAGACTTTAAACCAACAATGATCAAAAAAGATGAACAAGGGCATTACATAATGGTAAAGCATTCAATTCAACAAGAAGATCTAACTATTTTAAATACATATGCACCCAACACAGGAGCACCCAGATTCATAAACCAAGTTCTTGGAGACCTACTAAGAGACTTAAACTCCCACACAATAGCGGTGGAAGACTTTAACACCCCGATTGACAATATTAGACAGTTCATTGAGACAGAAAATTAACAAAGATATTCAGGACCTAAATTCAGCACTGAATCAAATGGACCTGATAGAAAGCCACAGAACTTACCACCCAAAAACAGCAGAATATACATTCTTCTCATCACCATATGGCAATACTATAAACTCAATAACATAATTAGCAAATGCAAAAGAACTGAAATCATAACAATCTCTCAGATCATAGCACAACAAAATTAGAAATCAAAACTAAGAAATTGACTCAAAACCACACAATTACATGAAAATTGAATAACCTGTTCCTGAATGACTTTTGGGTAAATAATGAAATTAAGGCAGAAGTCAAGAAATCCTTTGAAACTAACGGGAGCAAAGGTAAAACATATGAGAATCTCCAGGACACAACTAATGCAGAGTTAAGAGGGAAATTTATAGCACTAAATGCCCATCTCAAAAAGTTAGAAAGCTGTCAAGTTAACAACCTAACATCACAACTAAAAGAACTAGACAACCAAGAGCAAACGAGTAGCTAACAGAAGACAGTAAACAACCTAAATCAGAGGTGAACTGAAGGAGAATGAGGCACAAGAAACCATTTAAAAGTTTAACAAGTCCAGAGTTGGCTTTTTCAAAAAAGTAATAAGATAGACCGCTAGCGAGACTAATAAAGAAGAAAAGAGAGAAGATTCAACAAACACAATCAGAAATAACAATGGGAATATTACTACTGACTTCACAGAAAAACAACCAACCATTAGACAATATTATGAACACCCTATACACATATACTAGAAAATCTAGAAGTAATTAAAACATGTCTGGACATATATACCTTCCCAAGACTGAACTAGGAAGAAATTGAATCCTTGAACAGACAAATAATGAGATCTGAAATTGAGTTTGTAATAAATAGTCTACCAACCAAAAAAGCCAGGACCAGATGTATTCACAGCTGAATTCCACCAGATGTACAAAGATGAGCTGGTACCATTTCTGCTGAAACTATTCCAGAAAATTGAGAAGAAGTAACTCCTCCCCAACTCAATCTATCATCCTGATACTAAAACCTGGCAGAGCCACAGCAGCAACAAAAAACATCAGGACAATGTCCTTGATGAACACTGGTGCAAAAATCCTCAACAAAATACTGGCATACAGAAACCAGTGGCACATTAAAAACTTATCCCCCATGATCAAGTAGGTTTTATCCCTGGGATGCAAGGTTGGTTCAACATATGCCAATCAAAAATCAATCAATTATTCATCACATAAACAGAACTAAAGACAAAACCACATGATCATCTCAATAGATGCAGAAAAGGTTTTTGATAAAGTTGAATACCACTTCATGTTAAAACAAAAACTCTCAAGAAACTAAGCATTGAAGGAACATACCTCAAAATTATAACTGCCACCTATGACAAATCCAAAGCCAACATCACACTAAATGGGTGAAATCTGGAAGCATTCTTCTTGAAAACCAGCAAAATACATGGATATGCTCTCTCATCACTCATACTTAACATAGTATTGGAAGTCCTGGCCAGGGCAATCAGGCAAGAGAAAGAAATAAAGGGCATTAAAATAGGAAGAGAGGAAGTCAACCTCTCCCTGCTTGCAGATGACATGATCCTCTATCTAGAAAATCCCCTATTCTCAGCTCAAAAGTTCTTTAAGCTGATAAACAACTTTAGCAATGTCTCAAGATACAAAAATCAATGTACAAAAATCACTGGTATTCCTATACACCAACAATAGTTAATTTAAGAACGAAATCAAGAATGCAATCCCATTCAGAATTGCCACACACAAAAATAAAACACCTAGGAATACAGTGAACCAGGGAGGCGAAAGATCTCTACAAATGGAGCTGAAAATACTTCAAAGAAATCAGAGATGACACAAACAAATGGAAAAACATTTCATGCTCATGGACAGGAAGAATTAATATTGCTAAAATGGCCACACTGCCCAAAACATATTGAATAGATTCAATGCTATTCCTATCAAACTACCATTTACATTCTTCCCAGAACTAGAAAAAAAACTGGTTTAAAATTCATATGAAACAAAAAAAGAGCTTGAATAATTAAGGCAATCTTAAGCAAAAAGAACAAAGCTGGAGGCATAACACTGCTTGACTTCAAATGATACTACAGGGCTACAGTAACCAAAACAGCTTGCTATTGGTATGAAAACGGATACATAGACCAACATAAAATAATAGAGGACTCAGCAGTAAAGCTGCATATCTACAACTATCTGATGTTAACAAACCTGACAAAACCAAGCAATGGGGAAAGGATTCTCTATTCAATAAATGGTGCTGGGATAACTGGCTAACCATACGCAGAAGATTAAAACTGGACCCCTTCCTTACACCATATAAAAAATCAACTCAAAATGGATTAAAGACTTAAATGTAAAACCCCGAACCATAAAAACCCCAGAAGGCAACCTAGGCAATACCATTCTACGCATAGGAACAAGCAAAGGAAGAGGAAGCCACCAAAAGCAACAAATGCAGAAATTGTCAAATGGAATCTAATTAAACAAAAGGGCTTCTGCACAGCAAAGGAATCTATCAACAGAGTGAACAGACAACCTACAGAATGAGATAAAAGTTTTGCAAACTATGCATCTGACAAAGGTCCAATATCCAGCATCTATAAGGAACTTAACAAATTCACAAACAAAAAATGAACAACCCCATTAAAAAAGTGGGCAAAGGACATAAACAGACACTTTTCAAAAGAAGACCTACATGTAGCCAACAATCACGCAAAAAAAGGCTCAACATCACTGATTATTAAAGAAATGCAAATCAAAACCACAATGAGATACCATCTCACAGCAGTCAGAATGGCTATTCAAAAAAAATAACAGATGCTGGCAAGGTTGCAGAGAAAAAGGAACACATACACTGTTGGTGGGAGTGTAAATTCGTTCAACCATTGTAGAAGACAGTGTGGTGATTCCTCAAAGACATAAAAACAGAAATACCATTTGACCCAGAAATCCCATTAAAGAGAATATACTAAAAAAAATGTACATCATTCTAGTATCAAGACACATGCAGGCATGCATATGTTTATTGCAGCACTATTCACAATAGCAAAAACATGGAATCAAATTAAATGCCCTTCAATGGCAAACTGAAAAAAGGAAACGTGGTACACATGCACCATTAAATACTACGCAGCCATAAAAAGAACGAGATCATGTCCTGTGCAGGCACATGGGTGAAGCTGGAAGCCACTACTCTTAGCAAACTAATGCAGGAACAGAAAACCAAATACCATATGTTCTTATTTATAAGTGGGGGCTAAATGATAAGAACACATGGACACAAAGAGGGGAACAATGAATGCAGGGGTCTGTTGTGGGGTGGAGGGTGAGAGGAGGGAGAGGATCAGGAAAAATAATTAATGGGTAGTAGGCTTAATACCCGGGTGATGA
Organism: Macaca thibetana thibetana; assembly: GCF_024542745.1. Taxonomy (NCBI): domain Eukaryota; kingdom Metazoa; phylum Chordata; class Mammalia; order Primates; family Cercopithecidae; genus Macaca; species Macaca thibetana. The sequence continues at coordinate 5,375,646 of NC_065597.1, read as the reverse complement.
AATAATCTGTACAACAATCCCCCATGACACAAGTTTACCTGTATAACAAACCTGCACTTATACCTCTGAACTTAAAATAAAAGTTAATAAAATAAAACATATGTGCTTTAATAATTATAGTGATATACTTTACCAAAATTATTAATACTTCATTTAAAATTAATTTTAAAAGATACAGCTTTGGGCGATTTTACACCAGCCTTTCACACATTCTGCCTTAGTATCACACTCTTAGAAGAAGTTCTGATGACAATAACGATACATTTAAATGATTTTCTGTATTATGAAAACACATAAGACATTTTTAAAAGAAAAGAGATATTAATTCTGAAAGTATGACCACAGGGAGCAATTTTAAGCAATGCTCTCAGCTACTTTGGGAAAATTAGAGAGACGTAATTTGGAAAATTATGGAGTAGAGGGCAGGGAAGAGTAGTGTGTAGATAAAGGAGAGAATACCATGATTTTAAGAGGTGACAGAAAAATGTCATGAATTTATTCATTAATTTGATTAAGGTTATTGAGGACCTTCTGTTGCCAAACACTAAACTAAGTGGCCTTAAAAAGGTTGCCAAAATCATGACCCTGAAATTAGCCCCAGGATGCATTCTTTTCGTAAATATTTACTGAGTGCCTACTATGTATTAGGCATGGGAGGTACAGAGTGGCAAATCCACACAGGATGTCTCAGACTCTTCACATCTATGCCTATCCTGAATCAACTCCAATTCTAAGAAGGCATAAACTATTCCAATAGAGCAATGAAACATAAAATTCTGAAAATAGAAGATTTTTTTCCAACCAAGTCCGGAAAAAATAGATATGTCAAAAACAATCTCAAAAAAGTATCAATTAATTCTGCCACTAAAGATTTCTAGGAAAGGGATACCTTGAGTGATTTAATTATCCTAGGAATAGTTGATTTACTTTTGTTTCTCCACATCCCTTCCAGTGTCTTCCTGTTCTTGTCTCTGTAATCTATTTTTAATCTCAGCATTCAGAAGGTTAAGAGGAGAAAATAAATAGGAGACTATATCTAGGGTAATTTTGTCTGTTGGAAGAATTTTAACACCAAATGCTTAATCTTGATTCACTGAACAAATATTTAATTGCAATAACAGCTAGCATTTAATATGTAGCTACTAAGTGTCACACAATTTACATGGTATATTAGCTTTCTACTGCTGTGTAAAATATTACTATAAACTTAGTGGCTTCAAGAACACCTATATAGCAGCTCACAGTTCAGAAACTGGGCAGAGTTCACAAGTCCAGGCAGGCTCAACTGGATTCTTTGTTTGGAGTTCTCACAAGGCTGAAATCAAGGTTTCCGTCCTGCTAGACTCTTATACCCAGAGACTCTAGGGAAGAAAACGTTTTCAGTTTCATTCAAGTTGTTGGCAAAATCCAGTTCCTTCTACGTAGATGTAGATATGTGGTACCCATTCCCTTACTGGTTTATAGTTGAAGGCTGTTCTCTCCTTTTAGAAGCCTCCTGAATTCCTTCTTCCAAACCCCCCTCTATCTTCACAGCCAGCAACAGGATATCAAGTCTTTCTCATGCTTCAAATCCCAGCCTACTCTTGCCACTAGCAGGAGAAAACACTGCTTTCAAAGAGCTTGTGTGAATCGATTAGTCTACCCTCAGCCCCATAATCTTCCCATATTAAAATCAACTTAATTGCACATGCAAAATTCCTTTGCCAAGTAAAGTCACATAATCACAGGGGTAGTACCGAAGGGTAAAGGCCATACTACCACACATATTTTAACTCTAATCTTCATTACTACTCATTTAAAGTTGGGTATCACTATTCCCAATTTTCACAGTGTGATGTCCAAGGTCACACAATTGTTATGTACTCTAGCAGTGTTTGAAGCTCAGGTCTTTCCAACTCTATATTGCTGTTTTTCCCCCATAATTCCACAATCAACAAAACTTTTCTGAGCTCCTATTTTTCTTATAATCTAGAGATAAAGAAATAAATAATGTCTTTCCTTGCCCATCGGAAGAAAACATCTAACAGGTTCCTTTTTATCCAATTAGTCTGTAATTAAATAATTCCTAATACTTACTATGTGTTCTTTTAAGGAGTGTGTTTATGTTAGCTCATTGAATCCCCACAATAATATGAAGTGACTGCAATCATTTTCCCTAAGTTTAAACTACCTGTAGCTGGCAAAGTTCACCTTCTATTAGGGACACGTGGCCTCCAGAGTTCATGCTTTTAACCATGACATGTACTGTCTCTGAACCATCCACATGTAAGTTTCATATTCAAGTGTCAAGGTCAGGGAAGGTAAATAAATGTTCCACACATCATACTATATTTTGTTTTACAGTGTCAAAATCCACCTTATATTATATAGTAAAGTAAAATTTCCTTATTCTCAATGGTGACTTGGATTTGAGGATTTCCTAAAATATCTGGAGCTCTCACAACACTGGACTGAGTAGTATTCTCCCGACCTTCTCTTTGATAGGAATCCTCTCTAATTTGCCATAATCCTCACCACCCCCTATTGTCTCCATGCATTCAAAGATTAAGTTACCATGAAATAGCCTCTAATACCACTGCATTTTTTTTTATAGCACAGAAATATTTTTTTCGGCACTTATCCTAAGTAAAACATTGGTAGGAATTGGGGACAGCAAACATTAAGTCTTCCTCCCTCAATTTTAACTGCCCAATCTCTATAGAGTTTGCATTAGGTGACAACCTTGGCTTCACCTAGACACCATTTAATTGGCTTGAGGAATTCTATACCATCTTCAAGTAAAAGAGAATATTGTAATGAGCTCTGAAATTGTAGGATTTGAGTAGGACAAAGGAAATTTTTAAAATCTCATATCCAGCCACTAGGAGGAGGAAACACACTTTCCAAATGTAATTGTAGGTTATTATATCTAATTTTAAACTTAATCACACATATAAAATGCTGAATTTAAATTGATGAGCACCTACCTCTTCTGAATCTATGGTGATGTTTACCCTTTGTCTTTGCAATGAATTTTTTGTGAATTAATCAATTCTCTTGCATATCCTTTTTTATTTCTAACATTTATATTTGATAATCTTTGTGTTGCTTTTCAAAAAGCATTTTGCCCATAACATTTGGGCCACATTCAGGGAAAACAGAACTAGTAACCCACTGGAAAATCAGTAGGCTGTATGCCTGAAGAGCCCACGCGTTTGTGTTAGATAAATGTTCCCCTACCTGGTTTTTGTTCAGCCCATCCACCTATATAAAACTTCACAGCGGCCACATCTGTATTCAGCCACCACTCTTTGTAAAAGGGACAGCTTGAGAACCTATTAAAAATACATTGTTACTATGAATATTTTGTTCCTCTTTGCTATATAATAAGCTGAAAACTACAGTAGGTGAGCATTCTATGGGGAAGACTGCTGTTCCTTTTATTGACTTTATGGCCACACAAACTAATAGAAAATGCATTTTATATCACACAGGTGAACTCAATCATGCTGAACTCAACGGGATGGAATATTTTCCCTACATTTAAGTTGTAAATGGCAGGTTGGTTTACAATAAATATCTGGGACAATAAAATGCCACTTCTTTATACAGTTTTATTATAAAAAATACTTATGTTGTAAATAATATTTTAAATTTCTGACTATGCAGCTAATGCTTATTACAGAAAATTTGAAAGTTCTTAAGAAGTATATGGAAAATAAATAATGCCCACAATTTTACCATCAGAACTCTCAGTATATAGAAAATGTGAATTTCTTTTTCCATATTAACTTTGCATGGGCACAGATATTTATGCCATGACTATTTTTCTATAAAATACACTGTTTATAAACATGATATTTCATGACTTAACATAAATTATTCAATAACTTTTCTATTTTGACATCAAGTTATTTCTCTTCGTATCTATCCATTCCTTTTTCTTTTTCTCTTTCATTTTATTTATTTTGAAAAATATTTAGTGTGATTTATGTTCACACAGGAAACTGTTAGTGTGCTATTCTACTTCTTTCCTTCAGATGAAATTCTGGATATAGAGTTACTAGACACAGGCTGTTATTATTACTGGTGGTGTCATTGTTGTTTGTAGTAATAGTAATGTTCTCACTTGTAAATTGTATTCAATATATGGAAAATTCTCCTTGAGAAAGGTTGCACAAATATGCAATTTCATTTTGAATATAGTGGTGTCCCGGAGCAAGTAATTTAAAAGCATCGGTTCTCTACCATGATATCATGAGAACCCGCTAAGTACAGCCCCTAGATCACTGGTAGGAAGAAAGAAGTCACAGAATTGAGATATCCATATGCCTTCCAGGATGCAGTTTCACTGTATATTAATTCTCTTGGTCTAAATGTAGAAGTCCCCATAGGACAGAAGCACAACTCAGTTAAATGCCAGAGCCCGGTTTTCTGGATACTGCATATTGTTCCTTGCCACATTCTAGCTTCTAACTAGAGTATGTTAATCTTGACACAGCCAATAAATACAGGGGAACATGCTTCATAGCAAACATAAGAAAGATGTGCAGATTAAATCACATGTGAAATAATTAAAGGTGCTCATTCCAAAGACAAATAGTTAAATGAGGAAAGTAACTTTAAACTGAAAATTTCTTCTAAATTAGATTTCTGTATATGTCTTTGTATATTTAATAGACTTATTTGAGGCTTTAAAATGTATCTAAATATCCATATACATAAAATTTTGACATCACATTTCATTCTGTGTTGAAATATTTTGAAAAAATTACTAAGATCATTTTTTGCTCGGGTGATAACATAATTTATAATCTGGAACTTATCTTTAAAGATATAGGGTCTCACTATGTTTCCAAGCTGGTTTCAAATTCCTGGGCTCAAGTGTTCATCCCACATCGGCCTCCCAAAGTACTGGGATTACAGGCATAAGCCACCACACCAAGCCTAATCTGGGACATTTTGAGAGTTTAAGGGAGGACTATTATTAATTACAACAAGAAAATTGACATCAACCAGAACTATCTCAGGCAAACCAAGAAGAATGAGCTTCTTAACTCTTGTCTAAAAAGCCATATCATGGCCTTTGCTTTCTGATGTTTCTGTTTTTCAATGTGAGTAAATAAGCAACTGAAAAGCCAGAAAACACCATTTTTACCACACACTTATCCATTTTATTACAAATAACACAGCCAACATTTTGTTTTTCCTGAGTAGGATGATTTGTAATAATGGGATTGTTTACTATTATTTTACATTGAGTACAGCGCCATTTTCAACTTGATTATTACCTAACATGTCAAGATGAGTTAGAGAGGAAAAAGGGGACCTTATAGACCCCTTTTCTATCTTATCTTATTTTAAAAATATTTAATTAATGTCCATAGAAGGGGTTCAAATATAGGACATTATATAGCAGATATGTTGTCAGGGTTGGAAGAGGAGGATATTGTTAAGAAACACTGACCTAAAATTGATAAAAGTGTAAGCTCAGTGGCCGATATCTAAAGCTCTTAAAACTCCAGCCCCGTCTATATTCCTAAATTGGTTTCTCATTTCTCCCAATGTCATTCTTAAATTCTATCCAAAATTATCTATACACTTGCCTGCTTCACTCTCTTCTTCTATTTGCTAAATCCAAGTTTTGGGTGAGTGAAGATGAGGAACTTTACCCAATTTCTTCACTTTCCTTTTACAACACTTCTCCCTCCCCAACTCCTTCCATCCAGACACACACACACACACATACACACACACACACACACACACACACCACGTGAGAGACCCAAAGGCCATCATGTGGGCCCTGTTGATATTTCTGTGAGAGACGAGACATGCAATAAAATTAGGTTAAAATAATTATCCTATTGTTAGATGTTAGGTTACATTTTATTTCTATCATAAAGCATTTTTTAGTGAATAGAATGGAGACACTTGGGTAACAAAAGTAGAAAAACTTTAAAATTTCTCTTGTCCATAAAAACTGAGATATGCCCTATATTTGAGGCAGAATTTCTCATAAGTCCTACCACTTGGCTTAATTTCATGTCTTCCATTGACTTAGAGTAACCTTTTATGTCTTTTCCGCTTTTAGCTATAAAAATACCCTGTTAAAAAGTTATAATCAGATACACAATTCCTAGCAATTTAGATTTAAGATTATCATCTCAATTTCTTGATGCTAACTTGCCTGAATGGTGTTTAGAGGCTATCATTTCACATTTGATATAATTAAGAAGACATGGCCCCAAAAAATGAACTACAAAAGCCACCCACAGACCACCTCCATCTTTGGATTGTAACATGCAATTGACATATATAACAAAACTGCCTATGTACCCCTGACCCTAAAATAAAAGTGGTTTTTTTTTTTTTTTTTTTTTTTTTTTGATGAGACAGAGTCTCGCTTTGTCGCCCAGGCTGGAGTGCAGTGGCCGGATCTCAGCGCACTGCGAGCTCCGCCTCCCGGGTTCACGCCATTCTCCTGCCTCAGCCTCCCGAGTAGCTGGGACTACAGGCGCCCGCCACCTCGCCTGGCGAGGTTTTTGTATTTTTTAGTAGAGACGGGGTTTCACCGTGTTAGCCGGGATGGTCTCGATCTCCTGACCTCGTGATCCGCCCGTCTTGATCTCCCAAAGTGCTGGGATTACAGGCTTGAGCCACCGCACCTGGCCAATAAAAGTTTTTAAGAGTACTGAGACAGACAGGTGGGAGGGGGTCTCTGACAAAACTTTAGCCAGCCTGTGCGCCGCAGTGGAGCCTTCCCGCCATTTGCAGGGGGGAGGAGCTTGGCCACCCCTCTTCCTGTGCGGAACCTGGGATTCAAAGGGCGAGGCTGGAGATGCACCAAGAGGAACTCTGGCCTTGTGGAGAGACTCTGTTTCCCCTTTTCTTCCTTTTCACCCAGTAAAACACTGTCTTACCATTCGAATTGTCTGAGAACCTGAATTTTCGTGGCCGTGGGACAAGAACCCAGTCTTTAGCTGAACTAAGGTAAAGTCCTGCAATAATAATACTTTAAAACTTATATTTTTAGCTTTTTAATAATATATTCAATGATATAATTAAATAATTATTATTTCTTTTAATGATTTCATTCTGTATCATCATTTTTTCATATAAAGATCACTACACTGTTCTTTGGGTCTTGAATTTGGTTTATCCATCAATTAGCTAGATTAAATCTCCAATTATTGTTGTTGTCTTAGTTTTTATCTTCTGGAAAGCATATAATAATCAGATTTTCTACGTGATTGAAGAGATTAGACATATCTTGGTATTGTTATTACATACGAATCAAAATTTGTGAAGAGAAGTTGGAGTTCGTAACTTTTGCACCACAATAATAAAAAACGTTACTCCATTATATTCTGGCATCTAGTAGTGCAGATAAAAAGTCTGAAGTAAGATTTTTAATTTTTTTATATCGAATATTTTCCACACAATTGTTAGATTAACTCTTCTACCTTGAATTTGTAATTTTCATTAAGTAATGAATATTACTTGATACACCTGATAGTCCTGTTTCAGTAGTTCGTCCTAATATATTATGATCATTCAGGCTGTAGATTTAAGCTTTTCTGTAGCCAAAGAACAATATTCTGTATAAATATTGACCAGCTACTACTTACCCTTGCAATCATTCAGTTTTTCTGAATGAGTGAAAAAACTGATGATAATAATTTCCTTTTATTTTTATCCCTAATTATTTTCACTCTGAGATACTTCCTTAAACGTGTTTTCCGTATTCTCAAGTCAATTATGTGCAGAATTTGTGTCACCTGCAAATATTTACAGCTATAGTAAATCAGTTCTTCAGTCCCTTTTTATTCCTGTTTACCTCTCATCCAGGTTTCTCTTTCATCTCTAAGATGATAACCTACTGTATATTGTCTGTCAATTCAATAAAACCAAGTTTTCTTGATATTTTATGGAGGGAACAAAAGAGATGTGGCTAAAATGTATTTTTATTCCGTGCAGATATTTTAATGATTATATTTTCCTTTCTTGAGTTCTACATTCAGGTTTATGTTATTTTTTTTTTCTTTTTTACATGCCTTTCTGTTTTTTAAGTGACTTAGAAGGGTTATGAAATAAAGAAATCTAATATATTTTTAATAATTTATTCCCCCTTGTATGCTGTTGGAATATATTTAAAAAAATATTTGCAGTTATCAGGATGAAAATCTTGTTATTAGTTGAGCATCCCAGCCCATGTGCACAAAAGGAGATGCTGTGCCTCTGGAAAATACACATGGTTTATTTGTTTTGTGTTTTTACTTGTTTTTGATTTGTCTGTTCATCATTATTAATATTGTTATATTGTCTGTGGATGTCTGAACTGAAGCCATAAACAGCTATCTAGCTTGCCAGTAAGATAAAATTGTAGTAATTGATGTTCCATGAAAAATATGTTTTTAAGTTTTTGTTGTTGCTGGTTTTCCCCCTTCTTTTTGTGAATTCTTTGTGTCAGATGCCAGCTACAACTAATGTAGCCAATCATCTTTCTGAGTATTGGGATGGGACTGATCTTTCCATTATTTTTTATAACTTTAGGATTAAAAAAATATTTATATTATTTCCAAATTGCCTCTTCTGAAACCATTGCTACCACAGTCACCATCTCAGCCCCAATGCCAACCACATCTCTTTGAGAAACCACTTTTCAGATCTGTTTTCACCAGTGGTCTCCCATTTTAGCAGGAAGCATAACCCCAGCGTTTCCTGGCTCAGTTCCTTCAGTCACTACTCAGGTGAATGGCATGCTTCTACTAGCCACCCAGAGCAGCTGGTGCAAGGTTCCAGCTCACTGGGGTCATCTCAGATTCCAAACAGCCACAATAACCAAAGGAAATTGAAATAAACAGTGTTAATTTTAAATCCCACTCCCATATCTATGCTCATGGACTACAGGAACTCCAACATTTACCTTTAGCCTGTCCAAAACTTTCCTTTATGGAAGGTAATTTCTAAAGTGGTTTGTGCTGAACTTATGTACTCCAATCACAGTTATACTGTTTATGGTTAGATGAATAAACCACACAGATTAGAATTGGGAACTAGGAAGGAGAACTAAATCTTTAGTTACATTTTTCAATTTTGTAGTTTGTGTATGTGTGTATGTGCTTATATATGTGTATCTTTGAATATTTGTGTTTCTCTTTCGTTACTTTGAAATATTCTCAAGATACTATAATTTTCTCAAGGTATTCTGTGCTGACTCTTGTTTTCTTTGTTGTTCTGACTTCCAAACAACTAAGAGCCACATTTACGTCTCAGTGAAGTATAGTCTGACATGAATTCTTGAAATATGATTTCCCTGAGGCTTCACCTTCCATTCTAATTTTTATATTTTCTATTTATGCTTTTTAATCTATTACATATATTTAACAATGAATGTATATATTCTTATATATCATCAAATTACTTATGTGCAAAATGGGCTGCGATTAAAGGACTATTACAAATAATTTGAAGCATATATTTATTAAAAGAATAATGTGACCATTAAATTCATAGATTGCCCCAAAAGGAGGGCCCTTAAATCATGTCTTCCAGTTTTAGCATATGTAACTATTAAATAAATCACAAATCTGAGGCCCAAAGAAGAGAAATACCTCCTTCATGTCTCCTAACTTATACATTAGAACACACTAATTTTCACCACTGATTTATTTATTTTTATACCTGACATTTTAAATGACTATAGGAATCATAACAGCCAAATAAACATATACTATATATTACTGAAATATATATGGTTATCAATGAGGGATTCTATAAATTCTTATTTTTAAACTAGAATGTTGTGCAGGTAAAATAGTGATATAGAGATCTACATTCTTATAATTAAAATTCAATTTATATTATGAATCATATATGTGAGATTTTAAGTGGTATATTAATATGAACTCTATTTCACACACACACGTGCATATATACATTTTGAGATTTTTTTTTGCCATTAACACTAGTTATTCCTTTAGGATAGCACTAAAGATAAATAATTTAAAATCATAGGTTTCTATAATATTTCAATATTTTTTGAGATGGGGTCTTGCTCTGTCACCCAGATTGGAGTGCAATGGCACAATCTCCACTCACTACAACCTCTGCCTTCCAGGCTCAAGCAATCCTCCCATCTCAGCCTCTCAAATAGCTGGGACTACAGGTGTGCACCACCATGGTGAGCTAATTTTTTTGTGTTTTTGGTAGAGTCGGGATTTCACCATGTTACTCAGGCTGGTTTAAAACTCCTGAGCTCACATAATCTGCCCACTTTGGCCTCCCAAAGTGCTGGGATTACAGGCGTGAGCCACCACACTTGGCCTAACGTTTTAATTTTTAACAAGTAATTATAACATTTATAATGAAAATCTCTTCTAATTAATTTTTGGAGAGAAAGGAACATTTAGGTTTTAAGGCCAAAATATCAAAAACAAGTTAAATTTTCCAAAATGCATTTAATCTTTATATTTAGTTGTATCCAAATAATTTGAATTTGAATCCTACAAAGGGTTTACAGATATCTTTATCTCATTTGTCAATCAGATGCCATGCTATGCTGATGGTTTTCTCTTTCATAATATAAGGCACCTCATTTTTTTACTCAACTCTATTATTTTATTATTTATATTGTTTTCTTTCTTTCTAAAACATACTACGATTGTGTTTTTCTTAGCTATCTATGAATTACCATTGTTTGCATATTATAGTATCTCAATTTTTTGCATTGAATTAATGTTTAACAATTGAAAATAGAATGTAAAATTTGTACACTCTATCGTCCTATATCTCAGTTAAATGTTGGAGTTCATAACAGACCTCATTTTGAAAGTGAAGATTGGATTTTGAATAGAAATTTAATGCATTATGTTTATGGAGGAGATAACTTATAGGGGCGTTGTGCATATCTCCAAACTTTGGTAGTTCATTACAAAAGAAGAAAAAAAAAGAAACAGAAGCAGGTGATCTGAGTCAAGTTTTTTGTCATACCCATGCATTAGATATACCCTGGAGATTAGCATTTGCCAAGTATACATCGGTTAAAATAAATCAGTACACAGAACTACTGGCTTTGTATGAAGCAGGAGAAAACCAAATTTCCCCTCAATTATGGCATTTTGTGCTATCAAAACACTAACAATTGAAAATCACGGCATGTACCAACTCATCTTTCTCAGTTAGCATGTGCGTATATGTATTCATTTTAGTTTCACAGTCGATTGTATCTTAATACCTAAATAAAGATCATCAAAACAAAAAATGAAAGAAAAAAATCTCAGCTATAACTCTAGAACAAAATCTCTACTTCCTTTCATCTTGGACTCCGTTTGAAGTGGCTATGAAATGCAAGTAACAAATTGCACTATCTCGGTATTCTATAATGATGTTTTTAATCTTTATATCAGCCTTTTCTGTCATCTTCGTTGTTGTGCATGTTTCTGACATTTTATGCCAACGTTTATCTGTTGGATATCACAGACTTTATCAGAAAACATTGACAGTTATGCATAACGTTTTCTGAATAATCAGATGATGATATTACTGTTTCTCCTTAATTTGTCTTATATTTTATGTATCTTTGTAATAAAATATATCTTAAAATAATACTTTTCATTATTCTAGTTTTATAGATTATAAAGCATTTTCTTATGTGGCTCAAATTTAATTATCACATACTCTGTGAACTTCATAAATCATCCTGTTATTGAATTAAAGAGGCTATAAAAGCTCAGGGTATAACTTGATAAAGGTCATTCAACTTATACAATGACAAAACTGGATCAGAGTCTGTGGTTTTTCAGTAATTAATAAAAATCAATGTTTACAAAATGCTTATGATATATGAAGCCCTTGGCAAGTTCATTTCATTTAGTTCTAAAACTTCCCTATGAGAAAGAAATTATTAGTATTTCAATTTTACAGTAACTGAGGCTCAGGAAGGTTAAGTACTTAGCCTGCAATCACAGATATAATAATTGAAGGAGCCAGTATCCAAACCCACCTTTCAGGGCCCACCTTTCTTTTTTTTTTTTTTTTTTTTTTTGAGACAGAGTCTCGCTCTGTCGCCCAGGCTGGAGTGCAGTGGCGCGATCTCGGCTCACTGCAAGCTCCGCCTCCCGGGTTCATGCCATTCTCCTGCCTCAGGCTCCTGAGTAGCTGGGACTACAGGCGCCCGCCACCGCGCCCGGCTAATTTTTTGTATTTTTAGTAGAGACGGGGTTTCACCGTGGTCTCGATCTCCTGACCTTGTGATCCGCCCGCCTCAGCCTCCCAAAGTGCTGGGATTACAGGCGTGAGCCACCGCGCCCGGCTTGGGCCCACCTTTCTTAAATGCTAAACTTTAATAGTATACATTTTGCACTATTTAACAATGACTACTAATTTAAATATGAATACAAAAACTTGTGATGGGATACCACTGATTATACTATAATTGAAAAGCTAAATCAGTTACTTAAGTCAAGTGTAAATACAGAAAATGGCAAAAATCATTCTTGTGCAGTTTGGGAAATTTTCACAAAGGGAAAATACCTGTGTAATCAATCAAAAATTACGACACTTGGGACCAGGCATGGTGGCTCACGTTTGTAATCCCAGCACTTTGGGAGGCCGAGGTGGGCAGATTGCCTGAGGTCAGGAGTTCGACACCAGTCTGGCCAATCTGGTAAAACCCCATCTCTACTAAGAATACAAAAAAATTAACTGGGCGTGGTGGCATGCACCTGTAATCCCAGCTACTCAGGAGGCTGAGAGAGCGGAATTGCTTGAACCAGGGAGGTGGAGGTTGCAGTGAGCTGAGATCTCACCACTGCACTCCAGCCTGGGTGACAGAGCGAGACTCTGTCTTAAAAAGAAAAAAAAATAATTAGGACACTAGAAGCCTAGCTCCACTCTGCATTATACATGTAATGCCCATGTAACTAACAAGCACAAGTACCCCCAAATCTAAAAATGAAAACATCATCAGCCCTCATCATGCTTAACACCACCCCCCCCAAGTCATTCCACCTCTCTTTAAAGATCACTACCTTTCTGACTGTTAACACCATGGTTTATTTTGCCTTAATGTTGAACTTGATATACATAGATGTGTACAATATATAAGCTTTTGGGTTCAGTTTCTTCTCGATTTTTTAAATAAGATTCATCAACATTATTGCAAAGAACAGAAGTTTGTTCATTCTCTTTGCTGTATAGTATAGTAATATGTGAATATTCGACAACCGATATATCCTATTGCTGATGGGCATTCTAGAAGCTTCCAATTTAAGTGCAACACTATGAATAGTGTTGCAATAAATTTTGTAAATTAAAGGTGTAAATTTTGTAATAACACTTTAGTCCACAGATACACACATTTCTGTTGGAATATCCCTAGGAAGGAACAACTCAGTCACAGTGGATGTTTATATCCAACTTCAGTAAATATTACCTGAGAGTTTTCCAAAGTAGTTTTACTAATTTATATTTCTACCGTATAGCATAAGAGTTCTTCTTTTGCACATCTTCATCAACATTTGGTGTCTTCTGGTTTTGTTTCTGCTTTTTAATAATTTTATCCATTCTTGTTGACGTGTAGTGTTATATCATTGATGTTGATGAGTTCTTTTTGAAATACTTTTTGGTTATTTGGATATTCTGCTTCGGAAATTGCCTACTGAAGTCTTTGGCCAAGTTTTCTTTTTTAATTAAATTGTCTCTTCTTATTTTGAAATGTAGCTCTTTATTAAGGATATAAGTTGTGTGCGTGTGCGTGTGTGCGTGCACTCTCACACTCTTTGGGCTGTCATGTTACTCTCTTAATGGCATCTTTTCATAAACGGAAACTCTTAATGCACAGTTATAATTTGTCCATCTTTACATTTTAGTTAGTGCTATTCACTGTTTACTTAAGCAATTTTAGTCTTCTCCAAGGTCATAAACATTCTATTCTATAGTTTTTACAGTTGCATTGTTTTGTTTTTATCATCTACAATCTAGTGGAGTTAATTTTTGTTTCGTGGTGAGATGTGGTAATTTTTTTTTTTAAATATGGGTATCGAATTGAGCAGCACCATTTATTGTGAAGACCATCGTTTTCCCCACTGGATGGCAATAGTGTCTATATTGCAGATCGGGTAATCTATCAGGTCTCCTTCTGGCCTCTATTCTGTTACGTTGATCCATTTGTCTTTTCTTGTGCTAATAGCACAGTGAGCTGCTTACTTTAGATTTATAATGAGTCTGGATATCTGGTAACATGAGTTCACTGGCTTTGCTTTTAAAGATTATTTTGGCTATTCTAGGTACTCTTCATTTCCAGATAAATTTTAGAAGCAGCTTTTAATTTTACAGATTATTTGCTGAGTTTTCAATAATATTAAGTTGAACCTACACATCATTTAAGTCAATCTTATGATTTTGAAATTTCCAATTTGGAAACATCATATATCCCTTTATTTATTTTTTTTTTTTTGAGACGGAGTCTGGCTCTGTCGCCCAGGCTGGAGTGCAGTGGCGCGATCTCGGCTCACTGCAAGCTCCGCCTCCCGGGTTCACGCCATTCTCCTGCCTCAGCCTCCCGAGTAGCTGGGACTACAGGCGCCCACAACCGCGCCCGGCTAATTTTTTGTATTTTTAGTAGAGACGGGGTTTCATCGTGGTCTCGATCTCCTGACCTTGTGATCCGCCCGCCTCGGCCTCCCAAAGTGCTGGGATTACAGGCGTGAGCCACCGCGCCCGGCCATATATCCCTTTATTAATGGAATCTTTTGATAATTTTTCAGTAATACTTTATATGTTCTGTGACAGCATTTTGCAAATTTTGATTCTGTTTGGCCCTTGGTATTTCCTATTCTGTTTTAAATATTCTAGCATCTATATTTTATATGAACATAAATAAATAAAACATTTATATTATTTTTATTTTATATATCATTTACTACTTTTATACAAGAATACATGATATAGATGTAGCATTATATAAGAATTAATTATTATATAAAGCTCACATTAAATAGCTTCTAAGCCCTAACGATTGTATAGATCTTTTGAATTTTCTGTATACTCATCCATGTCTATGTAAATGATATATTTGTTTCTTCTTTTCTAATTCCTATACCTTTTCTAATTCCCCTATATCTTTTATTTTTATTCTTTTTGGCTTATTACTAATTTCTTCATTCATTTATTAAATATTTGCCTAATTGCACTGTCTACAACTTTCAGTAAAATGGTGAAAAGACATAGTAGACTTCTTTGACTAGTGGGCAAATTCAGGGCAGGATAATACTTATATTACTATTTCATATGAAAATTGCTGTTGGTTTTTAAAATACCCTGTATAAATAAAATATATTAATTTCATCTCTAGTTTGTTATAGTTTCTTTTGGTAAAAGTGCTTGTTGAGTTATATCATTTTTTTCAGAATCTATTTATATAATCATGCAATTTTTATCTTTTACCTTTATTTTTATTTTTATCTTTTAACGTAAAAATCACAGTGCTTGGTTTTCAAAACTTTTACTCTGTGTGTATTCCTGAATTAAATCTCACTTGGTCATGATATACTATAAATTTTATAAGTCCTTGGGTTCAGTTTACTAGTATTTCGTACAAATAATTCAGATGATTTCATCTATGTTCATAAGAAATATTGACATGTGATTTCTATGTTTGTCATGTATTTGCTTTGATAATAAACATACATTGATCACATATATTGCGATGGGAAGTGTTACCTGAATTTTTATTCTCTGGAAGAGTTTGTATAAGTTTGTTGCTATTTTTTTCAAATGTTTGGATAAACCAGTAAACTCATTTAGACTAGAAGTTTCTTTTGTTTAAGAAACATTTATTTACATATTTAACTTTTATGGAATTATTGTTTAAAAATTTCTACTAGATAACATAATTTATAAAATTTAATAAATTTCTATATCTTCTCAGTTTTGGTAAACTGTTTTTCAAGAAATTTATCAATTTCATCTAATTTACCTTAAATCTGTCAAATTTATTACAAATTTGATTGTAATACCCTCTTTTCAGTATCTGTGAAATTTTTAATGATGCCCTTTATTTTACTCCTGAAACTGAATTTATTCGTATTCTCTATTGTAAAAGTATTCCTCATTCCTTTGATTTCTGTACTTTGTTTTTGTTTTGTTGTTGTTGTTATTTGTTTGTTTGGTTTAGCTTCTGATATGGAAGACTAAATCATGGATATTAAGCCTATATTATTTTAAAATATATACATTTAGGCTATATATTTTCCTTTGAGCTCTTTTATTGCATTACACACCTTTTGATATGTCATATTACGTTACTCTTCCATTTCACCATGTTTTCTAATTTTCATTTTAAATTCCCCTTTCACCCAGGAGTTGTCTCACACGCTGTTTGTTCCTTTCTTATCTTTTTTCTTACCTTCTGTTAGATTAATCAATTCTTTTTTTTTTTTGAGACGGAGTCTCGCTGTGTCTCCCAGGCTGGAGTGCAGTGGCGTGATCTCGGCTCACTGCAAGCTCCGCCTCCCGGGTTCACGCCATTCTCCCGCCTCAGCCTCCCAAGTAGCTGAGACTACAGGCGCCCGCCACCATGCCCGGCTAGTTTTTTGTATTTTTAGTAGAGACGGGGTTTCACCATGTTAGCCAGGATAGTCTCGATCTCCTGACCTCGTGATCCACCCGCCTCGGCCTCCCAAAGTGCTGGGATTACAGGCTTGAGCCACCGCGCCCGGCCAGATTAATCAATTCTTTAAATAATTCGTGTTCCCTTTATTAGCTTTGTAGTTACAGTAATTTACATTTTTTTTCTTTTTTGAGATAGGGTCTCACTTCTCGACCAGGCTGAAGTGCAATGGCACAGTCTCAGCTCACTGCAGCCTCTGCCTCCCGGATTCAAGCAGTTCTCCTGCCTCAACCTCCCAAGTAGCTGGGATTACAGGAGTACACCACCACGCCTGGGTAATTTTTGTATTTTTAGTAGAAACAGGGTTTCACCCTGTTGGCCAGGCTGGTCTTGAACTACTGACCTCAAGTGATCTGCCCACCTCTGTTTCCCAAAGTGCTGGGTTTACAGGTGTGAACCACCATGTCCCACTTACAAATTTTATACTAGTTTCACTGTATGCACCTTGACTTATTAGAGCCTAATAGAAATGAATGCATTTATCATTTTTAATATAATGCTAGGATCTTTTCATCTTTTACCTCCATAGAACCCTTTCTTAGCTTTTGTATTATTAAATTCAATTAAATTCTAAACTTCAAAAAAAGTATTGTTATTTGTATAATCAATGTTTGTATAGATTCTGCTACATATTTACTTTTTCTTTTCCCTTCATTCCTTCCTGCTGCATTTTTGTATGTGCTCAACTTCCCATTGAAGTACTCACCTTAATACTTCTTTTGGTGTTTGTTTCCTGACAACAAATTATATGTTTCTGTATGTTAGAAATTTAATTTGTTTTTCCTTAATGTTTGAAAGATATCGTCTCTTAGCATACAAATATAATTTGCCAGTTTTTTCCCTTCTGCACATAAAATGTGGTATTCAGTTGTATTGTGGCCTTTGTCTTTTCAGTTTAGAAGTCAGATGAAAGTATTATGGTTACTCTATAGATCTCTCTTGTCCTCTACCCTTGACTACTTTTAAGATTTGCTTCTTGTCTTTGGTGCTCAGCAGTTTGAATGAAGTGTGACAAGGAGTGGTTCTTCCCATGTTTATCCTGTTTAGATTCTCTGAATTTCTTGAACCTGTAAGATGATGTCTTTGATCAGTTTTTGATAATGTCTTGGCCTTTACTTCATTAGGTAAAGCACCTGTGGCTTGTTATTTTATTTCTTCCCCATATGAGCCTCCAATGACATACCCATTAGATATTTTCACCATGTACCAT
Organism: Macaca thibetana thibetana; assembly: GCF_024542745.1. Classification (NCBI taxonomy): domain Eukaryota; kingdom Metazoa; phylum Chordata; class Mammalia; order Primates; family Cercopithecidae; genus Macaca; species Macaca thibetana. Next base: position 5,357,782 of record NC_065597.1, on the reverse strand, counting down.
AGCTGTCTTACACACTGCTCACTTTTTTGATGCTGACTTTTTTGTTGTTGTTTTCGTTTTTTTACTCTTTGTGAGTTTCAGTTGTATATATTTTACAGCTTTTCTTTTGGATCACTTATTCTGTCTTCATTTGGGTCCAATATACTGTTTAATTATTTTTTGTTTTAGTTGTTAACTTCAATTATTACTTCTTATAGTTCTCAAATTTGCTTCAGTCCTTATTTTTCAAAGATTCCAGTTCTCTGGTAGAATGCTTCATCTTATATTTTTCTTCTCTTCAATATATTAATCTTATTTTAAAGTTCACGTAACAAATTTGTTATCTGGATCACACAAGGGTTCACTTTTTTTCCCCATTATCTTGATCTTAGTTTAATTTAGCCTCCTAAGTTTTGATGGAATGCCAGATGTTATGTTTTAAATGCCGTAGAGGCTTTGAAGGATGTTGTCTTCCCTCCAGAAGATTCGACTATCCTCTAACTATCCCTTTGGCAAGTAGGGGCAAATCAATACAGTCTAATGATGGATTGAGCTGACTTAAGGCGGAATTTTGGACTGAAAAATATGCATGTCCCTTAGCCACTAGCTTACTCCCATTCTCAGTGTATTTACCTGCGTTCTTCCGCACTGACAGCTCTCGAACTCCAATGATGGTCCTCTTAATACACTGAGAGCATCAAAACTCCACTAACATTTAAGCTGTTGTTGATTTGGTTCCTTATCCTCTCGTCCAGTGTATTTAAGGAATTAACAAATGTCTTTTTATGAAACTTGGGTCAGAGTGAAAAACAAAAATGCAAATTCACCTCTGTGAATTTACCTTCTCTTAAATCTTCACCTTTCAAATCTTAGATGTCTCCAGTGTCTTCAGTTGTCTTTTTTGTTTCAATCTGATCTTTCTATTTTTTCCTGGCAAAAGTGTTGATTTGCCATCAGATACTCTGGCTTAGCCAAACAACAAAAAAAGCCTATGGTACAGCTTTAATTGCAAATTTTATGCAATTATTGCATTTTATTTCTTAAAATAAATGAGATATCTATTGCATATGCAACAAAGACTGTTGCATTGCCTGTGTGTATTTGTAATTTTCATACAAAAGTAAATTTCACCCAAATGTAAGTGTTTTTCTATATAAGAGCCTATGATCTGTGATTTGTTTTTAAAGGCCTAAAAAAGGGCTGAACTGGGGACTTTGGAATGCAATTGCTAACTTAGTTAAGCTCTAAAGCACTGCCACTCTGTGGTAACTCTGAGACATAGCAGCCCCCTCTATATTTCTATTGACAGGATGCCCCAGAAAGTTAGTTCAAAATTCCCTTCCACTGTTATTTAGAAAGCTGAAATATTTCTGTTCAGTGCAACAGTCCAGCTACTCTATACTTCATCGCTTCCATCTCTCTTTCTATCGTTTTCCAAATCTGAAGTCTAGCCTTAGGTTCTCTTCCTTGAGATAACCTGAGTCAATAGGAAAGTGCTAAGTTCAGTCTCTGGCACTTATTTGTGATGTGGTCTTAGGCTCCTTACTTATTCTCTCTTTCATCACAAAAAACAAACAAACAAACGAACAAAAACCCCCAGCAATGTTAGCAGGCATATTCACTTTGTGAAAATTCACCGAGCTATACACTTGTGTGTGTATGTGTGTGTGATATTTCAATAGAATTAATTTTAAAAGCAGTTAATAATACATATTTAAGTGCATCCTCAAAAGATTCTGAGTGTTTAAATGTATAATGTCACCTCCACAGCAAGGCCTACATTGACCTTCTTTTACAAAATGCTAATCTTTCCTCTTCATCCCCATCCACACAAATCTAGACATCCCAGCATTTTTACGCAGTTCTGACTTTTTTTTTTTCTTTCCTACAGCACTTAGCATCTTTCAAAATGTTATCTAATTGACACGTTGTATATTTCTCTCTTCCCTTGCCTCATAAAGGCAGGGATCTTTGTTTGGCTCATTGGTTTACAAAAAGTGCCTAGAAGAGTGCTTGGCACATAGCAGTGCTCAAAAGAATTTGTGGAATGCATGAACTGGAACTCAGCGTAGTTATCGGTGCATAATGATAGCTTACATTTAAAAAACATGATCATCTCGTTATCATCAAGGTTTCCACTAAAGGCTTTTCTTTTCAGATCTTAAATATGGCCTGCGGACAAGAAAGGTGCTGATGAGTAGGTGGCATAGTATCAGATATTGCTAGAAAAGAACAATTAATACAACTTAATGGTACAATTTAAAAGCGTTAATTTGATGGTATGTAAATCATATCTCAATGAAGATGTCATTTAAAAAAATAAACGTAGATGATTAGCTCTTCAGGAGGAGGAAAATGTTTAACTCCGAGTCTGACACTAACTTATTTTTTGATCTTGTATTGGTATTTCCCTCTCATCCTTAGTCTTCTCATTTACAAATTGAATGTGTTGGTTAGCTAAATTCTAAAACCCGTTCCAGCTGTAATATTCTGCCTGTTCAAAAATCAGCTTCTGGAAAGATGGAGAGAAAAGAAAGTCAATGAATATAGAGCCATCAAATGGCTCTTCAACTTGGAGCACACACTCTTCAAAAGCTTTGGATTGAGAGGGTGAGCTCCTTTTACACATATAAATTTACATTCAGACATGTAAACACACAAATCCATACGTGCATACAAATATCTAACTATCTAATTTTGTTGGACAGGAAATAATGAATATTGATTTCTTGATTTCCACATAATCTTTTCCAAAACAGCTTTTCCAGTTCAAAAAAGTACATCATGGATTACAAAGGCACTGATTCCCCTGCCTGCATACCAGAGTGTACCTTAGGGGCCATCTGGAATCTCAATGCTTAACAAAATTAGCTTGGTTTAATTTGAGCGAGTTAGAAAACTCTGTTGTCACAATGAGAGAATGTTCCTATTACCTAATTAACAGGGCTTATTAGGAGAGCAGTGACTGCTGAAGTCCACTGAATACCCGGCCATATGGGCATATGAAGCATAGATCAAACAGGTCTCTTTGTAATTATGTTAATAGTTACTCTATTTGCTTTCCCTCATTTTTATCTAAGGTCACTGCAAAACACATTCCCTGGATTTTGAATGAGTGTCAAATAATAGGCAGTGTAAATGGATTTGAGGTATTAAGGCCACCATTTACTGGACACATGTTTGCTGCCCAGTGACTAACCCCTTTCGCTGCTTCCCAAAATGCCTTTCTGTATGCCTCGCCTGAGACACCACAGGTCGTCTGCTTGATTGCTGTGGCCTTTTCTCTGCCATATGGCCGTGCTGCACCCAACTCCCCATGGCAATGTGTTCCTTTGATATACCTTTAATGCAAAACCCTTTGCTAAATAGGAAAGTACAACATGTATAATTTCCTCATTAAATCAATAGACAATGCCACTGTGTATTAAATGGAATAAAAAGCCCATTCCCACATGTTACACACTAGCACGCAAATACGATGCACTGACATTTCAAGAAAATATTTAATAAGCACAATCACATATTTGCCTCTTGCTAAATAGTGGGCAAAATGATATGCATACACTCAAAAGCATAGGTGAGAGTCAGTACTCTTCTTTCTCTCATTTCAAAGGAGAAAATTGAGTCTTAGAGAAGAGAAATGATCTCAAGTCAGACTCACTTCAGTGTCTTTCGAAGCCTATCAGCACCCTGAAATTCAAGGTTCAACAATTGCCTGGCACACAGTAGAAGCTCAGTAATTTTTTTTTCCCAATGAATGCCTGTGTAACACTTATACATTGGTTAGTCATTTATTCAGCATGTTGCCTGAACAAATACGTGTCCAATGAAGTCTGAGAAAGGGAAATCCTAAACCCGAAAGGAAGATAAGTTTATGTTGACAGAAAGAGTCAAACTCTGTAAAATATGTAAAGAGGTTTATTCGGAGCCAAATATGAATGACCAAGGCCTGAGGCACAGTTTCCAGAGGTCCTGAAACATGTGCCTAAGATGGATGGGTTGCAACTTGGTTTTATATATTTTAGGGGAACATTTAGAACATCAATCAATACATATGGGGTATACATTGATTCCGTCCAGAAAGATGAGACAACTCAAAAAGGGGAGCGGGGAACACAGGTAATAGATGGATTCAAAAATTTTCTGATTGGCAATTGGTTGAAACAGTTAAGTCATTATCTAAAGATCTGGAATAAATAGAAACTAGCATCTGGATTAAGATAAAGGATTGTGGAGACCAAGGTTCTTATTACATAAATAAAGTCTCATAGGCAGCTCCCCTTAGAGATAATAGATGGCAAAGTTTTCCTTTTCAGGCCGTAAAAGGTGCTAGACTCTCAGTTCATCTCTTGAAGACTGCAAGGGCCTGGAAGGAGGAAACATCTAGTTATGTTAGTAGAAGTTCTTTACAGATGCAACTTTTCTTCCACAAAAAAATGGCTTTGCAGGGTCATTTTAAAATACAGCAAAGAAACATATTTTGGGGTAAAATATTTTTATTGCCTTTTATACCTGTCATGTGATATTATGCCAGAGTCAAGTTGGAAAGTAAACTACATCATATAGGGTTAAATATAACCCATCTGATGAGATTTTGTGGTTCCTAGGGCATGACTCTCCAGGCCTCCTAGATAAGAATTTGGGCAAGAGAGGATGACGGTCAGAGTTTAGTCCCTACTTCTTAATATAATAGAGATTTGTAATTAGAAAACAATTTTTCCTACCCAACAAGTTCATGAACAGACTATTAGGAAACTGAAAGGAAACACAGAAAATACTTGTTTTTCAGTCCCTTGGGACTTTTGCTGCACACAAATCAGGAGAGGGGGCTGGTTCTTATCTGTATAATTCAGATCCCAATTCCTGAAACATGCAAAAATTAGGGAGAGGGAGGAAAGAAGTTCGGATTTTACTTGCACTATAAATACATTTTCAGATCTCCAGAAAGTAGGATCCAAAAGGAGATAAAACAAAATTAAAACTGGTCTTCTCAATTTGAAAATTACAGTGTTAAACGCCAAGTTTCTGTGTATGAGTGCATCTTGTTCTGGGGAATCCTCCCTCACCCCTTCCTCCATCCTGATGTCCCTTTGGGATCAACAAATATCCTGAAGCTACCTTCATACTGAAGATGCTTAAGTTTGAGCAGCAGTAATCAGACTCTATTTTTATGGTTAATTTGCTATTAACCTCAATCCTATCTTGACTCAAGCTGTCTATGTAACTAGTATGTAAGCTATCTATGTAACTTTTTTTTCATTTGTTGTTGGCAACTATTCCAATTATAAGAGGCATTTAATGTAAGAAAATGTTTTGAATCACACTGACAATTTGGGTCATTAAGGTTTTTTGTTTGTTTGTTTGCTTTTTTGTGGAATAGCATCACTTACTAGTCTACCTGAAAAGAGAAAATCTGCATTTTTGCAAATGAAATTGCTAGACTGATCTATAAGTACTTTTTCCCATTTAAAAAAAATTCTATGTAAGAAGACACTGATAATGAGAAACAAAGACAGTTGAATATTAAATTAAGAGGGATCCTATAGAGAAAATGTTACTGCCTCTAGAAACCTGGGATGTCATATGTGTACTTCACTAATCTATGAGTCACTATCTCTTTTGTAGTGATTAGAGAATTGTATCTCTATTACAACAGTTTTATAGTAGATATTCATAAAGGGTCTTGAAGAAGAATCTTTATTTTTTACCAATTTGCATGAAGTAGAAGTTATTATTACCAGCAGAAGTATTCCAAGCTACAATTTTTTCTTCCAAAATGTTATTTCTGGATTCTTCTTCTGAAATCCTGTATTATTCCTCCTATGAAAATTTTCAAACTTTACTATAATTATTTCCTTGAGGATATATCTCTTTGGGAGTTTCTTGACACCAAAAATTATATGAGATTCATCTCCAAATCCCTAATTTGTAGCACTGATGGACGTTGATAAATGTTAAATGATTAGGTAAATAACACTGAATTAACTCACCTTGAAACTTACTTGACATAATTAGCAGTTGCTGCAGAAACAGAATGAGCCTCAATAAAACAGAAATCAAAATACTAAAGTAAGCCTTTATTTGTAAATCAGCTATATCTCAGCAAAGCTATCTTTTGACTGGCCAATAATTAATTACATTTTCCACCAAAATTATACAAGTTTATTAAAGAATATGACGGGTTTTTTTGCACAAATTGGATATGCACCATATCTTTCATAATTTAGGAAGGAATGGCAACGTTATCGCATATATTTTAAATTACTTGCATTTATTTTGGAAACAGATATATTAAATGGCTCAAAATCTGAACAGCACAAAAATATATACTGAACAAATCACTTATGCACATCTGTCTCTTCACACTGAATACTTGTTCAATAGAAATGTTTCTGGACTTCCAGTTCCAAAATGGCAGTGTAGAAACAAGCTGGCCTCACTCGCTCTCTTTCCCAAAACCAAAAATATAAATATACAGTGCCAAGATTATTACCAGCAATCTCTCAGATCTCAAATAGGAGGAGAAAACAGTTCCCAGGGCCACAGGGAAATGAAAATAGTTTGAGCAGATGGTTTAAGAATTGGACTTCCATATTCATGATGTTCCTCCCCCCAGTCCTTCTAGCAGCAAGCACGTGGAAACTCTCCCCTGACCGACAGCTTCTACACTGGAAAAAAGTGATACCAAGGTGGACAAGCAGCTTCCCTATCACCCTAAGTTTGCTGGCAGGAGACCTGCCCCTGCCAAACTCATGAGAAGCATCTAGAGTGCCTGGAGGAAAAAAAATCTCTGAGGAAAGCTAGTGACAAAGGGGAGAGGAGGGACTGCCGTCTCCAGCCCTGGAAAGTCTGCTCTGTAACTCATCCAAAGGTAATGCCAAATCAGAATGGACATTCAGCAGCACCACACTGTAGAAGATTCATTCTAGAGCTCACCCTAGCCACCCTTCCCATGCTATTGGGACTTCCCCCATTCAGGAAAGGCAGCACTCTGATCATTTACCAGAACCGAGGCAAACCTGGGCTTAAGACAGCATCTAGTGCCAAAAAGGAGGCAGCAACCCAGCAGGGGGCGGTGGGAGGAGGTTGCGGAAAGAAAGAAAATCAACAGATAAATTACAAAGAATCTCTAAGAACACATATTCAGTAAAAACTAAAACAATCCAGAGAGAGATGATTTGACTAAATAATCCTTTAATGCAAAGAGATAGACATACATACACACAAAAGAATCGCAAACTGGGAACCACAGCCTTCCCAAATCCAAAAGGCAAGAAACAAGTGACTAACCCTAACAAGACAGCAATATATGATTTCTGTGACCAAGAACTCAAAATAGCAGCCTTAAGGAAACGCAGTGATCTCCAGGATAACACAAAAAAACCAATTCAGAAACGTATTAGAAAAATTTACCAAAGGTATTTAGTTTTATTTGGAAAAATCAAACAGAAATCTTGGAACTGAGAAATACGTTTGCTAAGCTGAAAAATTTATTAGAGGCTCTCAACAGCAGAATAGATTAAGCAGAGGAAAAAATGAGCAAGCTCAAAGACAGGCTATTTGAAAATATATTGGCAGAGAAGAAAAAGAAAAAAAAATGAAAAGGAATAAAGATCACCCACAAAATATAGAAAATTACCTCAAAAGACCAAATTGAAGATTTATTGTTGTTTAAAGGAGTTGAGTAAGAGCAAGGGGTAGAAAGCCTACTAAGAGAAATAATAGAAAATTTTCCAAAATATGAGAAGGAGATAACATAGCCAGGTATGGGAAAGTCAGAGAACACCAAACAGATTTGCCCCAAAGAAGACTACCCGAAGGCATATAATAATAAAATTCTCAAAGTTCAAGGACAAAGAGAGGATTCTAAAAGCAGCAAAAGAAAAGAAACAAATAACATAAAGACCCCAGTTTATCTGGCAACAGACTGCTCACTGGGAACTCTACAGTGAAGGAGGGAGTGGTACAACAATTTCAAAGTGCTAAAAGAAAAAAAAATTGTCATTTAAGGATATTGTCTACAGCAAATCTATCCTTCAACTACAAAGGAGAGCTAAAGTCTTTCCCAGACAAAAGCTGAAAGAATTCACCAGTACCAGACCCATCTTATAAGAAATGCTCAATGGAATTTTTCAATCTGAAAGAAAAATAAACACTAATGTGCAAAAAGTAATCATTTGAAAATGTAAGACTGATTGGTAAAATTAAGTCCTCTAACAAACCTAGAATACTAAAATACCATAATTGTGATGTGCAGTTCACTCATAACTCTAGTATGAAGCCCAAAGACAAATCTATCAAAATGATATCAAAAACAGCATAAGAGAAATTAATAGGAAACAAGAAAATATTTAAATTGAGACAGCATAAAGTCAGAATATTGAGGGGATGGAGTAAAAGTTTAGAGGGTTTCTTTTTTCATTTTTGTTTGCTGTTTTAATTTTTGTGTTTGTGATCTAACATAATTCATCATCCCTTTAAAATAACTTGTTATATCTATAAGACTTTTTTTGTAAGCTTTATGGTAACCACCATGCAAAAACCTAGAATAGAGTCACTAAAAATAAAAAGCAACAAATAAAACATGTTACCAGAGAAAATCACTTAACCACAAAGGAAGACAGTGAGAAAGAAAGGAGAAGAGCCTCAAAACAACCAGAAAACAGGCAACAAAATGACAATAGTAAGTCTTTACTTATAAATAACAACACTGAATATGGAGTACCTGAATGGATAAAGAAAGCCAAGTCAGTAGCATGTTGCCTACAAGAAACTCACTTCACCTGTAAAGACCTAGACTGAAGGAGAAGTGATGGAAAAAGCTATTCCATGAAACTAGAAACCAAAAAAGAGCAGGAATAGCTATACTTATGTCAGATAAAATAGATTACAAATAAAGACTGCAAAAATCAGAGACAAAGAAGGCCATTGTATAATAATAAAGGTGTCAATTCAACAAGAAACTATAACCATTATAAATATCTACGCAGGCTGAGTGCAGTGGCTCGTGCCTGTAATCCCCGCACTTTGGGAGGCCAAGGTGGGTGGATTGCTGGAGCCCAGGAGCTCGAGACCAGTAGGGCAACATAGTAAAACCCTGTATTTACAAAAAAAAAAAAAAAAAAAAAAAAAGCCTGATGTGGTGGTGCACTCCTGCATTCCCACCTATGTGGGAGGCTGAGAGAGAAGGATTGCTTGAGCCCGGGAGGTTGAAGTTGCAGTGAGCCATCATCATGTCACTGCACTTCAGGAGACACAGTGAGACCCTGTCTCCAACAAAACAAAACAAAACCTTTTATGCACCCAACACTAGAGCTCTCAAGTATATAGAGCAAACACTGGTAAATCTTAAGGGAGATATTTATCAGACTGCCCAATAAGTATATGAAAAAATGCTCAACATCCCTAATCATCACATAAATAATAATCAGAGCCATAATATAATATCACCTCATCTCATTAAATGGCTTTTATCTGAAGATGGAATAATGGGTGCTGTCAAGGTTGTGGAAAAAGGGAAATCCCTATACACTATTGGTGGAAATGTAAATTATTACAGCTGCTATGGAGAACAGCAATGAAGGCTCTTCAATAAATGAAAAATAGAATTAACATATCATTGAGCAAGGGGAATATATTCAAAAGAAAGAATATCAATCTATCAAAGAGATATCTACACCCTCATGTTGGTTGTAGCATTATTCACAGTAGCAAAAATATGGAACCAACGTCAGTGTCCATCAAATGATGAATGAATTTTTAAAATGTGGTATATACACACAGTGGAATATTATTCAGTTATTAAAAAGAATAAAACCCTGATCATTTGCAGCAACATGGATGAAACTGAAGGTCATTATGTTAGGTCAAATAAGCCAAGCACAGTAAGACAAATATTTCATATTCTCACTCATATGTAGGAGCTAAAAAAAAGTGGATCTCATGAAGATAGTATATTTGTGGTCACAGAGGCTGGAAAGGGTAAAGGGGAGAAGAGAGGTTGACTAAGTGGTACAAATATATAGCTTCATAGAAGAAATAAGACCTAGTATTTGATAGATAAGTAGGGTGAATATAGTGTACAGTAATCTAGCATATATTTCAAAATAGCTAGAAGAGAATAATGTGAATATTTCTAGAATAAAATAAAGACAAATACTTAAGGGGTGGGATACTCCAATTACAGTGATTTCATCTTTACATTTTATATGAATATATTGATTTATCATATTTACCCCCCGAATATGTACATCTGTTATGTATCAACTTTAAAAATTACAAGAAAGAAATCAATATTTCCAAAATATTTTGTATATTTGTAGAGGCAGCTTGTGCAAGCAGAAGCAAATATCTGCATGCGTATATTTATACAGTTGATTCATTTCCTATTGCTGCTGTAACAAATAACCGTGAAGTTAAAACAGCATATATTTATCTTACTGTTCTGCACGTCAGAAGTCTGACACGGGCCTCACTGGGCTAAAATAAAGGTGCCCACAGGATTGTATTTCTTTCCAGAAGCTCTAGGACAGAATCTATTGCCTTACCTTGTCCTGGTGTTAGAGGTCACCCTCATTTTTAGGCTTTTGTGCTCCTCCAGTCTTCAAAGACAGCAATGGTGGGTAGAGTTTTTCTCGTGATGCCGTCTCTCTGATCCTCTGAGTATGGTTAGGAAAGGTGAAAGGTTCTCCCTTTTGAGTATATGATTATATATTGGGCATATCTGAGTGATCCAGGATCATCTCTGCATCTCAAGTTCCTTAACCTTAATTGCATCTGAAAAACTCCTTTTACTATGTAAGGTGTTCACAGGTTTTAAGGAGGATCAAGGCATGGACACCTTTGATGGCCATTATTCTACTTATCAGTGTTTCATGTACACATACACGTGCACACATACACTCATAGGCACGCACACGCACACACTCATACACACACGTGTAGTTTTCTTTTAATGAAACAGCACACTCTACATGCTGTTTAGCACTTCGTTTTTTTAGTCTTTATTTAGTATTGGGTTTCAAATATTTTCCCATTTTACTACATAAATAACATTATCATTCTTATCATTCTTTTCCACAGCTGCACAGGTGTTTTTTTTGTGTGTGTGTGTGTATTTTTTGTTTGTTTGTTTGTTTTGTTTTGTTTTGTTTTTGAGACGGAGTCTCACTCTGTCACCAGGCTAGAGTGCAGTGGCACAATCTCAGCTCACTGCAACCTCCACCTCCCGGGTTCAAGTGATTCTCCTGCCTCAGCCTCCCGAGTAGCTGGGACTACAGGTGCCGCCACCACGCCCCGTTAATTTTTGTATTTTTAGTAGAGACAGGGTTTCACTGTGTTGGCCAGGATGGTCTCGATTTCTTGACCTCGTGATCCACATGCCTCAGCCACCCAAAGTGCTGGGATTACAGGTGTGGGCCACTGCTCCCAGCCCACAGGTGCATAGTTTTATATTAAAAGACTATACCATAATTTATTTAACTCACTAAATCCTTTGTGTATCTGGATGTTCATGTTCATGTTTCTTGAAAGAGGCTTTCCTGGCTAGGCCATCACATTTATGTATTAAATGTACTGCTTGCCACCATTTCAATTATTATAAATATCCTCCTGATTAATTCCTAAATGTTTTTATTTGTTATTAATAACTTTTCTTAAACTCATAATGCCCTGGGATGTAACTCCTTGTAAGGTAACACTCATCTTTCCCCATTTTCTTCACATCTTCATTGTTTTTGATTATTGTTTTTCCTCACGTGTGAATAATCTTAGGAGATTTGAGGTGGGCACCTACTCATCTTCCTTTTCCTCTCTCATCATCCTGGTTCCATTGTCCTTGTTACATCCTTAAGGTCATTTACTTTCACATTTTCTTCCTGTCTTACAGGCTGTCCTCAAAGTCATAGATTATACAACATCATTTTCTTCCTGATATGGCAGGTATTGTTCAGTCATATAAATACTTTCAACTCTTTCTAAGGCTGCTAATGTGTACCCAATGAGAATATGATTTATTTCCTGTCAATTAACTTTATATAACTTTCCTGTGTCAAAACATTAAACTGGCGTTCAGCACAAAACAAATTCGTCCTATCATTGGATAAGAAAAATTGGGCATTATTTGCTAAGTATGATTGCCTGATAAAATAGTTTCATCTGGAATTCTCAGGAATTTTCTAAGATTTTTTTTAAAGCTTCTTGATTTTTGCTGGATTTCACCTTTGTTATTGATGAGATTTATTGTTCCTTTTAAAAATATTCTTCTTTAAACTACAGTGCCTTACGGAACCAGAATTCTTAAAAATTAAACACTGAAATAAAATAGTAGATACAGAAAGTTCAGAAACAGTAGAGAAAAATGTCTAATAGCAAATACAGGCTTTTTTTTTTTTTAACATGAAAGCATTGAGTATTGTTTCTATTACTGCATTTTTCTTCCTTGTCATTTTTTTGCATAAGACAATTTAAAAAGAAGTTACAGGATTGTTGTTGTTGTTTTTTATAATGGAATAAAAATTACACTTACTATCACTAGAAACCATAGCAGAAGCAGGAGAAAGGAAAATGAAAAGGGAGAGGAAAAGAGAGAGAGCAAGAGAGAGAGAGAGAGAGAGATGGGGAAAGAGAGAGAGAGAGAGCAAAGTTCTAGAATAAAAGAAGGTACTTACTTATTTCAAAAGTCTCTCTTAATATGAATAGGGTAAAGAGGTGTCAAAAAGCTTGTAGACATTTTTCATATATGGTCATATACTTAAGTACAAATTATATTCAAAATGTCTGAATTTTGTGTTCAAAATTGTATTTCAAAATGTTTATTTTATGCTGAGCAGATACCACAAATCAAAGAAGATACTCATTTGCTCTGGAAAAGAAAAATATAATTCACCTTAAATATTAACTGCTCTTTCGAACACTAGAGTAAAACTGAAATAAAGAAATGTGTTTAAAGCTCAACAATTGAATAAATAGCTACAGTACCTCTTTACCAGAGATATAGGGATCATTTTGCTTTCTTTTAACAGTGTTTGTTTTTAAACTGCAAGAGGTCTGAATACACCTACTCTTCAAATCCAAAACATATATTTTTATAAACATTGCTTCAGGTTGATTATATTTTGTTACCAACAGAATTAAAGCTTCCATTTCCATGTGCAACGAAATTGTACCACGAGGGATGGTAGAATACAATTAAGGAAGCGAGTGTCAATTGAAACCAGAAACTGAGATGTCTGAACCACCAGCTAGCTGGAAGGGGATTTACATAATATGTAGCTAGTCACAGATTCTGTACTTAGATGGTATCCCTTTTCTCAATTCTATGTCCGTGTCACTGGACACTCATAAATGCATCATGGCAGAGTTTGTAAGACAGCGTTTTGGAGTGAAGAGATGACATGTTTCTGTCTTTAAAACAATCAGCTCTGCATCAGATATTCTTCTGGTAGTTTGATTTAAGTAGGTACACAACAGCCCATATTAAAGGGGATTGTGGGTTACATGCACTTGCTGCCTTCAGCATGTGAAAGCCGTTTTCAACTAAAAGTCTAACTACTTAGAATTCAAGCCGTATGCAACTAAGAGACTCCAAAAGAGGTAATGAACCATAAATTATTGCCGTTAGATATTTAATACTCAATCAGTATGTGCTCTCTCAAGCATATCCCACCGGCATTGCATTCATTCTGACGGTGTGGTACCGGTTCAATTACTTTGCTCATTTACAATAAAAGATTAATGAAAAGGGGTATATTTTAGTTCACAGAGATTAATTGCATCCCTTACTTTCCCTATACTAGAAATATTCAACCCATAATCCTGATAGCTTTTGCATCAACAAGTATATGGAAAATTAATAGACTTTCTCCTGCTGGAAATCTCAGAGGCTTTTTCAGAGATAAATATCCGGGGAAAACAAGATTGAAAGTTGGCTTTGGGCTGGAAATGAATTAATTTACCTGTTTCTTTAAATTTACTCTTATGACATTTTGAATTAACCAGTATAAAGATGTGTGTACTACACTTTTTTTTTTATCTACACATTTTCTGTTGAGTATTTGCAAAGCAAATTCTCTTTTGAGACTTAATTCTTCCAGATAGACACAGCTATGTCTATGGTTGGTAGATGTTCCAACATTTGAAGAGATGTTAACATTTCACAGCTTTTTCCTCAGAGAAAATAGATGCCAAGTGCACTAGTATATTTATTTTGAATTTTTTTGAGCATAACGTTATTTACCACTGGGAAATCTAGGATTAAAATTTCAAAGTGCCTCACTGGTAAATAATTCTTGAGTTTTCACAAACTTTGTGGGTGTGGTACTGTGTTTTCCAGTACCTTGAAGATAACAAGCAAACATCTCTAGCTAGTGTGTAGCTGGAATAAAAAGGAAAGTTAAATTTATTGAGCCTTCCCCACGTTGTAGAAAGCTTTTGTCATACCTTATTTGACACAATTTGTACAGCAATTTGCTTATATGATTGTTTTTATTCCTCAGCAAAGAAACTGAGGCTCAAAGAAGTACAGTGGCTTGCCCATGATCACTCAATTAGCAAGTGGCTAAATCTGGAGTCAAACCATTGTCTTTCTGTCTCCAAAATTCAGCATATAATGCAGAAACCAGATTAAAAATAAGAAAACCTCTGTGTCCAGGAATAAACTTTTCTTTAAGCCTAATTTTTTTGTCTATCAAATGGTGAACATAAAATTTACTTGACCCAAATGTCTTGATTAAATGAGGCAACCAATACGAATGGAAACCAGGCAAGCAGAACTGCTCTATGTACAGATGGAAATAAAATATGGATGGATTGGGGCTGAACTGTGCAAGCCTGATCTTTCAGTCCTAGTGGAGTCAGTCCCTTTGGCATTGCCAGATGGACTCTGTCTGAGATGTTTTCCAGAGTCCAAACAGAAGTTTAATGACTCATCACTTCTTCTTTGCAATACAGTCTATTAATCTATTTCTTGATCAGAGCTATTCAGGAAAATTTCAATGGCAGAAGTATCTAGTCTGTTTCTTCAGACTGTTATTCTATTGCTGGGGGAGATGTATTTCTTTCCACATAAATAGAAAGAGAGAGAAGGAGATAGCCTAATTTCCCTTCTCTGTCTCTTAAGGCTTATTCCCCAATTTCAGTGATGTCAGCCTCCAGGAAGCTGTCAACTGTTTAGTAGACACTCCAATTTTTCAGTGGTCTCTGAAGAGGAACCTGGTGGATCAGAGACAAATCCACTACTTCTAAAAACATATATCCATCATAAATATCAAAGATGAGCAGGGCTGAATCAACTTTTAACAAAGTTATCCTCCTTGTCACAAAGAAAATACTGTCTCTGTAGCACCAACTAACCCATTTTGTGATGAATTTCAATGAATTTATTATATTTTGGCACAGATTATATTGTGTCAAAAGGAATAGATCTTATCAATGCATTTTGATAAAGTGGCATATTTTGCAGAATTTTTAAACTTGATTTGTTTTGCAAATATCTGATGAGTTTATTGCATTTCATTTTAAGAAAGCAATCTGCAAACAGTGGCCACAGAACCAGGTGTCTTTATGTTTGTTTTCATACTTGTAGGAAATTTAGATGAGGAATAACTGGTTGTTTCCCAATGATTTCTTTGGTTGCTTTATAAATGATTATTATACTTCTGTTCCTTATGGAAGCCATCACTGTTTGGAATTTCTTTCATGTTTTGCGACTGTATTAATACAAACCCTGTGTACTGCCTTTCCATACTTTCCATTTAACAACTATTATGTATAAGAAGCAGCCTGTGTAATGCTGTGGGCAAGTCTTTTAATCCTCTTACTCCTTAATTTCTTCATCTATAAAACAATGGAATGAGAGCAGAGTATGAACCAACAAACGCTATCTATCTATTAGGCTGTATCTCCAAAGGCCTGGAGTTTGGTACTTTATAAAATAGAGAGTGTGCCTTCAATCAGCTTATTATATAAGTGGAAGATAGAGGCAAGCAAAGAAGAAAGCATGAGAGAGTGATCAGCACCACACTGGAGAGAGGCACAAGATCCCAACAAAATGAAATGCACAATGTGACCAACATTAAGAGTGGGGTGATGTAAAAGTCAGAAAATATGTCATGAAGAAAGGAAATGTATGACCGGCATCTTGAAAAGTGAGTAGCAGTTTGTGGGCAGATGTCAGGAAATAGATAATGTAGGAACAACAACAACAACAAAAATAGCAGGAAAAAAAAAAAGGCCTATCAAAAAAATTGTGCAGACAGCATAATACTCTTAAGGACTGGCATATAGGCAGGAGGATAGGTAGGAGAAGATAGAGATTGGATTGTATTGTATTGCCAAGTCTTGTATTGCCCTGTAGGCCTCCTGAGATCCCCGAGCTTCATCTAAAAGGTAATAGGAAACTACTGACAACAATTACCAGCCTTAGATAATATCATTTAGTCATCAAGTGGCAATATAAAAAAATCCTATGCTCTCATATTTATAAATTACTTAATAAAAGTGTAAGAAGAAAAAGTATGATAAACACTCTTCAAATTTAGGTATGCATTATTCAGAGTTCACCAGAAAAACAGAGCCAACAGGGCCATGTAAGAAAAGATTTGTTATGAAGACTTGGGTCATGCAATTATGGAGGCTGAGAAATCCAATGATATGCCATCTACAAACTGAAGACCCAGGAAAGTTGGTCCTGTAATCTCAGCTCAAGCCCAAAGGCCCCAGAACCAGGGTAGCTGATATTTTAAACCCCATTACAAGAGCAGTAGAAGACTGATATCCTAGCTCAAGCAGTCAGGCAGGATGCTAAAAAAGAGTGAACTCTTCCTTCCTTTGCCTTTTCATCCTATTCAGGCCTCAATGGATTGGATGATGTCCAACCACACTGGGGAGGAAATCCAAGTCCACCGATTCCAATGCTAATCTCCTCTGGAAATGCCCTTTCAGACACACTCAGAAATAATGTTTAATCTGGACACTGGGTGGTACAGGCAACTTGACACATAAAATGAAGGAATGCAACTCCAAAGGTCTCCAATTTCATCCTGATGTATAGTGACTAGAAACCTTTTGAAATCTGCATTAGATAACTTTGCAACCTAATGTAGATTAGGTAAAATTGTAACACTGTAACAAGTTCCTTCCTTGATGATTAATGAGGACAATAAAATTATTCATATTTGGTTTGAAATTTTAAAAAAACCCTTGTTATAGTAGACAAATAATATTTATATAAATTGTAGCTTCTCATAATCACTAAACACTATATCTGCCTTAATATAAATTAACTAGACTTTGCCAGGTCATCTCATATTTCCAAACCATTGGGGTGAGTAATCTACTTTGCTTTCTGAAGAACATAAATTACTTTCTTTCGTTGTCAAAAATGTAGTTGTCTTGGTGCTCTGATTGACTCCATATCCAGCAAAAAGTTGAAACTAGGAATATCTCAGATTCCATGTGTCATCGTGGTGCCTTGAATTTGCTGTCCTAATCATTCTCTTGGCATTTCAATTTGCTTTTGGCACCTCAAAATCATACCATTCTAAGTCCGGCATGGTGGTAGATTACTGTAACCCCAGCTACTCAAGAAGCTGAGATGGGAGGATTGCTTGAGCCCAGAAATTCAAGATCAGCCTGGGCAACACAGCAAGACCCCCATCTCAAAAAACAAATAAACAATGATACCATTCTGATATTCAACATTAAAAATCATACCATTCTGATAGTCAACATATCTTTCCTTTGAATGACTTTCTTGCCTTATATCTCTGATCCTCATGGGCCTAGCCATAATTTTGATTTACTTCATGTAATATCTGATAGAAACTCCTAAATAACAGGCCCACACATCGTAGACATAGCCTTCTTTTACTTCTAATTTGCAAATGGAGGAGTTTAAAATGAATGTTCTCCAGCCTTAGTTAAGGCCATCCAGTACGATTTACAAAGTTACTTTTAGTTTAATGGAAACACAGCCCTCCCCACTTGTTGGAAATCCACTGAGCAAATTAATTTCTAAATTTATACAATTCCTGTGATAAACTGAATGGGGTATCACAGTGAACTAAGTATTTGTTTGTTTATTTATTTATTTATTTGAGACTGAGTCTCGCACTGTGGCCCAGGCTGGAGTGTAGTGGCGCGATCTCAGCTCACTGCAAGCTCCGCCTCCCGGGTTCACGCCATTCTCCTGCCTCAGCCTCCCGAGTAGCTGGGACCACAGGTGCCCGCCACCATGCCCGGCTAATTTTTTTTTTTGTATTTTTAGTAGAAACGGGGTTTCACCATGTTAGCCAGGATGGTCTCGATCTCCTGATCTCGTGATCCGCCCTCCTCCACCTCCCAAAGTGCTGGGATTACAGGCGTGAGCCATCGCACTCGGCCGAACTAAGTATTTAATAAGGACATCAGGAAATGACAGTTTTGTTAGGGGAAAGTTGTAGGGTTATGGGAAAAAAATCTTGGGAGATGAATCCCATTTTTTAAAAATTTCTGCTCACTGTGCCCTTGGAATATTCACATAATTTTTTTTTTTTTTTTTTTTTTTTTTTTGAGACGGAGTTTTGCTCTGTCACCCAGGCTGGAGTGCAGTGGCCGGATCTCAGCTCACTGCAAGCTCCGCCTCCCGGGTTCACGCCATTCTCCTGCCTCAGCCTCCCAAGTAGCTGGGACTACAGGCGCCCGCCACCTCGCCCGGCTAGTTTTTTTGTATTTTTTAGTAGAGACGGGTTTTCACCGTGTTAGCCAGGATGGTCTCGATCTCCTGACCTCGTGATCCGCCCGTCTCGGCCTCCCAAAGTGCTGGGATTACAGGCTTGAGCCACCGCGCCCGGCCTCACATAATTTTTTAATTTCAATATCATTAAGTTTATTTTACAGACCAGAAAATGAAGATTGTAAAGGAAGATTTTAAACTAACAATAGTCGCAATAATATTTATGAAGCACCTAGTACATATGCTGACACATATTAGGAGCTTGATAAATGGAAGTTATTATTATGTCTTCAGTCATCACTTAAGGACTAACAAACATTCTTTATTCTATAAAAGGAATTCTTACATAATTACACCCTCAAATTGGAAAATAAAAAGCAGGTATTACATTGAGGATGAAAATCAGAGCAATACTCTTTTAAAAAAATTTAATGGTCCTCTGGTTCTAAAAGGAAAAGAACAGTCTATATAGACTTCAATTTGCTGAGCTCTTTAAAATACTCTCCTGAATCTTTTTATAAATGGGAGGGGGGAGGAAAAGTCAAAAGTTTGAGGACTTGAAAAGATTAACGCCTGTCCACCCCAATGCTACTCCTGTGACAAGTTCAAATGTCCCACTCCCTGCTTATTAAACTTGGCTCTGACATTTGTCCTCTAATCCTCCTCCAGTTGTTCATACATAGTGCAATGGTGGATTCAAGTCTGAGTTATGGTTAATAACAATATTTTAATGTCACCCGGTATCTTAATATGCTATGGTCTCTAGAAGAAAATGAACCTTCATTATAATATAAATGCCTTTTATATACAGACTCAACTGGATTCTTGACTACTATTTCAGTACATTTATTTCAAACATAATCAAATTCTGAGAAAATTGGTTAGTAGAGTGAGCATTGGCTGAATTATCCATCCTGTTGAATTTTAATTCATTTTTCTAAGTAAACCTGAAATTGGCAATATGACTAGAGTGCAAAGTCAACCACCAAAATGAACACGTACAAGTTGGAATTATTTCTAGCACAGTGTCTCCCTAAGAAGGTTGGATACAACAGTTATAGGAGGATTGGATTTTTAGAAGCTTAGGAGCCTGTAGAGCTAGGACTGTTGTGTAAAATGGGCATGTATTTTCATGTCAGGAGATGGACTGGCTTATTCATTTTTATCATATAAGGGAATCAATAAATATTGAGAAATAAGAGTTGTTCTATTATTAGTATCAGTATGACAATAAATTATTATGCTTAAGTATTAATATTCTTGCACATACAATTATACCATTATAAACGTCCATGAGGTGAGCTGATCAAATATGCTTCTCTCCATTTTATAGAATTAGAAATGGAGGCACAACATGAGGATAGCTCATCTAACTTCTCAAAAGAGATTATTCGACCAGGGAAAAGCATGTCCCCAGCATGTCCCCACAACACGATCCTACAAATACTAGCATTCTTGTAGGAAACACTTGGATCAAATCATTCTGATTTCACTGAGACACTACTTGTAACTAATCACACTAGACTTAGAGTTATCACCATAAATAAAATAAAGTCATGATGTTAGGATTTTAACTTAAATTGTGTCATGCTCCATCCCCAGAAAATTAAAGTCAGGGGGGTGGAAGTGAAGTGGTAATATTCCTAGGAAAAAGAAAAGTAAATAGTAAATTGTTCCTATAACAGCAATGAGAATCATATACATTAGAAAACAAACTCCTTGCCCCATGTGAGGACACAGCAAGAAGGTGCCATCTATGAAACAGAGAGCAAGACCTCGCCAGACAATAACATTGCTGTCACCCTGATGATCCTGAACTTCCCAGCCTCCAGAACTATTCACGTGAGATTTGGCATGAAATAGGAAAAAGAAAAAATTATCAAGAACGTGACTCAAGATGGAAAGCGTATGACTGACTAGAAATGTCAGATGCCAAGTCTCAGAAAGAAGATCAAAGTTATAGGTGAATGGTCATGATGTGAAAGAAAAGCTGAGTGAAGAGAGCCAGGACAAGTTGGAGAGCCCACAAAAAGAAATTGGGGCACATAAAGGGGAATCAGCAAGAGTATAGAAGAGGCTGACCCCCAAGGAACTTGGAGCCCTGAGGAAAGGGTAGGTGGGGATGATTCTCCACTCCCCTTACCCCTGTGACAATCTGCTGACCGCCAAACTGTCAGGGGGCCCCTTTGTCCTTGCGGCCTCAAGAAATGCTGTCAGTGGTGATTTGTGAACTTTCCAGGGACAGAGCGCTAGCTGGCCAGCCCATGTAGGTGCAACAAGACTCCCCACAGGTCCAAGCTGAGACAGCATGTACCACAGTGGTTGTGCACCTGGTAGGGGCCACTGCCCTACCTGGGGAACCTCAGCCCTTGCGTCAGTACATCACTAGATTCCCTGCAAACATACCCCACAACCCACTCAGACTTTGGAAACCCAACAGAGAACCAGTGGGTTCCAGGGGAGCTGTGGGATCCCCAGAGATCTAACCCATGGTGTAGATCTAACCCCTTGGCAATGAAGGAGTACAGCTCACCAAAGCCCCTCTTGAACAAAGAAACATAGGCATAGCACCAATTGCTGAAGGTTGTTGCACCATTGGATAGAAACAGAAGTGAAGAGGGGAGTAATCCCCACTCCCATTGTCAATTTTTGTGAATGGTGCAGAGACCTTCCAAGTTGAAGAGTCCACCTGGAGAGAGCCTTCCCAGCACTGTTTTTTTTTTTTTTTTTTTTTTTTTTTTGCAATGTCTGCACCCCCTTCAAAAGTGAGCCTGTGCTGCTAGGACATACACAAAGGATAAAGCCCATCTCCCACTCCCTGCATCAAACAGCAGTGTCCTGACAATGGAGGGCAAACAAGAAGTAGACCTGTCTGCGCTGGGCTGGGAAACCCCATCCCAGTTTGGTCATAGCTGCTAGAGAGGGACTGCTGTTCCCAGTCACAACCTGGCAGAAGCCAAAGGACAATGTGTATATGAGGTGAAAGATGTGAACCCTATGATGGGGACATGGTAGGAGAGTGGATCACATTCCTGACTACTCAGGATGAGGAGCTGCTGCAACCCTCCCACCCTGCCCTTACCCCTGAGACCTAAGCACACCCTAACGCATCTTCCCCCCCACTTCCCATCAGGTCGGGTGCCTCCACTCATTATTGGTCTACACCAAGGAGAGCTGGCTCTTAGTCTCAAGCGCCACCCACTGGTATGAACCCTAAACTGCACCACCAAATTTAAAAAACAAACCAAACAGTGATAATGTACAAGATACACTCCAGAAACCTCCACACTCTCAGTCTCTCAGGGCTAACTGTGTTGGCTCATTTTTCCAAAACATTGCTATAACAAGCAGCATTTGAGAAAGCCACTCCCTAAAAGCTATCCACAACCAAGAAACCCATACAGATCCCGCTGAAAGCACTCAGAAAAGAAACCAAATGATCATACACAACATATACCACAGTCATAACTTCAAGGGAAAGATAATACAAAATGTAAAAATCTCATCTAAACAATAGAATATTCAAAAATAAGAAGCAACAGCTCCTTCAGATGATAAGGAATGAGTACAAGAACTCTGGCAGTACAAAAAGACAGTGTTTTGAGGTTTGTTTTTGTTTAAGTTCCAGGGTATATGTGTAGGATGTGAAGGTTTGTTACATTGGTAAACATGTGCCACGGTGGTTTGCTGCACCTATGAACCCATCACCTAGGTGTTATGCCCAGCATGCATTAGCTATTTTTCCTGATGTTCTCCCTACCACACACCCTCCCTCGACAGGCCCCAGTGTGTGTTGTTCCCCTCCCTGCATCCATGTGTTCTCATTGTTCAGCTCCCACTTACAAGTGAGAACATGTGGTGTTTTGTTTTCTGTTCTAGCATTAGTTTGCTGAGAATAGTGGCTGCCAGCTTCATCCATGTCCATCCATGAGACATGATCTTATTCCTTTTTATGGACACATAATATTGCATAGTGTATATGTACAACATTTTCTTTATCCAGTCTATTATTGATGGGCATTTGGATTGATTCCATGTGTTTGCTATAGTGAATAGTGGTGCAATGAACATACATATGCAAATATCTTTATAATAGAATAATTTATATTCCTTTGGTTATATATCCAGTAATGCAATTATTGGGTCAAATGGTATTTCTGGTTCTAAATCTTTGAGGAATCGCCACAGTCTTCCACAATGGTTGAACTTATTTACATTCCCACTAACAGTGTAAAAACATTCCTATTTCTCCACAATCTCTCCAGCCTCTGTTGTTTCTTGACTTTTTAATAATCATCATTCTGACTAACATGAGATGGTATCTCATTGTGGTTTTAATTTGCATTTCTCTAATGATCAGTGATGTTGAGCTTTTTTTCATATGTTTGTTGGCTACATGTATGTCTTCTTTTGAGAAGTGTCTGTTCATGTCCTTAGCCCACTTTTTAATAGGGTTGTTTGTTTTTTTCTTGTAAATTTGCTTTAGTTTCTTGTAGATTCTGGATATCTGATGAAGGTCAGACTAATAGATGACAATATTTTTCTCCCATTTTATAGATTGTCTTTTGCTCTGATGATAGTTTCAAAACGACAGTGTTTTGACACCTCCAAAGGATTGCAGTAGGTCTCAAGCAATAGATCCTAACCAAAATTAAAATTCCCAAATGACAAATAAAGAATTAAAAGTATGAATTGCAAGGAAACTCAATCCAAGAGAAAGTCGAACATGAACACAAAGAAACAGAAACATGATTTGAATGCAAAATAGAAGATAACTATATTAAAAAAACAAATACAACCTTCTGAATTACAAAATTAACTAAAGGAATTTCAAAACACAGTTGAAAGTTTCGACAATAGGCTAGATGAAGCAGAAGAAAAAACTTAGAATCTGAATACCAGTCATTTAAATTAACTCAATCAGACAAAAATAAAGAAAAAGTAATTTAAAAAATGAAAACACCTTCAAGAAATGTGAAATTATGTAAAGTGATCAAACATGCAAATTATAGGCATTCCTGAGAGAGAAAAAGAAAAAGTAAGCAATCTGGAAAACATTTGAGTGAATAATTCAGGAAATTTTCTCTAATCTTGCTAGAGAGACAGACATATAGATACAAGAAATTCAGAGGAAACCTGTGAGATACTACACAAGATGAACATCACTGAAGC
The DNA here is from genome assembly GCF_024542745.1 of Macaca thibetana thibetana. Lineage (NCBI taxonomy): Eukaryota > Metazoa > Chordata > Mammalia > Primates > Cercopithecidae > Macaca > Macaca thibetana. The sequence goes on along the minus strand of NC_065597.1, from coordinate 5,333,919 downwards.
ATATAGTCATCAGATTATTCAAGATAATGCTAAAGAAAAATTTTAAAGGCAACTAGAGAAAAGGGTCAAATCACCTACAAGAGGAATCCCATCAGATTAACAGGAGACTTCTCAGCAGAAACCTTACAAGCTAGAAGAGATAGAGGGGCTTATCTTTAGCCTTCTTAAAGAAAAAAAATTGCCAGCCAAGAATATTATATCCTGCCAAACAAAGCTTCATAAACAAAGGAGAAATGAAGTTTCTCTGAGACATGCAAGTGCAAAGGGAATTAGTCACCAATAAACCGGTCCTACAAGAAATGCTCAAAGGAATTGTAACCACAAAAATGAAAGAATAGTAGCAATTGCTGCCAGAAGAGCATATGCAAATATAAAGTTCACAGATCCTATAAAACAACTACATAATTGAAACTACAAGGCAAGTAACTAAAAAACACTAAGATGGAACAAAACCTCATATATCATTATTAACCTTGAATGCAAATGGCCTAAATACTTCACTGAAATAATGTAGACTGACAAATTGGAATAAAAACAAGACAAAACCATCTTCACCCTTCAAGACACCCACCTGATGTGTAATGACACCCACAGGTTCAAAATAAAAGGATAGGAAATAATATTTCACACAAATGAAAAACATAAAAGAGCAGGGTTAATATTCTTGTGTCAGATGCAACAGACTTTAAACCCAAAACAAAAAATCCCCTCAAAAAAGGAGAAGAAGAAGACAAAGAAGAGCATTATATAATGATAAAGGGTTCAATCCAACAAGAAGATTTAGTTATCCTAAATACATACGCACTCAACAGTGGAACATTCAGATTTCTAAAGCAAATACTACTACATTTAAAAAAAGAGACAGACAACCATAAAATAATAATGGTGAACTTTGACACCCTACCGACAACATTAGACAGATCATTGCAGGAAACTAACAGTGACAACAATGACAACAAAAACTCTAGAAGTAAGCTGGTCTCTTGAACAAATGGACTTAATGGATACCTACAGAAAATTCCACCCAATAACTGCAGAATATACATTTTTCTCATCTGCACATAGAACATTCTGTAAAATTGAACACATGGTTGGCCATAAAACAAGTCTCAATAAATTCAAAAAACAATAATAATCATATCAAGTATCATCTCAGACCACAATGGAATAATATTAGAAATCGATATCAAGAGGAATTCTCAAAATTACACAAGTACATGGAAATTAAACAACCTCCTCCTGAATGACTTTGGGTAAACAACAAAATTAAGGCAAAATGCAAGAACATTTTTTGAAATAAACAAAAATAGAAACACAGCATACCAAAAATAGCACTGAGAGGAAAGTTTATAGTGCTAAATACTTACATCAAAAAGATAGAAAGTTCACAAATCAACAATGTAATATCAGACCTCAAGATTAAAGACAAAGAAACTAGAAAACTAGAAAACAAGAACAAGCCAAATCGAAAGCTAGCAGAATAAAATAAATAACAAAGAACAGAGGAGAACTAAATGATATTGATAACAAAAATCATAAAAAGGTCAACAAAACAAAATTTGTTCTTTGAAAGGATAAACAAGGTTGAAAGACCACTAACTAGATTAACAAAACAGAAAGAGAGAGAGAGAAGATTCAAATAAGCACAATCAGAGATGATAAAGGTGACATAACAACTGATACCACAGAAAGAATCATCAGAGATTACTATCAATTCCTCTATGCACACAACCTAGAAAACTGAGGGAAAATGTATAAATTCTTGAAAACACAATCTCCCAAGATTGAACAAAAAAGAAATTGAAGTCCTAAAGACACTAATAAGGAGTTAAGAAATAGAATCAATATTTTAAAAAATCTGCCATCCAATAAAAAAATCTGCCATCCAATAAAAGCCCAGGATCAGATGCATCCACAGTCAATTCTATCAAAAGTACAGAGAAGTGCTAGCACCAGTATAACTGACACTATTCCAAAAATCAAGGAAGAGGGATTCCTCCCTAACTTATTCCATGAAACCAGTATCATCCTGATATCAAAATCTGGCAAGGACACAACAGACAAGGAAAACTACAGGCCAATATACCTGATGAACATAAATACAAAAACCTCAGCAAAACACTAGCAAACAGAATCCAGCAGCACATCAAAAAAGATAACTCATCATAATAAAGTAGATTTTATTTCAGGAGTGTAATACTATTTCAAAATATGCAAATCAATAAATATGCTTCACCACATAATCAAAAAGTATAAATAAAACCTAAATGAGCATTTCAATAGATGCAGAAAAATAATTTAATAAAATCCAACATCCTTTCATGATATAAACCTTCAAGAAACCAGGTATTGAAGGAACATACCTCAATTTTTAGAGTTATATACCACAAACACACAGCCATCATCATATGGAATGGGGAAACATTGAAAGCATTTTTCCTAAGAATTCAAGACGAGGGTTTTCACTCTCACCACTTTTATTCAACACAGTACTGGAAGTCCTAATTGGAGCAATTAGTCAAGAGAAAGAAATAAAGTCATCCAAATTGGAAGAGTTCAAAATTATCTCTGTTCACTGATGACATTATCTTATATGCAAAAGAATCCTAAAGATTTCTTCAAAAGACTCTTGAACCTGACAAACAATTTCAGTAAAGTTTCAAGATACAAAATTAACACACAAAAATCAGTTGCATTTTTGCACATCAACAGTGCTCAAGCTGAGAACCACGTCAAGAACTCAATATAATTTATAATAAACAAAAAATAAAATACCCAGGAATATATTTAACCAGGAAGGTGAAAGATCTTTACAAGAAGAACTACAAAGCACTGATGAAAGAAATCTTCTTAGATGACACAAACCAATGGTAAAACATTCTATGCTCATGGTTGGGAAGAAGCAATATAGTTAAAATGACTATACTTCCCAAAGCAGTCTAAAGATTTAATGCAATTCCTATCAAGTTACCAATGTTATTTTTGATAGAATTAGGAAAAATAATTCAAAAATTCATGGAAATCAGTATGGATATTTCTTAAAGCACTAAAAATAGAACTACTATTTGATGCAGAAATTCCACTCCTGAGTGTCTACCTAAAGAAAAGAAATTTCTTCTTCAGGAAGATATCTGCACTTGTGTGTTTATTGCAGCATTATTCACAATAGCAAAGTCATGAAATCAAACTCAGTGTTTGATAGTCAACATTTGACTGGATAAAGAAAATGTGGTATATATACACCACAGAATACTATGCAGCCATAATGAAGAATGAAATTATGTCATTTGCAGCAACATGGATGGAGCTGGGGTTCATTATCCTGAGTGAAGTAACTCAGGAACAGAAAATCAAATATGGCATGTTCTTACTTATAAATGGGATCTAAATAGAGAGTAAGCATGGAAAAAAAGTCCAAAAATAATAAATCCTGGAGACCCCAAAAGGGAATGGTGGGAGGGAGATGAGGGTTAAAAATTACCTACTAGGTACAAATTCACTATTTAGGTGACGAGTTCACTAGATGCCCAAACCTTACCATTACATAACGTGCCCATGTAATACACTTACATATGTAGCCTCTAAATCTAAAATAAAGTTAGAATTAAAGAATTATGGTTAAGGATTGTAGAGAAAATATGTTTAAATTGATCGTATCAGCACAAAATGAGCTAAACCATACAGTAAGTAATTTTAAAGAACAGCTTTTTTTTTTTTTCTTTTTCTTTTTCTTTTTTTTAACAGAGTCTTGCTCTGTCGCCTAGGCTGTAGTGCAGTGGCAGGTCTCTGCTCACTGCAACCTCCGCCTCCTGGGGTCAAGCGATTCTCCAGCCTCAGCCACCTAAACAGCTGGGATTACAGGCGTACACCACCATGCCCAGCTCATTTTTGTGTTTGTTTTAAATAAAGACGTGGTTTCACCATGTTGACCAGGCTGGTCTTGAACTTCTGACCTCAGGTGATCCTCCCACCTCTGCCTCCCAAAGTGCTGGGTCTACAGACATGAGCCACTGTGCCTAGTCAAGAATAAACATGTTTGAAAAATAGCTAAATAAAACCACAGGGAAAACAATGTGATTTTTTTAAAAGACCAGTTAGAGGCAGACTAGGTGCAGCTAAAAGAAGAATCTGTAAACTAGAATATGGATTTTAGAAATTACCCAGAATGCCAGCACATAGACAGAAAAAGGTTTTAAAAACGCGGAAGAGAGATCAGACACTTGAAAAGAGTGACATCACTAAATACAAACATGAACTAATAATTTGTTAATTAAGTAACAACATTGTTAACTTGTTAGTTAAGTAACGAAATTACTCAATATTTGTTTACCAGTGTGGTAGAACCAATATATGAAGGGAATTTCTCAGAAGTGATAAAATACATGAACACTTTTATATTAAAAGCAACAATTATCTGGGTCTCAAGCAGGATAAATAAGAATAAATCCACACCTGTGAATATTGCAATAAACTGCAAAAATACCAAATACGAAAAGAAAATCTTAAAAGCAAGTGGAGACAAAAAATACATTATACATAGAACACAACGAAACTTCTCAAAAGAGAAAAAGACCAGGTGTTAGAGATCGAATGGTGTTTCTCAAAAATTCATATGTTCAAGTCCTAACTCCCAGTACCTCAGAATGTAATCGTATTTGAAATAGAGTAATTGAAGATGTAATTAGTTAAGAAAAGGTCATCCTAGAGCAGCACAGTTTTCTAATTCAATATGATTAGTGCCCTTATGAAAGGGAAAATTTGGGTTTAGATAGGCAGAGTGTCCAGGAATATGATGTGAAAAGAGAAGTACAAAATGGCTATCTACAAGCCAAAGAGGGGAGTCTAGAACAGAGCCTTCCTTCATATCCCTCAGGAGAAACCAATCTCTGTGACACCTTGATTTGGGACTTCTAGCCTTCTGAACCATGTAGCAATATATTTCTATTGTTTAAGAAAACAACAACAACAACAACAAAAAAAAAAAAACGCCAGTGCCATAGAGCGCAGAGCCACTGCTCTAAAATGTAAATAGCCAAAAGGATAGAACTCTTTTCAACCATTTTTGTAGCAGAATGAAAGCCTACCTTCAGCAAGTACCTGGTTTCAAGCTACTAAACTACCTCCTGTTATGAAGATGTGAAAAGTTTATTTGGCATTGAATATAAACAATTAGCATACACAGCCTCTTCAATCTCCAGGTAAATTTAGGATGAACTATATATGACATGGTGCTGTAAATTCTTCTACTTGTGGACTAATTTTGGTGACCGTCTTTCTGTCTCTGCAGTCTCTTAAGCAGATTGACTATGATGCATGTCACATTCAAGTTTGATTGTGTAACGAAACAGTTTTCTTTCTGTTCTAAAAAAAAAAAAAAAAAGAACAAAAAGGAAACCTACAATGTGACATGTTACATAGCATGGTAGTCCCACGTTATTCACTTAACATGCACCATGCCTGACAGAAAGGACATATTCATATTTAGTGAATCCTCATCAGCTTTTTGTAAGTCCTTGGCTGGTGACAATATAATAACAGATCTATTAAAATCTTGGGATTAAGGACTTAGGTTAAATGATTCAGTTTAGGACACTGAAAATCAGAACTTTATTACTTTCCATGATGCTGAGGGAGGGGAAAATGGCAAAGCTCTCTTTTATATTTCAGGGTTGTGGGGAAAAAGAGATATAATGAGATACTATCAGAAGGTTGAATCAAATGCTTTTGAAAATGTTTTCCCCTGAGACACAAGAAATAAAACATTTTAACAGGTTATGTCTTCTCACCATTTTGGTGATTTCATTTAATTTAGAATAGCAAAGAAATAAAAAGCCTATAAAGATTTCTGGGCTGGGTGCAGTGGCTCACGCCTGTAATCTCAACACTTTGGGAGGCTGAGGCAGGTGGATCACCTGAGATCAGGAGTTTGAGACCAGCCTGGCCAACATGGTGAAATGTGCTGGGCATGGTGGTGCGTGCCTGTAACCCCAGCTACTCAGGAGGCTGAGGCACGAGAATCTCTTGGATCTGAGAGGTGAAGCTTGGGGTGAGGTGAGATCATGCCACCGCACTCCAGCCTGGGTGACAGAGCGAGACTGTCTTTTTTTTTTTTTTTTTTTTTAAGAATTCTGAAACTATTAAAAATTATAAAGAAGAAAACAGAAATCATCTATTGCTATTATAATATGCTGCCTCTCTGGCTGTCTCTGGGTGAGAACCTGAACAGCATAGACCTTGGAACCAGATTCCCTAGGCTGGAGCAAAAGTTAAGCCACTTGCAACTTACTAACCTCTGGTAACTTTACTTAATTTCACTGTGTCAGCATTTTCCCACCTGTAAACTGGGGTTAATAATAGCACCTACCTTTTAGGACTGTTATTAAGTCTAAATAAGTTAATATTTGAAAGTGCTTACAGCAGTACCAAATATAATATAAGAGCAATGAAAGGCCGGGCGTGGTGACTCACGCCTGTAATCCCAGCACTTTGGGAGGCTGAGGCAGGTAGATCACTTGAGCTCAGGAGTTTGAGACCAGCCTGGCCAACATGATGAAATCCCATCTCTATTAAAAATACAAAAATTAGCTGGGTGTGATGGCGTGCACCTATAGTCGCCTCTAGTCCCAGCTACTCTGGAGGCTGAGGCATGAGAATTGCTTGAACCCAGATGGCAGAGGTTGCATTGAGCTGAGATCCCGCCACTGCACTCCATCCTGGGAGACAGAGTGAGACTCGGTCTCAAAAAAGAAAAAGAAAAAAACCCATAAAAGTAACAAAAGTGGTAAATATAATAACAATAATAAAAGACGACAGTGAATATGGTAAATTACAATACTGTTGCCAAGTATTCTAACCATTCAATTCTGGTTTCCGTGAGAGCACGTGCTTCTTCCTCTCATTGCAATGGGCTTTCAGTATCCTCTGTGGGAGGACAATACTGCATTGTCCATCTGAACTTGCTTTGCATAATAAAATGTAAGCAGAAACTATCTACGCCATATTTAACCAGGGTCTAAAATGCCACATATGTTTATTCCAACTCTTGTACTTTTTCTTCTACCACTACAATGGCATGTCTCAAATAGGGACTGCTATTTGGCCCATATCCATCACAGACAAATACCATGAGCAGAAAATAAATATTTGTTGTGATAAGCCATTTAGATTTGTGAAGTCCGCTATTACTCCAGCAAAGTTGACAAATACAATACATAGATAACTAAATGAATAAATAAATAAACAAATTCTATTAGCATGTAGGTAAATTTCAAAATAAATCACCTTTGATTATTTACATATTTAATTTCTGTAATAATCTCAAATTTTACATTTGTATAATTTTTAGCATGCTTTCCTTCCACTTAGCTTGTGAGTTCACTTAGCTTATATGTGCAGTTCCCAACAGCTTTAAATAGCTTTTGAAAACCTTAGGACTTATAGGTAAGTTGAAATACCACTGGGAGCCTATACGTGACAATAAAAACAATAACAATTATTGAATTAAAGTGTTCTAACAATGAAACTGTAAAATGTACATGTGATGTATTTAAACAGAATCTTGTAAACCCAAATAATGTTTCTCAGGGAGTGAGGATATACATAATTTTACTGTGATAAAATCAAACATGTAACATATCTAAATAAAGTAGATAAAAAATGACACAGCGGTTGAAATTATCAGTGCCCACTCAAGAAGTGTTCAACGATTATACAATAGATTTGAGTACATTTCCTTTAGCAACACCATCCAGAGGATAAACGCTATGCATCTAGGACTGGTTTACTTAATCCATAAACTAGCCACATATTCATGGTATCGATTAACATGAGTGTAGAAGAAACAAACTGGTTTGATAATTTTTAAAAGCTAGCAATTCATCATGGAATATTCAGGAATTCATTGGGGCTTCTTATTCTTATTTTATCCCTGTGAATATGGAGCATAGCATTATCATTCAGGGTATCCATCACCTAAATATCACAATGCTACCTGTAAGCATGGCTTTAAGGACACCTACTGCTATGAAAACGATATATTTTGAAGCATGTTCCATGAAATGCTTATTCTACAGCATGCCAAAAAATAACAACAACAACAAAAATCAAGAAATTCCATAGCCAAAATGTTTTCAGAACTCTTGGTAAAAACAATGTTTGATACAATTCTTCACTCTAAAACTTTAAGGACCCGTTGAGAAATCAGCATTTCACGAATTGGTAAGAAAAGATATTCCACAAAGAAAAAAAAATTTTTAACGGCCACAAGTTCCCTTTTTGCACACAACATTGTGCAACACTCTGCTTTTTAATTAATACAAATAGGGACTTATCTATCATCTAGGCAATTTGTCAAATAATCTTTTTGTGTGTGTGATTTTATGCTCAGCAAACAACCTTTATATTGCTAAGTTTCAGTTTCTGAATCTTTCAAATGAAGATAATAATAGAACCTGCCTCAAAAAGTAGTTATGAAGATTAAATGAGACTATTCAAACCCAATTTTCAGCATAGAACCTGGCAGATGTGTGCTTTCTGTGGACTCACTCATTTAATACTCTGAAGTTCCTTGAACCAGGAAATTGACAGAGGAACCTCATTTTTAACCATTACAAGACTGCCTGTGTTCATTTCTAAGCTATGCCACTTTGTTATTGAAACAACACTAGTAACCACTCTGGGCCTTTGCTAATTTATAAAATGTAGATCAGAATAGCATCTATTTCTGAAATAAAATACTGATTATAAAGAGTTTAGAAGAGTGCCATAGAGTAAGCATTCAGTAAATATTATTTCTACCAATTGCTTAACCTAACCATGTTAAAAAGAATACATTTCCCAAAAGCAATGACTATGTTCTTCCACAACAATATTTAGTACTTTCTGATCATCATCATAATATTAAACAAATACATATAATAGGATAGTATAGAATATAGAAAAGTACTTAGACAGTGGAAAAGCACAACCACTTACTGAATTTCTGCTGTATGATAGGCATTGGACATGTATTAATTTATTTAATCTCCTATAGTCAGCTTGGGAATGAATTAACATTTCCATTGACAAACATATCAATTGAGTATCAGGGAGGATAAACATTTTGGCCAAAAATGCATCTAATAACTGTGATGCCACCTAGGATTAGACCTATTGTGTCAGAATACACGTAGTTTTTCCACTATACCTCTAAATATGAGATTTATACATAATGGCAACTTGAGAAACATGTCTTTTCAAATCATCAAGTTTAGTACATTAGCGTGGAACCACTTTCTAACAGGAAAGAGTGTGATGTGCCATGATCAGAAAGTGCACACATCCATTACAATCTGACTGTCACCTGCTTCTCCTAGTAAAACTGTTTTATTAAAGTAAGTCACAATTCTAACTATGTCTACTCCCATCACTGAAGGTACACAAAGAAATAGCAACTTGAGATAATCCAGGAACAGATTACAAACAAAAATCAGCTGATAGAAAGATGGAGAGCATGTATCCATTCTATTTTTAGTAAATTCTATTTGGTTCAAAAATATGTTCCAATACAAAATTTTATTAAAAGGTAGGGATTTTCCCCAGGCGAAAATGTATTTGTGTATGTGCGCTGTTATTCATAACATGCTTTTGATAAGAGGAAAAACATTCCTAGCTTCTCTTTTGAGGTGGGAAGGAAGGAAGGAGGGAAGGAAGGAAAGAAGGAAGGAAGGAAGGAAGGAAGGAAGGAAGGAAGGAAGGGAGGGAGGGAGGGAGGGAGGGAGGGAGGGAGGGAAGAGAGGGACGGACGGAGGGAGGGAGGGAGGGAGGGAAGAGAGGGACGGACGGAGGGAGGGAGGGAGGGAAGAGAGGGACGGACGGAGGGAGGGAGGAATGGGAGGTAGGGAGGGATGGAAGGGAAGGAAAAAAGAATGAAAAGAGAAGAAAAGAGAGGAGAGAAAACAAAGAGAATGAGAACAATATATAATTGATAGAAAGATTCTAAAAAATAATTGAAACCTTTCTAATTCCTGGACTTCCAGCAGACACAAATGCTTTTATTCTCTTTTTTGACTTTTCTTAAAATATTTGTCTAAGTTCTATATAAATATTTGCTTCAGGAAAACCACAAGTAACTTGCTTATGATGTAATATATCAATGAAATTTTGCTTTCTGCATGAGTCTGAATACTTAACCTTAATTATGTTATATAAAACACAGCTTTGGAAGAATAAAATAAAGATTTGGAAAAATTATGTTCTTCTTATAGCTGTTAAAGAAACTTTCACAAGAACTACTAATCTTGTCCTGAGTATTTCTGAGCCATAAGGTTACTGACATCATTTTCCTATTTTAACATTTTGTTAAATTTTCAAACATACACAACAGTAGACAGAATAGTATAACAAATCTATAGTAGGCATCACTTAGATTTAATAATTGTCAGCCCATTTTTAAAATTCTTTCATCTACACCTTCTGACCTCATCTCTTGCAGATTGTTTTATACATTTTATTGGGGTATAATTTAAGTTATCATAAAATTAACTTATGTAAGTATATAATTCATTGAAATTTAGTATACTTATAGAGTTATATAAGTATATAATCACTGAAATTTAGTATACTTATAGAGTTATATAAGTATATAATTCATTGAAATTTAGTATATTTATAGAGTTGAGCAATTATAACTATCAAGTTTTATAATACTTTTATTCTTCCGATGATCTTTGCAATCTCCTTTCTCTCCCTCAGGCTCGGACAAACACTTATTTGCTTTCTGGATATTTCTTGTAAATTAAATTATAACATATGTAGTCTTTAATGTCCGGATTTTTCACTTAGCGTGGTTTTGAAATCACGCATATTGTAGTGTGATGATTAATATTGAGTGTCAACTTGATTGGATTGAAGGATGCAAAGTATTGTTCTTGGGTGTGGCTATGACGGTGTTGCCAACAAGATTACCATTTGTTAGTGGACGGGGAAAGGCAGACCCACCCACAATCTGAGTGGGCACCATCTAATCAGCTGCCAGCATGGCCGGAATAAAAACAGGCAGAAGAGTGTGGAAAGGCTAGACTGGTTTTGTCTTCTGGCCTACATCATTTTTCCATGCTGCCTGCTTCCTGCCTTCGAACATGGGACTCCAAATTCTTCAGCTTTGGGACTCGGACTGGCTTCCTTGCTCCTCAGCTTGGAGGCAGTCTACTGTAGGACCTTGCGATCGTGTGAGTTAATACTCCTTAATAAACTCCCCTTTGTATATAAATACACATATCATATTAGCTCTGTCCCTCTAGAGAACCCTGACTAGTACATGTAGCATGTATAGGTAGTTTATCCATTTATATTTTCGGATCATATTTCATTGAATAAACATATGATATTTTGTCGATCCAATCATCAGTTGATGTTTGAGTTGTTTTCACTTTTTGGCTCTTATGAATATTGCTGCTGTGAATACTTGCATACAAGTCTTTGTGTGGACATATATTTTTAATTCTTTTTGTTACATTCTAAGAGCAGGATTGTTGAGTCACATGGTGAACTCAACTTATTTTTGGAAAAACTGCCCAAACTATTTTTTTTAAATGTGCATTATTTTACAACCCCAACGGCAATGCATGTAAGTTTCTGTTTCTTCACATCCTCTACCATAGATGTTATTGTTTCTACACATTTGTTAAAGATTTTTGCATTTACATCATTAGAATTATTGGTTTTTAATTTAGTGGTGATGGTTTTGTCTGGATTTGGTATCAGGGTAATACTGACCTCATAGTACTAATAGGGAAGTGTTTTTCCTGAAAGATTTTGTAAAGGATTATTATTATTTATTATTTATTTGAAAGAGCTCACCAGTGAAGTCATCTGACTTGGAGTTTTTCTCTGTAGGAAGATATTTAATTGTCAATTCAGTTTCTTGTGATAGGACTATTCAGAAGTTGATGAGTAGAAGATTTTGAGAGAGGAGGCAGTGAGAAAGAAAAGAGTGACTTCCAAAGTAGTGGGTATAAAATGTGTACATGTATAGAGCCACAAAGGAGCTTGACCCAGATTTAATACTGTAAGTGGATGGTTAGCCCCAAGAGGGGGAAAAGTCAAGAACTACAAATATAGCATAGTCAGAGTAAAGCAAACCCATTGTTTCGTCTACACTAAATTAAATGCATCAACAAAATTTATTTAATTATCTTCAGAAGATAAAATCTGTTGCTTACTTATAAGAAATGTATAAGCAGATGATAGTACCTGAAAGATCCAAACAAAAAAAATTATAAATTAATGACTATGTTTTCTGATGATTGTTTTGTAATGAGAATATTAAAATATGGAAACATGAATGGTGAAATGGTAGAGCAAGATGGTGGAATAGAAAGTCAAAGTCCTTGTCCCTTCCACAGAAATAACAATTTAATAGTGAAACACAGACCACCAGAATACATTTACAAGGAAAGAACCGTGTTGAGAGGTTGAAGTGCCCCCAGTGCGCACAGAGCTAATAACAGCAGTACTGAAACAGACAAGAAGAGCAACGTCTCTTTACTCAAGTCAACCTCTTCTGTAAGTTGGCACAGCTCAGTTCTGAGAGATTATCTTAGCCCAAAACTTCTTCCTTGGAGAGAACGAGTGGAGTTTGTGTCCAACATCCCTTGGCCTTTTGGAGTGCTGCCCAAGGGACCAGTTTCTATCTTGCCTCATTTGCAGTGCTGATGAAACTGGCATAGTTTGAATGCCTGGGGGCATATTCTAACAGTGTAATGGTGCTGTGTAAGTCACTCATAAACATTAAAAAACAAAAGTATTAAAAATAATTGTAGTTACAATAATTTGTTAATGGACACAGAATATAAAAAGACATAAATTGTGACATCAAAAACATAAAACATGGGATGAGGGAAAATAAAAGCATCTGGTTTTCACATGGGATTAAAGGTAAGTTGTACAGAGCTAAAAATAGAGTGTTTTAAGATGGTTTACAGAAGCTGTATGGTAACCACAAAGGAAATACCTATAAGAGATACATGAAAGAAAAAGAGAAAGAAATCAGAGATTATCAAAGAAAGATAGCAAGAAAGAAAAAAAAGGTGGGGGTGGGGGAAGAGCTAAAAGACAGGGAAACAAAACAATTAACAAAATGGAAATAGTAAGTTCGTGTCTATCAATAAATAATTTAAACACAAATGGATTAAACTCCCCAATCAAATACATATTGTGGCTGGATGGAGGAAAAGATAAGATCCAATTATAGTTTGCCTACAAGAGAGTCACTTTAGAATTAAAGATACACATAAGGTCAAATTGGAGGGATGTAAAAAGATATTCCATGCAAATGGGAACCAAAAGAGAGTAGTGGTCAACATATAAATATGTGTGTGTGTGTGTGTATATATGTATATGTATAAAACCAAATATATATATTATAACCAAGGAGAGTAGTGGTGGACAAATATATATACACAAAAGAGAGTAGTGGTGGACATATATATATAGAGAGAGAATACATATATGCGCACACGTTGAATATATACATTGAACGTATATATATGTTCAATATATATGTCCACCGCTACTCTCTTTTGGTTATATATATATTCAATGTTACACCACATTCACAGAATAAAGCATAAGCAGAACATAATCCCTTAATAGATGAAGAAAAAGTATTTTATAAGATTCAACACTCTTTCATGGTAACAAAAGCCCTCAAGAAACTAGATTTGGAAGGAATATACCTCAACATAATAAAGGCCACATATGAAAAGTCCATAGCTAATACATAGTAGTAAAAAAACGAAAGCTTTTCCTCTAAGGTCAGGAATAAGACAAGGATGCTCACTCTTGCTGTTTCTATGCAATATAGTACTAGAAGTCCTAGCCAGAGAAATTGGGCAAGAAGAATAAATAAATGGTATACAAATTAGAAAAGAAGAAGAAAAGTTATCCATTTGCAGATGACATGATCTTATATGTAGAAAACCCAAAGGACTCCACACACACAAAAAAGTTAGAATTAAAAAACTAATTTAGTACAGTTGCAGGATACAAAATTACTATACAAAAATCAGTTGTGTTTCCACATACTAACAGCAAACTATTCAAAAAGGAAATTTTAAAGAATCCCAATCACAATAATATCACAGAAAACTTAAGAATAAACTTAACCAAAAGGAGAAAAATTTGTACACTGAAAAGTACAAAGCATAGATGAAATAAAGACACAAATAAATGAAACAATATTATGCCTTCATGGATTGACAAAGTTAATATTGTTAAAAGGTCCACACAAATCAAATCAATATATAGATTCAATGCAATCCTCATCAAAATCGCCATGGCATTTTTTACATAAATGAAAAATTCTAAAATGTATATGGAACCATAAAAGACCTAGAATAGCCAAATCAATCATGAGAACGAAGGACAAACCTGGAGGCATCACTCTTCCTGATTTCAAAATATATTCCAAAGCTGCATAAATTCAACAGTATAGTACCAATATAAAGACAGACAAATAGACAAGTGGAATGGAATGGAAAGACCAGAAATAAACCCACATATACATGGTTGTCTGGTCTTAGAACAGGATGCCAAGGATATACAATTGGGCAAATGCTGCTGGAAAAACTGGATATCTACATGAAAGAGAATACAATTAGAACTTATCTTACACCATGCACAAAAAAAGTAAACTCAAAAGGAACTAAAGTTTTAAATATAAGAGCTGAAACCATAAAACACTAAGAAGAAAACACAGAGGGAAATCTTGGCATTGATCTTGACAATTATATCTTGAATATGACACCAAAAGCACAGGCAACAAATGCAAAATTCGGCGGGGGTGCCTATATCAAACTAAGAAGCATTTGTACAGAAAAAAAATTAGCAGAGTGAAATGGCAGCCTACAAAATGGTAGAAAATATTCGCAAACCATATATCTGAAAAATGTCCAAACTATATGAAAAATTCATACAACTCAATAAAAATTAATAATCAATAATATTGATAATAATCTAATTAAAATGGGTTAATGCTTGAATAAGCACTTCACTAAAGAAGACATACAAACAGCCAACAGGAATAGGAAAAGGTTCTCAATATCACTAATCACCAGGGAAACAAATCAAAACCACAATGAGATATCACCTCACATGTTAAGATAGCTATTACCAACACAAAACAAAAACAAAAGATAACACTGTTGGCAAACACGTGGAGAAATTGGTGTACCCTGTGCACTGTTAGGAGGAATGTAAAATGGTCTAGTCACTAACAGAACCATATAGAGACTCCTCAAAATATTAAAAGCAGACCTATCATATGATCCAGCAATCCCACTTCTGGGTATATATTCAAAAGAATTAATATCAGAATCTTGAAGAGATATCAGCACTCCCATGTTCATTGCAGCATTATTCACAGTATTCAAGATATAGAAACAATCTATATATCCATCAGTGGATGAATGGATAAGGAAAATTCTGTGTATACATACAATAGAATATTGCTCAGCCTTTAAAAAGGAAGAAGCTAGGCACAGTGGTATTTGCCTGTAATTCCAGCTACTCAGAAGGCTGAGGCGGGAGGATAGCTTGAGACCAGGAGCTGAAGACAACCCTGGGCAACATAACAAGAAGTGGTCTAATAGATGGAAGGAAGAAAAGAAGGAAGGAAGGGAGGGAGGGAGGGAGGGAGAAAGGGAGGGGAAAGAAAGGAAAAAAGAGGAAAAAGGAAGAAATCTTGCCCTATGTTGCAAATGTAGATGAATGTGGAGGACATCATGCCAAGTGAAATAATCAGTCACAGAACTACAAATACTGCACAATTCCACTTATATGAGGTACTCAAAAGCCAAAAGCATAGAAACTCATACAGAGTAGAATGGTGGTTGCCAGGAACCGGGGGCGGGGAGTGGGGACTGGGAGGAAGAAACGAGGAGTTGCTATATGATGGGTATCAGGTTTCAGTTAGGCAAGGTGAACCAGTTCTAGAGATCTGCTGTACAGTGTTGTGCCTATAATTAACGATCCTATAATATGTACTTTAAAATGAGCTAATAGGGTAGATCTCGTGTTAAGTGTTCTTACTACAAAGAAAATGGAGGGGAAGTAGGAGGAAAATGAAGAAAATAGTGGAGATAATGAGTGGAGTCATTACCTTGATTATGGTGATAGTTTCACAGATGTATACACATGTCAAAAGTCATAAAATTATATACTTTAAATATATACAGTTTCCTGTATATCAATATACCTCCAAAAAGCTTTAAAAACAAACACACAAACAAACAAACAAAAAGGCCAAGCGTGGTGGCTCATGCCTGTAATCCTAGCACTTTGGGAGACTTGAAGGGAAGATCACTTGAACTCAGGAGTTCAAGACCAACCTGGGCAACATAGTGAAACTGTCTCTACAAAATTTAATTAAAAAATTTAAATTTAAAAAATTTTAAATTTAAAAGTTAGCCTGACATGGTGGCGCATGCCTGTAATCCCAAGTACTTGGGAGGTTGAAGTGGGAGGATCGCTTGAGCTGGAGAGGTCGAGGTTGCAGTGAGCCATAATTGCACCATTGCACTCCAGCCTGGGTGACAGGCAGAGCGAAACCCTGTCTCAAAACAACAACAACAGCAACAACAACAACAACAAAAAGACAGAGAAATGGGATCCAAACTGACATATGTGAAAAAAAAAAAAAATGGTTGCCCAAAACATTGTCTTGTTTTAGCAACTGTGGGAGGCAGAACACTGGCCCACAAAAGATGCCTACGATCTAATGCCTGAAACCTGCAAATTGTTACCTGATGTGGCTGAAGGGACTTTGTAGATGTGATGAAAGTTAAAAGATCTTGAGATGGGAAGAGTATCATGGATTATCCAAACGGTGATAATATAATCAAATGAATCTTTAAAATCAGACAATCTTTCCCAGCTTTTGCCAGAGGAAGATGACTACAGAAGAATAATCAGAGAGGTGCAATTGTTCTGGCTTTGAAAGAGGTTCAAGAGCTAAGGAATGAATAAAGTTTCTAGAAGCTAAAAAGGCAGGGAGAAACATTGTCTCCTATAGCCTTTACAAAGGAACACGTTCCTGCAGATTCCTTGGTTTTAGCCCAGTGAGACCTGTGGTCAAATTCTCACCTCTTAAACAATAAGACAATAAGGTGTGATATTTTAAGCCATTAAGTTTTTGGTAATTTGTTGCAGGGGTAATAGAACACTAATACAGTAACTACTCTAAAAATATATAAAAATCAGTCAAAGTGCTTCCAGGCTTATTACTAAAAGTGCTATAAAAGGAAAGCCTGTCGTTACTCAAAATATTAAACACCATCAGCACAATCTGTGCATGACTCAGTCATATAAAGTAAGGTCTTAGTCTGCCAGCCCCTGCCAAAAGGATCCAGCAATAAAATTATGAGTACATACATTTCTATGTACATATCCAGTCTCTTCTACTTTCAGCAACATTTTAAATCACTGATTTCAAAGCCTTTCCTTCCCAGTACTTTGTTTTTCAACAATGGCTCGTTTTTATTTTTCTTCTCCATCATTAGTTTAGGTTCCAGAGTGGATTGGTTATCTGCAACTTCACTTTGGAAATGTCTCTTGAAGTCAGCCATAGGCTGTGCACCCGATCACTCCAAAGTTTCTTAATGTTCATTTTAAGATAAAGTTTCTTTGCCAAGTTATAAGACATTGTCAGATCTTTCCATTTCTTCCTAAGTCCCTTCACTGATTTCTCAAAGCCCTTTTCATTCTCTTCTTAAAATTGCAAATATTTCACCTGCTATTTCTTTCTTATTTTCCTCTTGCTCCATCTTGACCCTACTATAGTTTCTTTAATTTGTAGTTATATATCTTTGTATCCTTTTGAGTGATATCACTGAGGATAAATTAAAACATTTAATAACATATACTTTGGATAAAAGATGGGACATATCATTTAAGTAGTAAAACCAACTTATTCTTTATAATTCGTATGTCATATGAGAATCTCAAAGCTGTCCAAATGCTTTCTGAACCTTTATCGAATAACAAATGCATGGCACATTTTTCACCATCATACCCCTATCAAATATGCAAGTGTCATTTATTGTTATCAGGTCAACAATTCATTGTTTCAGCTTCTCCATGATGCCGTAACAAATTTCCATTTATTGGGCAGCTAACAATAACAGACATGTATTCTATCACAGTTAGAGTCTGAAATTCGAGTGTCAGCAAGGCATGCTGTCTCTGATAGCTTTTGGGGAATTAGCTTCTGGTGTTTGCCAACAATTGGCATTTCTTGGTTTGTCAGTGCATCACTCCTGTCTTTGTCATCACTTGGCCTTCTTCCCCATGTTTCCTCTAGGTCTTTAAATCTCTCTCTTCTTATAAGGATACCAGTCACTGGATTGGTGGCCCACCCTAATGCAGTAACACTTCATCTGAACGTAATTGTATCTGCAAAGACCCTATTTCCAAATACCATCACATTCCTAGGTACCAAGGATTAGTATTTCAATATGGCTTTCTTTGGGGGGGGTGAGGGGCAAGGAGGTACATTTCAACCCACAATATTCCTATACAGAGCTTCAGAATCCTCAATAAAAAATTCAGAATTCCAACTTGCAATCAACAAGGAATGGGATGTAGAACAAAATGTATTTGGGAAGACAATATTGAGGAGTGTTTAAAGCTTGGATTCTGGAACAACAATGCCTTGGCTGGAAGGCTGGTTGGTCTTCATAACTTGGTAACTTTGTCCAAGCTGTTTAACATTTCTGTTTTTCAGGTGCCATGTGCAAAATAGGAATCATAACAAGACCTACCTCAGAGGGAAATGGAAATTAAATGAGATGACATATGCAAAAGCACAATGCCTGGCATGAGAAATGATCAATAAATCTTGGCTATTAAAATTATCAATTATCCTAAAAATATTTTAAATTGTTTCATTATTACAAACATTATTTGAATTGTTACACATAATTGACATTGTACAGAATATCAGATTAATGGAAACAGCCTTGACTTTACCCGTAAAAATATATTTAGTCCATATTACATACAAGTTTAAATGTACAAAAATTAAATTTATTAATTTTTATTATTAAATTAATAATTGCACCATAATGTCAAGCATAAAATTTTTAATTTTTTTTAGTTTATTTGCAGTCTTAACTGTCTCTATCTCCCACTATGTCTCTCTTCTGTCCTGCTTTCTTCCTCTCTTTTTCTTTCTCTCAGTATCTATTTATATATTCCATATATTGATATACTTGTACAATTATATTATTTTTATTATATTGAAATCTATAGTACATGTAATATTATACATAAGCATTTTTCAAGTTTCTATAATCCTGTGGAAACATAATTGTTAGGATTTTGTAATATTCCATTGAATGTTCTTATTAAAACTTATTTAGCTTTTACAATATTTTAAACACTGTGCTTGGTTTCAATTTGATTGTTTTGTTAATGTTAAAATATCCTGCACATTAGCAAAAAGAAAACTGTTGTGTTTTTAAAATTAACTGAAGAATTTGATGAAAAACTAAGTGAATACTTAGGGAAAAAGTACTGCTTAAGTGCAGAACAAGTAACCGAAGTAATGGCTAATTTTAGAAGCTTTGCACAGCAGATAAAGATCACATTTCACATATAATAAGCAGTTAGGCTGAAAGTTAAATTCTTATAAGAATTTCCTTATATAGGCTTTAAAACTTCTGAATTCATACATTTTTATGCGTCACTTGCTATGATGCATTAAGTAAAAGAATAGTGTTTATTTTATTTGTTGTTACATTTAATCAATTTGCTTTTGTGCTTTCAAAGTATTTTACTAGGTCCTGGGTTTATAGAAGCATAATACTCTGTTGGGCAACACTAGGACAGACAAGAGACAGAAAAGTCTGCAAATTACCTGTTTCCTCTCAATTTTAAATTATGGAAACTTCTTTTCAAAAATAAAAGAGAAAGGTATTGATATTTGTTATTAGCAAATTAAACGTGTTGACACACACAGGGATCCTAGTGTGTAGAAGACAGCCATCCTCCCTTAACTTTCTTGCTTTGAGTAATGTTTCCCTGCTGCACCATGGAACAACTTTGAACCTTAAAAGGCATCAACATTAAAAAAAGAGATGTCATATTTAGATGCAAATTATTAATTATGGAAAGGAAAAATCCAAACCGGTCTATTGTGGCAGACACATGCCATGAGATATATGACTAATTTGATGGTTTCTTCAGCTGTCGATGCCACCTGACTTACTAAAATTTTACAGTTTTCTCCCCTGCACAAAAGATTATTTTTCAGTATTATTCTACCTACAAGAATGTTGTACAAACTCTGGTACTTGCATATATTTAAATAATACTTTATGTGTAATTTTTCCAAGCATCATGACAATGAATAAGAACATGTGGTGGCTCATGCCTGTCATCCCAGCACTTTGGGAGGCCGAAGCAGGCTGATCGCCTGAGGTCAGGAGTTCAAGACCAGCCTGTCCAACATGGTGAAACACTGTCTCTACTAAAAATACAAAAATTAGCCAGGCGTGGTGGTGGGAGCCTGTAATCCCAGCTACTCGGGAGGCTGAGGCAGGAGAATCGCTTGAACATGGGATGCGGAGGTTGCGGTGAGAGGAGATCACGCCACTGCACTTCAGCCTAGGTGACATAGAAAAACTCCATGTCAAAAAATAAAAATAAATAAAAATAGAGAATACATTAATCTATTGGCTCAAACTTCTTTAGAGATGGACTGTGTTTGAAAGCGGCAAAGACACTTTTTCTCAGGGGTTGTGGTTGGAAAGTTATTTTTATGTTTCTCGGGACTAGCAGCATAATATTTGAAAGCAGCTGAACAACTTTCTCACCTGTTTCACGTATTTAAAATTACGTTGCTCATTTTTCCCGTGCATGATATATATTTGTCTACCTCAGGTGAAAACAACATCAGAAAGGGGGAAAAATAAAACCACCAAACCAAATTAAACCAGCAGGATTAAGCAAAAATGTAGATGCAGCCAGCTTGATCAGTGATGTTTTATTCATCAATCACCTGCACTTACATTGAATTGTTTACGCACAGATTTTCAGCAGAAATAGCAAATGCACCATTCATTTTACTTATGTGATATGGATTAATGTGTACATTAGTCTGTTAGATCCACCTTAGGTGTTCAGGTGCTGCATAAAATGACTTCTTGTTAGTTGCATTAAACCTTTCTTTTTTTCAAATACAATTAAAAGAATTTTCAGGTGTTTTAAGACATAATGAGGCAGATTATTTAAGTACCTAGGCTACTTTATGAAGGTAAGTTAGACACGACTGGAAGCAGTGTTAATACATTTATGTCACAGAGAAAATTGCTGATGTTTATATAGTTATTCAAAGTGTGTTTTACAAACTATTCGCCTGTATTTCTCTAATTTTATGTTATGGAGGCAATGGAAATTTACAGGGTCAACTGATACAAAGTATGTAGGAAGTTGTATTAATTAGTCAGGGCTCTCCGGCGGGACAGACCTAATAAGAAATACGTATAAGTGAAAAGGAGTTTGTTAAGTTGAATTGTCTCACACAATCACACGGTGATCCCTGCAAGCCGAAGGCAAGAAAGCCAATAGTGGCTCAGTCCAAGTCCCAATGCTTCAAAAGTAGGGAAGCCAACATTGCAGCCTTCAGCCTGTGCCCCAAAGCCCGAGTATCCCTGGCAAACCGTTGGTTTAAGTCCAAGAGTCCAAAGGCCAAAGAACCTGGAGTCTGATATTCAAGGGCAGGAAGTATTCAGCACGGAGATCGGTGAAAACCGGAAGACTCAGCAAGCCACTTTATTCCACCTTCTTCTGCCGGGTTTTGTAGCTATGCTGGCAGCCAATTGGACCGTGTCCACCCTCATTGAGGATGGGTCTTCCTCTCCCAGTCCACTGACTCAAATGTTAATCTCCTCTGGCAACACCCTCGCAGACGCACCCAGAAACAATACTTTGTCTCCTTCAATCCAATCAAGTTGACACTTAATATCAACCATCACAGAAGTCTACTTCAGAGAGGTTGGTTCAATAAGAGCCCTACAAAGGGAGGATATTTAAGCAGAATTTTTCATAGAAATGAGTCAAGCTTGCAAAGGTCACAGGGAATCACATTCAAAATAGAGCCACTGCCGAGCGCAAGACCCGGAGGCAGGGACAAGCTCGGCATGTTCCTGGAACAGGAAGAATGCTAGTGTGTCACTTAGCATACTCAGTTCTGCCTGATGCCAAATCTACACTCTTGATACTACACCAAGCTACCATGAAAAGAACATGGAGAAAATATAAGAGTATTCTTTATTTTCCTGAAGCAAATGATCACTCTTTTTTTAGGTCAGTAAATATCCACTGATCATGCTTTCCTTTTCTTTCTGAGGTCCTCGCTCAGCAAATGGAACTCTATTTTCCAATTTAACATACATACATGTTGTTAAAATATTTACAGAAGGACAACACCTAGTTTATATGTTTTATGAAAAATTTCGTTTTCAGGAAGGAAGGATGGCTTGATGGATATTATGTTTATTTTCAGGAATTCTGTTTCCAGGAATTTTACCTATGTTCTTGAGCACTTTTGAGCAATTTAAAATCACAAAGACCAGAACTCTAAATTATGCATTATTGTGAGTATTCTTTGCTTAACCATGATTAATAATCTTCATCACTAGTTCTAGAAAATTGAGTCTCTGACACCTATTCTTTTTATTATTACTATAATTAGCACATTCAATCATTTGCTTCAAGAATGGTATTATTACCATTGTGTGTTTTTATTTTTTTAAAGATGAAATGCAGTAAAATTTATAAATAATAGCATGAATCGTCTTTTTGTTTAAAATGGTGAAATTTCAGAATATAATGTTAGACAAGTTGAATGATTATACAGTAACTTAAAATATACATCCAATAGCTTATATAAGAAGTGTAACTGCATTATAAAAGGCATAGAAAAGTAACAAAGTGCAACACTCAGAAGAATGATTTTACAAAAAAACCTTTGATTTTCCTTTTGCCTTGTATTTCTTACCACTCTGGATTATTTAAGATACCTTTATAAGATATATGAATGTCTGTAAGCCATCTTAAACTATGTTTATTTGCTTAAAGAAAATTAAATAAGTTAGAGCTGCACTACACTTAAAAAATATAATCATGAGATTGTAGGTAAAATCTAGTATTAAAAAAGCAACAAGCAGAATGAATGCTTTTGTGTTGAAAGTATGCTAACTAAGAAGAGAGAAAGAACTCTTGGATCAGATGGCTCACACCTTATTCATGAACTGGTGGAATCTATGCTTGTTCATCATATAAATTTCATTTCTGCTCACCATGTATAATAACTTTCTTCTTAATTTAAAAGGTACAATACTAATCATGTAATTTTGAGATGAAAAAAGAGAATCCCTGTGGCATTTGAATGCTTTTTCCACTCCAGACATTTTTTTCTAATTCAGGAAATTGAGAGCTATGAATATGGGAACTCTTAAGTATCCTTTCGATTTTGACATTCCCAGATTCTATATAAAACCAGACTCTCAAATAAACTGTCCCAAAGAATGATGGCATAATTTTGCTTTTGAACATCAATAGTTCTTTATTCTTAACATATGTCCTTCAAGAGTGTAGAGCATAGTGCAAAAAGTCTGGGTAGAAGTGTTGAAGCACAATCGTGATCCCATCCCAGCTCTGCCACTGACAAGCTAAGATATTGGATAGCTCACTTAATTCTGCCAATCCTCATTCATTAAGCTGAGATGAGTTCAAATATTTTTTCTCATTATAGATGAGAAATTTCAGTGAGAGATCAGTAAATTGCTCTTAAAATGAATGTTAACAATAATTATAGCCAACATGCAATGAACACATTCTCACTAAACAAAAGATTCTGTAAAGTTTTCAAATCTTGATTTACTTTTTCCCTTTTGAAATGTGGAGTGAATTATGACGGCTACTTGGCATACTTGAAGCCCTTCAAATTGTCAATTCCTTGCTCTTTCCAAAGCTCTGGAGGTCTGTTTTCTCTGAAATGTTTGTTTCTTTCAATTTGTAGCTCTCTGTAGGTTCCCGCACTCAGAGCATAAAATAAAAAATACAAAGAAAAGTGAATAATCTTACCCAAAATTTATTGCAAATAGCAATTTAAAAGACTCATTATTACAGTATGAAACATAAAAAAGAAGGATCATAATCAAAGAATTGAGAAAAATGTAGAAAATGTGTGGGTATATATCTATCTAGCTATCTCAAAAGCATCTGAATATATGATGTTGTCCTATCATGAATGAATCAATAAATACATTTCTGAACTCATTTAATAGTGCATTATTGGAATTAAACTATAGCTATAAATACTAATTAGAATTAAATCATTAGAAATGAATTGTGCTCAGCATCTTCTACCAGGCTGCTATTAATGAGGAAGCTCAAATTGGTTAGAATTCATCAATTTTTGTTTTATACTTTTATTAGGGTTTTATAAGACAGAAGTATTGGGGGGAGGAGAGTCCCCAGGCTTCAAGATACTATAAAATCTCATTGAAGTTGGTTTCCTGAAAGTTAAATAAAAATGAGACCAAAAAAAAAAAAAAAAACCTCTTGGTACTTGTGCACTGCTGAGTTGGTCAAATCGAGCCAATTCTAATTTTTCAGGGTGGTTGAACTGACCAGGGAGGACATGAGCAGACAGATGAAGTACAGAGGATACTCTATGCACCAGCTTCAGCAGAATCCAAGTGATTTCTCAGCCTGCACTTCCAAATCCCTGCATCCTGGATCTGAGTGCTCTTTAGCACTCTTTAGTTAGTACCCATGGTGCCTTGCTCAGGCAGCCCTACTTCCTTGATCCTTGTGATGGTTAATATTGAGTGTCAACTTGATTGGATTGAAGGATGTCAAGTATTGTTCCTGAGTGTGTTTGTCAGGGGGTTGCCTAAGGAGATTACCATTTGAGTCAGTGGACTGGGAAAGGCAGACTCACCCTCAATCTAGGTGAGCACAATCCAATCAGCTGCCGGCACGGCCAGCATAAAAAGCAAGCAAAATAATTTGGAAAGACTAGACTGCCTGAGTCTTCTGGCCTTCATCTTTCTCCCATGCTGGATGCTTCCTCAAACATCAGTCTCCACGTTCTTCAGCTATTGGACTCTTGGACTTACACCAGTAGTTTGCAAGGGCCTCTCAGGCCTTTGGCTGCAAACTGAAGGCTGCACCATTAGCTTCCCTACTTTTGAGGTTTTAGGACTTGGACTGGCTTCCTGACTCCTAGATTTGCAGAAGGCCCATTGTGGGACTTAACTTTGTGACCGTGTGAGTCAATTTGCTTAATAAACTCCCCTTCCTATATACATTTATCCTGTTAGTTGTGTCCCTCTAGAGAACCCTGACTAATACGATAATATAATGTGTGACCTCAGCCCTCTCCGACTCTGAGATCTGCTAGTCTGGGCAAGAGCAAGGCTGACTGTTGATTGTAGCTTTTCCAAGAAAGATGTGAAGCTTTGGAGTTCAGAAACTCTACGGAAGACTCCAGTTTGTCGCGGGGTATAAGTAGCCACCTGGGCCAACAAGAGAGAACTGAGGGCAGTGAGGAGAAAACACAGAGAAGAGATGTACATTAAAGGCTGGGGAGGTAGAGTACTGCTGAGGAAAGGTCACCAGTCGTTGCTCAGGGTTCTCAGTATCATTGGACTATACCTAGTAGATGCTAGTAGCACTCCTTCCAAGTTTCAAACATCAAAAATGTCTCCAGACATTGTCACATGTTCCACGATGTGGGATAGAAGAAAGGGCAGCAAAATCTCCCATGGTTTCGAACCAGTGATTTATGCATTCCCACCTCCAAGATTTGGGTTAATTCCTTATTTGCATAATCACGCCCTGCTATGAACTGAATTTTGCCCTTCAAAGTTCATATATTGAAGCCCCAACCTCTAATAAAATGATATTTGGACAGAAGGCCTTTGGGAGATAATTAGGTTTAGATGAAGTCATGAGAGTAGGGTTCTATTTTATATTATTTTATTTTACTTTATTTTATTTATTTTTATTGTTATTATTTTTTTTGAGACAAGGTCTCGCTGTGTCTCCCAGGCTGGAGTGCAGTGGCACAATCACAGCTCACTGCAGCCTCAACCCCACAGGTGCAAGTGATCGCCCTGCCTCAGCCTCTTGGGTAGGTGGGACTACAGGTGCATGCCACCACACCTGGCTCATTTTTGTATATTTTGTAGAGATGGAGTTTTGCCACGTTGCCTAGGCTGATCTCCAAACTCCTGGGCTCAAGCAGTCTACCCACCTCAGCCTCCCAACGTGCTGGGATTATAGGCATCAGCCACTGCATCTGACCCAGATCCCTTGATGGGATTTGTGTCCTTATAAGAAGAGACACTAGAGGTCTTACTCTTTCTGTCGTGTGAAGACATAGTGAGAAGACAGCCATCAGCAAGCTAGGAAGAGACCTTCCCAGAACCCAACCGTGCTAGCGCCCTGATCTCAAATATCTAGCCTCCAGAATAGTGAGAAAATTGCCTTTAAACCTCCCAGTGTATTGTATTTTGTTACGGCAGATAGAGCTAAGACATGGCCTCTCTCCCAGCAAACTTTCCCTCACTCTATGTAAGATTTAGATGCCTGCCCCACCATGCTTCTTTAACACCTTATTCTTTGTTTATTCAATGTAAATATAGTAAACACCTGCTACTTACTATATATTGTCCCTGACATACAGTAGCAAATAAAATTGACAAGGTTCCTGTCTTTATAGAGCTTTCATATTTGGAGAGGAAACAGACCATAAAGTGCACAACCATAAGTAAATGAGGTATGTGTGGTTGCTGTGATGCAAATTAAATAGAGTGATGCAATACTACTTGGGAATTAACAAAATAACTAAAATGTTCATGAAAGCTAGCAATTGAGCAGACACAGATGAAAGGAAAGGAAGAAACTAATACAACTAGAATGAAGAGGCATCAAGGATGAGAACCCTAATGTGAAAACCAACTAGGCTTATTTGCAGAATTATAGGAAAGGCAGTGTCCAAGTGTTGTAAGTCAGGGGTTGAAGGCAAGTCTGAATTGAACTAGAAGAGGTGGGCATGGCCCAGTTGATACAAAGCCCAGTAAACCATGGTAAAGAGTTGGATTATTTTTTCAGTGATCTTTATAGTACTTAAGGCACTATCTCTAATTGTCAAAACCATTGCTCTCCTTCCCTTATTATCCATATGGCCTTTCGCAATTCCTTCAATGTGTTGTAAAAAAAAAATCTGTAAGGCCGGGCGCGGTGGCTCACGCCTGTAATCCCAGCATTTTGGGAGGCCGAGGCGGGCAGATCACAAGGTCAAGAGATGGAGACCATCCTAGCTAACATGGTGAAACCCCGTCTCTACTAAAAATACAAAAATCTAGCCGGGCGTGGTGGCGGGCGCCTGTACTCCCAGCTACTCAGGAGGCTGAGGCAGGAGAATGGCGTGAACCTGGGAGGCGGAGCTTGCAGTGAGCCGAGATCGCGTCACTGCACTCCAGCCTGGGAAAGAGAACAAGACTCCACCTCAAAAAAAACAAAACAAAACAAAACAAAACTGTAAAGTGGGTAACAGCAAATGTCTCAAGTAATGTGAGGTATACATAAAATGTGGTGATGCTAATAATAAGCGTTATTTAATAAAATTGTAGTTAGCACATTGCATGCATTATAATAATATCTCTTAATCTTCAGAGTGACAAGCTTTATTCCTGCTATAAGGATAGAGAAAAAACACTTGAACTTAGTGTTGAAGGCAGAATAGGAGATTGTTGTTGAAAAAATCACAATGAAGTGTGCAAGGCACTTCAGAAAATGGGAATAGCATGTGCAAAACACTGTTATAAAAAAAATCCTGGAGTGGAGAGTGGCTATAAGCAATCAGATGCAGCTGGAGTGTAAAGTGCAAGGAGCAGTAGGAGAAAAACCTGGATAAATATATTCTTACCTTAATTATCTTATGTGATCTTGCTAAAAGTAAATTTACATCCATTAGCCTCAGTTTCCTAATCTACTAAAAAAAAGCAACAACACCTATTTCATTGCAATATTGTGAGGGTAACATGAAATAATACTTTATCATAGAACCTGGCACAAAGTAAGTTTTAAAAACATCAGGTATGTAGCCAACCATCTAAAGGATACATATTAGTGCACCAATGCCCCTCTAAGCTAATTTCCAGTGGTAAACTAAAAGACTCTGTTTTCAAAACTTTTCCATTTTTGATGAATGTCTTGAATGGTACACAGATTAGATATTTTAGATTACTGAAGTTGAAATGGATAGTGAATACACCGCATGACAAAAATCAAATCTTAATAAGCTGAAGTGATTCAATTTAACACCGATAAATGTATAGTCCAAAACACACATTTAGGGGGAAAAAAAGTATCTATTTGAGATGAACCAGATGTGAGTGAACAGCCATTCATACAAAATATCAAAGGGCATTTTTTTGGGTGAATGCAAGCCCAATATGAGATAAGAATGGGATGTATTTGCTTAAAAAGCAAATGCAATGGTTTTCAGTAGCATTCAGAGAGGTACGTATCCCATATGAGGAAGTAATTATCTCACTTCAATAAGACCAAAGAAACTTATCATAGTAACAGAAAATGGTTGGTGTGTATAAATTGTTCAAAGGATTGCATCTTTGGAACTAATGACTGAAGTGGTCAGTATATTAACAGTGTAAATCTATCTCTAGTTAGTTTCCATTTAGAATGGAAGGTGTGAAAGACTCTCTGAAGGATATGAAAAGCAATGCCCTGAAAGGAAATGGAGCCCACGATGTTGACCTTCATCCTCTCTTTTGATTCCTGTAATTCCACTTGTGTTAAGGAGGCCAGTAGACCAGTTGGCAGATCGTTTCAAGGAAGTTGACCCTGAATAGCTTGCTTTTGACATGTAGCCAATGGAAAGTCAGACTGTAATTCATCTGGGGAGTCTGGTTGAAATGTGCAATGATGGGCATGACATGTACTCAGCAAGAGTGGCACTAACCCATACAAGGGAATTGGAATGCTTACAAAGAGGATGCTCCAAAAACAGGGGGCAGAGAAAAGCGCAGCCTTCATTTGAAATATACTCTTAGTGAATTTCAAGAGACTGGAACATGTTTTAAGGAAATCTGGGCTTGCTTTCAAAAACAGGATCCATTTATAGTCTGAGGGGAAAGTCACAGGAGGCTAAGGGAAGCTGGCTGAGATTCACTTTGAATTCCTTGATTTTCCAAATCTGAAGCTCAAAGTCAAATTTAGGCCCTGCCAACTACTTGAACCATGACAGGAGTTAAAAGGTTTTTAGACGTCCTTGAAAAATTATACTGCTGGTGGCAACGATAGCTTGACGACTTTAATTCTGCAACATCAATAATGGTGTCTGGGTTGGATAGTCACTGTGGTACTCCTCATTTTCACTCCCTTGTACAAACTCTGCATATATTCCTTGTTTTGGAAAGGTATGGCTGCTACGGGAATAAGTGTAGCATATTTTTTGCAATGTGATTTTCTTGAAGCCGTGACAATCATGACTTGCTTTACATTTGGGGGGTGGATTTGACCCTCTGCAGCTGTGAAATTTCCTAAGAGCATATTAAAACTCTTTTAAGAAGCAGTAAAGGAGAACTAGAAAGATAATGAGTACAAATTAAGAACAAGTGCACCATTGGCCCTATAACGCTTGGCTTCAAGAGATAGATGACAAAAGATAGAAAGATAGATGACAGACAGACAGGTAGATAGATAGATAGATAGATAGATAGATAGATAGATAGATAGATAGATAGATATAGATGATAGACTGACTCAATTATTTACACACTGTTGTGATTTTATCTAGCAGGTCCTTTTTCTTTAGACTTCCCTCCGATATCACCCACCTTTGTAGGTTTGCAGCTAACATGGCTCTTGCTCACAGTTTTAGAAAAACTTAGTCCTACTAAGCTGGTCTTACCAAAATATTACTTTATAAGCTCTTTTCCACATGTTGATTCTGCTGTCCATGCTTATTTCTACCTATTCTATAATCAACTGGGTAATCTAGGTTATATTCCTGACAACCCCAAATCTCATTTGCAAAGAACAATAAATCTACTTCTCACTTACTCTGTATGTTCCATGCATGCCAGTGTGGGGTTCTGCTCAACACTGTCACCCCGGGAGCCTGGCTAACACAGGCTAGCCCATGTTATAGTGGCACTATCTGTGACACCTGCCCCTTCTCAGTATGTAACACAGGGGAAGGGAAAGAGTGACGACTTGTGCAAAAGTCGATCCAGACATCTCTCAAAAAGCGATATAAATAAATTACACTTACATTGCATCGTTTAGATTAGTTACCTGGTCTTGACTTACTGCAAGGGGGTTGGAAAGGGTAGGAAAGAAAAGTGATATTGATCTTGTCTGCCATTTTGCCTGTTTCACAACTCTGGCTAGCCTAGAGTCCTTTAAGTTTTGATCAGGAGACTGAAAGATTAAGATTTCACTTGTCATGTGTGGTCCTGGTCACATCCCAAACTTCACGTTCCCCCCATGTACCTTGTGATGAATTCTAGGCCCTCCTTATAAGAAGCAAAATATAGAATTTAAACTCATGGACACAGCATCAGTAGGTGCTACCCAAAGCAGACTTGTATTATTGGTAGAAAGGCTATCAGGTATGACTTTAGGTGAATGAATTAATGAAACATTAAGCTCCTTCATTCATTAGCCCATTTAATATATCAGTTGAGAAACTGACATTTCTTATCTACGCTATGGTAAGAACCATGCTTCGTACCTATTGTACCTAACAATCTGAGACAAGCATGGCATATTTCTACCCAAAAGGAGTTTTAGCTGCCCAGGAGAAGGGAGGTCAACAAAAGAACATTGAAGTTTAGTGTAATAATTAATAAGATAAAAGTGAAATGCTGATGCATCTATATACTCCCCAACCCTCACCCCTTCATAAACACTCACAGCATGCCAAAACTATACTAGGTATTTGAGTTTCATGGCTCAGTAAATACACACAAAGAGTAAATTCTGTGGTGTGCCACATACCTCTTGCAAAAATCGGAGGCACTCATTTTTCCTTCTGCTGGGGGTACTGGTAGTTACTGTAGCTTTCAGCTTTGACATTCTCCACAAATTGCTCTCAGGCTAAAAGGGCCCCTTTAGTCAAGGTCATGCCCCATTCATGGGAGTAACCCACATTCAATACTGATCAATGGAGGGGGAATGGGATGGGGGAGGGGTATAAATTCCCATCTTTTTTTGGCTTAAAGCTGAGGGTGAGTAATCAACAATTAAAATCTAAGTGTAAAAGTCAATGGACCATCATGAAGTGACTCATTTTTTCAAAGTCTAAGGATATAAAAAGGTTAAGTTCAGGCCCAGAGCTTATGTAAGAGTATTTTAATTCCAGTGGAAGTTTAATTCTTCAGTTTAGCCATACTATGGTCTGGCCCTAACTAAGAAGGAGCAAAACCAGAGACAGGAGATGGGAGTATATGAGTCCATACATATAAAATATTAAATCTCCAGATCTCTCTGAAATATCTGGGCTCAGAGAAGTGGCCCACTCCTTGTTAGAGGATATGACTTTCTTTTTTCTTGAGGATGATTCAGAAACTTTGCCTTGCAATAAAATATGGATGCCCATAAGGATCCTCTTACACTTCTCCTCTGACCACCAGGCCACTAATTCGGGTTAGGCCACAGATGACTTGGCTCAATATGCGTGTGCTGCCCTGAAACACCAAGCTCTCCTCAAAAAAGAGCTGTAAAAGTGAATCCTGCTAATGAAATAACCTTCAGATAAAGCACCTGGTCACACATGTTTTGTGGAAATATAAGTGGCTCAAAATAAAGAATATAAATATGAACTAATAACCATTGGGTAATAGCTTGGCTCAATGGTCAAGGGCCTGGAAAAAAAACAACTGGAATAATAGGGATAAAGAGATCAAAGATGTATACACATAAATAAACTTATGCTCATAAGCAGAAATATAAATATTCTTGTATCATATGTTAACACCCAAGAAAATCCATCCACCTTATTGATCGTCAAAACAGTGATCTCCCTCTCCCCACAAAGACATCGCCGTTCTAATTCTAACAGGTGTCTCTGGAATAGTTTGGATGTTTCTCCCATCCAAATCTCATGTTGAAATCTAATCCCCAATGTTGGAAGTGGGGCCTGGTGGGAGGTATTTGGGTCGTGGGGTGGATCCCTCATGAATATCTTGGTGTTCTCATGGTAATGCGTTTACATGAGAGCTGGTTGTTTAAAAGTGTGTGGCACTTACTCCCTGTCTCTCTTGCTCCTTATCACCATGTGATGCACCTGCTCCCCCTTCACCTTCTGCCATGACTGGAAGCTTCCTGAAGCCCTCAGCAGGTGCAGATGCTGGTGCCATGCTTCCTATACAGCCTGCAGAACTGTGAGCCAAAATAAACCTTTTGGAACTTCTTAGAGACTGGTTACGTAGTTGTGACCAAAATGCTGATAAAAATTGGACAGTGAAGGCCAGGCTGATGAAGTCTCAGAGGGAAATGTGTAATTTATTGGGAATTAGAGCAGATGCCATCCTTGTTATACCCTAGCAAAGAACTTAACCACATTATGAACATGTGCTAGGGATTTATGGAAGACTGAACTTAGAAGTGATGACCTGGGGTATCTGGCAAAAGAAATTTCTAAGCAGCAAGGATTCAAGATGTAGCCCGGCTGCTTCTAACTATCTATAATCTGATATGCGGGCAAAAAAATGACATAAAGTTGAAACTTATAATTGAAAGGGAAACAGTGCAAAAGTTTGGAAAATTTGTGCCCTGGCCATGTGGTAGAGAAAGAAAAAGCATTTTCGGGAGAGGAATGCAAGCAGGCTTTGGAAAAACCGCTTGCTAGAACGATTAGCGTGACTGAAAGGGAGACGAGTGCCGATATCCAAGACGATGAAAAAAATGGCCTTAAAGGCGTTTCAGAAGTCTTTGAAGCAGCCCATCCCATCACAGGCCTAGAGGACTAGGAGCAAATAATGGTTTTAGGGGCCAGGCCCATGGTGCCACTTCCATGTACCACCTCAGGATACTGCTCCTCACATCCTGGCCCCTCTGACTCTGGTCAGAGTTCAAAGGGCTCCAGGCATAGCTCAGACCACAGCTCCAGAAGGTACAAGCCATAATAAGCCTTGGCAGTTTCCATGTGGTGTTAAGCCTGCAGGAGCACAGAATGTGCGGTTTAAAGAGGCTTGGTAGCTTCCACCTAGATTTCAGAGAATGTACAGGAAAGCCTGCATGCCCAGGCAGAAACCTGCTGCAGAGGCGGAGCCCCTACACAGAGTCCCCACCAGAGCACTGCCTAGTGGAGCTGTGGGAAGGCGCCTGCTGCCCTCCAGACCTGAGAATGGTAGAACCACTGGCAGCTTGCAATCCCAGCCTGGAAAAGCTGCAGGCACTCAAATCCAACTTGTGAAAACAACCACAAGGGCTATACCCCAAAAAGTCCCAGGAGCAGGGGTACCCAAGGCCTTGAGAGCCCACTCTTTATGTCAGTATGCCCTGGATGTGGGACTTGAAGTCAAAAGAGATTATTTTGGAACTTTAAGATTTAATGACTGCCCTGTTGGGTTTCAGACTTGTGTGGGGCCTGTTGCCCCTTCCTTTAGGCTGATTTCTCCCTATTAGAATGGAAATAGTTACCGAATGCCTGTGCCACCATTGAATCTTGAAAGTAAATAACTTGGTTTTCATTTTAAGGCTCATAAGTGGAAGGGACTTGCTTTGTCTCAGATGAGACTTTGGATTTTGTACTTTTGAGTGATGCTGGAATGAATTAAGAATTCTGAGAACTATTGGGATGGGATAACTGTATTTTGCAATGTGAGGACATGAGATTTGGGAGTCCAGGGGCAAGATGATATAGTTTGGGTGCTTTTTCCCCTCCACATGTCATGCTGAAATGTGATTCCTGGTGTTGGAGGTGGGGCCTCGTGGGAGATATTTGGATCATGGCGGCAGATCCCTCAGGATTTGTGCCCTCCCTGTGGAAAGAAGTGAGATTTCTTTCTTCATTCACACAAGATCTGGTTGTTTTAAAAAGCATGGCACTTCCCCCTCTCTTTCTTGCTCCCTCTGTCACCATGTGACACACTGGCTCCCCTTCACCTTCTGCTATGATTGTAAGCTTCATGAGGCCCTCACCAGAAGCAGATGCTAGAGCTATGCTTCCTGTACAACCTGCAGAACTGTAAGTTGAAATAAATATTTTTTACTGATAAATAACTCAGTATCTGACATTCCTTTATAGCAATGTAAAAATGGACTAAAACAGTCTCAAAAGACAACAATTAGAAAAAGCCATCCCAACTCCAGCATTACCCTTGGATTGTAGTGCCTAGGTATAGTTCAATAATTCCCACTGTCTACTCTTACCTCTTTTACTCACCCACAGGTTCTGCTTGAAAGCATATTCACCCATAAAAGTCTTACACGTAAATCTCCATCTCAGAGTCTATTTAGGAAAAGAAAATAGAACTAAGACAATTACATCTATCATATAAGCTATGCATAGGAAGTACATGTTTCTATGAAGTATGGGATATAAGAGTAGGTTTCACTAGGATGCTGAAAGCCACATATGTAAAGTGAATATCAGAAGGATGTAAATAAAGGTAGTACTTGAATAGCCTTTGGAGAAGGGTAGGGAGCAGGAGGAGAGAACCTCTCTAGAAGCACCTGCTCATCTGAAGCACAGTGACAAGAGAAGCATGAAATGTCTGGGGGAGTAAAAGGCCAGAATAGCTGAAGCAAAGTAAACTGAGACTGTAGAGATAGCATCTCACAGAGATCATTATAAAAATAACAATCCAGGCCAGGAGCAGTGGCTCACGCCTGTAATCCCAGTACTTTGGGAGGCCGAGGCAGGTGGATCACGAGGTCAGGAGTTTGAGACTACCCTGGCCAACCTGGTGAAACCCCGTCTCTACTAAAAATATAAAAATCAGCTGGGCATGGTGGTGGGCGCCTGTAATCCCAGCTACTCAGGAGTCTGGTGCAGGAGAATCACTGGAACCCGGGAGGCAGATGTTGCAGTGAGCCGAGATCACACCATTGCACTCCAGCCTGGGCAACAAAGAAGACTCTGTGAGTGAGAGAGAGAGAGAGAGAGAGAGAGAGAGAGAGAGAAAACAATCTTTGTTCTAAGATCAGTGAGGCAGCTACTGATTTTTTGTTAACACAGTTGTGTGAATTTGGGCAAGATTCACATCATGAATAGAACTTTCTGCCCTCAGTACAGAAGCCAGAGAAGGTGTGCACTAAAAGTGGGGAGATGTGACAGACAGCTGTGGAAGTCCAGGTGGGAGTCTATGGTACCCAAAAAGGGCTATCTAATCCAAACCAGGGTGGCCGGGGCACCATGTAAGGTTTCCTAACAGAAGACACAACTAAACAGAGTGGGAAAATGAATCACACTGGAGATTGTCAGGCAAAGGAGAGAGGAAGAGGTTTTCTAACAAAGCCTCTGACTTAGAGGGGGAAGCACTATCACTAGCACTGTAACTTGGTAGTCACGGATAGCTAGAGAGAAAAGGGGAGTGGAAGCACAAGAGCTGGAGAGTTAAGAGGCCATGTCTTCAATAAACATCTAGGGTAGGAATTCAGACTCTACGCCAAAGGTAAATCAGAGCTGTGGCAGGGTGTTAAGCAGCAGGGACAGGATCACAACTCCACTTCAGAAAGATCTCACTGGAAGCAACTTAGAGAACAAAATGGAAGAATTGGAGAACCATGGCAAGGTTCTCTGATGAGGTGAGAGGGTGACTCCCTATTCGAGTTTCAAGCCAGGAAGTTCACCCTATCAGCAGTATATAGGGTAGGGTGGGATTTATAGCAGAAAAAGGTACGAAGGCTGGTTACCAGAGGCATGGAAAGATAAGACAAAGATATTTTTATATACCAGCAAAAGATACAGACTTCCAGCCAGGTGCAGTGGCTCATGCCTGTAATTTTAGCACTTTGGGAGGCCAAGTGGGAAGGATCACCTGAGGTCAAGAGTTCAAGACTAGCCTGGCCAACATGGTGAAACCCCGTCTCTACTAAAAAAAAAAAATACAGAAATTAGCTGGGCTTGGTGACAGGGGCCTGTAATCCCAGCTACTCAGGAGGCTGAGGCAGGAGAATCACTTCAACTTGGGAGGCAGAGGTTGCAGTCAGCTGCAATTGCACCACTACACTCCAGCCTAGGCGACAGAGTGAGACTCTATATCAAAAAAAAAAAAAAAAAAAAAAAGAAAAGAAAGAAAGAAAAGACTTCCATGCACATGGTGATGATAGAATTTTCATGACATTTTTGGCCCATCTGTGAGTGGAATTTTCAGTCTATTTTAACTATATCATTGAGGTTCAATGAATAACCATTCTGGTTTGCTTGGGTCTCTTCCACTTTAGGGACTGAATGTCCCACATGCCAGAGAAACCATCAGTCCCAGACAAAGGGTAAGGTTTCACTATGAGTTTCACTATGTTTAAGTTTCTGAGGTCTAGTTTCAGAGAAAACAGACCTGGAGGCAAATATGTGCATGCAGGGAATTTATTCACGAGTTATTTGGGAAAGAACATCGGTGAAGAAATGAAGGCAGCAGAATTAGGCAAGGGGCAAGCTGAACTATCATGCCATTACAATAAAGACTACAACTGGTTCTAGAACTGGAGGACCCATCACAGCTGCCCCAAACTCAGACATGATGGCTAGGTATCTGTACTCCCACATAGACTACGTTTTGGATGTTAATTTGAACCCAGACAGGGAGCATACACTTGGGCACGGTCGAGGTTAATTCCTGGTAAGAGGCCGGGCGCGGTGGCTCAAGCCTGTAATCCCAGCACTTTGGGAGGCCGAGACGGGTGGATCACGAGGTCAGGAGATTGAGACCATCCTGGCTAACACAGTGAAACCCCGTCTCTACTAAAAAATACAAAAAAACTAGCCGGGCGAGGTGGCGGGCGCCTGTAGTCCCAGCTACTCGGGAGGCTGAGGCAGGAGAATGGCCTGAACCCGGGAGGCGGAGCTTGCAGTGAGCTGAGATCCGGCCACTGCACTCCAGCAAGGGGGACAGAGTGAGACTCCGTCTCCAAAAAAAAAAAAAAAATTCCTGGTAAGAAACTCAGTCATGAGTCATCAGCCGTCCACACTCTGATTCTCAGCAGGTTGGGGAATGCGCAGCTTGGCCATCAATGGGGGAACCAGGCCATATACTACAGCATCCACTGGAGGAAACAATTCTACAAATAATCCCCTGGAGACATACCTTCAGCTCTGCAAGAATTCTTGTTTGCAACTTGGCTTTCTGTGAGGGCTTATAAACTTTTCAGTAAGTCAGCTTCTTTTCCTGCATTCCTTCCAGTTTATTTTAGAGGCTATAACTCAGCTGCTTATGCAGACTTTAATAAGCGCATTTCCAACTCCTCGCAAGAGAAGCCCATATTAAATATTAGATGGATGTGCTGTTCACCTCTTTACTTAGACTGGGTAAGTGAAGCCATCTCTTTATTCCTCTGCTCTTTTCCCTATATCTCTCCCACTAGGGGAACTTTTGCCAACATCAAAGTGTAGCCTAACTGTGGAGAGCTGACTTAGCCATAAGGATTTCTCGTTCCTGTGATATATGTGATCTTTTCCTTTTACTGTCACTTAATTCTGCTCCCTGGACTTGCCTCTAAGGTGTCAAGAGAGAAGCAACTCTCTGCACTTCAAGGAGGATGTTTCTTTCTTCTCAAATTATCACTTAACAGACAGGATGATTCTTCTCAAACCTTTTCAAATTTCCCAATGGGCTTCCAAATACAGGGCAAAGCACAGGCAATGTCTCACAGGTTCTTGGCACCCCTGTGTACAAATCACTAGAAGGAAAATGCAAATCATTAAATAATCATTGCTAATTAAAGATATCTGAGAAATGAGGTAAGATACATTATCACTGATATTACTATAAGTTCATAGTAATAAGCCATTTTACTTAGTTCATAGGTTCAAAGCCATTTTATTGAATATTGATTAACAGCTTCAACATTGGAGTCAAACAGTGTGGCTTCCAATTTTACCTCCTCCAACCCTTGCCTGTGTTATTCTGAGCAGGTTGGTTAAACACGGTGAGCCTTCGATACACCATTTGTCAAAGCGGGGTTATAATAGGTAGCACTGTTGTTGGTGTTCTGCCCAGTCCTCTCTTCTGTAACAGCAAACCCCTCCCCCCGCTCTGGGTTCTGACTTGCCCCGGTACACACATGCATGGTTCACCAAAGAATTTACCTTGGCTGATGAGGTCCCCCTGAAGTGCCTGGGAGGTTATGTACCCTCAACTCAGGCCAGCAATTGATTCTGAGGTGAGCATGTGTCCTAATTCTGACCAAAGAATTAGGAAAATGAAAAGTGTTCTACCACGAAATGGAGAATATTTTTCTCATTAAGAAGAGACAATCTTTTCCATTCTCTCTATGTTGCTGTGTTTCCATGTATTTTATGAAACAACTGCAGTCATCAACAAATCATACTGAACAACATGAAGTTGCCAGAGCACCCATAAAGCAAAACAAAACAAAACTAAACTAAGATTCTTGATGACACATTTGATTGCCCAATTCACACATTCTGGTGTCTTCTCTACTTCTGGACTTGCTATTATGTTAGTTACATATGTCAACATTGTGTATTGAGTTGATTCAAGGTTTTGCTTGCAGTCAAAAGCAAACCAACATATATACAGTGTGTGTGTATGTGTAGGGAGGTGGAGAGGAGAGAAGAAGAAGGAAAAAAAGGGAGAAGGAGGAGAGGAGGTGGAGCAGGAGGAGGAGGAGGATGAGGAGAAGCAGCAGGAGGAGGAGGGAATGGGAGAAATGAAAGGAGAGAGAATATGTGTCCTGGCATCCACCTTGATTCCCTAGGTCTGGTCCCTGCACATATTTTCCCAATACATCACCCAGCTTTCAATTCTACTTGGACTTGATAGAATTATTAAAGGAAACTTGAAAGATACATATTGATTAATTCATCTTCAAAGTTCTTGGAACAGTTACAGTGCAATAAACACTCAATGGCTATGAGCTATTTATAGCATTCCTAATTATCAAGATAATCATTATGTTCTTTTATCTTATCACTCCTTATGAAGCTGAAGTAGTGGTTCCTAAAACTAGTTTCACATTAATGTCACCTATAAAGCTTTTAAAAATTAATGCAGTCCAAATTTTCCACTTCTAATATAACGGGGTAACTGATTCAGGTCTTTAATTGAAACAAGGAAACTAGACAAAATTCATGAAACAAATTTTGTCAAACATTGTAGAACACACAGCATAGGATTATTATACCTGAGAGACAGGAAATAAATGAAGTGAAACTTACAGTTTCCCCAGCTTTCAGCCTGGAAAAACTTTTCAGATTCAGTACAGGGAGGCAGAACCCCAGCATCGATAGTCAATATTCTTGAGATTTGGAGGCAAACATCAGATTTAAGGGAGGCCAAGGTAGATTTTTAATGCAGAATACTGGAAAGGATAGAGCTCTGCAGAAAGAGAGCTACAGAAATTTGCAAAATGTTTCCTGAGTATGTTATTCAATACAAAGGTGCACACGTGTAGGGGATAATTTCGTAAACCCAGGCAAAGGTACACTATCAGAAAGCTAAAAAATAAACAATTTCCAGAGCTCACATAAGGCTGCGAGTCTTTTAAGTTCTGACTAGTCAGAGTAGAGATGATTCCTTGTTCATCCAGGTTATCCAGTTGGCATCAGATGAGTCACAACTTAGTAGCAGGGCAAAACTGTCTCCAGAGTAAGAAATACGGTAGACGAACGCTAACGATATTTAAACACAAGCAAACCTAGGAAGTCTCAAACTGCTCCACAAAACAAAATTCAACATGTTTAAAGGAAGACAACACAATCCAGAGCCTCATCAATGTGAGTCACTATGCCCAATGCCCACTAAAAAATTATTAGGCAGGTAATTCTAGGTAGCTGTTATGACTGTTTGTGTTTTCCCCAAATTTATATGTTGGACTCTAATCCCCAATGAGATGGCATTCAGAGTTGGAGCCTTTGGGATGTAATTAGGTCATGAGGGTGGAGTCCTCAGAGATGGGATTAATGCCCCTATAAGAAGATGTCAGAACAAGTTTGCTTGCCCTCTTTGTGTCATGTACAGATACAAGAAGTCAGCTGTCTGCAACTGGAAGAGGACCTTCACCAGCATGAACCGTGCGGGCATCCTGAGCTGAGACTTCCAGCCTCCAAAACTGTGAAAAATAAATGGTTTTTGCCTAAGCTAGCCAGTTTATGGTAATTTGTTATGGCAGCCGAAACTGACTAAGATATTGCCAAGGCAATATCAGGCTTGTAAATTTAATGTACCCAACCAGGGCAGTAACAGAAGCAGTGAAGAACTACAAGAATAAATAAAACTACAGAAATCCAAGCTGCCCACATAACATTAAGAGAGTGAACAACTAAAATGAAGTTGCCTGTAGGTAGAAAAATAATGCCCAGTTCCTGCCAGCTCTCTCCGTGTTTCCGGCCAGAAGAATTTGAAAACGCAAGTAAAGTTTTGGGAAAAAAACAAAACAAAAAACAAACAAACAAACAAAAACAAAACAAAACAAAACAAAAAACCACTGTTGAAGAGAAAAGAAAAGAGGTACCTTTGGGTCTTTTATTTTCTCCTAAAGCCATATTATATAGAGAAAGTCGACCTTCCGTGTGAAAATGATGAAAAAGCATGTAAGTAGATCAAAGCGCTGATTATAGGGAAAAGGCTAAAAAGGGTTTTGTGGGCAGAAGTGAATGAAAAGAAAAGGAGAGTCGCCGTTTGAAAACTGCATGGGAAAGAGAGAAAAGCAAGAAGAGAAAGTTCAGGATGTTGCAAGATAAAATAGAGTAAAACGTATCGAAGAAAACACCCTCTCCCCCAGCCCCTCCCCCTCCTCCCAAACTGGAAGGAAACGTACATTGTTACTCTGACAGTAGAGGGCACTGTTGAACTAGGAATCTTTTAAACTAGTCCAAAACTGTCAGTCTGACCATAGAAATGCAGAGTGAACAGTCTGTCTACTGGAGGGGGTTCGTGCTATATCTATATCTATATCTATATCTATATCTATATCTATATCTATATCTTTATCTATATCTTTATCTATATATCAATTCTGAAGATATATATAGAGGTAGTCTATATATTTAAATACCTGCAATATAACATTCAAACCTGAAATAAATATATTCAAATAAGTATTGGGAGATATGAGAAGATAATTTGAGGTGTGTGTGTGTGTGTGTGTGTGTGTGTGTGTGTTTGAGACAGGGTCTCACTCTGCCACCCAGGCTAGAATGCAGTGGCACCATCACAGCTCACAGGAGCGTCGAAGTCCCCAAGCTCAGGCGATCCACCCACAGCAGGCTGTCGAGTAGCTGGGACCACAGGTGCCCACCATCATGCTTGGATATTTTTCTTCTTATTATTATTTGTAGAAACAGGATTCAACTATGTTGCTCAGGTTGCTCTCAAACTCCTGGTCCCAAGCAATCCTCCTGCCTTGGCCTCCCAGAGTGCTGGGGTTACAGGTGTCAGCCACCACGCATGGACTGAGAAGACAATTTGCATCAGAAATTCAAAAAGCAAAAATAGAAATGGCCAAAAAAAGGAAGAAATAAAATATAAATTGATTGATTCCTGGAAGAAAATAGAAAAAAAAAAGACAAAGTCATATTAGAAATTATGACTAACTTATGCAGCACTCAAGGTAAAAAGAAATTCGAATGAAAACATTAAAAAGGCGCTGAAGTAAACAGGAAAACAATGCATTGAAAATGCGGTAAATAAATAAAAACGATGTGAGAAAAAATGTTTGAAATTGAAGACAAAGGAAAAATAACATCTGTATAATTAGAGTCCCTGAGGAAGCTAAGATAATGAAACAAAACGATTAAAATGATTACACGAGAACACTTTCCAGAAATAAAAGAAAATTTGTATCAACATATCTAAAGGGTCTGTGGGGTGCCTGTAAAAATTGACCTGCAATGATAAACTCTATAATATATACAAGTAAAGATGATAGTCTGTAAAGATTTTTAGACCATCCGTAGGACCTTCAGCAAAAAGATAAAATATTTCACAAGGGAAAAAGAGTGATTGGCCTTACACCAAAATACAAAACGAGGCAAAAAGGAGAAGCATTTTCAATCAATGCTAGGAAAGAAAGCCTGAAATAAAGTGGGCATTACATTTTTTTTTCCTTCAGTTTGTTATCAACAGACATGTCCTTCAAGTATCAAGTCTATTTACAAAAATGTTAGACACAATAACTCAAAGAATTCTGAAACCATGAGCCCTTCTTGAAAAATCTACTAGAACACAAACTGTATCCAACCGAAAGATGCCTGGAGAAACTGAGCAAAGGATTAACAAAGAGCATAGTTTGTTAATATAGAAATTGATATTCACATTTGATCTTACTTATCCCATTTGTAAGAGACTAAGGTGGGCTGGGAGTAAAATAATAATATGCTATATGATATATAGTTTATCTATTTTATATTCTGACCAAGTAGAAATCATGCCACTGAAAAATGGAAAGAGAAAAGTAAAGAAGAATGGAAAGTAGAGTAAATGATTTGGCTATTTTATAGGTAATAAATGTGAGTTAAAGGATGCCACAGATAAATGACAAACCAAATGGAAATATTTTGAACATGAAAATAGGGGATAAAGGGCATTTTAAAAAGCATACGTAAAAGATATTCAATAAAACAAAACCACAAAGCTTCCTAAATACTATAATATATTATACATTTTTAAATTAAAGAAAATATATCATATAGAGAAAAAACATAAACTATT
Organism: Macaca thibetana thibetana; assembly: GCF_024542745.1. Classification (NCBI taxonomy): domain Eukaryota; kingdom Metazoa; phylum Chordata; class Mammalia; order Primates; family Cercopithecidae; genus Macaca; species Macaca thibetana. The sequence goes on along the minus strand of NC_065597.1, from coordinate 5,290,999 downwards.
TGTCTAAGTATTAATTATAAGCTAAGATAATATGGCAGAGTTGAGGCCAAACACATTAATCTTTTCAACAAATGCTAATGGATTTAACTCACCAATTTATTTTATTTATTTATTTTTTATTTTTAGTTTAATTCCGGGATACATGTGCAGGATGTGCATGTTTGTTACATAGGTAAATGTGTTCCATGGTGGTATTTTGTACAGATCAACACATCACCTAGGTATTAAGCCCAGAATGCACTACCTACTTTTTCCTAATGTTCTCCCTCCCCACACGCCAACCCCTGTCAGGCTCCAGTGTGCATTGTTCTCCTCCCTGTGTCCATGTGGTCTCATTGTTCAGTTCCTGCTTATAAGTGAGAACATGTGGTGTTTGGTTTTCTGTTCCTGCATTAGTTTGCTGAGGATAATGGCTTCCAGTTCCATCCATGTCCCTGCAAAGGACATGATCTCATTCCTTTTTATGGCTGCATAGCATTCCATGGTATATACATACTACATTTTCTTTATCCAGTCTATCATTGATGGGCATTTGAGTTGATTCCATGTCTTTGCTGTTGTGAATGTTAACTCACCTATTTACAAAAGAAAAGATTTTGCCTGACATGGTGGCTCATGCCTGTAATTCCAGCACTTTGGGAAGCCAAGGCAGGAGAATTGCTTGAGCTCAGGAGTTTGAGACCAGCCTGGGCAACAAAGGGAGACCCCATCTCAAAACAAAACAAAACAAAACAAAAGATCAAAAAAGTATCCAGGCGTGGTAGTGCACACCTGTAGTTCCAGCTACTTGGGAGGTAGAGGGAGGGTTACTTGAGTCCAGGAGTTTGAGGCTGCAGTGAGCAGTGATCACAACACTATCCTCCAGCTTTGGTGACAGAGTGAGACTCTCTGTCTCAAAAAGAAAGAAAGAAGGAAAGAAAGAAAGAAAAGAAAGAAAAAGAAAGAAAGAAAGAAAGAAAGAAAGAGAGAAAGACTTACAAAGACTCAACTATATGCTGTTTATAAAAGGCACACAAAAGACAATGAATACTTGCATTGAAAAAGCCTAAAGAGTAACTGTATAGATATATTAGAAAAAATAAAAAAATTAAAAAAAGAATAAGAAAGCAGGGGTAATGACACTGATAATAAAAGTAGAATACATACCTAACCACATTATACATGCAAAGAAAAGCATATTTAATGCAAATATGACAATTCACAATCAATAATTATAAACATCTATGCACCACATAACATAGCAACCACCTATATAAATAAAAAACAAGACACTCGCAGAATCATAGATGCTAAAACATTAGTAATAGGAGACTTGAACTTCTATCAGTACAAGACATTGAGTAAACAAAAATATATATAAATAAAACAAGAATATAACCTATTCAACACAATCTGTATATGTATTAATCTATACACTTTGCCGATAAAGAATACACCTTTTTCTCAAGCACACAAACATTTAATATAATTTAAAATGCACAAAAAAAGCATTAAATCTCCCACCCAAATCTCATGTTGAATTGTAGCTCTTATAATTCCCACATTTCCTGGGAGGGACCTTGTGGGAGGTAATTGAATCATGGGGGCAGGTTATTGCTGTGCTGTTCTTCTGATAGTTAGTAAGTCTCATGCGATCTGATGGTTTTATGAAGGGCAGTTCCCCTGCACACTCTCTCACTTGCCACCATGTAAGACATGACTTGCTCCTCCTTCACCTTCTGCCATAATTGTGAGGCTTCCTAAGCCGTGTGCAACTGTGAGTCCATTAAACCTCTTTTTGTTTGTAAATTACCCTGTCTCAGGTATTTCTTCATAACAGTATGAAAATGGACTAATACAATTACAAATGTCACTCTGATCATAATTTACCAAAACTAGAAATGTTTGAAAATAAAAACCCTGGAAATCAAATAAATTACTGATTTTCCTAGAGGTTCTATGAACTGTCTGACATTTTACCGGTTACTCTTTACAGTCTCTACTTACAATTTGATCTACTTTGGCTTAAATTCAGCCCCAAATTTTTGGTCATGTACTCAGTTAAGAGAAAGCCCCTATTCTACTAGTTTTTCTTCACAAGTTTGCTGGTTAAAACTCAAATGATTCCACCTCTTTCAGTTGGTTCCCTTATATTCCTAACATGCATAGCAAATAGCAGCCCAATCATTGTTTTTCCAATCCTACCCTGAGATCCAAACTCCTAATGCTAAAAATGCATAATGAGTGAAATCACAGAATTTGTAATTTGTGAAACACCATGAAATTACACACCATTAGGAAGGAAAACTCTTCAGCTCAGCTCACTCCATTGTGTTGGAGCAAAAAAACCAACCAACCAAACAAACAAACAAAGAAAACAGAGAAGGCAGATTTTTCTGGAATCTAGGGGTTTAACTCCAAAGGGTGCTTCCACTGATGACAAGAAACAGACATTACTACCCATGTTTGAACAGTTTAGATAGTCTCACCTTCCTTCCAGCTAGAAGCTTTTCCAGATAAATATGTAGCACATTAAATACCCAAATGTCATGTGACATCAAATAACTGGAAAATGCATTGATCTATCCACTCCATCATTTAGAAAAGTCTATTTAAACACCAGCTACATGTGAGGTGGTCCGATAGGTTGTATCTCCAAAGATATATAAGACACATTCCTTGCCTTCCAGTAACTTATCATCTACTGAGAGAGATAAATGCATGCGCAACAAATTTCAGTAAAATATAATGAATATTATTATGGACATGGACACACAAAAAAACTACATTTGAGATTGAGAAGGATCAAATAAGGAGAAATCTTCAGGTGTGACTTGGGCACATTAAAACATAGTTTACTCAAATATGCACATGGTAAAAGGTATTTGTATCTGTTAGCTATTTCTGCAACAATGCTGCATAGTATACAGTCGTAACATCCCAAAGGCATACAAGAATAAGCATTGATTATTTCCCTTGTATGTAGTTAAGCTGGACCAACTCTCATGATCTCTGCTGGAACCACCTATCCGTCTTCAGGTTGTTTTGTGGTGGTCTGATCCTGGCTAAGCCTAGATGGTTGGCTCTGCTTCAAGCTACAGGGAAAGCTGGGCTTGCCTCATTACTGTTGTGTTATGTTTAAACCTAATCCATATATTTACTCTGGAACCCATGCAGAGGGGCAGCAGCTGCACAAAGGAAGTGCTTCTCTTAACAGCAATAAAAAGGCAAAAGAATGAGCAGAGTACCATTGTATCTCTTAAGGCCTGAGCCCAGAAATGTCAGTGCCAATTGCACCCAGATTTTATTGTCCAGAGTCACTTGGACAATCCAATATCCATAGGATCATATGCTAAATTCATCCTATTCTGTTGGATGTTATTAAAAGTCCATGGCAAAAAGAGAGAATGTGTAATACTAATGCAGGGAGGAAATGAAGAATTGGGAATAAGTGATTCATTCTACAAGTATACTTGCAGCCAAAGTAATAGCCATAGTTATTAAAAATATATAATATATATCCTTTTCAGTATATTTTATATAATATCATATAAAAATATATTAATTTTATACAAAAATTGTATATGAAAATAAAATGTCACATATGAAGTTTTAGGGAACCGAGAATAGTTCCTTTAGTTTGGATCAGGACCAGGGGGCACTGGCAAAAGATACGGATAGAATCTGAACTCTTTTTTCCCAAAAATAAACATTTAATTTCCTTTTGATTTAATGTTTGTTTAATGGTCAAACTTTTTAAAAAGTTTATTGCCTGTCATCTCTTACCCACAATTACAAATAGGTCTTATTCATCAATTTAGTTTGCAAAAAGCAGAGAGTGTATTGTAAGTTTGCAGGTGATGGTAAGTCTTTACCACATCCTAGTTAGCATTGAAATTATTATTATTGAAAAAATGCTGCATATCGATTTGCACCATGTGAGGTGCCGTGGGGAAGACATGAACGTAAACTGGAAACAGAATGAAACAGAATATTTATCCTTTAGAGAACTAGCAATTTCCAGGATAGCAAACACTGCACGCTGTTTCATGAAATGAAAAATTCTGACATCTTTACCTTTCATCAGTCAGTTAAAAATGACACATGATGAATGTTAAAATGTTTAAAACCAGTATAAATATCCTGTTTCATTCCATTTCCAATTTTCACCAATATCTCTCCCTCTGTATCTCTCAAAATGCAAATTCAGGTGTACCTACCCATGGAGAAAATTTTATTAACAGTACTGTGAACATGAAGGAAAAAAAATAGTAACTATTTGAATCTGTGGTTTGAAGAATAAACATTATCTTGCATGAGTTTCTTTTTAATTGTATCTACATCAAAATATTTGTTTTCAAAGCAAGGTAATGCTAACAGTAGAATAATGCATTGCTATAGTTCCAGAGGCTGTTGGTTCAAAAAAAGAATTTAAAATCCTTATATTTGGAGACCTTGAAATATGTTATATTTGGAGACTGCTATCATATTTTTTAGTCATATGATTATATGACTTATATATAAAGTCTTCATTTCCTTGAGCAATGGTTTGTAGTTCTCCTCGAAGAGGTCCTTCACATCCCTTGTAAGTTCTATTCCTAGGTATTTTATTCTCTTTATGGCACTTGTGAATGGGAGTTCACTCATGATTTGGCTCTCTGTTTGTCTATTATTGGTGTATAGGAATGCCTGTGATTTTTGCACATTGATTTTGTATGCTGAGACTTTGCCGAAGTTGCTTATCAGCTTAAGGAGATTTTTGGGCTGAGATGATGGAGTTTTCTAAATATACAATCATGTCATTTGCAAACAGAGACAATTTGACTTCCTCTTTTCCTAATTGAATACCCTTTATTTCTTTCTCTTGCCTGATTGCCGTGGCTGGAACTTCCAATACTATGCTGAATAGGACTGGTGAGAGAGGGCATCGTTGTCTTGTGCCAGTTTTCAAAAGGAATGCTTCCAGTTTTTGCCCATTTAGTATGATATTGGCTGTAAGTTTGTCATAAATAGCTCCTATTATTTTGAGATACAGTCCATCAATACCTAGTTTATTGAGAGTTTTTAGCATGAGGGTGGTTGAATTTTGTCAAAGGCCTTTTCTGCATCTATTGAGATAATCATGTGGTTTTTGTCATTAGTTCTTCTTACGTGATGGATTACATTTATTGATTTGCATATGTTGAACCAGCCTTGCATCCCAGGGATGAAGCTGACTTGATTGTGGTGGACAAGGTTTTTGATGTGCTGCTGGATTCAGTTTGCCAGTATTTCACTGCAGTGATTCCTCAAGGATCTAGAACTAAAAATACCATCTGACCCAACAATCCCATTACTGGGTATATACCCAAAGGATTATAAATCATTCTACTATAAAGACACATGCACATGTATGCTTATTGCAGCACTGTTCACAATAGCAAAGAGTTGGAACCAACCCAAATGCCCATCAATGATAGACTGGATAAAGAAAATGTGGCACATATACACTATGGAATACTAATCAGCCATAAAAAGGGATGAGTTCATGTCTTTGCAGGGACATGGATGAAGCTGGAAACCATCATTCTCAGCAAACTATCACAAGGACAGACAACCAAACACCGCATGTTCTCACTCATAAGTGGGAGTTGAACAATGAGAATACATGGACACATGGAGGGGAACATCACATATCCGGGCCTGTCAGGGGGTGAGGGGCGGAGGGAGGGATAGCATTAGGAGAAATACCTAATGTAGATGACGGGTTGATGGGTGCAGCAAACCACCATGGCACATGTATACCTATGTAACTAACCTGCACATTCTGCACATGTACCCCAGAACTTAAAGTATGATAAAAATAAATAAATAAATAATAAAGTCTTGAGAAAAATTAGCCAGGGGAGAGTCCATTGTAGTGATTAAGAGCTAGGCTTCTGGTGTCCTTTATTATCAAAGTCAGCAGCAGCAGGTCAACTCTTTTTCATGCCTTGAATTTCCCTTGTCTCACTTTTTCTTCATCTCTTCTGCCTTCCTCTTCTACTTTTAAGGGTTTATATAATTACATTGGACCAACTCAGATTATCCAAAAGAATTTCTCTACTTTAAAGCCAGCTAATTAGTGATCTTAATTTCATCTACAATGAATAATCTTAATTCCATGTACTAACTTCCTTCATAGCAATAGCTAGATTAATGTATAAGAAGGTACTTTTTTAGGGCCAGGTGCTGTGGCTCCTAGCACTTTGGGAGACTGAGGGGAGAGGATCACTTGAGTCCAGGAGCTCAAGAGTGCAGTGAGCTATGACTGTGCTGTTGCACTCCAGCCTGAGTGACAGTGAGATCCTGTCTCTAAAGAAAAAGAAAGAAAGAAAAATAATGCATTTTTTTAGAGAGAAGAAAAGGGTATTTAGATTCTGCCTATCACATTACCTCATAGGGATTTGGGGGGATTAAATGAGATAATACAGTCACGTGTTGCTTAACGATGGGAATACTTTCTGAGAAATGTGTTGTTCAGTGATTTCATTATTGTGCAAACATTATAGAATGTGTTTACACAAACAAATCTAGATGATGACATAGCCTGCTAAGTACCTAGGCTTAGCGTATAGCCTATTGATCCTAGGCTACAAACCCGTACAAGATGTTACTGTGCTGAATACAGTAGCAAATTGTAACACAATTGTATTTGTGTATCTAAACATATAGGAACATAGAAAAAGTATAGTAAAAATTTTGTATTATAATCTTATGGGATCACTTATATGCTGTCTGTCATTAATAAAAATGTCAATATGTGGCACATGACTATACTGATAAAGCACTTTGTATAGTGGCTGATACACCATAAAATCTCTAGTAAATAAGCTAATAATAACTTATTAATCAATAGAAAGTCTGATGTTTGGGAATATTTGCCTTGCCCTCCCAGGACTGGAAAACAGTGATTAAAAATTTTTTTTTTGAGACAGAGTCTCGCTTTGTCACCCAGGCTGGGGTGCAATGGTATGATCTCAGCTCGCTGTAACCTCTGCCGCACGAGTTCAAGCGATTCTCCTCCTGCAGTCTCCCGAGTATCTGGGATTACAGGCATGCACCACCACACACGGCTAATTTTGTATTTTTAGTGCAGACTGAGTTTCGCCATGTTGGTCAGGCTGGTCTCGAACTCCTGACCTCGTGATCCACCTGCCTTGGCCTCCCAAAGTGTTGGGATTACAGGTGTGAGCCACTGCATCAGGCCATGGTGACTCAATTTTTGAGGGCATATGTACAGACCAAAATCATTGGGATGATTAGAGTTGTCAATGCACATCAAATATTGAGTAAAGCTCTTATTTTAGACATCTAAACTCAGATATGTCATTTGTGAAGTTCTTAAAAAAAAATGGCTGGGCACGTGGCTCACACCTGTAATCCCAGCACTTTAGGAGGCCGAGGTAGGTGGATCACGAGGTCAGGAGATCGAGACTATCCTGGCTAACACGGTGAAACCCCGTCTCTACTAAAAACACAAAAGAAATTAGCCAGGACGCTGAGGCAGGAGAATCACTTGAACCCGGGAGGAGGAACTTGCAGTGAGCCTACATCGTGCCACTGCACTCCAGCCTGGGTGACAGAGCGAGACTCCGTCTCAAAAATAAAAGAAAAAAGTTCTTCAGTACATAAGGAAGGCTGCAGAATTAGGCGTTTTCACTTATTTGCCATACAACCCCAGGTGATTCACCTGACCTCATGATCCGCCTGCCTCCACCTCCCAAAGTGCTGGGATTACAAGCGTGAGCCACCACGCCCAGCTCTTAGCCCTAGGAGTTTTCAACTATGAAATAGGGATAGCAATACTTACTATCACTTAAAAAAAAAATTAGGCAAGAGAAATAAATAAGGAACATCCAAATTTGAAACGAAAAAATCAAATTAGCTTTGTTCATAGATATAATCTTATTCCTAGGAAAACCCAACAGCTCTACCAAAAAACTGTTAGAACTGATAAACAAGTTCAGTAAACTTGTAAGACACATAATCAACATACAAAAATCAGAAGTATGCATAAGTACTAACAACAAACAATCTGAAAAAGAAGTTAAGAAAGCAATCCCATTTACAATAGCTACAAAAAATATAAAATGTCTAGGAATCAATCTAACTGAAGAAGTGAAAGATCTATACACGGAAGACTATAAACCTCTGATGAAAGAAATAGGACACAAAAAAACCCAGAATGATATTTCATGTTCATGGATTGAAAGAATCAGTATTGTTAATATGACAATACTACCCAAAGTGATTTATAGATTTAATGCAATCCCTAGCAAAATCCCAAAATTCCAATGATGTTCTTCACAACTTTTTTTTAATCTTAAAATCGAAATGGAACTACAAAAGACCTTGAAGAGAAAAAGCCATCCTGAGCAAAAAGAACCAAGCTGGAAGCATCACACTACTACCTAACTTCAAAAGTTATTACAGAGCTGTCATAACCAAAACAGCATGGTACTGGCATTAAAAAAAAAAACCAAAAAACAAAAACCAGATACATGGACCAGTGAAACAATAGAGAACCCAGATATAAACCTGTGCATTTACAAGTGACTAATCTTCAACAAGAACTTGCACCAAGAACTTACAGTGAAAAAAGGGCAGTTTTTTTCAATAAATGGTGTGCTAGGAACACTGGGTAACTATATGCAAAAGAATAAAAATAGATCCCTGTCTCTCAACATACACAAACATCAAATCAAAGTAAAGACTTGAATCCAAGACTGAAAGCTGTGAAACTGCTAGAAGAAAACATTGGAGAAATGCTCTGAGACATTAATCTAAGTCAAGATATTTTGCATAAGACCTAAAAAGCATGGGCAACCAAAGCAAAAACAGGCGATGGGGATTATGTCAAGCTAAAAGGATTCTGCATAGCAAAAAAACAATCAACAAAATGTAGAGACAACACACAAAATGAGAGAAAATATTTGCAAAATATGCCTCTGACAATGAATTAACGAACAGAAAATATAAGAAGCTCAAACAACTCAAAAACAAAAAGAAAATAATTCTTTTTTTTTTTTTTTTTTGAGACGGAGTCTCTCTCTGTCGCCCAGGCTGGAGTGCAGTGGCACGATCTTGGCTCACTGCAAGCTCCGCCTCCCGGGTTCACACCATTCTCCTGCCTCAGCCTCCCGTGTAGCTGGGACTACAGGCGCCCGCCATCGCACCCAGCTAATTTTTTGTATTTTTAGTAGAGACGGGGTTTCACCGTGTTAGCCAGGATGGTCTCGATCTCCTGACCTCGTGATCCACCTGTCTCAGCCTCCCAAAGTGCTGGGATTACAGGCGTGAGCCACCGCACCTGGCCCAGAAAATAATTCTATTTAGAAATGGGCAAAAGGTCTGAGCAGACATTTTCCAAAATAAGACATATAAATGGCCTACATTTATATGAAAATATATTCAATATCTTTAATCATCAGAGAATGCAAATCAATACCACAATGCGATATTATCTCACCTCACTTAAAATGGCTTATATAAAAAGACAAACAATAACAGATGCTGGCGAGAATGTGGAGAATGGGAAACCCTTGTATGCTGTTGGTGGGAATGTAGATCAGTACAGACACTACAGAGAAGAGTTTGGATGTTCCTCGAAAAACTAAAGATAGAACTTCTGTATGATCCTGCAGTTCCACTACTGGGCATATATCAAAATAAACAAGGAGGAAGCAATATATAAAAGAAATATTTGCACTCCCATGTTTATTGCAGCACTATTCGCAATAGCCAAAATATGGAATCAACATCAGTGCCCATCAATAGATTAATGCATAAAGAAAATGTGGTACATATACACAATAGAATATTAGTCAGTCATAAAAAGAATGAAATCCTGTCATTTGTAGCAACATGGATGTAATTAGAAGTCATTATGTTAAATGAAATAAGTCAAGCACAGAAAGACAAATATTTCATGTTTTTACCCATATGAAGAAGTGAAAAATGTGGATCTCATGAAGATAGAAAGTAGATTTGTGGTTACTAGAGGCTGGGAAAGGGAGAGGGTAGGAGGTGTGATGAAGGGTGAAAATATGTATGTAAAAATATTTAAACTGTACACTTAAAAGTGGAAAAGATGATAAATTTTTATATACATAATTTTATATGTACATAGTTATATATATAGTTATACATATATAATATATATTTTTAACCTCAATAAGTTATTTTGAAAGGATAAGGAAAGTACTATGATGTCTTCTAAATAATAAGTGCCCAGTAAATATAGATTTCTACCTCCTTCTCCTCATTCCAAACACAGGTTTTGAAATCAAGCCAAAGAAAATGTTACTTTTTGCTCAGTTTTTATAATGGGGCTTCATTTTCCTAGTCTGTAAAATGGTGATAATTAGTCTTACCTCAAAGGAATATTGGTAAATTAGAGGCCAGGCATGGGGCTCACGCCTGTAATGCCAGCACTTTGGGAGGCTGAGGCCAGTGGATCACCTGATGGCAGGAGTTCGAGACTGACCTGGTCAACATGGCAAAACCCCGTCTCTACTAAAAATACAAAAATGAGCAGGTGTGGTGGCGGATGCCTGTAACCTCAGATACTCCAGAGGCTGAGGCAGGAGAATTGCTTGAACCTGGGAGGCAGATATTGCAGTGAGCCGAGATCTCGCCACTGCACTCCAGCCTAGGCAATAAGAGTGAAACTCTGTCTCAAAATAAACAAACAAACAAAAATCAGAAAGTCCGTGACTAGATGCTTACTGACTTCCCTTTTCAAAAGCATGCAAAATGTTAAAGCATATCCAAATCTTTTGATTGACACATTTTCATCTCTCAGGTCATCTGTTAAGTAATATTTGTGTTCTAATTACTGTAATAAGAATGATTAAAATACAATCATATTTGGAAGATGTGCAGCTAGCTAAATATAGTCCCAATATCTGAGGCATTACTGCAAGGAATTCACCTCTTGTGGTTTTGTGAGAATGCGATCACCCTTAAGTATTTCAGTGGTGACATCTGAAAGGCTGTGGTTTGTCCTGCTATTCATTAATATGTGTTATCTATATTTTAAAATGAATATTCTGTATCTGTGTTCTCTGTGATCCCTAATAGTGTGGTAGCCAAGGTCATGGAAGACTGGCTGAGATTTAGTGTAATTTGATATTTGACAATGATAATGAGTGTACTGTATTAGAATTTTGCTTGTTAAACAGGCATAGTTTTTAATCTAGAAATGTAATTCAAGAAATAATTACAATGATGAACCCTAAAACAAGCACAATGAAAGGAAAAAAAAAAAAAAACTGGTTACCTGGTTAGGTCTGTGCAAATATTTTACAATTTGGGAGACATGTTTACTACAGTACTTCAATGAACCTAACTATCAGTGTCTGTGTCTGTATTTGTGGTTTGTGTGTGTGTATAACTATGTGTAACACACACACATGCACATATATATATAAATAATTAGTAAAGGTATATAAGTTATCCATATAGAGAGAACCATATATACATAAAAGCATTAAATCAGTAATTACATATATATGATATAGTAAACCTAAGTTGTATGTATGTAGGAAATATATAAAATATAAAAATATATACAATTAGTTATGGTATAGATAAATATTTATCATATGTGAGTATGCCTAATAAATGATTTTTTATTATGATTGTCAAATATCATAGATCAATATGATAAATATTGGTAAGTGATACAAGACAATGACTTGTTTACAAGTTATTTCTTTTACAAGACCACAAGTTCCTTGAGGAAAGGAACTATAGGGAAATTCGCTATGTGTACGTCTATATATTTTTTATTATCTTATTTTAGGTGAACGATATCAAACATTTATAAATGTTTAATATGTATAGATGTTCAACAAAATAAACTGTGTTCAGATAGACAATAAACCATCCTGTGGAGAGAGAAGACAAAAGAAAACATGGAAACACATATAGGTTCCTGATATATGCTACAGAGTACAGGAGGTGCTTTCAGATGAAATTACATGTATCTCTTCATTTAATATTCCTGCCCAAACTCTGCTGTAAATACCATACTCATTTATATGGTTATATTAATAATTTTCATACTAGGCTTATTGGATCAAAGAAAATGAACATTTTTAGTAACTTCCATATATAAAACACTAAAGAAGTATTTCTTTTTTTCTTTTTCTTTTTTTTTTTTTGAGACGGAGTCTTGCCCTGTCGCCCAGGCTGGAGTGCAGTGGCGTGATCCCGGCTCACTGCAAGCTCCGCCTCTCGGGTTCACGCCATTCTCCCGCCTCAGCCTCCCCAGTAGCTGGTACTACAGGCGCCCGCCACCACGCCCGGCTAGTTTTTTGTATTTTTAGTAGAGACAGAGATTCCCTGTGTTAGCCAGGATGGTCTCGATATCCTGACCTCATGATCCGCCCACCTCGGCCTCTGGCCAGAGTGCTGGGATTACAGGCGTGAGCCACCGTGCCTGGCCAAAGAAGTATTTCTAATGTGAATTAGGTTACCCAGTGTTCTTCATTTCAAAGTTTTATTTCTTGTAAAATCCCTGTTAGGTAATATTGATTTACTTCTAGATAGCATGAGGTCTTTTTCAAAGTATTTGATTTGAAGAAAAAAAGTTCGTTACTCTAGTCATTCTCCTTTTATTAGGAGATGTTTTCAAGGTAACAACATCTTTTATTGTACTTGGAGGTACCTGTGTGTAATGGTTAGGACGGTATACTTTACCTGAATTAACAGGCAATAAACTGGCTTCTGCCTGGGCCTTCCAACCAACAGTGTCCCCTGTTTAATCTAACAACCTGCTGTGTAGAAACTGTTTCCAGAGGTAATTCCCCTTAAGTGGGCATCCAAGAAATGTCTTTTTGAACTACAGCACTGTTGTTATTCCCTAAAATGCCACTGCCTAAAATTTCTTTTCACAAGGGATGTTAATGTTGTCGATAAATGAGAATGTCATAAGCAAAAGAAAACTAGTCTAGAGAAATTTATTCAGACATTTGAAAAACATTGTGCCCTAGGTGCTGAGACAAGAGGTACGGAAATGAGGAAATAAATAAAATGTGGTTCCTTCACTAAAGGAACTTGTAGTCTTACAAAAAAATATAGCAGTAAACAAATCATTATGTTACAATATACTACTTCGATCCCAGTCATCTGTCCAGTTTAGTAATCATTACTAAAAAGAGCAACCTTTAGTCCAAAATCATGGTTCATGCCTGTAATCCCAGCACTTTGGGAGACCAAGGCAATAGTATCACTTAAGGCCAGGAGTTGACTAGCCTGGGCAACATAGCAAGACTCCATCTCTACGAAAAATTTAAAAATTAGCTGAGCATAGTGGTATACACCTATAGTCCCAGCTACTTGAGGGCTGAGATGGGAGGATCATTTGAGCCCAGGAGGTTGAGAATGCAGTGAGCCATGATCCTGCTGCTTTACTCCAACCTGGGCCATAGAGTGAGACCTCATCTCTGACCGAAAAAAAAGAGAGCAATTTCCATAAGCACATCATCTGTGCCACATGCTGAACTTAATACTTGCAGACATAATCTCATCTGATGCTCACAACAACTTAATGTGGTAGATGTACTGTGATCATCCCATTTTCCAGAAGGCTAACTAAGGTTAGACTGACCTGACATGGATAGAAGGTGGCACAGTCAGGAGCTGAGCCTATCTGTCTACGGAGTCAGAATGTGTCATCACTGTGCTGTGTAGCTCAAAAGAGGGTGAGTTTATTTCTTTTGTGGGGAGGAAGTAAGGAAGGAGTGGTGTCAGAGGATGACATTCAAGAATTCACAAAAGAGACCAGGCACAGTGGCTCATGCCTGTAATCCCAATGCTTTGAGAGGCCAAGGCAGGACGATTGCTTGAGGCCAGGAGATCAAGACAAGCCTGTCATATCCTTCGCAGGGACATGGATAGAGCTGGAGGTTGTTATCCTCAGTAAACTAATGCAGGAACAGAAAAGCAAACACTGCATGTTCTCACTTATAAGTCGGAGCTGAACAATGAAAACACATGGACACATCAGGGGGAACAACACATACTGGGGCCTGTTGGGGAGTGTCAGGAAGGGAGAGCATCTGGGAGAGTTGCTAATGGATGCTAGGCTTGATACATAGGTGATGTGTTGATCTGTGCAACAAACCACCATGACACACGTTTACCTATGTAACAAAACTGCACATCCTGTACATGTACCCCAGAACTTAAAATGAAAGTTGAAAAATAAAATAAAAATAAGGCCAGTCATGGTGGCTCATGCCTGTCATCCTAGCACTTTTGGGGGCCAAGGCAGGCGGATCACCTGAGGTCAGGAGTTCGAGACCAGCCTGACCAATATGGAGAAACCCCGTTTCTATAAAAAATACAAAATTAGCCAGGTACATGCCTGTAATCCCAGCTACTCAGGAGGCTGAGGCAGGAGAATCGCTTGAACCCGGGAGGCGGAGGTTGCACTGAGCCCAGATTGCACGATTGCACTCCAGCCTGGGCAACAAGAGGGAAACTCCATCTCAAAAATAAAAAAATAAAATAAAATAAGATAAAATAAAAATAAATGATTGTATGTTTTTCAGTTCAACCTGATGAACTTGGGGAATTTCAAGAGGAGGATAAAGCACATGCAAAGATGGAAAAGCCTGGGAAATCATGGCTGAAAGAAGATATACAATCCAGTATGGCTGGGAAGAGACTGAAAAAGGAGCAGATGCCCTTATGTGATTCTGAAAAGGTAGTCTGCCATCACAGCTAAGGATTTTAGATTATAAATGGTCATGGGGTGCCATGGAAGAGATTCAAACCAAAGAGTTGCATGGCTGATTTGGAATCCAGAAAGATTACTCTTCAGAATGATGGAGGGATCAGAGGGAAAATGACCGTCTTCCCAAAAAAAAAAGAAAATTGAAAGTGTCCAGGAGAAAATGATGAACTGAGGTAGAGGCAATAGAGTGGAAAGATCAGGCAAGATTAAGGAATACCTGGTCAAATGTGGGCCAATGAAGAAAAGAAGGATTGATGAGACTTCACATTTCTAATTTAGGTGATTAGGTGAGAAAGGGGCTTGAGTGTTGGTGCAAGGTAGGGGGATGGTGGAAGTAGAATGATGAGTACACTTTACTTATGTCTGACCCTTAGTTATATCAAAATATGGAGTTATTTCACTAGAATAAAAAATGAAGTCTTTTAATCCATTTTCTAATGAACAGTGAGTTGACGCCTCACTGTTCTTTTTGAAGCACTACAGTTTAGCAAACCCACACATTTTTGAACTATAATCGATAAAGTACAGTTTATCCACATCCTGCCTTCTATTCAGTAGTTTGAGGGGCCTAAAATAAATCTAGAAAGTTGCCAAAACAATGAATATCCTGGGAGCACATTGTTCCTTCTCTTAGCACCTGGACCTTATTGGTGAATGACTTGCCTTCCTCACCATGGGTTCTGTATTAGTCCGCTTTCGCACTCCTATAAAGAACTGCCTGAGATTGGGTAATTTACAATGGAAAGAGGTTTAACTGACTCATAGTTCCACATGATTGAGAAGGCCTCAGGAAACTTACAATTATGGCCTAAGGCAAAAGGGAAGCAAGTACCTTCTTTGCAAGGTGGCAGGAGAAAGAGAGTGAAGGGTAAACTTCCAAACACTTTTAAACCGTAAGATCTTGTGAGAACTCACTCGCTATCACAAGAATAGTATGGGGGAAACTGCCCCCGTGATCTGGTCACCTCCCCCTGGGTCCCTCCCTTGACACGTGGGGATTACAATTCAAGATGAGTTTTGGGTGGGGACACAAGAGACAAACCATATCAGCCTGCTTTACTGAGGAATCTCTGTTTTCATCCCTGATATCCTTCTCTTAGCTACCGCAGTTTTGTTCCTGGCTCTATTTATGTTAATTCATGTCATCTCTCTGCCACAAAAATCTTGTACAATAACTTTCTGAGTTTATTAAGCATAGCCTCCATACTGGCAGATACTGTATTTATTGAGTGACATATTAGCTATTTAAAATACATTTCACTTTTTCTTTACCCAGATAAACCTTGTGGAGAAGGTTGTAAGTAGAAAACACAGGCTTCATTTGAGATTGAAGAAAAAAATCAAATATATAAACTATTGAGAATCCATTCTAAGCCAGGTACTGTGCTTCGAAGACATCACGTACTCTCCCAACTAACAATATGAGGTCGATGGTAGCATCCACATTTTTTGAAGTAGGTTATCATGTATAAGAAGGTTAAATATCTGCTCAACATGCCACAACTGACTGAGATTGAATTCAGTTTTGCAAGGAGATAAAATACTGCTGCATCTAGTTGCTTCCCATTGGGAAGATGCTGAGAATCACTAAAAGTTTCTGCTGTCAGTTTTCAGTTATTCCACAACCTCCAAGAAGTGTTAGATCTTACCAGAAAAAGAAATTGCTAAGATGAAGCAGTCACTTTAGGACAAATATTTGTTGTTCCAAGTTGTTTTTACTAATATACTCTAAAAGGATCATTTTCTCTTGCTGGGGGAAATATGGTGGCTGTATTCACATTGTCCGTTGTCCTGGCTCCTTAGTGAAAGTCTCAATATTTGCAGATGATATTTAAAGATAACTTGTAAGTGTTTCCAATATCTCCCTTCACCATGTCAAGGAAGAATGATCCTCTCATCACATATTAACTACCTTTTCTTTTGTGATTGTATAGAATTCAGATATTGATGTATAAATGGGGGCAAGAAAGTTGAAATAAACATAACCACTAAAGTAATCCACATAAAAGGTGCTGAGCCAACGAGGGAAGGAAGAGAGTCAAGAACTCTGTGAGTTGGGTTTAGTAACATTTAGATGTCTGGAGTAAGGAAAAAGAAACATTTCAGTTTGGGGAAGTATTGTGGGAAGAGGGGAAAAATCTGAATAAGTTTTTGGAATCAGAGGTTACCCTATACTGTTTGATTTTCCTTTAAACATTTTTAATGATGGACAAATGTTTCTTTTATTGGCACCTTACGGAAAGATGTCCACATATTTGGTGGAGTGTATTAACTAGATTCACATGACAGAATAAAGAAGTGAAAAAAACCACACTAGATCTATAAGCAAAAGCTTGAATTTTAATTTAAATTCTACTGTGTTTTCTTTATGTGATGATAGAAAAGATATGTTAATGTCAGGGCCTTAATTTTAGCATAAAAAGAAAAGATAGAAGAGGAATACTATCTTTTTTCTATATCCCAAAGACTAGCAACATAAGAAAATCTGGCAAGGAGAAGCCATGATGATGATGATTAATTCAGCAAAGGAATGCAGAAAGTTGCCCACTTTGTAAACAATACCTCTCTAAAAATGCACCCAAAATTCAAAAATGCAAATTGTACATATTAGACTTACAAATTATTATGGTAATTCTATTTCCGGAGAGCTAAAACATAACATACTATCGCTGATTTTTGCTTTTTATTTCAAACGCAATTTTCAGCAACATGATACTAGCTTTCAAATTTATCATTCCTTTAATTTTGTTCCTTTGCTTCACAATCAAATATGTTGATGGCTGGCACAGGTTCAACGAGTGTCCAACCAACCCTCAACATGTACTGCTTTTGATATGCATTTTAAGGATTTCTATCATGTATTTAATGCCATTGCACTTTTTTAACACTCTCTTTATCACTGCTATAGGTACTTCTCCCTGTTGTAAACTGTTTTTATAAAGCCATGCAGGAAAGAGCAATAAAAGATTCAAGTAGTTGCACAAATTGGCAATGCTGTTGTAGATGCTGCCAGCAGGTAGAGACAGTATGTGAGAAAATGAAATGTGAGCTGATGAGCAAAAGCCACAGTCTGGCATAAGAAGGGGAGTTCAGGGTGCCAACACATAATACATAAAAATGCAAATGTTTCAAAAGTGAAATTGATAAAAATTAAAGATGAGACTCTACGTGTGTACACAGAGAAAAGAAAGCATCAGAAGAGACGAGAACTCGTCATGGCAAGCTTACTAGGAGGAGAGGCAAGTCGGCTCAAGCAAACTTTCCAGAACAAAGAGACAACACCAAAGAATTGCAGGGGTTTAGAAGCATAGAATTAGGAGTAATTTCAGCGTGAGGGAAATTATTCAGAGGGAGACACTGCAAAAGGTTTTGATATACATTTCAAGAAGTGTTGATACGCAGCTGGCTAAAATTTCATTTGAAAGAAATAAGGATACATATGGGAACAGGAGAAATGGAGGTGTGGCTTATGGAAGATCAAGACATAAAGATAGCTTGGGGCCAGACAAGAAGAATTTCTGTGCCCCTTGGGACAGTCTTGCTTCCTTTTTCATTCAATTCTTCATAATCCATAAGTTTCCTATAAATGGAAACTTGGAATTACTTTTCAATACATGAATACTCTGGTATCTCTGGAATCAAAAAGCAATATGAGTTGATTCTATGGTAAAACCAATAAAAAATACCCTTTATTCAAGCAGATTTTGGATAGTACCCTCATATAGTTACGGAATACCTGCAGCCTCTCACCTTCAAATGTCAAACTGTCACTCTCCCCCCAACCAACCCTTATCAATTCTGGTTAAAGTTTTGATAATTGGCTCAATTACCATCACAGAGGCACTATTTTCCTCTTTCCCAAAGTAATGCTGGGATAGTGAAATTTCAAGTCTCATGTTGCCTGTAAGAAAATGAGTGATTCAGCCTGTTCCAACCAATTTTTTTTAAAAAATCATGAAAGTATCAGTGTTCTATTGTTACAGAGGGAATTTTTTAAAAAGAGGTGCAAAAATGAAAATTCTTCTTTCCACACTCAATTTTGAAACAACTGAATATTGACACAGTGGGAAATGTAATAAAATATTATATAAACTGTTTTGAGCCTTGTGTGATTAAATTTTCAAGAGACCGTCAATTGGCCACGTTTAGATTATTGTCTATGAACTCCCTATTGTATTTTTTCCAGATTAGAAGTTTGTTTTCTCTTCGTTTGAATTTTCTTTTTAATTTTTGGGTGACGTGCCTAAAAGAAAAAGCACTGGGAAGAAAATTAATAAAACTCGGTTGTAGTTTTGAAGTATTTAATTCTGGGATTTTAGACAAACCATTCAATCTCTTTGGGCATCAGTTTCCTGATCTGTAACAACAAAAACAACAACAAAATCTGGAACACAATAGTTGTAATTTTAGGGTAGGAAGTAACCTTATCTGCATTTTTTTAGTTAAATATTGAAATAAAAATGTATTTGTTCCTCTACTAGTTATATCCACATGTTGTGAAATTCTCACAGTTAGAGCTATCTAATGAACTGTGGAATTTCAGTCTCCTCAAGACAAAATCTTAGACATAATGGTGCTGTCTTCTGTTTTTCTTACCTCAACCCAAAAGCTTACGGCCTCTGTCCAATCATCTTGAGCCAACATTGCTTATGTGTGTCCATTAACTGAACTCATTTCCATCTGCAGTATTTCTCTTTGATTCCTTTTAATTCATGAGCAGCTACCCTCCCTTCTCCCAGGAAAGGGCCTCTTCAGCAAGCCCCCTTCTAGTCTGAAAAAGGTGAATATACAAAATTGAATCAAACTTTATCATGAAAACACTTGGTGGAGGGAAATAGGCATTTATTAAGAATGGTTATTAGCGAGTGAGGAGACTGGAGAGTGGAAGGCAAGTGACCATCCCCAGAAGTCCAGAGACTTTAGAAGTTATTTTGTCTGTTTACCTAAGAATTGCTGAGTAGTAAGCACACAAGCAAATTTTCTAGCTACTTAAGGTCTGAAATAGTGTGGCAGCAATGACATCATCCATTGTTCAAGCCTTGCTAAGAACTTGCTTTCACTGATAAGTTGACTAATATTTGATCTGAATAGCTCAATCTTTCCCATTTAGAATGATTACTAAAGAAACTTTGGAAGAATATTTTGAAATGTCAAGATCGACTCAATGAGCATCAGTTCCCAGAAAACCGATACAACTTTATAGCTCCCTAAAATATTGTAATAGGCTGTAAACTTTGGAAGTGAAGGCCAAGGTTTCTAAAACATATGAAATATCATAAGGGACAATGATCTCATTTGCTATTCTGAAAATTAACGCACGTATGAGATTCTAGCTACTTCTTTTCATATAATGTATACCTCATAAACGGAGACAGCTTGTAAACAATTTTTTTGGAGGGACACTGGTCTCACTCATTCTGCTTTGAAATAGTCAGCAAAATACAACATCTACTACACGGGTGATCCTAAGATGCCCTATTGACCACCTAATACTCTTCACACCACCTCTATGAGCATTAGTCATAGGTCATGGGACCAAGAAGACTAACACATAGACAAGGCTAGGGAAAAAACATGTATTTCCTTAAGTTTTCTTTCTGACAAAGTGGAAGTTATTCCAGGAATAGAAAGATGGTCCTTGGGAAACATGTTAATATATTTCATATTTCACTATTTTTAGTGAAAACTACACAATATTGATGGAAGAAGTCAAAGAAGAACTAAACAAGTAAAGAGACACGCTACGTTCATCAATTGGAGGAAACAACATAGTAAAGCTGTCAATTCCCTCAATACTGATACGCAGATGTAACAAAAATTATATCAAAATCCTAGCAACTTTTGTTGTGGGTATGAACAAGATTATTCTAAAATTTATATGGAAAGGCAGAGAATCTAGAACATATCAAACAATTGTGAAAAAGAAAAATACAGCAGGAGGAAATAAGTCTACTCAATTTTAAAAATTATTATATACATGCATTAGTCAAGACTGGGGAATTGGTAGAGGGATAACCACATAGATCAATGGAGTAGAACAAAAGATCCAGAAATCAGTGCACACTCTCTCAATAATTTGAATTAAAAGAAAAATGCTCCTGAATCAATTATATGATGGTGTTACCTGAGAAAAAAAAGTCAGAATGGAGCAACTGTGTCATTCACATTCCGGAAAAAAACCAGAGTCCCTGAAAGCTAAAAGGACAGATCAGACACTATAAGAGGCTAGGGAGAGAGAGAGAGAGAACGTGATTGATTTTTCACATCTATGAGTTCCAGCTGGGAAGGAACTCCCTATTCTTTCCAATTAACCCATTTTATCCTTGAGCTAATTGGAAAAAGTGTTATTGTTGTTGCTGTCATCCAGGCAACTAGCAGTCATTTACAAAGACAGATATGCAACTTAGGAACTATTTAGCAAACTCAATAGTTCAGGTATAATCACAAACAGAACTTTATTGAGAACTTGAGGTTTTTACAAACAGCCTTTATGTTTTTGTGCAGAGAATGACAGAACAGCAATCTCTCGGGCAAGATCAAGAGGCAAACGTACATGACTTTCTGATTTAGGATAAAATGTAGAACACTGAGATGGCATAGATGAGGCAATAAAAACCAGTGCTTTATGGACATGAGCAACACTGGGAGATGTATGTGCATAAGACTCACTGATTAGGACTGTGCACAAGCTCTAAGACTAAATCACCTTGGGCAAGTCACTTAACCTCTCCGACCTTTCATTAGTTCAATGCAGATAGTATCAGTAGCCACAGGATCGCTCTAAGGATTACCAGTAAAGCATAGCACTCTAACTGAAAGAACTTGAGTGTTTTAATTTTTGTTGTCTGTCATGTGTTTTAGAAAAGGTCTATCTATGGAGACATTAAAGTGGCATTTGTTAAAATTTTCCAAACGTATGTACAAATGTATGAGATTTTGCTATGTCACTTGTGACAGAGCAGGAGCACCATCATCTTGGACAAACACCGCCACTTTAAGTTTCAGCTCCCTTTTTAGCCTTATGTATTCTAAGGAAATTACTTCCCTTTTAACTATAAGCAGCTGAAGAGAGCAGACAGTAAAATATAAATAAGACAGCTCAAGCACAGAGGGAGGTGGAGGGAAAGTCTCTTGGGTAACAGCCAAACTTCACCCTCATACAATGGGCCCCAGTAAAACAGTGGGTCTTTTTTTTTTTTTTTTTTTTTTTTTTTTTTTTTTTTTTGAGACAGAGTCTCGCTGCCTCCCAGGCTGGAGTGCAGTGGCGCGATCTCGGCTCACTGCAAGCTCCGCCTCCCGGATTCACGCCATTCTCCTGCCTCAGCCTCCCGAGTAGCTGGGACTACAGGCGCCCGCCACCACGCCCCACTACTTTTTTGTGTTTTTAGTAGAGACGGGGTTTCACTGTGTTCGTCAGGATGATCTCAATCTCCTGACCTCCTGATCCGCCCACCTCGGCCTCCCGAAGTGCTGGAATTACAGGCGTGAGCCACCGCCCGGCTAAAACAGTGGGTCTTAATACGCACATTCCTTTCCCTTCGGATGCACTAAGATAGGGAAGCTGAAAGCAGACTCAAGGAGTATGCCTGCAGTTGCAGAAAGATGTATGGCAACAGACACACAACTCTCCCTCCCAGGTAAGCAAAACAAAGAGACACAGAAGCAAGCCAAGCCTCTGATAAATCCTCCCACCCTGAATCCTTAAAAACTCCTAGTCTGTAAGAGAGTGTGCCTCTAACCTAATTTGGTCAGAAGCTCCTCTCAGGTTTGTTTTCTGTAAAATGAATGTGTCTTGACTGGTGAGTCACCTTTTGTGTTTCTTTCCTCTTTTTTTAATTCTTACAACTTAAGACACATGAAGTCACATACACTTAGGAAGAAAAGTCCAAGCTCAAAATTTCACTTATTCGTGTTTGAACTGTTAAGTGATTTCTTCATTGCTAACTTTTCTGAATTTTAAGTTATTCATATGTAAAAGAAAAGTCAGCATGTGCCCTCAGAGATGAGTCGTTGGGATGAACAGATAAAATGTACATTAAATGATTTATAAAGTTTTGAATACTACATAAACATGTATGATTATTATTTATAATTTTGTACTCCCTATGGTCATGGTGATGAATTTGAAAGAAGTTCCATTTGACAAACTTTTATCTCTTTCTTCCACATTTGTTTGCAAAATATGTTCTCAGCAATTGTTTGGTTTATGACTGATAATCTGTATTAATAGAAGTTAGAACACAAATTAGGTATATTTATTAAGTAAGTATTTGCTAGCTGACCTAAGAAAACATCAAATTTCAGAGTTTAAGGTAAAGAAAATAAAAATGAACTCACTCACTTTAAAGTATATAATTGTTTTAGAGATATGATAAAATTGATATTCTATTAAATGTTGTTAGATAGCCAGACAAATGCCACTGATTGTGAAATAGTTAATTAAATTAAGTATAGCCATTTAACTCACCTACTATGAATCCCAAGAAAGTGTTGCAATTGAATTCAAGGTTTTCATTTGCTACATTTCACTACTGTGAGCTTTCTTGAAATCTCTGCCAAAGAAAATGCATGGAGGTTACACATTCACGGGCCTTATTTTTTATTCCTTAAAGCTCATCAATCTGTAAACCCCTGGGGAGTTAACTTTCTCAGTTTGCATACCAGGCCTTCACTCATGTGAAGATCACAGTTCAGTGAGTTATGTTAAAGAAACCTGCCATCCTTCTCCACCTTCTCCCCCTAAAAGAAGATAATCTGCAAAATGCTTAGGATCCAAATGAAAAGGAAAAAAACAAAAGCCAGAACAAAAAGCAGAGCAGAAAGCTCTCTGGATAGAAGGATGGATATAGGTAGGTAGGTAGGTAGATAGATAGAAAGATAGATAGATAGATGATAGATACATAGATAGATAAGTTGACATCTCAGGGTATTAGGATAATTAACAACAATAAAATCTTTTAGGAATATTTTATTGTGCAGACAAAATTCCATCACTGGAAAACATTCTGAAATAAAACTGACTTGAGAAAAGAAAACTTCAAAAATATTTTACATAAAATTCTAAATTGCAATAACTTTTTAGTCTCTTTCCACCTACTGAAGTCACTTCCTAACCATTTATGATCATCAAACGTCCAAGTCCACATCTGGAATCATGGGTCAGCTCCTCTGGCATCCCTCCACCACCCCGCCCCACATCCTGATGCTCTTCACATCTGTTGCCATTGCTAATCTAGTTGGCTTTTGCAGTGCTTGCAGCCTGTGGAGAGTCTGGTATCTTGAGATATTAACTAATTCACATGAGATGTGAAGAAGTTTATAGATGCTCAATAACATTTGTGGAATAAATGAATGACTGAGTACTGGAATTAATGGATGATAGACAAACAGATGGACGAACAAATGAATGGATGGATAGATGACTAAGCAGATGATTGCAGGTGTTTTGGTCAAATTAAACTACTTAATTGTCATAGAAATAAAAACATATTGCATTAGAAATAAACACACAGCATGCTAATTTTATTAATTGCTTCCCCATTATCTACTTTATTGTTCTTCAAATTGCTATAGCAGGTGGATCTTCTTTCTCCTTAAAATGTACAAAGAAGGAATTTAGGGGAAAACACTAAAAAAAAATACAAGAAATATTGGACAGCCTATGAAGTCTCTACAAGAAGAGAAGAAATCAATTGATACTATCATCAGTGCACTTAAACATAGCTTCTAAAAATGAGACACTGATGAAAAGCCATTTAAAAGCTGTTCCCTTTACACCATTCTAAAACAGTTGATGTGGTTTCATTTTTTTTCTCCTCTGAGCTTTCAAAATACTCATGCTGAGATACGGAGATTGTATTCAGTTGGTGAAATTAGTGACATAAAGCTTCTCCAGCCACCCCTATTATATTGCACAAAGACGCCAAAGCAGAATTGAAACCCTATTATATATATTGCATTAAATTGGTTCCCAGCAGGGCACCTTAATTAAGATGTGCTCATTACCTGGGTCCAGATTAAGTGGCATGGACTGTATCACAGTCTTTATAATCAGATAGAAAGAAGGGTTAGCCCAGGCCCTGATTTGCTAATGAAGGCTAATGGCCCATAACCTTCATGGTACAACATTGGTGGGGGACTTTTTTAATACCATACCAGACACTGTTTTAATTTAACGCTAAGAATGCATGTAACTCTGTTGCCCTTCTTAAGTAAATACTTGTAGGCTTTAAAACATTACTTTCCTAACGAGAGCTTTGCATCAGACATTCACTTTATGCTATGTGGCAATAATATGGTTATTCTACTGAACCTAGGGGCAATTGGAATTTTTTCCGGTTTGAATTCTCTCATTTCTGTTGTGCCCTATCTCAAACTCCCATGTTATCACATTTCACCCTGCCCCACATATATCTTCTTCCGACAAGTCTTCACCTCCCCTCCCAACCTGTACAAAATCCCAGAGTACCAAATCTTTGAACAGCAGTGAGTCAGGGTTCAGTTCCCATGGTCTAAGATGGCTGGGAGATTGAGCTCCAAAGTTCCAAGTAGATTTTTATATGTCTTTTGTGATATCAGAGAGAGAAAGGTATTCCAGGTGGGCCATCCATACGACTATGTAGTTTTGTAATGTCTTCACTTTTATTTCCCTTTTCACTTTGCTAGAAAGTCCTATCTTTCTAATCTGGTATGTACTTGATTCCAGCAGGACAGAAGCAATTCCCCTTGTGAGAAAGCAGGAAATTTAGCTGACCAAAGGAGCAAGACGCTTTCTCATTCAGGTGAATACCCTCTGGTTCATCCTCATCGACCTGTAAGTAAAATCTTATCAAAGCCCTAGTTTTCCTCACTCTTGCATGCCTAGCAAAA
Source organism: Macaca thibetana thibetana (assembly GCF_024542745.1). Taxonomy (NCBI): domain Eukaryota; kingdom Metazoa; phylum Chordata; class Mammalia; order Primates; family Cercopithecidae; genus Macaca; species Macaca thibetana. Next base: position 5,265,384 of record NC_065597.1, on the reverse strand, counting down.
CTACAGGTAAATTAAGAATTCAGCTGAATAGCAAGGATCCTATGTAACTGTCCATCAAACACCTTTATAATCAGCATTGCTGAAAAAGCTAGCATAGTTACATAAATATTTGATGAAGGGGACACAGTTATTGGTGCTGCAATAATTATACAAATTGCAGTGGTAATCCTCACTATCAATAATACCTTTAGAGGAAATGGCATTGTATCTTCACTCACAGAGAATAATAACAATATTAACACAGTTCTGACACTTGGCAAGTCAATATCTCCCTAGCTGGGCTCACTTGGCAATCAGGACAGCAAGGAACCTTAGCAAACACATATTTTTTTGTTGTTGTTTTTTGCTGTCATTCAGTTACTGGAGTGTCAGAGAATATTTGGCATTTAATGCTATGCAAAGTGTTGTTCCCATTTGATTGTTGTATACTATATAAGCCTTGGAGCATGACGTGAAGTAATTTAACAACTGGAATAACAGGCATTTGGGACAAAACTAATTTCATAGGAAAGCCGATCACAGACACTCAACTTGTTCATAAAAATGTTACCTTGTCATATAACACAAAGTTGAAGAACAAGTGATATGAAGAAAAGCTGGTTGTGGGAAAATGTCCCTCAATACTGATGACATGAAGTCTGTGTTTCATGATAATGTTATCTTAGCTCTAAATACCAACATGTGCCTGGATCTTTATGTCTGTATCCTTCCCTAGTTTCCAAAAAGTGGGCAATTGAGTTAGTAACTTTGTCTTTGTTTTAATGAGCTCTGTTTCATGCTCCATGTCACAAGACAGCTCTTCACTTCTGCCTGGTTGCCTATAGAAGGTGCTGAAATATTCTCATCAGCGCATCAGATAGGATACAAAGACATGAAAAGTACAGAATGAACAAGGCAGAACCTGAGCTGCTCCTGATGATGGGAGCCTATTTTCTTTTCCTAGACCATTTATACAGATGTATTCTTAGGAATCAGTCTCCTTGGCATCCCCACATTTCCAGAGTCGCTGCCCTTTAGAATCTGTTCAGGAAGAGGAGGGTTTGTCTTTGAAGCCTCAAGATGCACCTGCTCTGTGGATGCTCTTCAACATCACGCCCCTCCCCACTAACTGTGATCTTGTGATGCTTGTCACCGTCAGTAAGTTTTCAGCACTGATAGAACTGTGACAATGACAGAATCCTCCGTCTTCTGCCCAGTGCTGAGCGGAGAATCAAGTGTTGGGAAGAGCCACAATTGCTTTTACTCCCTACCTTTTTTTCTTTTTTGCCTGGTGTCTTAGAATTCAGGGAACCCTTAGTGTGTAAGACTTGCAAGAACTAACTTCCAAAAATATTTTCTAGATATCCACGGATCAACACACTCATTCCCAAAAACCTAATTCATACTACCATGATCTTTCCACCTATATTATGGTAACAGCCTTTCTCTTGCTCTTTGTACTCTTCTTGTTGCTTTCCTACTGTCAATTCTCTACCTGACAGCCAAGATGATCTTAAAAAAATCAACTATGGGCCTGGCGCGGTGGCTCACGCCTGTAATCCCAGCACTTTGGGAGGCCGAGGCAGGCGGATCATGAGGTCAAGAGATTGAGACCATCCTGGCTAACACGGTGAAACCCCGTCTCTACTAAAAATACAAAAAAAAAATTAGTCAGGCATAGTGGCAGGCGCCTGTAGTGCCAGCTACTTGGGAGGTGGAGGCAGGAAAATGGTGTGAACCCGGGAGATGGAGCTTGCAGTGTGCCGAGATCATGCCGCTGCACTCCAGCCTGGACCACAGAGCGAGCTTCTGTCTCAATTAAAAAAAAAAAAAAAATCAAATATGGTCAAACCACCACCAAATGTTAATAAAATAAATGCACATTTAAAACAGAACAAACTGATGATATATAATGTACAGAAATAATGCATTTCTCTTTCTCAATGCAATGTACACCTAAAGAAAGAGACAGGGACAACGGATTTGGTTTGATTTATTCATTTTTATAACCTTCAATATGGCTAGATCATTCCTAAATGTTGTGGAATTCAATATACATTAATTGAATTAGTTGATTAATTATGGGATATTTAACATTCTTAACTGTATTCTACTTCATAGAAAGTTCCGTGTATTATCTTCAGGATTTGGTCTTGTCTCAAGTCCTTCTTCCTTGTAATGCTCCTCCCTAAGGTGGGATAAATTTAGTTGTAAATCAAAAGAAAGCAAAACCAGAAGCAAACTAAAAACACAAAGGGATTCCTCTGCAGGACAGTTCATTATGAGTTTTAGCAATGTATGCTCCTTAGAAAACTGCACCATGGGTGTGAATACTCTAAGTCTTCAACTTTCCAATGAGCAGTGTGTTTGTGTAAATCACACACAAACCCACTCATACACATACTCAATCTCAAATACGCAAACACATACCTGAAAAGGATACATTTTAAACAACATGCTAACCCTCTGAAAAAAGAAGCAAAATGTCCTCACTGCTCCACAATTGCATAACCCTCTGCCCCATAGTTTCTACTTTATTCACCCTTACTAGTTTACCTTGGGTCTGCAGAGAATTGAAAACACTTGCAAAGCTGAAGCAGTTACAGCACTATGTAATTGCTCTTCTTCTTTGATGTAAAAAGCCCAGATAAAGCTCTGAAACTTTGGCTAGTAAGGACTCTGACATTTTTAACCAAAAGCCATCTTCTTTCTCAAATTAATTTAGAGAAAGAAGATATTTATCTCAATGTCAAGTAGAAGAGCAATAGTCTACTGTCCAACCCTGTCATGTTTTAAGGGAACTACAGTGCTTAAATCTTTAAAAAGAAATTATTTTTAGGGATCATTCTGGATAATCATGCCCAGTTCTGGGGGGTACATTTGAAGGGGTCTTTTGACGAATTAGATCATATACATACAACACTTGTCCACGACTTGACCAGAATATTAAAATAGAGTTTCTCTGTTGGAAGTGGAATGAATTATCTTCTTGATCTGACCTTTGAGGAAACCACTTTTCAAAATAGGAAATAGGCACATGTTATTTATGTGTAATACACAATATCAGTTTCTAGAAGTCTCTTTCTGCACATGCATTTAGGTCATTTTAACCAATATATTTTTACGTGGCGCATCGAGAGCAAACTCCTAGTCTCTGGATCATAAACTTCATTTCCTATATCCTTCATTTCCACCTTTCTGTGGCCCATTAATTCCACTTTTGACACCTTAAAATAAGATAAAAAACATCAAGAAGTTAGTTGCTCCTGCCTAGTCATCGAGTCTTACAGATGATTGATGGAAGGACAGAGCAGTTCGTATGTGCCTGGCAGAAATCAGGTTTGTGCTCCAAGAATCAGAACATTGAAACTCAGGAAGGGCCCTGTGATTCATGGCAGAGGGTGGTAGGTGCTTGGATGAGTGTTAAAAAGTAAGAAAATGTGGAGGCAGGTGAAACGGAGAGAGACTGTAAGAATTTTAAGGACCAATCACGTACAAGACTATTAAAAATATTTTAAAGTCATTGTGACTAAGACTTACAGCTAATATTATAGGGTTTTTTGTTAATAAAAATATTCATTGCTAATTTTTCATTTAGGAAGGAGATAGAATTTAATATATAGGAGGAGCCAAGTCTGAATAGCACTAGGCATTTTCTGATGCTGATTTGCTGATGTTTCTTATTAGCTTTTTAAAAAAACTGCATGGAAATCTAGTTTGACAGATGTGCTAACAGAGATAGATGTGACATTACATTCCGGGTTTTGTTGTAGTTGCTGTTTTGGATGAATATAAATGGAGTTCTATGTGACTAATATCCTAAACTTTTACTATTGAGTGATTTAATGGAATTTGTGGTAAGACAGACTCAATTTTATGTAAGACTTTCAGGTGTTTTGTCTTACTTTTCGTCCTGAATATACCATACAGAGATGCTAGTTGAAATGTGCTCTTCTTAACAATGGGGCAAGAATAAGCAACGTTAGGACTTGGCCACAAAGGATTTTATAAGGAGAGATTCTCTGAACCTGGGGCTGGATCACTGAGCAATGCAGAATAAGTTCCCTGGAAAGACACCGTGTGATGGGGAGGTGCATACAGAGGGTTAACTGGGAAGTGCTCTCAGGGATTGCACCTGTAAGAAAATCTGGGAGGCAGAATTGGGCAGAGTAAAACGCTGGCCTAAAATAAAGTTACAGTAGAGGCCTCAGAAAATCGTGCAGGCCTCTGACGCTGGACTGGCCCTTTAGAGTCATCCAACATTGAGTCAAGGTGCTGGACCTGTGCACCTCTGCATCAGCCAAGCATCACTTGTGGCTGAGAAAATGCCCAGTGAAGTACAAGGCTGTGAGCTACTGACAGCCGGTATTGCCAGGAGATGGGGCATGGAGGCTTGGATCCTGAAGAGGAATTTGGGCAGAGCACCACAGTATCTACCATACTCTGCCTATATCTGGAAAATTTGAGCCAAGGACTGAGTGAAATCAGAATACGTGTAGAACAATGAATTTCAAATGTGGGACTGTATACTTCTGAATGAATGATGGATCTCAGAGAGACCTCCAGCAGGGACAGTGAAGCGCCAAGGTCTTAGAATAAAGGAAACCGTACCAATGAAGATTTTTTATTTTTTATTTTATTTATTTATTTTTTGAGACGGAGTCTCGCTTTGTCACCCAGGCTGGAGTGCAGTGGCACCATCTCGGCTCACTGCAAGCTCCGCCTCCCAGGTTCACACCATTCTCCTGCCTCAGTCTCCCAAGTAGCTGGGACTACAGGTGAGCGCCACAACGCCCGGCTAATATTTTTGTATTTTTAGTAGAGACGGGGTTTCACCGTGTTAGTCAGGATTGTCTCAATCTCCTGACCTCGTGATCCACCTGCCTCGGCCTCCCAAAGTGCTGGGATTACAGGCATGAGCCACCGCCGCCCGGCCCCAATGATACAAGGCAATTGATTACAGAGGGTGATATCCTTAATGCAAGATGTTAAAATGTCAGTTTCCTGAAGTTACTATAGTGGGAAAATAGGGGTTGTTGGTTTAATGGCACAAAGCTGGAGGAAAAAAAACAACAACAGGTATATCATACCTAAAACAAAAAAATTGATTTCATTTATAATGAAGCCAAAAAGTAAGATTTATTTTTTTCAGAAATAAGAATTCCCGTCTTAAACCTACAAATATTTTAAAAAGAAAAAAAATTGGATAGAGCTACACTTTGATCAAGGAAGCAAAAACCTTCTAGAGCATCAAATAAGCATTTTAAGTGTTTCCATCAAGGTTTCTTAAGAGTGGCACTACTGGCCAGGCACAGTGGCTCAGGCCTGTAATCCCAGCACTTTGAGAGGCCGAGGTGGGTGGATCACGAGGTCAGGAGATTGAGACCAGCCTGGCCAACATGGTGAAACCCCGTCTCTATTAAAAATACAAAAATTAGCCAGGCGTGGTGGTGCACGCCTGTAATCCCGTCTACTCGGGAGGCTGAGGCAGGAGAATTGCTTGAACCCCAGGAGGCAGAGATGGCAGTGAGTCGAGCTCAAGCCACTTCACTCCAGCCTGGGCAACAGAGGAGCGAGACTCTGTCTCAGAAAAAAAAAAAAAAAAAAGAGTGTCATTATTGGCATTTTGGATCAGACGGTTCTTTGTTGTGGAGCCTGTCCTGTGCCTTGTAAGATGTTTAGTGCTATCCCTGGCCTCTACCTCACAGATGCCAGTAACAGCTACTCCTCAAAAGTCATAACAACCAACAATGCCTCTAGGTATTGTTAAGTGTCTACTCTGGGGCAAAACCTCTCTAATTAAAAGTCACTGTTCTAGATACTTCCATTTTCTTCTATTTCATTTAGGGTTACTGGCTACTATGATTTTCCCAGGGCTGAGGTGTTTCTCTGAATTTAAGAATTTCAATATGAAACCAGGGAAGTCCCAGACAAACAACTCAACATGGGTCACGCTAATTGGGTGCTGTTGTTTGTTGGGACTTGAAAAAAGATACATAGTTGTATACCAATTTAAGTAACATGCAACAGAATCGCCTAGTAATAACTTTCTTTTACACCCAAGTGAGCTTCTGTTTTCCTCAGGACAGTGTTGGGGAGACATGCTGCAATTTAAAGAAAAGTTAATTCAATGAATTTTCATAACTCTGGTAAAAGTTATTGCACTAAAATTTGACCATATGTATAAATGGATTATACTGTTTTTCACTTGTAATGAAATTGTGAAATCCATCTAAGCAAAATGGTATTATATTTAAAAGGTTTTAAGAGAGAATAATTTTCACAAATAAGTTTAACATTCAAAATCTAAACACGTAAATAAAATTAAAAGTCCAATGATTTACAATTGAGTTTTCAGCAGAGGTTTCTCAAAAAACTCATGTGTTTATCCAATCCATTCATTTGCTTCAGTAAATTAAGAAGGTTGAAGAGAAAATGATTCACTCAAGGGCATAAAGCTAGCATTCTGCTCTCAATATGCAGACATTCTAAATATAGTAATGCAAACTAATTGAAAATTTACTAGTGAGAGAAAAGCTAGGTTAAATATTGCTCCTTTTGCTGACAACTCGTTGTTTAATTATCAAACAAATACTTATTAGGTCTTACTGTTTGCTAGGGACACTGTTAAGGGTCGTGGGGGGCAAAGTTCAAGTGAAGTACCACAGAAATAAAATCAAATACTCATGTTCTCACTTATATGTGGGAGCCAATGGGTACACATGGACATAAAGATGGGAAAAATAGACGCTGGAGACTCCAAAAGGGGGAGGTTGGGAATGGGGTGAAGATTGACAAATTACTTATTTGGTACAATGGTCACTATTTGGGCGATGTGTACGCTAGAACCCCAAACCCCATTATTATGCAATATATCTATGTAACAAACCTGAATATGTATCCCCTGAATCAAAAATTTTAAAAAATGAAAATAATAGTAATAATACTTTCCCTAAAAGATAGCAAACTTGATGACCACCAGTAAATCACTGATTACTATACTTTGGAATATGAGAAAAGATTGGTAATAATAATAATAATAACTCTTATCAATCACTGACTATGTGCCAAGCATTATGCTTAATGCATTTGTATTTTTTTCTCAACATTTACAATAACCTTATAAAGTAGGTGTAAACACTATACAGATTTTCTATAAATAAATTATATATATGTATCTATATATTTTTATATACGTATATACTGAGCCTAAGATGTGGTAACTCCCCGAAGGCCACATGGTTTACAAATAATGGGGCCAAGATTTAGACTCCTGCTCTGGAAATTATGCTTTTAACCCTGATTTTGGGCAAAGTACTTTATGATTTCTGTTTCTTTACTAATCAGAGACTGTTCATATTTTTATAAATAACTGTATGATTACTATGTTCACAAATATTAGAGCTGTATATAATGTGTACACATTTATCTTTTTAGATTTTCTAAAATAGTCTTAAATTTCAATCATTTACATTGTTCCCAGACTCCATTTCTTTATTTATGAGTCAAAAAATATGGCCACTCTAAGAAGCATTATCTACTATCTACTAATGAAGGAGATCCATAGAAATGACTTTTCCAGGGACATACAGCTGGTAACTAGGAAACCTGGGATTGGGAGCCTGACATCTGACTTCAAAGCCCGCTTTTATTAAATACTTACCTCATAAGGTTGTGAGGCAGGTGAGGTAGGCGGTGAAAAGTAACCAAAACAGGAGCTCGCATTGGCATGTAATTTTTCTTGCGTGGTTTCATTAAAGACTAAAGATCTTCTTCATACTCTCAATCGAAATGGTGTTGGACAGCAAGGAAAGAAAATCTTCCATGAACACTGACATTCCTCCCACTTGTTTCTTATTAATCAGGGGAATACATGTCCAAGGTAAAAGTTTGAAAGCTTTTCCATGCAACTTCCTTACTTCCTTCTTATTCTCACTATTAAATATCGAGACCCTATATTTTGAAAGCCTATTTGTTGCCTGGATCTTATTGTACACTGGAATACTGACATTTTCTTGAATACCTTTGAAGGGGGAGCAGGATTCTCTGTGCTTCTCCTGACTTCTCAACCAGGTACATAAGAGAGGAAGGAAAATGCATCATCTTGTATGATTCATAAGTTCGTAGCTTATGGATTCTCTCTTCAGAATAGATGATCAGATATAGAGGTGAAGGAGACCCTGTCTTATTTGACCACCTCTTGATGTACAGTTTGCTATAGTATATAGAACAGAAATCCTGTTGCTGAACATTTGCTGGCTTTTAAACGTTTTATTTTTGTCATAGTACATTTTTTAAAGCTAATTATAACAGCCAAGGTTCTAGAAGACATAATTATAAAACAACAGCATGCATTGTTTAGATAAGAAACTCTGATACAGGCAGGAGTTTAACTTACGTTCATCTACGTATCCCAGGAAATTTATTGGCACATCGTGGGTGCGGAGCAAATATCAGCTATATCGAAGTGAAGTGGATTCAGGGTATCACAATGGAATCAATTGAATGACATGGATTATAGTAATTTTAACTACTGCTCTTTCTTCAGAGGGGAGCTCAGAAACTGATCAGAGGAACTTTGCATCTCTACTGGAAAGCAGTCTCTTGAATGAGTAGCAGTGATGTGGAGCAGTGAGCAGGGTTTGAATTTTAGTTCAAGTCCTGACACGTACTCACTAAAGGAAGATGGTACCCCTCTTTGCTCATCTGTGCCCCAGGTTTCTTGTTGATAAAATTTCCCAGGAGAATTTTCTTTCTAGGCCTCAGATTCTAGTAGTTTCTGGTCACAACCTTATCCATGCTCATTCGGTTTTATAATGAGAAGCCAGTCAGAAATGTTCCAACTTCAGAGCTTTCAAGAAAAAAACAACTCTAAGCTCCTTATTTTGAGCATGTTGTAGATGCAAAAAATGCAGTAATCTCCACACTTTCTCCACATTCTAAGCACCATTCTGCAGATGGCACCATATGTTTTATTTTATAAACTCTGTTTTATTTAATTAAGGTGTTTTTGCTTAAATGCAGAGCCCAGTAATTACTATTTGAGTTCCTAAAAGACAAATATAAAAGCAGGTTTTTGTATTTTTTTAAAAAAAAATTAGAAAAGAATATATTGACACCTATACTTAAAAATAGAGAAAGGAAAAGAATGGAAAGAAAACAATCACTCATTATGCGTATTTCTCACCAGATCACTTTTTCTCTTCTTGAAGCATCACCGTCCCTCCGTCAGCCTCCGTTGAAGTGTCTGTCCTCGTCAATTGTCTGTCACTGCTTAATGTCATTCTTAAAAAGACTAGCAAAGTTTTTGAGTGACATTGTAACTTCAATCAATTTGCATTTCTGCCACAGTGGAAATTATTTTTGAAAACTACTGCATCATTCCTAGGCTGTATGAGGCCTTAATTGCCTAGAATGTCACTTGATCTATAAACTTTCTGCAAGTGGTTCCATCTGAAAGAAGCCTGAGTGAGCATGAGGAGGATTTCTTTCATAAGACACTTTAAAACAATTTCTACACTCTTGTCTAGTACATGTTATTACGGGATTTTGAGATGACCAATTGTCATGGTGTGTTGAATTATTTTTTGATATTCTGGACTCTGGGGAAATACAACACAAAAATCCTGTAGTAGTTCCTAGGCAGTCTTAGAAGCCAAGTTGGTTTACAATCATAGATTTCTCTTTTACCCATTCTGTAACCCCAGGTACTTCACATCAACTTTGTTAACCTTGACTTCCACTTTGCAACACTGGAGACTGAAAAGGCCCTTCATAAGATTGTTGTGATGGTTAAACTTAACTGTACTTCATGCTTTGAACACTGCAGGCACTCAATCAATGTTCTTTCCTTCTTTTATGCCTGTCTCCAGAAAAACTTTAAATGACATGTGTGTTTGGGAGCCCAAAACATGAAACTTGAATACAAGTCAAGGGTGTGGTGATGAAGAGTCCTGGATATTGCTATCACGTTCTAATTTAGCATATTTTGTTTCTATCTCTACATAATATACATCCCTGTCACATTGCATATGCCATTATTCATTCTCTCTGTCTCAGTCTATCTTTTGTTAATCTTCCCCTTCCTCTCTTTTTCCCTCCCTCCATCCCTGGCCGGCCTTCCTTCCTTCCTTCCTTCCTTCCTTCCTTCCTTCCTTCCTTCCTTCCTTCCTTCCTTCCATCCTTCCTCCCTCCCTCCCTCCCTCCCTTCCTTCCTTCCTCCCTCCCTCCCTTCCTTGCATATGCTTCAGAGAATAGGTTCAGAAAACTGACATAAAAGAGTGAAATGTAGTTACATTTTGCAGATGAAGAAACTGAGATACAGAGAGGTTTAGAAATTTTGTCTAAGTTCACACAGCTAAAAAATGCGATAGCGGCCGGGCGCCGTGGCTCACGACTGTAATCTCAGCACTTTGGGAGGCCGAGGCGGGCAGATCACGAGGTCAAGAGATAGACCCTCCTGGCCAACATGATGAAACCCCGTCTCTACTAAAAGTACAAAAATTAGCTGGGCGTAGTGGCGCTCGCGTGTAGTCCCAGCTCCTAGGGTAGCTGAGGCAGGAGAATTGCTTGAAGCTGGGAGGTGGAGCTTGCAGTGAGCCGCGATCACGCCACTGCACTCCAGCCTGGCGACAGAGCGAGACTCCGTCTCAAAAATAAAAATAAAAATAAAAAAATAAAAAATGCGATAGCTGGGCATGCTGCTCTCTGTCCGATCTTTCTACTGCACCAAGCCGCTCTATAGCAACGTTTTATAGCCCTCCTATTAGTTTCTCCGATCAAATGACACTAAACCTGCACTTTCATTTCCCTCTCAGGGAAGGACTGATTCCAAGCCTAATGGCAGCTATTAACATTCTCATAGAAGGTCCTTTTAAAATGTTGAAATAGCTTTGAGATTAATTTCTTTTAAAGCAAACTTGAACTAGCTTTTCTATTGATGCTATGAAGAGGAAAGCAGTCTTGCCTAAGGTCGATGAAGAATTGAAAAGTGAGGTTAATAATAAAAGCAGAATTAGAAGCCGTTTCAGTGGTGATATGTCATGTGCAAGACTATAAAATAAATAGCAATTATCACATTAGAAAAATGAGTCTCTTAGAATGAGAGCGGTTCCTGACGTCTCTATCTCTGTACCACTGTCCTCTGGCTTGCCCACTTTGTGCCTCTTATTGACTAAATCAATGCACAACACTTCCCAACCCTGTGCTTAAGATGAAAGCTATTTTGCTCCATAAAAACTCAATAACTAGAGATAAAACCACAATATTTAAAAGCACACCCTTACATATTGGCTTAATGTATTAGCAAATATTTTCTGTATTACATTTTGTGTATAAAGCAAAGATTACTTGCTTATGTATATAATATCTATAACAATAAATGGTCAATAAATAGTACCAAATATTATGTACAACATATTACATAATTAAGTGCTCATTTTATGTTATCTCTCTCAATCCTTGCAACAGTTCCATACGTTAATTATCATTATCATCATTTTGTGATCAGAAATAGGACTTTGGAGAGGTGTGATGACTTGTCCAGTTTCACAGTGCTGTTGGGTGGCTGAGGCAGAGTTAAAATTCAATTTTGCAAGGATATTTGGCATTAATCTTAAGGGTATATCACTTCCTTAAATTTTTCATATAGAATATCTACATATATTTATATCATGGCCACTACCAACGGCAGAAAGTTAAAATTCATCTACCTAACACCTGGAGATAATTCAGAATTTTTGAAATTGGGTAAGTACAAGTACCTATCTCAGTATGACTTAATTATATTGATTTCTAAGTCATTTCAGTCAAATACAAAAATCCTGACCATGTCTTGAGACCTTTGTAATGTGTAACCACCCAGCAGGTTCACCTTGCCCGCTGCCTAGACAGGGACGATTTATGAAGAAAGGGGAATTACAATGGAGAAAGAGTAATTCACGCAGAGCCGTCTGAACTGGAGATTAGAGTTTTATTATTACTCAAATCAGTCTCTCCGAGCATTTAGGGGTAGGAGTTTTTAAAGCTAATTTAGTGGATAGAAGCTTGGGAAGTGGGAAGTGCTGATAGATCATGTTGACAATGGGAGCATAGGGAAGTCGAAGTGAGGTTTCCTTGCTGTCTTCTGTGCCTGGGTGGGATGGCAGAACTGGGTGGCCAGATTACCAGTCTGGGTCTTGTCAGCTAATCCATTGAGTGCAGGTTCTACAAAATATTTCAGACACTGATCCTAGATTTTATAATAGTGATGTTATCCCCAGTGAGGAAACTTCCCTGCCCAAGCTCTCCACTGGATGCCTTAGCATCAGTCATATGGCCCCCACTAGACAAATCCCTGTGGGTGTTGTTCATAACATAAATAGAAGCGCTGTTGTGAATAATTTGACTCCAGCAATATCCCAAGCACCTTGCCAACCACCACACTGAGGAAACTTCTCTGCCCAAGCTCTCCACTGGATGCCTTAGCATCAGTCATATGGCCCCCACTAGACAAATCCCTGTGGGTGTTGTTCATAACATAAATAGAAGCGCTGTTGTGAATAATTTGACTCCAACAATATCCCAAGCACCTTGCCAACCACCACAAAATAGTTCACTCGTGCTCAGAAATAAGTATGCCCAAAATGTAATTGCTTAACCGAATTCTTTTTACAAAGCACTGAGTTTTGCAGGTGGGTAGATGAGACACAGTGAAGAGAAAGTTCAGCTACTTAACACTGGTTTTATTTCTGTCTACTTGGACTTATCTGGGGACCACTGGACCAGTCATACCTGGGACCTAATTGTATGGTGGATCAAGGAGCATTTCTGGAAAAGCATTCAATAGTGAAAGCAGAAGTGTCAAGAGCAGTGGCTCTGAAAGAGCGGTTCCCAGACCCAAAACTAGCATTACTTGTGCACTTGTTCAAACAAAAAGCTCAGACTCCATTCAAGACCTACCGAATCAGATACCCTGAGGGCTGGGTCTCGAATCTGTGCTTTAACAAGCTCTCTGGGTGATTTCTGATGCACACTACATTTTAAAAATTTGATTTAAGTGCGGTGCTTCTCAAATATGGCTGCATATTTTTTCTGTATTTTTATATATATATATATATATATATATATGCTTTAAGTTCTGGGATACATGTGCAGAACATGCATGTTTGTTACATAGGTATACACGTGCCATGGTGGTTTGCTGCACCCATCAACCCATCATCTACATTAGGTATTTCTCCTAATGCTATCCCTCCCCAGACCCCCACCCCCAACAGGCCCAGGTGTATGATGTTCCCCTCCTGGTGTCCATGTGTTCTCATTGTTCAACTCCCACTTATGAGTGAGGACATCCCGTGTTTTGTTTTCTGTTTCTGTGTTAGTTTGCTGAGAATGATGGTTTCCAGCTTCATCCATGTCCCTGCAAAGATGTGAACTCATTCTCTGTCATGACTGCATGGTATTCCATGGTATATATGTGCCACATTTTCTTTATCCAGTCTATCATAAATGGGCATTTGGGTTGGTTCCAAGTCTTTGCTATTGTGAATAGTGCTGCAATAAACATACGTGTGCATGTGTCTTTATAGTAGAATGATTTATAATCCTTTGGGTATATACCCAGTAATGGGATTGCTGGGTCGAATAGTATTTCTGGCACTAGATCCTTGAGGAGTCACCACACTGTCTTTCACAATGGTTGAATTAATTTACACTCCCACCAACAGTGTAAAAACATTCCTATTTCTCCACATCCTCTCCAGCATCTGTTGTTTCCTGACTTTTAATGATCGCCATTCTAACTGGCGTGAGATGGTATCTCATTGTGGTTCTGATTTGCCTTTGCCATTTTTAAATCATTTGGGAAAGTTTGAAACTAGAGACAACTGAATGAAAATATCTGGAGATAGAACCCAAGTACTTGTGGTTTTTGTTTGTTTGTTTGTCTTTTAGATGAATTAAATGAGCAAAACCAAGGCTTCAGGGTTAAGGGTGATGGCTCTGGAATTCTGTAGTCTTTTATTCAAATCCAAATCCTGTCTTATCTCCGAGGCTTTGAATTTCTTCCAGCCACTACCCTTTCCTGTTAAATGGGATTTAAATACAGTACCTATTTTTTTTTTAAGCTCAAGTTGTGTATTTGACAGGGAATGATTATTTTGCATGCCTATCACATTTCAGAATTAGGTAAATATTAACCCCATTTTGCAGATGAAGAAGCTCAGAGACAGATAAATTAAGTAACTTCCTCAAAGTCACTCAGTGATGGAACTTAGGTCTAAATGCTGGCATCTCAAACACAGAGCCTGCATTCCAATCCACTCTTTGGCAACAATCAGGACAAACAGCAGGTGCCCAACACGCATTCATTCTTTTCTTTTCTCCTAAGACTTCAAGGTATATTTCTCTTCCTACTTTCTTGGATGCACTTTAGCAGAATAACATTATTGAGCTGATGAATTATTTTTGGAACCCTGCTTTGTAGGAGCCAACCGCTTCTTCTTTTTTTTTTTTCTTTTTTCAAAAAAAAACATAGCAAGGAAAAAGAAAGAGACTTAGTGACAGAGAGTTCTTTTAATTTAAGAGACAAAGAAGAGAAGAAAAGAGGGGATGTGATTTCGTGAAAGATTTTAGGGCTTCTGGATTTCAAATGTAAGCGAAATAAAAACTCCCATAGTATCCCATTATATACTGCTCTATCATCTTTTTCAAGATTTTCCCCTTTCCCTCTAAACTCTTTTAGTGTTTTTGTTTTCATTATAGGATACAAACAACCTAATTTAGGGAGCTAAATTAAAGCTGGGGAGCAGCTTTAATGTGAAAATATGACTTTGAAAAGGATGCCTCTTTTTCACAGCATTTTAAACTAAGCAACTGGCAGTAGTGACGGCAGCGCAAGGAGCAAGGTGATATTCCTCTCCTAGTCGTGCTGCAAACTTTTTTTTTTTCTTTTTAAGATGAAGTCTCGCTCTGTCACCCAGGCTGGAGTGCAATGGTGTGATCCCGGCTCCCTGCAACCTCCGCCTTCTGGGCTCAAGTGATTCTCCTGCCTCAGCCTCCCGAGTAGCTGGGATTACAGGTGCGCACCACCATGCCGGGCTAATCTTTGTATTTTTAGTAGAGACGGAGTTTCACCATGTTGGTCAGGCTGGTCTTGAACTTCTGACCTTGTGATCTGCTCGCCTCGGCCTCCCAAAGTGCTGGGATTACAGGCATGAGCCACCATACCAGGTCTGCAGATATATTTTACCAATGGGCTACAGATGGTTTTGATATTTTGTCACTAAAGGGTTAAGGCTGGGCTCAATAGAATCAGCCTGAGTTTGATTTGAAAGAGCAGTATAAGAAAGGGGAAGAAAAATAGTTTATCCTAGAAAAACGTGAAAGGTATTGAACGTGTATAATGTGCCCTTCACTCCTCTGGTGTGATAATGGACTTTGGAAACTTGTGGGATAAAGAGAGGAATAAAAGACTGCATATATTGGTGACAGTGTGCACTGCTCAGGTGATGGGAGCATTAAAATCTCAGTTCACTGCCATAGAATTCATCCATGTAACCGAAAATCACTAGTACGCCGAAAGCTATGGGAAATTTTTTTTAATCTTAAAAAAAATAAAAATAAATGTAACATCCCCATAATAACCCACTGTGTGCCCATCCTCCATATCTGGGCAGGTTTTGCTGTTGCAAACATCTCTACTATTGGTGAAATTACTGGTTCATATGTACGTTTTTACCTAAGTTACCTAAAACCAGAATGAGAACAGAGAAAATGAGAGTTTTCATTTCATTTGCAAATAGCACCACAAATGATTGGTGATGAGTTATCAAAATCCTGACAATAAACAGATTGCCTTCCAAAAAATAAAAAAAAAGGCAAAATACCATTTACTCTTTTATGCACCTGTCACTGATGGCTTGAAACACTATAAGGAATAACTGATATTATTCCCACTCTAAGGAAAGTTAAATAATTTCTGAAGGCCATTCAGTAAGTGACAGAAGTGGAAGTTAAACTAAGGCACTTTTGCCTTCAGATACTGGAACCTTATTTTTACCTACATACAGTCTTCTTGAATGTTGTTTTGTAGAGAACTCTGTGTTGCTCCTAATCTTTTCTTGAATTTAATCATTTAAGTAACAACAGTCTTTGTAATGCCTACCCTCTGTTAGAGCCTGAGGGAAGTGCTGGGAATACAAGGGACATTTATAGTTATCCATATATTGAAAGAACTCTTGATACTGTCTTTAATATACTGAAATGTGTCTTCCTCACCACACTGCAAAAAAAAAATTGTAAGTTACAGTTGATGCTGAATACATGATTGCTCAAATAAATGTATAAATGAATAAATAATGAATAAATGTATAAATGAATACATGAGCTAATAAACAAGCCAACCTGGAAGTGACAGATATATAAACATATGCTGCTGACACCTAAGTCAGTAAACGTTTTCAGCACAGACTATTATTTGTCCCCCAAAATCCATTCCACTTCTTTTCCTTAGTAAAGGAATCCCTGATATTTATATAGGCTAGTGGAAACCAGAAGTTGAAATGACATTCTCTACTCTTCTATATAGTGAGGTGCTATGGCTTCGATGCATATGTCCCTCCAAAATTCAAATGTTGGAACTCAACCTCCAAGGTGATGTTATTGAGACGTGGGCCCCTGGGGAGGTGATTCAGTCTTAGGGGATCTACCCTCATGAATGAGATCGGTGCTCTTACAAAAGAGGTTAAAAGGAGTGCTCTAATGCCTTCTGCCCTCTTTGTCCTTTCTTGTCTTCTGTCACAAGATGACACATCACCAAGGCACCATCTTGGAAACAGAGAGCAAGCCTTTTCCAGACACCAAATCTGCTGGCACCTTGATCTTGTATGTCCCAGCCTCTAAAGCTGTGAGACATACATTTTTGTTACTTATAAATTACCCAGTCTAAGATATTTTGTTATAGCAGCAGGAACAGGCTAAGACATGAGGTAGGGTCATGTAGCTACTTGCAGTTAAATTAATTTTTAAAAACCCATAGTTTTATCTTTAATTTCAAATAATTGTTTTATAGAGAATTAGCCCACTTTTCTTTATACTGATTTCTGGAATCCAGAAATATCTGGATAAATTTGTTACTGTCCAGAAATACCTGGATTCCAGAAATATCTGGAGCTCAAGTGCCCATATCGGACTACAGGTTGACTTATCAAGAATTAGAGGATAGCAACCTAGAAGGACATGGATCCTGAAGGTCACAATGTTTCATAGTATTCTTTATAAGAGGAATGAATAAATTTCTGTCTTTTCCAAGCTATAGTTATTTGGATTTTCCCGTCATAAGAAATTAATCCCAACCTCAATGATTCAGTGTTGAGACACAAATATGCATAAGGTGTTGTAGGAAGAAAGGTTGGTAAGCATCTAACTTAAAAGATGGCAGGAATTAGGAATGATTCCCAAGAGGTAGGGGGCAAAACTTAAAGACTTATTTGTTTTCCTGTTTCCAAGGTGAAGAAATTTAGTCTGGAACCAAACCATGTTTCTAGGACTCACTGGTTATCTCTCTCTCCAGGCCACTGCTTATTGATAATTGTTGATGTATAACATCCATTCAAAATTCATTCATTAAATATTTACTGAGCATCTAATGCAGCAGACACAGCTTCTCTGCATGATAGAAACTCTTTGTCCTTCACAGATTGGGGCCAGCCTACCTCTTTAGCCTCAATTCTTGCTACTGAGCCAACTTACACTTTACAAGTATTTAATGTGGTAGGATAGTGATTTTTAACACACCATGACCTGTCTGATCTTTGTGTGATAAACGTTTGTCCAGAATTTTCTTTTCCAGTTGTAAGAGCTACTGAAACTCTGTGCATTCTCGTCTTCTTCCTCTTTTCCTTCCCTTCTCTTTTCCTCCCAGATAATTCATATGAGACTGAGTCAGGTAGGCATCTGTGCCCCGTCAAAGGCAGCTGTGTAGTATGGAGCAGGATGTCAGAGTCCAAGCAAGTGGAAGAGAGTATAGAAAATGAGCCTGCAGCACTTTGTTATGCCAGAGAGTAAGGAGGGACTAACAGACAAAACAGACAATAGAGCATTTCTTTTTCTTTTCCTTTTTTTTTTTTTTTTTTTTTTTGAGACCACGTCTCACCCTGTCACCCAGACTGGAGTGCAGTGGCACAAGCTCAACTTACTGCAACCTCCGCCTCCCATGTTCAAGCGATTCTCCTGCCTCAGTGTCCTGAGTAGCTGGGATTACAAGCCCCCACCACCATGCCCACCTAATTTTTTTATTTTTAGTTGAGAGGGGATTTTGCCATGTTGGCCAGGCTGGTCTCAAACTCCCGACCTCAGATGATCCACCGGCCTCAGCCTCCCAAAGTGCTGGGATTACAAACGTGAGCCACCACACCCGGCCGATAGAGCATTTCAAAAGCACACAGAAGGCTCATGCAAAGGGACTATCAGTGGCCAAATCTGGGAAAGTTTGAGAATCAAAATAGGTAAGACAGCAACAAATCTATCCATTGAGTAAAAAAAGAAACAAATCCACACTTTCATTTGAATTAATAAACAGATTGAAAGTTATATGAGAATTGAACGATGGGCATAGATCCAAAGTAACTCCCCGTCAAATACTTACTAATTGTAAAGGGGAAAGTAGGTGTATTTCCAGCGATGACCTAAATTCAGGCTGATATGGGTTTTAATCTAAGATTCGCTGCCTAGTTTATTGTCTCTGTGACTCTTGGCAAGTTATTTACCTCCTTGTGTGCAGTAAACCCCTCTGCAAAGAGGAAAATAATAATAACAACGTGTATCTTTGTTGTGAGATTTAAATTAGCTATAGCCTGCCAAAAGAGTCGCAGTGTCTGGCACAGAGCAAGCATTACGTATGTGCTAACTCCTTTAGTTGACGTTTTATGTCCCCATATGTACGTCAGGATCTCTAGCCACTGCAGTCTTGTCACACAACCTGTGGCCACCAAGGCACCCCGCAGACATGCAACATCCCTCAGCCTCCTCTGCTATGACTCCTTTCATCTATCTCAAGCTTTGAAATTTCAGAATCCTCAGTAGAAGAATGGCAGTCCAGCTAGAATCCATGGAACCTTTTTCATTGCCAAACTTACTTGATCCTTACAACCTTCCTGGGAGGTACTAGCAAGTCCACTTCACAGGAGAGAAAACAGACTCCAAGAAGTGAAAGACCTCATCTAATTCACTCAGCAAATAAATGGTGTAGCTTTGAGACAACTCTTCTGACTCAAGTCGTGTAGTCTTTCTACCACGTTATACATCTCTGTTTAACTGTGATTTCTAATCACTGTACGTATGGCACTGGTGTTATTGCATGCATTAAAAAGTGGGAGCTAGAGCAAGAGTGTGAGAGAGAGCATGAGCGGAGAGAGCAAGGGTGTGAGAGAGAAGCTGAGTGCAGTGGCAGGAGGATCACTTGGGGCCAGTAGTTCAAGACCAGCATGGAAACATAGTAGGACATCATCTCTACAAAAAAATTGAAAAATTGCTGGGTGTGATAGTACATGTGTGTGGTCCTATTTACTTGGGTGGCTGAAGCAGGAGGATGCTTTGAGCCCAGGAGTTGGAGGCTGCAACTCCAGCCCCTCTGACTGTACCACTGCACCCCAGCTTGAGTGACAGAGAGAGACTCTCTCTCTGAAAAAAAAAAAAAAAAAATGAGAGAAAGCGAGAGATGTGAAAGTTGGCAAGGTTCTCTAAGGATATATATATATCCTTATATATATATATATATATCCATATATATATATATATCCATATATATATATATATATATATAGAGAGAGAGAGAGAGAGAGAGAGAGAGACAATCTGCCTCTACAGTAGAAAACAGAGCCACAGAGTAATTAAGTAAATTTTCTAAGATCTCAGAGTTAAGAGTAATTCAGCTGAAATTCTAACACAGACAGTAAAACTCAAGCCAGCTCTTCCTCATTTACTATCTCACTCACCATATATGTATATATATATATATTTGAAGAGGAATATATATATTCCTCTTTTGACAATGGGGAGCTCAGAATTTCAGAATTTGAGCACTGCAGATAAGGGGTTCAACTATATCCAGGAACTAAATATGAAACATGAGATTGACACCCCATATCCTTCTCTCTTAAAACGCTGTGGGTGAGGATAAAGACACTAAGGGCTTAAAGTTTTTGTGAAGGGAGAGTTCCAGTGAGTCACCAGACACAGTACTATGGTAACCCAGAGCACTAGTGCCTAAGCAATTACTTTCCCAGAACTATCTAATAAAAAGTATGACTAGCTGAGTTTTCTTCGTAGATTACCGTTTAAGCAAGTGTCTGGGGTCTGCAAGAGGAATCATTGCCTTGAAGTCATTGTGATCAAAATCAGCAGAAGCTTTTCAAATAGCATTCTTTATACTATGTAAATTAGACCCATATTCCTAGGAAATGTGAGACACCTTTAGAAAATAAACAAATACATCTTGATCTAAGATAATCATAGAGCACTTTTAGCGTTGTTTGAAAGGAATTCTAAATTCCTATGATTATTTTGGAGATGTACAAGAAAAATATGTGTTCTTCATTGCGCACATCTGTATTGCATCTGTGGACACTTTCAAAATAGAATTAATAAAAATATCTTATTTTTACTCAATCTTTCTGTGCATCTTTAAAATCAAAAGGTCTTCTGTCCTCTTTATGGGCATAAAGAAAAGAAATATGTTACAAATGCTTTTTGTAATTACCCAGCCTTCTTGGGTTTTTAAAACCCACACATTGCAAAGTCCTGTGACAGGAGAGAGAAATACACAAACCTAGAGGCTGAGAACTCTGTCAGTTCTTCATCATGTTCATAGAGAGTAGAAAAGGATGATAACGGGCATTTCCTTGTTGGCCTCATCTGCAAGCATTGAATGACAAGTACTCCAAATTACGAAAGGTATTACACCATCAGTACAGAACCCGTATTAGCCAATGCAGAACCAACATACCATCAGTACAGAATCTCAGACCAATGCCAAACTCCAGACTGTAGGTGATAATAGCTTAGAGAACTATAGGCAGACATCAGAGATGTCTTTGTAAAGCTTTAGGCCAAAGAGAGTGCTCTGTGTTCCCGGATATGTCCAATCAAGGCAAGAGAGTTGGGCTCAAAGAGAACAACTTCTGTTGGAGAGTGAAGCTGCCTGGCAGCAGTGGAAACTAGAAACTCAGCCATAGAAGAATGAGAGCTGAGCTTCAGGAACCTGCAGGATTGTCATAGGACAGCTAGTGGAGTGGAGGGAGCTGATGCATTTTCAGGGATGAGCATGCCAAGAATGAGGCAAGTAGGCAGCACAGAAGGGACCCCCAGCTGAAGTTCCTTGAATGATTCCACCCAAGGGCATCACTGGAGCAGGAGCTGAAAAGGAATTGCAAGAGTCTAACAAGAGAGGGCAGCACCGGCCTCAGGTGTTGACAGAGGCTCCATGGCAGGAGGGGAGTAGCTGTGGGGTTTACACCAGCATATTTAACACACAAGAGAAAGGTAGAACACTTCTAAGTAAAATCATCCCCCTACCCTTTTCCCTTTCACTCATCTCCTTTGCTCTAACTTCTATAGGACTCAAAGCCTTAAATTAAGTAAGAGGGAAGGAGCGGAAAGGAAAGAGAAGGAAGAGTGAAAGAACTTCTCAGACTCCACCCACACAAAGCTGGCCTAAGGATTATGGAGACTGAGCTGGGTTGGGGGAGCAAATATTTTTTAAACTGGTGAAAGAATGAAGTTTTTGTATGCCACGGAATTGGACATTTAAATATGTATGAGAATGTTTTAATGCCAAAAAGTGTCAAAAACAAAAAGCTATGGGATCTGCTTGATTCTGTCCATGATTGAGAAAGGGAGACAGGAAAGTTTTTTGGAAGAACAGTGGTTAAAAAACAAAAGAGAGAGAGAGAATAAATGTGTTTCTTTCTGGTATCCATCCCTCCATCATCCATTCTTTTAATTTAGTTACTCTAGGTATTAGTTTGTTAGGGCCACCACAACAGATACTACAGACTAGGTGACTTAAACCGCATAAATGTATTTGTTGCTCACACTTCTGGGGGCTGGAAGTCCAAGATCAAGATTTTGGCATGTCTGGTTTCTTTTGAGGCCTGTCTTCTTGGCTTGCAGATGGATGCCTTCTAATTGTGTCTTCACGTGGTCTTTCCTCTGTGTTCTCCCATTCCTGGTGTCTCCTATATGTCCAAACCTCCTCATAGGAAGTCAGTCATATTGCAGTAGGGCTCACCCTACTGTCCTTAATTTAAATTAATTTCCCCTTTAAAGACCTCATCTCTAAATGTAGTTACATTCTGAGGTGCAGGGGGGTAGGGCTTCCATATATGAATTTGAGGAAGATACAATTCAGCTGATAACACTTTGTTCGTAAGTATTTTCTCTACACCATAGAGACTGCTAAGTGCTTTCCTAATAGTAACTGAGTGCCTGGCACTTACGACGTTTTCCGTAACACTTAGCCAAGTACTGCATTATGCCTTATGTTGCTATAGTTGAATGTGTCCCCTCCAAAATTCATTACACATTATGTTACTTACATCTCACAACATGATTTGGTAAATCAATCATTACAATCTGCCTTTAGAGTAGAAAACAGAGCCACAGAGTAATTAAGTAAATTTTCTAAGATCTCAGAGTTAAGAGTAATTCAGCTGAAATTTTAACACAGACAGTAAAACTCAAGCCAGCTCTTCCTCATTTATTATCTCACTCATCATTGAATGTATGTAATTATGTGATAATCTATCTCTATACCTGGGTTTTACAAATACCCCAGTAATGGAGAGATTTTTAATTGGTGTGTTTATAACTCCACTCTTCTTGATATCATTGATACAAATATGAGTAATACTACTTAAAAATAAACTACATATAGTCATATTTACATAAAATTATGAATACATTTATCTTTAAACATATGGCAATATAGCATACATGTATGTATATATTTATACATAAGAGTTAGCTGTTTTGTAAAGTGACTACATTCTGTTCACAGTGTGTGACTTGTTCTTTTGGTGAATATTATTTTTGCTTTTTAACTAAGGGAATTAAAGAACAACTGAAATTATTATAAAAGAAGACTGTCATTAACATTTTTTGAGAGTTTTCTATGTGCTGACACCTTTGAACATTTATTTTATTCCGTCTTCCCTGCAAGTCTTAAAGGATAGTACTTTACAGATAAGAAAACTGAGTTTTAGAAAAGTTAAGTCACAAGTATCTGCATTAGGAAACTTGACTGATACTTGCAGAGTCTCCCATAAGATTCAAAGTAGGCAGATTAAGAAAGTTGGCTCCTAATATAGTGGACAAAAACTTCCAATGTCCCTGAAAAAAAACTGTCTTGTGATCTCTCTCATGAAAAGAGCAGAAAAGTTGAGTCCAGAAATAAAAGGAAGCTCTATGCTTAATAAAGAACCTATCAGAGGTGTTGCTATAGATTGAATATGTCCCCTCTGAAATCTGTATGCTCCCAGCCTGGGGAACATAGCAAGACCCTGTTTGTACAACAAATTAAAAAATAAAAATTTAACAAAAGAGAAGATAATTTTTTAAAAGGCCAGGCGTGGTGCCTTGCAGTTGTAATCCCACAGGTTGAGAAGCTGAGGCAGGAGGATTACTTGAGCCCAGGAGTTCAAGATCAGCCTGGGTAACACAATGAGACCTCATCTCAGTAAAAATAAAAAATAAAGAAATAATTTTAAAAAATACATGTTGCTGATATGATTAGATTAAGAGCTGGAGCCTTTAAAAGCTGATTAGGTAACAAGGGCTTTTACCCTATGAATGAAATCAAGACCCCTAAAGAAGAGACTTCGCATAGCATTTTCCTAGCTTGCCCTTCTACCTTCCATCTTGTGAGGTCAGAGCATTTCTCCCCATGTGAAAACGCAGCAAGAATGCCTCCATCAAATGCCGGCACTTTGATCTTGCACTTCCCAGCCTCCAGAACTATGGGAAATCAATTTTTGATCTTGATAAATCACCCAGTCTGTGCTATTCTGTTTTAGCAGCACAGAATAAGACAGGTGCTAATAAGGCAAGTGCTACAAGTCTGATAGAGGCTGCAATTTCAGAAACTTTAGACTACCAGCTACCAAACGTCATGCTACCTATGCACCAACTAAAATGCTTGTAAAAATATTTGTCCCTGTATCCCCTCTCAGAAATTCTGATCCAGTGAGTTTTGCTAGCGCCAAGAATTCATACTCTTTATTAAGTCTCCCCAGGTAATTCTAATTAATATTGCCAATTTACCACGCATTGAGAAACATTTATTTATATTAGTGGTTCTTTGCCATGGCACCCTATTAGAGTTACCTGAGAAGTCATTTGAAAAATTAATAAAAATGAACTATCATTGCTGATGGCCATGCCCAGAAATTCTTGGTTAATTGGTCTGAGGGAAGGCTCAAGAATCGGACCATTTTTAAAGTTCCCCAAATGTTTCTAAGAGGCACCTATGGGGCAAGATGTGGCAGTGGTCTCTTAGATAGAATATAATGGAGTCAGGCAGATCTCAAAGACCGCACTTATCCTCCCAAAGAAGGCATCCCAGTTAAAATGTTGCATGGAGATTATTTTCTCCAAGGTTAAATATTATTTTCTTCTCCAAATTGTAATACTGTTATACTTAATAATGTGAATTTAAAATTCCTACTTTGCAAAAAGTTACAGAAATGTAGGCAGTTTTTACTCAATATAAACCTGACAAAAAGAACATCAAAGACAGTGTAGGTGTCTAAAGATTGGAAAAGCAAAGAAAATAAGACAAAGTTGAAAGAAATAATTATTGTTAAAATGAAGAGTTTCTACATTGTGCCAGGTTCTGTGCTAAACTGTTAAGATACATTGTATTATTTAATCGTTGCAATAATGCTATAATATGGACATTGATGGATACACTTTACAGCTAAGAAAACTGGACCAAAGTCACAGAGAACATGAAGTGACCTAATGGGACTAGAACTCAAAGCTCATGACATCAGACCAATGTTCTTCCTGTTATTATAAGAGTGTATTATTCCACACAATTCACAAATAAATGTGTGGACTTTTCCATGGCAGAAGGAGAGTTGAATTCTGAGATTCCACTTATAAAAAAAGAAATTCACGAGGATGAAAATGACAGACAAGAACTGATCGTGGAAATGTAAATGCCCTGAAGTGAGCTGATGATGGGAGCCCACATCCCTCCCTTCTGCGCCTCCTCTTGAGTTAACATCACTTTCCTTAGAATCCAGATTTTGGTAGGGTATGTAAAATACCTGTGGGTTCCCAGACACTTGCTTTACAGAATTGTTTTTCTAGAATTGTCTGCTTAACAGTTGCTTTGCCACATGTAACCAGTGTGCCAAGCAGTATACTCCGTATTGAGAATATGTAGTACAATCTCTGCCCTCATAGAACCATATAAATAACTATGATGAATTGACAAATATATGAAAGCAATGGGAGTTGTATGCTAAAAGCAATGAGTAAAATCATTTTGATGGGGGAGGGATGACAAAATGGAGAATGGAAGGAAAGAAGGAAGGAAAAACAAATGAAGGAAAGAAAGAAAGAAGAAAATTGATTTCAGAAACATGAAAGAATAATGTAGAAGGAAAATCCTAAAAACTAAAAATAGGTGCCTGATATATTGTACTTCTACAGAAAACCCACCTTTCCTAATTCCTGTTGACTTTTTGCCTTGTAAGATAAAGAGCCAATAGTTTGTTAAGCCTTATTGATGATGATATAGTGAAACTTCACCTCTCCACACATCCATTCAATCCTTCAAAATATGCCCAATGGGTAAGAAGTACTTTATAAACCTCCCATTTCCTCTGAGTGCTATCATTATCAGCCAATTTATTTGAAAGCATTTCCTAAAAAACATTACCTATTGACTAATAGGGATCTGCCTGTCAATAGCAGAAATCCTATGGCAACTATTTAGCAGTGCTGCAAATACAAAATGTATATGCACTTGTATTTTCTCTTCTAGTCTGAATGTTATTTTCTTAAAAATAGCAACATATATTCATATTGACTGCTTCTCTTTTGTCAGATAAATTAAGTAGCTCTATTCTTCCATTCCAGGAAAATTTTTTTACTGATTATCCTGTTGGGTGGGGCTATGGAAAGAGATAGGAAAGGTAGAAATTCTATTCTCTTTTTAATTCATCCTAAGGCTTCTGCCATGGGGCATGAAGACCTGAAGTGTTTGCTATTCAGACATGTATGGTTCAAGGAATCTACTCAGAAACATACATACATCTGTTTATACACCTTCCCTTCCCTTCCCTTCCCTTCCCTTCCCTTCCCTTCCCTTCCCTTCCCTTCCCTTCCCTTCCCTTCCTTTCCCTTCCCTCCCCTCCCTTTCCCCTCCCCTCCCCTCCCCTCCCCTTTCCTCCC
The DNA here is from genome assembly GCF_024542745.1 of Macaca thibetana thibetana. Lineage (NCBI taxonomy): Eukaryota > Metazoa > Chordata > Mammalia > Primates > Cercopithecidae > Macaca > Macaca thibetana. Next base: position 5,238,966 of record NC_065597.1, on the reverse strand, counting down.
CTTCCCTTCCTTTCCTTTCCCTTTCCTCCCCTCCCTTTCCCCTCCACTCCCCTCCTCTCCCCTCCCCTTTCCTCTCCTTCCCTTACCTTCCTTTCCCTTCTCTTCCTTTCCCTTCCCTTCCCTTCCCTTCCCTTCCCTTCCCTTCCCTTCCCTCCCTTCTTCCCTCCCCTCCCCTCTCCTCTCCTCCCCTTTCCCTTTCCCTTCCCTTCCCTTCCCTTCCCTTCCCTTCCCTTCCCTTCCCTTCCCCTCCCCTCCCCTCTCCTCCCCTTTCCTCCCCTTCCCTTCCCTTCCATTCCCTTCCCTTCCCTTCCCTACCCCTCCCCTCTCCTCCCCCTCCCCTCCCCTCTCCTCTCCTCCCCTTTCCTTTGCTTCCCTTTCCTCCCCTCTCCTCTCCTCCCCTCTCCTTCCCTTCCCTTCTCTTCCCTCCCCTCCCCTTCCCTCCTCTTCCCTTCCCTTTCTTTCTTTTTTCTTTTTTTGAGACAGAGTCTCGCTCTGTCACCCAGGTTGGAGTGCAATGGCGCAATCTTGGCTCACTGCAAACTCCGCCTCCCAGATTCAAGAGATTCTTCTGCCTCAGCCTCCCGAGTAGCTGGGATTACAGGTGCCGGCCACCACGCCCGGTTAATTTTATATTTTTAGTACAGACAGGGCTTCGCCATATTGGTCAGGCTGGTCTCGAACTCCTGACCTCAGGTGATCTGCCCGCCTTGGCCTCCCAAAGTGTTGGGATTACAGGTGTGAGCCATTGTGTCAGGCCTACACCTTCTATTTCACTATATTTTCATTATGATTGATTTTTATATTTCTTCTCTGAACTTTACGACTTGGAGAAGAAATGAGTTTGGCACTGGCCACTTGATACTAAAGAATGTACTGAACACTTGCTCTTAAGAGAAAATTGAATCCGTGATGTGACTATTTTTATTTGATGTCAGGTAGTCACAACTTGTTAAGACCTACTTCTCTTAAGACTGCAATTGCACTTATAATGGAAATTCATTTTCAGTGTTTCGTGTATTCTTAGAGCAGGACTTCATCTGTAAATTACCTGTAATTTTCCTTTTGTACTCAGCTAACTCCTCATATAACATAGTTTATTTTCAATTATAGTAATATAAATTAATAAATAACAATAACTGAATGATCTCAATGGTCCTGTTAACAATATCACACCAATATGGCTTCTTGGTTTTGATGTTGCATTAAAATTGCATAAACTGTTACCAGTGGAAGAAGCTGGGGGGATACATGGGACTCTTATGTACTATTTTTGCAAGGTTCTGTGAATATATAATATTTTGAAACGAAAAGTTAACAGTAAAGCAAACAGTATTATAGTGTTAACAAATGTACACTTTGTAACAATAACATTTGGGTTACTGGCTCCACCACTTAAGACCTGTGTGACTTTGGGAGAATTCTTTGATCTCTCAAAGCCTCATATTATTCATCTCTAAAATGGTAGTCATAGATGAGTGGCAAAATTAAACAAGAAAATGTATCCAATGAACCTCACCTGGAAATATTGCCAAAAACGTGATGAGCAGGCTGGGTGTGGTGGCTCACGCCTATAATTCCAGCACTTTGGGAGGTCGAAGTGGGCAGATCACGAGATCAGGAGTTTGAGACCAGCTTGGCCAACATGGTGAAACCCTGTCTCTGCTAAAAATACAAAAATTAGCGGGGTGTGGTGGCAGGTGCCTGTAATCCCAACTACTCGGGAGTCTCAGGCAGGAGAATTGCTTGAACCTGGGAGGTGGAGATGACAGTGAGCCAAGAGCACACCACAACACTCCAGCCTGGGTGACAGAGCAAGTCTCTCTCGAAAAAAAATAAAATGTGATGAGCCATTTGTGGCACAAGTTAAAACCAACATCGACAAAAATCTGTGTTGGATTTCTTGTGTTTGTTTATCTCCCACACACACTGGGCCTTAAGCAAAAGGTATGTTTTAAGTTATGACCTTTAAGTCTGTACAGCCCTCTCTACATTTCCTGCCCATTTGTGCCCCTTTCCTATCATTTTGAAATGATTGCAGGATACTTTACTGATACCAGCAAGAGAAATTTAATCTTTCTTGGCTTCCTCCTAGCCCTCTGAAAACCTCCCTACTGGGCTACTCAGTCTCACTTATCACAGGATCAAGACCTAGGCGTGTTGGCTAAATAGATGACCAGTCCAAGGCTCTTCGATATTGTAAATCATACTCCTTCATATACCCTTTCATAATTAAAGCAGATAATCCATTCTAATTAAACAATGCGTTGGATGTCATCTTTTTCACTGAACACAAGTACTGTTGCTTCATGATCCTGGAAAGACAAGGAGCAGCAGTTTTTTTCCCCGTGATAGTAGAACATAGCACAGCAAAACACCTTTTGGAAAACGACATTAAAGCTTCCCATTGTTTTCATTTGCCTTTTATCTAGTATTGAGTATATCAGTGCATTCCTAATGAGCATCATTACAGACAGAATTATCTGCCAAGTTCTTCTGAAACACATGGTCTAACTCAGGGGTCCCCACCCCACCATGGCCTATTGGGAACTGGGCCACACAGCAGGAGGTGAGCGGTGGGTGAGCAGGCATTACTGCCTCAGCTCCGCCTCCTGTCCTATCAGTGGTACCATCAGATTCTCATAGAAGCGTCAACCCTATTGTGAACTGTGCAAGTGACAGATGCAGGTTCTGTGCTCCTTATGAGAATCTAACTAATGCCTGATGATCTGAGGTGGAACAATTTCATCTCAAAACCATCACCACCCACAAGCCAGTGAAAAAATTTTCTTTTTATTATTATTATTATTATTATACTTTAAGTTCTAGGGTACATGTGCGTAACGTGCAGGTTTGTTACATATGTATACTTGTGCCATGTTGCTGTGCTGCACCCATCAACTCGTCAGCACCCATCAACTCGTCATTTACATCAGGTATAACTCCCAATGTAATCCCTCCCCCTTCCCCTTCCCCCCTCCCCATGATAGGCCCCGGTGTGTGATGTTCCCCTTCCCGAGTCCAAGTGATCTCATTGTTCAGTTCCCACCTATGAGTGAGAACATGCGGTGTTTGGTTTTCTGTTCTTGTGATAGTTTGCTGAGAATGATGGTTTCCAGCTGCATCCATGTCCCTACAAAGGACACAAACTCATCCTTTTTTATGGCTGCATAGTATTCCACGGTGTATATGTGCCACATTTTCTTAATCCAGTCTGTCACTGATGGACATTTGGGTTGATTCCAAGTCTTTGCTATTGTGAATAGTGCCGCAATAAACATACGTGTGCATGTGTCTTTATAGCAGCATGATTTATAATCCTTTGGGTATATACCCAGTAATGGGATGGCTGGGTCATATGGTACATCTAGTTCTAGATCCTTAGTCAGAATGGCGATCATTAAAAAGTCAGGAAACAACAGGTGCTGGAGAGGATGTGGAGAAATAGGAACACTTTTACACTGTTGGTGGGATTGTAAACTAGTTCAACCATTATGGAAAAAATTTTCTTCCAGGAAATCAGTCCCTGGTGCCAAAAAGGCTGAGGACTGCTAGTCTAACTTCTACCCTATGAACTACATTTTCAAAAAGTTTAGGCCAGGCATGGTAATTCATGCCTGTGATCTCAGCATTTTAGGAGGCCAAGGTGAGAAAAGTGCTTGAGGCCAGGAGTTCGAGACCAGCCTGGTCAACATAGTAAGAGCCTGTCACTACAGAATAAATAAACAAACAAACAAATAAATAAATAAATATAAAAAGAAAAAAAGCAAGTTTATTCACTAATACAAATTATTTAATTTTTATTTTTATAAGCATCATCTCTCTGGGAAGGATGAATCCCTTCTCTTCATAGCCATAATGCAATTTTATGCCTTTGTGTTGAATTTTCATGTCATGGCTTTTGTCTTATCAAATCCTCAATGAAGTGTTCACAATAAACCATTGACCAGTGGTTGAAAGTTGAAATTGATGTGGTTCCAAGATGCCTATGTTCTTGTCAGATATGTGGAGATCAGTTCTCAATGCATATTTTTGGTTTTGATTTCTATAAGAGTTCTATAGACTTTGACAGCCATTTTCCATAGTTATAACTGCAAATGATGTTGATGAATAAAATGATAACTCCCAAACGAACAAAAGAATGCTGATGACACATAATACACAACCTGATGAACATTTATGTTCTTATCAGAGGACTAGTAGAAAAGCTGAGACTGCTGAAAATAAAATACTCGAGCATCAGTGGCTGCTACAGAAATCTTACACGTTAACAAAGTGAAAAAAACATTCCTTTTCTGATACACCTTTGACAATAACAAAATCACATTTTCAAAATTATTCATAACTTTGACTTATTTTGAATGAAGCCGATCAAGTCACTAAAATGTTGAAATCTTGGGCAAAAATCTAAATATACACTTTCCCACTCATTTCCCGAGTGATCTCAAAGAAGTAATTTAGCCCCTAATTTCACAATTTCATCTATAAAATGAGGGACATTTAAAAAGCTTGCCAGTTATCGTGTTGATAAAATGATGCCATGCATCAAAACTGTTCCCTCTCACGTATAATACAAGTGAAGCTACAACCCTTTTTTGTCCCCAAAATTATATTAGAATTGGCTACCTCCCAAATTGTTAAGGATACAGTTTCAGCGTATTGTCTCTACCATGCCCCTCTTTGTCCTTAGAACTTAAGCACCTAAAGAATTCAAACACCAGACAGACTCCTACGTAAAGTTATGTGAGTGTAGAGAGCAGGATTTGGTGCTATCAGCCATCTCTACTAGAGGGACCACTTCAAGTGACTTTTTATTTCTTTATTTTCTTGGGGTTTTTTTTGTTTTTGTTTTTTTTCCTCTGGAAACACTAAGTGTTCTCTGCCTAGCAATAGAGTTTTCCAGCTTCCTTTAGGACCTGGAACTCAGAGACAAAAAGGCATGTTTGGATTGCACTAATCACAACTATCACAACTGTGACTTAATTTAAGAGGTCAAGTTCAAGCATCTTCCTGGAAAATCGCTGGAGGGTCTCTAATGTGACCCAGTTTTAATCTAAAAAGAGAGACATGTTTAAAATATCAAGCACCACTCCCCTTTCGTTCCTTTCTTATAGTTATTGATCATAATTTCATGGGGAAAGATTTAGATGTGATTTAATTTTATATGTCAACTTGGCTAGGACGTAGTGCTCAGATATTTGCCCAAATATTATTCTAGAGGTTTCTGTGAGGATATATTTTGGGTGGAATTAACATTTAAACCGGTGAACTTTGAGTAAAGCTGATTGCCTCCATAACGTGGGTGGGCCTCGTGCAATCAGTTGAAGGCCTTAATAGGACCCAGAATTCTCTCTCCTGAGCAAGAAAGAATGTTGCCAGCAGACTACTTTTAGACTCTAACCATAAATCTTCCCTATGTCTCCTGCTTTTTAGTCTATCCCATCAGATTTTGGACTTGCCCAATCTCCACTATAAGACAGTTCCTCAAAATCTCAATCTTTCTCACTCTCTCACTCTCTCTCTCTCTCTACACACACACACATATCAAATTAAGTCTTTACCTAGGCACACCGCTACATAATAGCATATATCTTATACCCCAAACACCTGGCCTAATATTCATCTCAATAAATAATATCACTTGTAGAATGCAATTAAACACCACAATTAATATTTAATATTTTCACAATCTAATCTCGTCTTTGCAAATTATTTCCCATTAACTGCTGTATTATAGGCGATATTTGGGCCTTGTCTTTTCACCCCTAAATAGTCTCCTAGGAGCCCTAGGATTTATTTTGAAACTCTACAGGTGTAGGGAATAGGCCAACAGGAAGAGATCAGCTTTAATCAGAGAAGCTGTAGTTTCCTTTCACCTAGATGCTACTGAGAACCTATCTACACTGAACTCAAGTTCACAAAATAAACCCGTGTTCATGACTTTCTTTGCACTTTTACAAATCAAATTTTCTAATCTCTCATGCCCTAATTTAACCCAATGTTTGAGTCTAAATATTTGTTGAGTGAATGATGTCTCACAGCCCCTCAGGATTCAAGTAAATTTGTTTACTCTCATTTTCACAAGTGTTGTATTAATAAAAGAGGATTTTGCCTGCCTAGACTGAATATAAAGACGTAGAGAAATACAATTTATATACAAGAAGCAACGGGTTGTAGTTACTGATTGTATTTATAGTAAATATCCTTTGTATACCTCTACTTCCTCTTGCCCTACTGATACAGATCATAAGGCCAGCAAAGCTTTCCTTTGAGTAGTAATTATTTCCACAAAAGATTTGGATCGGTAGTACTAAACTATACGTTGCTTAGATATTTCAGTATTTTCTTCTTCTTCTTTTTTTTTTTTTTTTTTTTTTATAAGAGACAGTTTCACCCTGTCACCAAGGCTGGAGTGCAGTGGCAAGATCATAAGTTACTGTGAGACAGCCAAGTATAAAAGGGTTCCCGGAGAACCACCAACCACACTGGGAGGAGCATGCACTAGGGTGGAGCCATGGACGTTTGCCCTGTTTGCAGCGGGGAGGAGCCTGGCGTCTCCTATTCCTGGGTGGTAATCTGGGATTCAGTCTGTGAGGTGGGAAGGCTGCAAGCAGGACTCCCGCTTTGCGGAGAGTCCCTGTTTCCCTTTGTTTTCTCTTTCACCCAATAAACCCTGCCTTCTCACCATTCAAAGTGTCTGCGAGGCTAATCTTTCATGGTCGTGTGATAAGAACCCGGTTTTTCCTACAACTGCAACCTCGAACTCCTGGGCTCCAATGTTGCTCCATTCTCATCCTCTCCAGGGAGTAGCTGGGACTGCAAGTGCATGTCTCCATATCTGGTTAATTTAATTTGTGTGTGTATGTGTACGGATGAGGTCTCGTGGTATTGCCCAGCCTGGTCTCAAACGCCTGGCCTCAAGAAATCCTCCTTCCTCAGCCTCCCAAAGTGCTGGGATTATAAGTGACAGCCACTATGCTCAGCCTGTTTCATTTTGAAAATAATTTTTAACATTACACTATTTAAGTCGTCTATTTTTAACTTTCATGTAGACAAACTGTATTATTAAATCCTTCATTATTTCCAAAGCTCCCATTATATTGTAAGTGTTTGTTTCTTCCCTCTTAATTTCCACCTATTTGATAATTTTTGTTAGTGCTAAAGTAGCTGGAACTTTTCCTGAAGAAAATAAAAAAGTATTTCAGTGCCTCACTAGGCCGCTAAATAGGGATCATCTGCATGCATTTTTTTCGAAAATGATTCTTGTATATTGTGCAAATAACTAGATATTAAGGTTTATGTGTATAATACATTTTATATTATTTTGCAAAGTAGTATCAAAGATTAGAGAGGCTGGTTTTTCAAAACAAAAATGCCTAATGGATCAGATCATATATTTGTATTATTAAAAATACTGGTCAATGGTTGCATTTTCAGAGTCAAGAAAATGTGCATGGGTTGAAATGTACCTGGCAATGTACAGTTGAGGCTGATAGTAAAATCCTTCCTTGTAAACTGGTACTTTAGGTCAACTTTGGGGTTGACATGCCACAAAGACGGCAACTCTTATGTAAGACACCTGGCATTAGGGACTGTGAAGGAGAACAGTGATTCTAGTTTGTCACCTTATGACAATTTATTTTCTCGGTAAAAAAAAAAAATGAATAAACAAATAGCTTTTGGGGCCATTGGTATATTGGTACTATTGTCTTCATCATCTCGTTGAAGAAAATAATGAAGGAAGCCATTATTTCTTGAAACACAAACATAAGGTTGTAATGTTGAATATAAATTGTGTATATGGTATTCTGTAGGCTAGTCTCCAGTGATATTTATTCCCATTTCATCTGCACAATAGCTCCACAAGAGATAATTATTATTGAAAGAGACAATTTTTATACAGGTATCATAATGTACATTCATCGAGGTATTGTAATGGACCTTCATTGAGTAAGAACTCTTTCCTTAGAAATGCTCCATTTGATTTATTAAAAATGCTAGCTGGTGTACAGTGATATACTATTTTACAAATGAGTCAATCAAGGCTCAGAGAAGTTAAGAAAACATTATTTATTCACACTGTCATTTAATAAACATTACTGAGAAACTAAATTTAGTCTAGAGGTACAGGGCATTGTGTTACAAAAATGAGCAGAAAGACAAGTTTCCAGATTTTGTGACATTTAGAGTCAACTGAGCGAAGCTGCTATTGATTAAGGAACCCTAAAATAAATACATAATGAAAAGTTGATAAACATGCTATGCAGGTAAAGAAGGCCATTCTGTGACAGCACATAATAAGGAAACGCTACTGAGTCTAGTGGGCTATGGGAAAGCTTTCTCCAAGAAAAGTGTCATTAAGAGGAGATGTAAAAAAAATAAAAAAATTCTAGGATGGGTGCCAGGAAAATATGGACAGTTTAAGCCATGCCCAAATTTGCTATATGTCGTTGGATAATTATTCTATGATTTTCAAAAACAAAATAACCAAACCCATCAAAACAACACTTTAACAGATCCCTAAAATCCACTTCAGTTCTAATAGTTAAAGAAAGTCCAACTCTGAAATAGTACAAGGACTGATATAAAGCATTAAAGTTCAAGTTATACACCAAGATTCTTTTGTCCCCTTAATATGAGAGAACAGATAAGGACCACACCCCGTCCCCATTTAAAACCGCTGAGAAGAGACAAATCCTATGATTTCACTCTTGCACTTTTTGATTTTTATTCATGTATTCTTTTCAGGGGAAGTGAAAACTTATAGCCCATTTCATTCTTGGTAAGCAAATATCCCACACTTTGGTATGAAATCTGCAACAAAGGAAATACAAGGTGACATTTTGATAGCAGTCAATATTTTTACAATGCAAGTCAAGGCAGCTCCTCAAAACACCCTGTGTCCTAAAAATCTTTTAGATTAAAATGTCAGCTCAATTGTTTCATTTTGTCTAAGCAAAACCACTCCAAAGGTGTAGGACAACAGAATGGTCTACCTGGGACTAGCTGTAAACAGACAGCAGGAAATATAGGCGGTCAGAAAGAGTAAAAGTAAGGCACTCACCACTCTCCTAACCATCAGCATGACCCCTGGGGCTAACCTCTCTTTAGGTTCTGACCCGAATTCACCTGGAGAAAATCCTTGTGTCAACAAAATATGTCTCTAATCGTAGGATGGCAATAGAGATACGTCTTTGGGTAAGACCCAGGAGGTCGTGAAATAAGGAATCGTAAATCCCATGGGTGCTTATGCCTGCTAACAGAGAAAAATACGGGGGCCTCTGAGTGTTGCAACTGTTTCCATCTGTTCTCTTTATGTGTAACTGATGTAAGAAATTAGTGATTGCCAGAAGTCAGTTGGTTTGCAATTACAGTGTTTAATGATATTAGCATAAACTAGGAAAATGAGCTACTCTATTCTAGAATAGAAAGCACAGATGAAGGTGAAATCAACTTTTGAGATGCTATATCACTTATGACATCCTTTCTCATTACCTAAAGCAAAGGAATGTTCTCACTTTACTTGCAGAGCAGATGGAAAATCCCCGAGACCTGCTGACACAAGACAAAAGGAGCTTTCCTAAAAGCTCCTGAATTCTCACAACGGGTCATTGCAATGGTTTTATTTGTCTCAGATAGGTCAAATAAGTAGGTAAAGTAGAGATTAAAGTTACAAAGCTAGTCCTACTACAAATTAACTTCTGTCACTAAGTACATGTTGTTTGTCAAAAAGAGGTGGTGTAATATTGATCTTTGTTTTTAGTCTGAATGTGGCAGGTCACAGTGCCTGTAGTCTTGACTTTCACTAAACCTTCCAACCAGCAGGAGAATATTCACATTAACCAAGTGCAGTGGGATAAATAATGTCAGGAAAACGAGGGTCATCAAAGCATCCGTGGAATGGGTTTGTTAATCTCTGCCCTGAATAATACACAAAATGATGGTATGATCAGAAGACATACAGGCTGTTGAATGGTCAGTGAACCAAGCACCATACAAATATAGGTGGTCAAAAAATAGTATCACTATTAAAGTACAAATAAAATGCATAGCTCTCTTTTAGTCAACAATGGAAGAAAAACAAAAATCCAGACATACAACTGTTGAAATAAATATTTTATTTGTGGGAGGCAGTAGATTTTAGCAGAAAATATATACATTCTGGAGAAAGAGAGATATGAATTTGTATGCCCAATCTGTTAGTTACTAGTTGCATGTCTTAATTAAGCCCCTTAACTTCTCAAAGTCTAAATTCCTAATAGAGGCTGAGCGCAGTGGCACACATCTGTAATCCCAGCACTTTGCGAGGCCAAGGAGGGAGGATCCCTTGAGCTCAGGAATTTGGGACCAGACTGGGCAACACGGTGAAATCCCATCTCTACAAAAAATACCAAAATTGGCAGGGCTTGGTGGTTCACACCTGTAGTACCAGCTACTTGGGAGGCTGAAGTGGGAAGACTGCTGAGGTTGCAGTGAGCTGAGATCGCTTCATACACTCCAGCTTGGATGGTACAGTGAGAACCTGTCCCCCCACAATAAAATAAAATAAAATAGATAATTTTCTAACAGAAAAATAGAAACAATTTCAATTGTCTTATCACGCCACAGTGGACAATTTTATGTATTAATGAATATGAAGTTCTTAGTATGTAATAGGTAATAAATGAATTCTAGTCTATCTCTTTAAACTTCTGAAATTCTTTTAGAAGAATTTACTATTTGAAGGGTCACTGAAAATCTAATAAAAAACCTTTATTATAAAAATTGTAGACAAACACAATTTACCATTCATTTCTGAATGTTCATAGATGACTTGTAATTCACTAATGGCCCAGACGTTGGCAATAGATCCCTGGCTTAGACAGAGTTGATATACAAAAGGAAGTCCAAGGGCAAGTATAGTGTTTAGGCATAGTGTTCTGAAAATTCTTCAGACAAATCAAGCAAAAATATACAGAATATCTTTTATTAAAACACTCAACAAAATGTATTTCTTGGAGTTTAGTAGTATAGCAATTAACACTTTTTTCCTAAAGTCAACTACTAGAATAATATAAGATTGTAACAGAAAAACCAGATGTGCATATTTGCAACAAAACATTTGATTCTTCTGCACTTAATATTACTGTTATGAAAGTTACTGGTTATTGGCTTATATTCTCAAATTTAACAATATCCCTGTTGCTGAATGCACAGCACATCTGCAAGTGGTAGAGAAATCTGGGAGCACAAAATCAGGCACTTGAGAACTTCCAATATTTGAACTCCTCAGGTAATATAAGGTGTTCTGTTGATTTATTTAAGTACATTCTCCTCTGAAACTTCTAGATATTAAAAATACATTTTATTGCAGACCTTCCTTATCTAGTTCACTTAGTAATGTGAAAACTCCTTCCGTCATTGTTTTCTTTCGAGTTATGAAGACAAAATATTGGGGAACAAAACAAAGTCATCTTTATATAAAACCTAGTTTCACATGTATTATAATAAATAATCATAGTATTAATAGCTATAATTTCTGCAGTTTTGCTACAAGCACTAACTTGGCAATTTATACCGGATTTTTCTAAATGATCCTTTTCAATAAAATGTTTCCAACTAAATATTTATCTTAAAGTATTAAAATGATTTTTTCAGAGTATCTGTTTCTAACAGAGTCTTGATACTGCCAATAATCTCATAAGCTTAGGGGTATATTTTTACATATGTCTCTAGTTTTTCTTTGTTCGTTTGTTTGAGACGGAGTCTCCCTCTATTGCCGGGGGCAGTGGCGCATCTCCGCTCACTGCAAGCTCCACTTCCCGGGTTCATGCCATTCTCCTGCCTCGGCCTCCCGCATAGCTGGGACTACAGATGCCCGGCTAATTTTTTTTTTTTTTTAGTAGAGACGGGGTTTCACCGTGTTAGCCAAGATGGTCTCCATCTCCTGACCTCGTGATCCGCCTACCTCGGCCTTCAAAAGTGCTGGGTTTACAGGCGTGAGCCACCGCGCCCGGCCATATATCTCTAGTTAAATAGTAAAGCAAAAACAACTACAAGAAAGTCCTTAGGAAAGCAAGGCATGAGTTACTTTTTGATTAGTTAAACTGGAATCATGCAGATTAAATGCCGGGGGAAATATGCAGTGTATGTCCATGATGTACAATTAAATACCCCTTGTCTTTACTCAGAAGCAAAATAAACACTGAAATAATTTTTCCATCGGAGATCCACTTCTTTGATTGGGTGACAGACTGACAGAAGATGAAGTGTGCATGAGCCTGTTGCATCTCTAGTGTGGGTAGCATCTAGAGACTTAGTTGCATAAAGAATTGCATTTGGAGCCCACAGGCACTTTGAAAAATAGGTGTCTTTTGAGCACAGTCATTTCTAAATATGTGCTTTTTTACAATAAAGGTGTCGTGCTGCAAAGGATCACTAAATGGAGAAAGTCAGTATGCTTCAGAGCACCCAGTATTTTAATAAGAAATAGTTTTCCCCTGAATCTTTCATCACCCTTGTTGTGTAAGGTAGATTTTTCTCTGCATTGATATTTTAAGTTAGTCACGAGACCAGTCTGTTTGAGGGTGCAGAACCATTTGTGGATGGGAGCTGAGTATTCTTTCCTAGAGCATGCATATGCTTTCCAGCAGGTGTGGTTACAGACAGTGTGTGTTAAAAGAAATACAGAAATTCAAAGGCATGTGCTCCACTTCCATCCCTCTATAGGGGCTTGAAAATATGACATCTTAGAATATGTTAGATGTGGGGCTAAGAGATGGGAGCTCTAGTTACCGTGTCCACCCTTTCTGTTTGTCTTGTTTCTCTTTTTCTTTTTTTTTTTTTATTCTGCAGCTTCAGCTTTTTTTCCCAACATTTTTCAAACATCAATATTTACTTTTTGTAAATGGTGTGTATATTGAATGCCCATTGTATGTCAGTCACTTAGCTAACAACCATGAATTTGTAGATGTTTAAGAGAAAATTTCTGCCTACAAGGAATTTACAGACTTGTGTTGGAGGACTTGAAAACAGATGATCAGAGAACAGGATGGTAATAGCTCTGAAAGAGGCATGAAAATTGCAGGGTCAACTCAAGAAGGCGGATAGATAACCCAGCTAGGGAGAGAATAGAGTTTTGGAAGACTTATCCGTGGAAGTGAATTATAAAATGCCAGGCTTTCTCTGGAGATTCCCCTAAGAGAGCCAACAGTAGTCTCCACCTTGGAAAAAATGTATTTTCACTATGCCACTCTACCATCATCCTATAAGTAATTATAATGGCCTTGCACAATAAACCCAGTAAGTGCCAAGTACGATGGTAGCTTTTCTAATGACTAGAGCATAGTAAGTGATATGGAACTCATCCCTTGGCGGAATAGGGAACGTTAAGAAAAGAATCTTGGAAGAGATTACATCTGAGTTAAATGCTGAAAAAACAGGAGTTGGCCAGAGATGGAGAAAAAGAAATTCATTCCAGTAAGAGGCTTGAGAAAACTGGGCATGTTTTTGTGTCTTTCCTTCCAGAATGTGTGTCCAAAGTTCCTTTTCTCTTAGGGGAATGTTAATTCTGATTTGTTAGGGTTTGCTAAGGGTCAAGACTGGAAAATGTCTCAAGGAAAACACCAATTTTTTTTCAAGAAAAATGAAGGTACAAAACAGGAAAGATTCAATGGGAGATACCTTTCTTTGGGAAAAGAGGAATTAGGACGTGATTTCCATCCTTAGTACAATGACAACAGGAGTTTTCTATAGCACACAGGGGTTTCAGAAGGAATTGATGAGGTAAACTTTTCATTCTCATGCCTAGGAACTAGTTAGAACCTAATAGAAATAGCTCCCTCTCTCTCTCATTTTCTCTCCCAAACATGCTCTTTCAGTTAATATGGTCTGAAGACACTTAATGTGTCTGTAAACATCCTGAAAAAAAGTACAGTTTTTGTAAAAGAAATATGTTGAATAGGAAAGAAAGATGTCTGATGTCATATGTTAGTTTCATTCTCTTTATGGCCCTAAAATGTGACTCATAACAGTCAAGCAAACAAATGGATTTCTTCACTCTTGCCTAACTTTCATGTACATAATACATAAATAATGCAAAAGGGTGACTTCTAGGCTGGCTTGATTTCTCTTTCACTCATTTCCCAGTGCCTTTTCAGAATTCTAAAAGCATTATCTTTGTTTTATGAAAACAAAACCATGTTTAATTGAGTTTTCAACACAGTGTAATTGAGTTTTCAAGATTAGAAGAAGCTTATCTGTTTTAAAAGCTAGAACCCATATAGTGCTTAATATATCTGGTCACTATTCTAATGCATTATATTAATCATCAGTATAATTCCATGAGTTCAGTTTTATTATTGTTCCCATTTTAAAGAGGAGTCATAACAAATAAGATAGTAAGATCACACATCAAGTAAGAAGTGTAGCCTGGACTTGAACCCAGGCAGTAATGCGTGAGCATCTGTGCTTCTAGCCACTATTCTAAAGAAAGAAACACATGGTAGGAGAATCAACAGAATGAATCTTTACAATGTCTCTACCCTATGAATTCAGACGATTAAGGTAAGGTTCTATAAAAGCTGTCTAGCACTGCCTACGCATACCCTCTGTAAAAGTAAAAGAGAAGTGCCAGGATGTTTATGTGTGGGTGAAGGTGTTTGACTGTGCAGATCCACCAAAGGTTAAAAACAAAGCAAACACCTATCTGGCATTACCTTTGTTATCCCATTTGATTCCAACCACACACACCTACGATGTAGACATCATTATTGCCAGCATGGAGAAGAAATTGAACTCAACGTGGGCAGGTTGACTTTTACCAAATAACAGAATTTGTATGTGACAGAGCCAGAATTAAGTATAGGTTTGTCTACACAAAAGAAGAAAGAGTAGTATGAAAGCATTGAACAAAAATCCCAACAGATTTGCTGGAAATGGATATAGATTCAGGGATGGTCTTCCTAATGAAAGAGTGCTTGCACTGAGATCTAAAGAATGAGTAATATTAATCCAGAATGGGGAGTTTCAGGCAGAGAGAAGAAGATGAGCAGAGTCTGGATTGCATAAGGACTAGTACCAAGGCCAGTGTTCCCCAACACAGAGAAGAAGTAGCAGTTTCCTGCAAGATGAGGAGAGGTATTCCCCATTCAGAATCCTGTAGGAGATGACAAAGGTGTCAATCTGCATACTGAGAGGAAAGGGCAACCTCAGTGGGGTTCTAAAGAATGTCATGAGCAGTGAGGGCGAGGGCTGAGAGGAATAGCTATGCAGTTACATGAGTCGATTTCCATTTCTGAAAGCTGATTTTTATGGATTTATGTAGACCAGTTCGGGAGCTTGTAATAATGTCACCAAGAGATGGTGAAGACTTAGAATAGAGCAATGTCAGGGGTGATGCAAATGGATATATTTGAGAACTATTAAGGTGCTAAAAATCAGATGAACTTTTACTGAAAGACTGCATGAGTAGTTAGAAAGAATGATGGATGCAGCCTTGAATTCTGACTGGGGGGACCTCAGCATCCCTCACTAAGAAAAGAAGAATGGATTAGAACTGCGGACCTAGCAGGAAGTTTGGATGGGGGGATTCTAAAGGGATTCAAGCAATGCGCATTTACTCACATCCAAACATTTATGACTCTACTATTGAAAAATAAGAGTTCTTCATATGCCTGGGGGCTTATGCCTGTTTTGTAATGGTATTCTGAATAATACTTGAACTATTTTTGCAAAGAATGACAATTTCTTTTTTAAACTTTTTTTTTTGTATTATTTTCAGAGGTACATGTGCAGGTTTGTTAGATAGGTAAACTCATGTCATGGGGGTTTGTTATACAGGTTATTTTATTGCCCAGGTACTAAGCCTAGTACACATTAATTGTTTTTCTTGTCCTCTCTCTTCTCCCCCACTTCCACCTTTTGATAGGCCTCAGTGTTATATAACCATGTGTTCTCATCATTTAGCTCCCACTTGTGAGTAAGAACATATGGTATTTGGTTTTCTGTTCCTGCATTAGTTTGCTAAGGCCTCCAGCTTCCTCCATCTTCCTGCAAAGAACATGATCTTATTCATTTTCATGGCTGTATAGTATTCCATGTTGTATATGTACCACATTTTCTTTATCCAGTCTACTGTTGATAGACATTTAGGCTGATTCCATGTCTTTGCTATTGTGAATAGTAAGAATGCAAAATTTCTATTTAGACAATGTCTTCCCTATGTTCCTCTCTTTGGTTCTGGTTTACCATTCAATCAATTAGCCTTAGAAAAAATATATCAAAAAATGTAGGCAATTAATCAAATAAATAGGTATTATATTATTTCTATCAAATAGATATTATAAATGGATATTATATATAAAATACATATTGCATATAATATCTATTGCATAATATATGATATATATGACATATTTCATGTGTACTATATATTTGTTTAAACTTTTTTCATCAAGATCATAAACACTAGATGTTCATTAACATTGGGAAAATTAGTCATAAAATGACTAATTTTACACCGGGCACTGTAATGACACTACTTAGAAGATTTAGGTGGCAGAATGGTTTGGTGAAAATTATGTGGACTCTCTAAATACTAATAGGTCAAGCCAAATTCCAGGATTTAGTCTACGTTTTCTTGAGAAAGTTATTAAGTCTTTCTCTTTCTAATTATCTATTCCTCATTTCAAAAATTGAGGTCATATAACCTACCTTACAGTTTTGAACAGATGATAAAACAGGTAATACACATTTAAATGCCAGATATCAGGAGACACTCCAAAAGTGCTGATATCCAACTCACTGTAGCACATATAAACATAAGTGATATAAAACCACTTGACTTTTCAATGAACTAATTAAAAGGGTCATTTTAGGACACACATAAAATGAAAGATCTCTGATCTGGCAGTCAGGAACCCTGAATTTGAATTTTGGCTCTTAGCTGTTATGCATCCTCATTGAGTAGAAATCACAGGCACAAGACTTTTGTGCCAGGGCCAATTAAGAGCCACCATTTCCAAACTCCCTGTGTGATCCGGAGCAAGTTGCTTGAACAGGACAGATCTCAGGTTGTAAAACAAATCAGTAGGCAAGGATTCCAGTGGTCTTGTGCCTGTAGTTCCAGCACTTTGGGAGCCCTAGGCAGGCAGATCACTTGAGGTCAGGAGTTTGAGACCAGCCTGGCCAACATGGCAAAACCCTGCCTCTGCCAAAAAAAAAAAAAAAAAATTAGCCGGTGTGGTGATGCATGGCTGTAGTCTCAGCTACCCGAGAGGCTGAGGCAGAGGCAGGAGAATTGCTTGAACCTGGGAGGCAGAGGTTGCAATGAGCTGAGATTGCACCACTGCAATCCAGCATGGACAACAGTGAGACCCTGTCTCAAAATAATAATAATAATAACAATAATAACAGATTAATGACTGCAATTATCTTGAAATGTCCTTCCAGATCTGAAATGGGTATGATTACTAACACCTAATGTTTAAAAATATTTAATGATGGATATCACCTTATTTTTTTCCTGAAAATTGATTTTAAGATGGTAAATAATGCAAGTAGTTGAGAGGAAGTATGAGAAAAGTCAGCTCCTCCAGTTTCAATTGTCATTTGAATCCTAAGTCAGAGACAGATTTTCCATGAGAAAGAGTTAACTTGGAAGAGCGTGTGGTATGTGTGCATCTTTACAAATCCAGATCTTTCCTATTCTCAATGAAAAAAAATGTACGTCCAGTCGATGGCTGTCAGCTACTGTCAGGCGATTTGTTTATGACTCATTGTCCCTTTTACCTTTGTAGCATCATGCATTTTAATTAGGAGTGCTTACAAACCTAGTGACCTCTCTACCTGCCACATGGAAATGAATGTTAGCATGTTGCGGAAGACAGTTATCCTAGGTGAAAAGAGCCAAACATCTCAGAAAATTGACTGATATTCATAAAATGAGTTAAAAAACCCAGGGGATTAAAATGAAAGACCCAATTTGCATTGAGCCAATATAATAGATATCTCAAGGTCAGTGGCTCAATTTCCATATGCAATATTGATTAAAGTCACCATTGTTACCATTTAAGAGTCTTCCTGTGTGCCTGCTATAGTGTACTCATGTTATGTTACAAATGTGGACATTTAGATTTCAAGGGGTAATGATATCTCACCTAAAAAACAAACAAACAAAAAATCCAAAAAAAAAGTCCCACTGCAATTTTACTTGATGAAGTTCACTCTTCAACAAATTGTACAGTGAGTGCTATTCTGGTGGTTACACCATCTATTTGCGGAGGAAAATCTCTCTGAATGTAATCAAAAAAGAAATAAACGAAGGTAGAAAGGGAAAGACAGAGTGATACTAAAAAGAAATAGAAACTAAAGAAAAATAGTTCTGCTAAAATAGATGAAAAGAACAAAAGAAAGAAAGAAAGAGAAAAATAAGAAAGAAAGGGAAAGAAGCAGGAAAGCAAGGAAGGAAAGAAGACAAAACAGAGCACAAATTAAACTATTTGCAGAAAAGCTGTGAGCCAAAATGAGAGTATCAGAAATGGGATTTTTGTGTGACAATGCAGAATGGAAAAGGAGCAAAGGGATTTGCTTGTATGCATGTTAAAATCTAACTGTTTCCCTTAAGGAGTGCGTATTAGTGTCTCTTTTGATCAGTAAGTCAATGTTTCAACTGTGTTATCACTGCCTTCCTTGTGGCTTTTAATAATCATTCTTGAAGTAGAAGTGTTTTTGCAGACATATTGG
The DNA here is from genome assembly GCF_024542745.1 of Macaca thibetana thibetana. Taxonomy (NCBI): domain Eukaryota; kingdom Metazoa; phylum Chordata; class Mammalia; order Primates; family Cercopithecidae; genus Macaca; species Macaca thibetana. The sequence continues at coordinate 5,220,246 of NC_065597.1, read as the reverse complement.
GAGATGCTCTTCTCACTTGGCTGATTATTTAATCCACCCTGAAGCTGTCTGTCTGTCTGCAGGACAAGGTGTTCATGCAGATTGAAAGCCAGGAAAAGCCAAGAAGGGGGTTGACATCTTAGAACAAATTAACTTACATAATGGCGCTGTCAATCCACTCTCTCTTCACTTTCCATTGTCTTGGTTTATACTAAATTTGATCAGCATCTCTTTGGGTTTGCTTTGTTCCCCACCCATCAGTTGGTTATCTCTGTTATTCCAGTTTCTCTGAACTCCTACTAAGTGCCAGGCTTATATGAGTGCCACAAGGAATGCGAGGAGCATTTCTACCCCGCAAAGGAGTAGACAGGTAATGTCATGCAAAAACGTGGCTGTGACTGCAACAGCTAAGGAACCAGACTAGGGAACAAATGAGAAGGATTTTCTGAAAGTTGTCGACCTGTGATACATTAGGTCTGAGGGGGTAACTCCCCATGAATTGAGGAAATCAGGACATTTTCATGGAGGACGTGAATTAGCAGGATTCCTAATGATGAGACTGATGAAGTTGGCCATTTCAAGCTGAAGGAAGCATGCAAGCTTATTTGGCAAAGGAACTTAATCTAAATGTCAAATTCTGAATGATTTTTAGTGGCTGTCTTAAGTGCTGCCCTGAAATGAATCTTAAAAATGCTTCCATACTCAGTCACAATCAATTAGAAGGGTCTGCTATGGTTACAGCATGGCAAGAGGTATCTGCAGTAACTGCCATAGTCAAAAAAATTTTTTGAAAATCTAGTAAACCAAAGCACTAAGTTCAGAGTGAGTGGAGAGAAGGTTTCACACAGAGGGTATGAGAGATTGGTTAGTAAAAGGAATTTGGAGGCAGATTATAAAGGCTGTGGACGTCAGGCTGAAGAAATTATATACTGTGAGGAAATTATTCACTCATATCTTTATTCACTATATTATGTGTGAAAATCTAGTGGGACAAACTTTGTTTGACTTAAGCTATAGGTATACCATCCACACAATTTAAACACTGTCAGTCACTTATCATTTCCCAGTCCTTCAAGATATTTTATTTTCCTTATTGCATATTGCCTTGCGTGTAGTTCATACTTAGTTAAAATCATATGGGTTCCCTGTTTTCCCAGATCTCTTCATAGGTGTGACAGGACAGATAACAGACATCTGGAAAATACTGCAGAGTGCTCTAAGTGCAGTAGTCAGGGTGGAGAGTTTGTGGATGGGCAGAGATTGCAAATAATTCTTATAGTAGTCGCCTCATCAGCAGACTGGATCTTGGAGGTCAAGCAAGATGTCCATATGCATAAACTGCAAGAGAAAATAAATAAGAAATTCTAGGTTAAAGCAATGAACAACAATGATGGAGGAAGGAAAGAGCAATGAGCACTGTTGCATGCCGGCCTGACAATACCTGGAGTCTCACGTTGTAGTAGAATCATGTACTTAAAATTGTAGACAGAATCTACCGATGCCTCTGACTCCCATCACCCTGGTGCATTTGCTAAATGTGCATGAGCTGTTTGCTAAGCACTAATGAAGGTTGTGTTAAAACATTATAAAGGTAACAAAAATTCAGGTGCCTTTTCTGGAGGTACTAATGATATCATAGGCACAGAGATAGCAAGTCCAAAATGTGCATTCAAATAAAAAGCATGTTTTTATAATGCTTTAGCTTAGTTCAGGCCCTCCTGTTCTCCCACCTGCACTATTGCAGCATAATGTAATGGTTAAAAATAAGATTTCTGAAGGCACTCTAACTCTGTGATCATGAGCAGGTTACCTAACTTCCCTTTACCACACGCTTCTGATCTATAAAATACAATAAGAATACCTGTATCATAAGTACCTATATCCTAAGGTATTCCTATTATAGGTACAGGTATGAGGAACCTATTTATGTGCAGTCAATGAGATAAAGCACTTATAAAAGTCTTATTTTATGTTTGTTGTTGTTTTGTTAGTATTGCAATTACCTCTTAAATGGTATTGCTGCCTTCCATTGTCCCTTATAACATCTACACTTCACCCAACCTCTAGGGCTATATATTTTTGACAGCTATCATGGAGGTGATATATATACACCTACTGGATATTTTTCAACATGAAAGAGGCCTGGTAGACTAATGTCCAAGTTTCTCAGCCTGGAAGATAAGGACCCCATGAGTTGGCTAATTTAACTTTCTTGGCATATGATCTTCCAACTTCTTATACTCTCCCATGTATTCTATACTCCAGCCACACCTAGCTATATGTCAGAGAAGTTAAATGACGCAAGGTTAGAGGGTTACGAGGTTATTCAGAGAGGTATTTCCAAGGATCTTCTCAGATTCTTATGCCTTTGCTGTTTCCATCAATCCATTCTGTACAGCACTTGAGAGCTGCTGTTGAACCAAGATCATGTATTCACAATGTCTGTCTCTGCCACTTGACTGAGCTTTTGAGGGCATCTTGTCTCATTCATTTCCCAATTATCTGCACCTGGTACTAAGTAGAAACCAAAATGAGATTTAATGCATACTTGATAAAAGTGAGTAGTCAGGTAGATGTAGTCATAGATACACTTATTTATACATTAATAATTCACTGAACTTCTGGTGGGTTAATCAAACAAACTAAACACTATTACCACCAAGTATTCACATAAATGCTTTTGCTTATAATGAGAAATGTTCATGGTGAAATTTTCAAAGAGAATGGCAAGTCAGACAAGTATGTATGCTGATGAGGGAGATTTTGGCTCCTGCACATATAATGTGGTACCCACTCTCTCTGTCTATGTGCAATATCGTTACGGAAGATGACAGATACAATAAGTCTTAGTTTAGTGTTGCTACAAAGGAATATATCTGAGGCTGGGAAATTTATAAAGGAAAAAGGTTTATTTGGCTCAAATTCTGATGGCTGCAAAGTTCAAGATTTGGGATGTGTATCTGGTGAGAGCCTCAGGCTGCATCCACTTATAGTGAAAGTGATACAGGAGATAGAAATAAATTATTTAGGCAGATAGTGAAGGTAAAGAAGAGAAGGCAGGCAGAGCTTCCCTTCTAACAAAAAGCAGCCATGAAAATCATTTCTCTTCTAACAAAGAGCAGCCTGAAAAATTGAGCTACAAACAAATAAGGAAGCTAGAAGCTTGCATGGGGGAATGCCAGCAGCGGTGCCAATAGAAAAGGGCTACCTGGGGGCCAGACATGTCCACCATGGAGGCTCCATCTTCCTTTTTTTTTTCTTTGATACCACATGCACAGTAATAAAGAAATGGGCAAAATGGCACAGTTCAGGCAGAGAACCTGCCTGCATAAATGATTAGTGTGGGACTACCAGAGATTCACACTGTATGCATATGACACACCTGGTCCAACCAGTTTTTTGTGCCTTCTGTAGATCAGACACCACCTCCTCACCAGCTCATTTATAAAACTCCCTGCATTCCACCATGGGCCTGGCAACCCATTTTTCTGGGACCCTTCTCTGCAGAGAGCTATTCTTTTTCTTTCCCCTGCTAAACTTCCACTCTTAACCTCACTCTTTGTGTGTCCACGTCCTTGTTCTCCATGGACTTGAGACAACAAACCTTGGGTGTTACTCCAGGCAATGAGGCTGCTTCAAAAGGTGAAGGGGAGCTGAGGAGCTGATGTGTGCAGGGATCACATGGCAAGAGAGGAAACGAGACAGTGGCAGGGAGTAGTGGGGGTGCCAGGCTCTTTTTATCAACCAGCGGTAGCAGGGAAACAAACAGAGAGAGAACTCACCCACCCTGGAAGAAGTGTTAATCTATTAATGACGGATGCATTTCCAGGATCCCCCACTGGGCTACACCTCCAACATTGAGGATCAGATTTCAACCAAACATCCAAACCACAGCATAACGTTAGACCCACAATTTCTGACAAACAGGAAGAATTTTCCTTTCTTGCTTTTGACTTCACCTGTTAACATAAATGACTGTAGCATTGTGTGTGTGTGTGTATATGTGTGTGCGTATGTTTAGGGTTAGCAGTTTTGCCACATAGATTTCATATTATTGGAATTTTACTAAAACCCAGTGAGAGAGGTGAGACAAGGATAATTTCTTCCCGATTACTGATGAAGAATCCCAGGTTCAGAGAGTTAAATGCAATCTTTTACTGAGAGTTAGCGGAGGTGTGACTGCAGAAAAAGGAAAAAGGAGAGGTGAAAGCACTGTATACATATAAAAGTGACATTGACAAAAGACTGCCATAATAAATTAGCATTCCCATCTTGACTGATCCAACCAGCAGGAACAAATCCACAGGGCAAGTAGAAAGGAAAATGGGGAGGATTCTTTTACAATTTGTCAAACAGTGGCTACTAGAAACTCAGCTCTAAAAGAGAAACAAATCAAAGCAAAAATAGAACAATCGCTACTTTACTTTTTAAATGTCCTATCTCTAGCAACAGGGCCCAGAATCCATCCTAGATTTTCTGACTCCAAACTGGTACATTTCCAAAATTGTATATTTCACATCTAGCAATAAGAGAAGTGCATGGTTTACAATTCTGAATATCCTCACAGAAGCGCCCCAAATTCCAAGGTCCTGAATACATCATGCAAAACCAATGATCAAAAAGGGACACAATGTCTTGCACTATGTGTTTAGCACCCTCCACACCCTCTCTGTGTTCACTTTTCTTTGTAAAGTGGCTTTTTTTTCTCCTTACTCAGTGCAGTGTTAGTCAGTAATTCAAACAAAAGAAAAACATAAATGATACTTTAATATTAGGTCTTGGGGGATTTCAGTGATTTATATTCTCTTCAGCAATATTTGCTATAAAGCTACTGAAGGTAATATTTAGAGAAAGTGGGTATTTTGCCACAAAATCACCTTCTAATCCTCAGAGCATTTCCTTGATATCTATCAGCAGTTCATAAAGACATTCACACTTTATGAGCAATATGTTGACTTCCCTTTGCAATGGCAAGGAGAAAAAATAAAAATAAACTTTCACTGAAGAGGACCACAATGTCTCCCCAAATGAAATTGCGTGATAAACCAAATAAAATAGTCACAAAACTTGGAAGTAGGTTTTAGTTTGTTTTCACATACTCTGCTTCAAATGTGTACACTGGGAAGATTTATTTGATTTATTTTAACTCAGTCTTCTGTGAAAAAAAGAAACTACAGTGGAATTCCCATTAACCTATGTCCAGGATGTTAAGTGAGGATGATGATTATTGTTTTGAAATATTGTTAGTAGGGAGGAAGGCAGGCAGAGATACAATATTATAATTCTGTTTGTATCTGAATTGTAGCTGAAGACTAAAACCGTTTCTGCAATGTCCACTGGAATAGGTTATACTGTTCCAATTCTTTGTAACTTCTAGACCTAACATTTGTATTTTCAGAGATGATTTTATAGGAAATCAAAGTAATCTGAAACATTCGATATTGAATAAAAACTTTAAGCTCAGGAATACTACTTTAAATGTGTATACTTTCCACTTTAAGGGGACAATTTACTTGATAATGTTAGTTTGAAAGGATGCTGATTTAATATAATTTGTTCTCCCCAAGCTGCAGTCATATATACAGTGCTGTCTTTTTTTTTTGTCTGTACACCATCTGTGTGATACAATATTTTAATCAACTCATTTCTCTAAAAACATAAAATAAACATTTGTTTTGAAAGAAAACTTTATATTCATACCTAAAAATAAGAAAATTATTTTTATTTGCCATAAATGCAAGGTAAACTTAGAAATGAACTGAATGAATGCAAAACAATATTCTTAAATTCTAACAAGGTACTTGGAGTCCGTTTAAGGTTCTGAGCCTGAGGCCAGCATTCTACTTGTTAGAGATCAGCGCTGGCAGGGAGCTGAAATGTTCTCTCTTGACAAAATCAGAGGGTTGAAGGAAAATTGGAAAGCGAGTAACTTTCCCACCTATTTATTTTCCACATCTCTGTCCCATCAGAAATCGCCATGGGGACTCACGACCTGCAGCATGACAAATGCTGGGGTCTTCTAAAAAGTTTGGTCTGAAGGGAAAACACAGATAGAAATCCTACACTTGCCGCCTACCATGTGAATGATTTTGTGAATGATTTAGGGAAGTCAATATCTTCTTCATCTAAAAAATGGAATTAATAACATCTTTATCTCCAAACCATTGAGTAGATTAAATGGAACAGCATTCTGAAAAACTCCAACATATAGTGGTTGCTCAACTAATTCCAGTTACCATCACCCCTCAACACATTTTCTTTTGGTTTTATCTACTCTACAAACACAAAGACAGCATCTGTTCCAAGCCCGTGTCCTCAGCCTTTGTTTTGCATCTTCTTCTTCCACATGATAATCTTCTCTTGTGTAATTCATTCACTCTTCCATTTTGCTAGAAACTTCTGAGGCTTTTATTTCTGAGGAAGATCACATCCAATATTCTGACAGTCTCCCCAAATATATCTGCCCGTTCCCTTGAGAATGCTGCTGACAAAACAATGAATAAATAATAGAGAGATGAAAAGCTAGTCTTAATCAAATCCAGGTTAGCTACCTCTGGGTAGGGGTAAATGGAAAGACTTTGAAAGCAAAAAGATTCTGTAAATGAGACTTTGAAACCATATCATTTGAGTATAAGATCATGGGGTAAAAAATAAGTTCCTCTTTTTAAGAAAAAAACAGCTTTAAAAGTCCCATTAGGCTTTTAAAAAAAGGCTTCTTGAACATCAAATATCTTTTGCAAAACACTTCATTGATTTAAGTGTAAATTAATCAGAAATGCATTGATCCTATTTCCCTTAAAATACACATGGATTTTTACATCCAGATGCAAAAAGTTTTTCCTGTTTCCCATCACTTCAAAATTTAAGAGTGCTTTAGGTGCTCAAGACTGACTCAAAAGTGTTAAGCCTTGTCCTTGATCCTTGCAAAGCATAAGAAGTGGTAATTTTGACATGAGATTTCTTTAGTCTTCTATATGAATACTAAAGGAATGTGCTTTCTTAGAATTGCTAACAGAAAATACATAATTATTAAGCAATGCGACCTTGGTAATCTTTCTAGGCTATACTGTGGCACTGCAGAACAAAACAATGTGTTCAAAAATCTCAGACTTGTTTTCCAACTTCAACTCTGACTAAATGTCTCTGGTTTTCTCATCTAAAAAATGGGGGTACAGGACAGGACCTATTTATCTTGGAGCTTGCTGTGGGATAGACATAAGATGATAAATCAACGAAAACGTATTGAGCATCTCTTCTGTGCTACTGAGGATTCAAAGATAAATGAATAAAATACTTCTCCCTGGTCTTAAAGGAAACTCCCAGCTCTGGAGGAAGAAGGCACTCTGGGAATCTATTTTAGCACTCTGTCTTTGGAATGAGATGACCATAGTGAGTCATCTCACATGGAGGCAGCGGAGGCAGTATACTCTGCCTGAGGGATCGCTTACATTCTGAATGAGAAATTGCTCTGTAAACACTGAGGTACTAAATTATGAGGCACTAAGAAGCAGATGGATTCTCATTAATTCTTGGTGTCATTATAATTATTATTGCTACTAGTATTACCATTATGCAAATCACCATTTGGTATTTGAATTGTTTCCCTATGTTCACTCTTAATCTTCACTGTTATATTTTTGCTCTAGAAGATTGAGTTTTCTGGTTTTGTTTCTTTTCACTTTATTTTGCCATCCTCTTTACTCCCTCTTTCTTTTCCAGTGAAATCTGTTATCCTCATTGAGCTCCCCACACCAATCTGCTGGGCCATCTGATTTTTCTTAACTCCAATTCTGGATCTATTTCTAGCTAACTGCTGACAATAATGCCATAGTTATCCTTGCAGTCATATTCATTTGTTTGTTATCTTAAATAATATAATTTTTGAACATTGACTACATATCAGGCTTTGGGCTAGATCTGGGATACACAGATATGGATATACATAGATATGGATAATAGGCTCTGCCTTCATGGAGCTCAAAATCAATCCAGTCAGGGTGGAAGATAAATAAACATAAAGTTATAGGACAGTGTATCGAGACTGATGCTGTAGATATGCACTAGGCGTAGTAGGAGCTTACAAGTGAGGAAGCATGGATGTAAGTGAAAACTTAAAAGTACGTGTCATATTTATGATCCATCTAGAAAGATAAGATGGCCACTCTTCATAAGGAGGTAGCCTAAGAAAGGAAAAGTCATTTCTCTATGCTTAGGGTCTGTTCAATAAGTTCATCCCAATTGAATCCCCAGATTATGGAGCCAAGCCTCCTGGCAAGTCCAAGAAGTTGGGGGAAAGGGGTTGAGCTCCTTTATAATCACCAGCAGCACCGTAACCATGCATATCCAAAGATACCTAAAATCTGTGCCAAACAGTGTTCTTGCTAGTTCTTGGACAAGCCAGACCCTCTTGTTCAGCTCCAACCAAGGCATCTCCATCCAGATTTTTCCCTCGAGACCTTCCCATGTATGAGGCTGGTTAAGACTCAGTCTCCAAGACCCACAGCTTCCAGGTAATTGAATAAGTAAAAACATCTCAACAGAGTTCATCAATGGGGAAATGGATATGAGGAAGACCCATTGTTCAGAGAGTACTTCTCATCTGTAGCCCTGGACTGGTCAAGAACACGCCCACCGGATATTCTGAATGCTAGCATGAAGATCAGTGACCAGACCTTTCCTCCGTCTGTAAGTTTGAGTGGTTTCCAGACTGCAAACTGGTATCAGAGCCTGTTTCCCTGTAAAAACAGAAGACCTTTCCTCCCACAAGGATCTTGGCCCTAACACTTTCCTTTCTCTCATTTATGCCTCAGGATTCCCTTATTTCTTCTTTAGGTCATTAAATACAAAATATTAACCCATATTTATTTACCAGATTATGAAACTGAAGCAATCCCTCTTCTAACATTAGCTTCCTTTAGTCTTGTATTAATGAAGAAGAATAGAGAGACAAACAAAAAACAAACAAACAAACAAACAAACAAATTTTTGGCCGGGCGCAGCGGCTTAAGTCTGTAATCCCAGCACTTTGGGAGGCCAAGGTGGTCTGATCACGAGGTCAAGAGATCGAGACCATCCAGGCCAACATGGTGAAACCACGTCTGTACTAAAAATACAAAAATTAGCTGGACGTGGTGGCATGGGCCTGTATTCCCAGCTACTTGGGAGGTGGAGATAGGAGAATGGCTTAAACCCAGGAGGCGGAGGTTGCATGGAGCCAAGATTGTGCCACTGCACTCCAGCCTGATGACAGAGCGAGACTCTGTGTCAAAAAAAGAAAAAAAGAAAAAAGAAAAAAAATACAAAACACAATTTTACTCCCCAGGAAGAAATGCTGTTACATGTGCAAGGCATTAACTGTTTAGAACACGATGATTTGGAGAATGATGAAAGGAGGGTTTACCTGGAGCCCTGAAAATATTGGAGAACAGTGGATAACAGCATTTAAAGGGCTAATTGAGAGTGGAATGAATGCCTGAATGTCCTGTAGCCACAAGACAGAACGGTACTCTAAGAAGAGTAGCCTAGCTGTAGGAATCACAAAAGGACCTGTTCTCTAACCATCTGCTCTTCTTAGATAAGTATCAATGGGCTCACCTGAGAGGAAACCAACATGTACATCAAAAACTGGACATTTGTTTTTCACTGCATCCTTTAATACAACAACCTGTGAGTTAAATATCTTTATACACAAAGGTGAATGAGACTCAAAGAGATTATCAACATGATTCACCAGCTAGTTCAATTTACAGAGTGTACTAGTCCATTCTCATGCTGCTAATAAAAACATACCTGAGACTGGGCAATTTATAAGGGAAAGAGCTTTAATTGACTCACAGCTCGGCATGGCTGGGGAGGCCTCAGGAAACTTACAATCATTGTGAAAGGGGAAGCCAGCATGTCCTTCACATGGCAGCAGCAAGGAGAAGTGCCAAGCAAATGGAGAAAAAGCCCTTTGTAAAACCATCAGATCTCATGAGAACTCTCATTATCATGAGAAGAGCATGAGGGTAATCACCCCCATGATTAAATTATCTTCCACTGGGTCCCTCTCAGGACATGTGGGGATTATGGGAACTACAACTCAAGATGAGATTTGGGTGGGACAGAGCCAAACCACATCACAAAACTAGTAATGTGTTCAGTCAGAACTTGAAATCAGATCTATATGACTCCAAATGTCTTGCTATTCCTTGCAGGCTTTACTCTCCCACCAACAAATAAAGGAGTTACCGTTTTCAAAGTCTTGAGAAAAACGAAGTAGCTTGGCTGGTGCATACATGACAAATAGGTTGTATTATAAAGTGATATGGAAGAGATAAGCAGAAGTCTATTTGGGATTTAGAGAAGCAAAATACATTTCCCTTCACAGTTTCTTCATCTGAAAAATTAGGGAGTTATAGACAATGAATGAGATAACATATGTAAATCAGTTTCTATAGTGCCTGGCAAGATATTAAGCCCTCAAGCTTAAGAATACCAATTACAACTGTTAGTGCCATTTATTATCATTTTCTATTCCAGAAAAGTGATTATGTGCCTTATGTAATTTGAGGTTAGAAAACAACCCAGTGAAAAATAAGGTGTTCCCTGCTCAGGCACAATGAGATAATTTTAGGGAAGAAAGCCGGAATACTATTATGCAAAATAGAGGAATGATAAAAAATTCATTAGGTTTCCTGATTTGGACAAGTCAGGTACATTGGCTTTTCTGTGCTTTGGGATAATGTAGGAGTCAGTCTCACATACTTCCATTTTAAATGAGTTATCGTTTCTGTTTGGGTTTCTTATCAGAAAAGACCAGTGGAAGTTTCAGTACATTGCAGCATATGAGAGCACTTTTTGTTTTTCTTATGTTGTTGTCTTCCTCTGATTTCCTAATAATCTTCCCTTCAAAAATCTACAGCACATGTGATCTGCTTGGAAAAAAGCTTTGGGGCTACCTTAGTGAGCTAGACTCTATGATACTAAAATAATTCAACCAAGACAAGACATATTATTAGACTGAACAGAGACTAGGTGATGAGATCCAAGGTAATCTCACCAGAAACTAGACCTTCTCTAGACAACATTAATTTGGATCAGAGTATCTGAACTACATTTTTTTTTGTTTTCTCTCATCTTTTAACTGTATATGTTGAAGACTACTCAGGTTATTAGCTTAATTTTTCCCACATGCAGGGACACGTGTCATGCTTACATCCTTTAAAGAACAATGACCTGCGCTCTGGTTTTCTTTTGTTCAAGAGCTCGCTCTGTAACCTTAGGCTCAGAAGTCAAAAGCCTTACCCAGCTCTTTTTCTGTAAAATGAAGAGGTTGAACTAGACGATCTCTACGGGCCCTTTGGGCTCTAAAAGCCTGTAACTCTATAAAATCGAAGTAATAATATATCGTCTTCTCACCTCACAAGATCATGGTAAGGGTCACATAGGAGAGCTGATGTGCTTGGAAATATATAAAAGGATATACAAACCTATATAGCAATAGCAGAACTGTGACTTAACCTTGGACTCTAACAGTAAGGAAGTAAACAAGACTTTAGATGTCATTTGGTTTCATTATTTCCAAATGGTCTCCAGAATGATGCTTGTAATGTTGAATCAAAATTACCTTTGTTGCTTTCTAAAAAAAATACATATTCTTTTGGAGAGTTTGATTTAATTGGTTAGCCATGGAATCTAGGATCTATATTTGCAAAATCACTCGCAATTAAAGATTCAGATTCTCTTTGTAAACACATAATGTTTAGCTTCTCTTTCCTTGCAACTTATGAATCCATTCTATAGTGAGGTATTGCATTATTTAAAAGTAGGTTATAATAGTCACTTGTTAGTATTTTAATATTGGGAGGCAGTGCTAAAGAACAACTGAAGTTGGAAAACATGGGTTTAAATTATACTCTTTATTAACTGTGTAACCTTGAACAAATCACTTAACTTCTCTGAGCCTCAGTTTTCTCCTATTTTAAAGGATACAAACAATAGCCGCTATCCATAGTGCTTTAATAATTAAAGAGATACTGCATGAGAAGAAAGTAAGAAGAAAGTAATGAAGTATGTCATGTTAGCTTGTCTTTCTCCTTTCTTGCCCTTCAAAGTATTGTAGCCATGAGGATATTAATAAAACACAATGCTGCATAGTAATCACATCACTTTAATAGTAATCTCCAAGTAACAGGTGTCTAGATATCTTACCATCTGAACAGATGCCAACACATAAATTTGTTTACAGGTATCTCCTCCTTTCTCAGAGACTAAGAGCTTAGTGGGTGGCATCTGGGTGAGTAAAAATACCTTCTGTTATTGTTAGTTTGTTTTAAAATTTAGGAAGATATGCCCAAATGTATGTCTTGTAGAAATTTTGCCTTACTATTTAGCTATATTTATTCATACACAGACATGTTTGCAAAAACAAGTATATTTCTCTTCTGCAAATATCCTTTTCCATTTTCTACCATTCCAAATCTCTTAAGTAAATCCACTATTTACAATAGAGCTGTTTTAACGACATGTTTATGAAAATAGAGATCCTGATCACAGTTTCCCTATGGACTACCAAAGAGAATTTGAAACCCCATTAGTAGTTGCAAGATGAAAGTCAAGTTCAAATGTATATCGAATTGTATCTGAGGAACCAAAATTGTTTTAGAAACCTCAGTTAGACCTCACACCACCTCCCTGAGGATGGAAAGAAGTATTATGCACTCTTATGGAGACGCGAACTTAAAACCCATTGAGAGGTTAATCATTTTGCATCAAAAGCCTTACAGCTGGTCTGTGGTGGAGTGAGGAACAAAACAGGATTTCTTCCTAGGGAGCAACTTACCTTCTTTTATTTGCCTGATTACCAGAGTGTATGAAACTTCTGGAAAATTATGATGAATGTTCAAAAGAAACCCCTGAGAAAGGATTAGCATTTGTTTCCCAGTTTAGAAAATGAGTGATTAGTTTTTCATGCAAAAGCAACAGCACCTTTTTTTGTTTTGCTAAACACTTAGGTGGAAATGACCCCTTTAAGGAAGGAGAAAAGAAGAGCAGAGCCATTCAGGAATTAGGATGGCAATTGGTAGAATATTTCTCTTTCTTTCTTCTTTCCTCCTCCTTGTACATAGCAACCTGCACAGATATTGCACGCTAGAGGGCACTTGAGGTAGAAGAAAAAAAGCCTCGACATCCACTCTAACAGGACTAGTCGCCTATGCAGGCGGGAGACGGCAGCCTAAAAGCAGTGCCTTGATTTCCACATGGCAGCATCTTTAGCAAAAGAACAAACAAAAATCCTTAGTATTATCCAGCTTTGACTAATAAAAGAAGCATGTGCACATTCTCAATAATTCATTTCCCTTCAATATCTTGTAACATTTGTCCACTGCATTTATATGTGGTCTTCTCTCTAATAAGCGACTGGATAACTAATCACAACTATAAATTCCATTTTACACATAGTAAGATAATTGTTTTGCCTTCACCTCCCCTCCTCCATACATCTGTATTCCCCTATACATCTGTAATGGTACCTTAGTGTAAGTGTGCAAATATCAAATAATGGTAATCTTCTAAGCCAAACTTAAAATTAATTAAATTTAATTATTATATTTTAGTATTAAATATACTCTGTTATACCAAGGTAGTAGTATTTCAAGGAGTGGGGTACCTTTTATACTCCTCTTTCTTCTTTTTTTACTCTTACTCTTTTTTCTTCTTTCTTCTTTTTACTTGGAACACATTGTGAACTATTTTTAATTTTTTCCTCCTTTTTGCTCCTAAGTTAAACAAGAGTGGTCTAGAATCTTAATCTAGTTGGTATTCTCTTACAGAAGAAAAAAAAAAAGATAGAAAAAAACCAAAACACTAATATGCTAAGTGTGTAGTCCACAAAAGCTGGACTGGTTTATTGGATAGCTTTGTACCAGTCCTCTTAAATCTATCCAGTACCCCACCTGCTGCCCACCCGACCAAGTTTCTGTTCAGAAGCTGAACTGAAGCTTATCTCTTTTCTAGCACCTGGGAAGATGGGAGATAATGCCATTTGGAAAACCTTCTCCAAAATGCTCTCAGCACAGATGTGGTTTTCAGAAAGTGTTTACACCTCCATTTACTGAAAATATAATGACAAGCTCAAGATTAGTAATTATAGTCAATATTCAGAGATTCAGGCCTAATTTCAGGGACAGCTAAAACCAGCAAGCCAAGAAATGTAGAGCGTCGCAACTCTGAATAGCAAGCTCAGTGATGATTTTATGCCAAGAATTCATAACTACTTCTAAAGAAATCAATTTAGTTTTTCAAATCCCATGCTAAACATTAGTGAGGTACTCAGATGATACATTTAGTGTGCTTACACTTTTATTCTTCTTTTCAAATCTTGTTTTTTAAGATAGTAGTTTGTCTTAGAATATTCTGGGACAAAAACAGTAAACGTTAATACAATCTACTATTTTATTTTTTTCTTCTCTTTATTTATGTCACATGAGAAAGAAATTGCCTAAAGCAGTGTTCTCAGACTTTATCAGGTAACAGAATCTCCTGGGACACTTGCTAAAACCCAGATTTCTGAGCCCCACTCAGATTCAGGGTCCAATAATTTGCATTTCTAACAAATTCCAGTGAATATTGAGGCAGAAGCTTGTCCAGGGTTTCAGGTTGAAAACCACCGGCCTAAAGGAATCCTCAGAATTGCTCACATTTGTTTAACGGGAGCACCATCGTATCTTCTCATAAACTTAGTAAGAGAATGGTTTAAAGCAAATTCATAAACAAACAAAACAGCTATCCTAAATTTACTTAAACATTTACAAACTTCTCAAAACTTCTTTCTTAATGTTTTTATTCTTATGACTTATGCTTCAATACTGGAATCCAAAATAAAATTTATGTTTCTTATGCTTAATGCCAGAGTTGTTATATATTACTTACCCACGCCCCATACCCCAAATAAAGGGCGTGGTTTCAGACATCTTCATCCTAATGAAATACAGGAAAGGGACTCTGCATTTCTGGAAAAATATTACATGGTAATTTGAGTTGGTCTTTTTCATAAGTCAGATTCTTGAGATTTTATTTTAAATGATAATACCTGGCACATAGATATCACATTACAAGCAATTCAATAAATCTAAAGGTTACCAATAATCATAATACGGTAAATTCATTTTGGTTTTAGTTTGTTTTAATTTTTAATTCTACATTGATGAATGAAAACTACAAAACATTGCATTTTAATGCAGCCAATAATAGTTATGTTCCATTCTGTCATTTCCTGCTCCAACCAGAGGAGCTGGAGTCTTCCTAACACTCTCTCCGTCTTCTTCAGCTCTGTTTCCTATGAACCATCTGATTCCCTACTCTGCAACTCACTGGCCACTTGGTTTACTGTCTCCCTTGGTCAAAATTACGACAAAGGTTCCAGTCATAGTGAAAAAATAAAAGTATCTTTCACTACATTGGAGTCCCTCTGTATCTCATTCACTCTCTACAGTAGATTCCCTTGCAAAACTGCCTGTCTGTCACGGAGACCCAGGCTAGAGACATCCTGCCTCATTCTACTTTTTGCATTAGTCAGCCAAGGTTATTCTGAATGCAATCTTCTCTCCCTCCTCCCAACTCCTTCTCCAATTATACTCCTGCCCTATCAGATCATTCCTCACCCTTCCTCCCCTGCAATGCTCCACAACACACGCAATTTCAGTCGCCATTCTAAAAAGCCTGTGTACCACTGTGTTCCTCTTCCCGCTGGAAGGCTGTAACCCTGGAGAGGATGTTGAGGATGTTGAAAGAGAGCATCGTCTACTTTCTTAAGGGGGTAGGCTCTCACCATTGTGACATTGCACTGCATCTTATTAAGAGTGGGTGGAATTGTTAAAGAGATAAATGCCTTGTCTTTCAGCATCCCTGATTATTTAAGAAATATCCTTATAGGGGCTTTTTAACATTATCCAAATCCTCTATCACACTGCTTAATCATCCAAACCTCTCTTAAGAATTAGTCAGGAAATTCCTACTCCTACGCTTTCAGTAGATATTAGCAGGTACAGATAGGGTTACCCTGAATTCCAGAGGACCAAAATTCAGGGAAGATAATGTATATAACTGCTGTAAGAGTAAATATGGACAAGATGAGTTAAAGCAAACTCTTCTTAACCCTAGATACCCAGAGCCATTGGATTCTGGCTCTCTTTAAAAACCATTGGATTCTGACTATCTTTGTCAGCATAGTTTGTTAAGAAAATGAGATTTGAGGATATTGTCTAACAATCTGGCTTTTTCTTTTTTTTTGAGATGAGTTTGTTACTTGTGACAATCCCCAGCTTTCAGTAGCATATGACTTCTATTTTAGTTCTCATAGGTGTAAGAAGTTACCCCAAGGAAAGGTTCAAATTATTTGTTCAAAGTGAAAATGAATGTCTGAAATTAAGCACAACCCAAAATGTGATCTATTTCTTTGTCCACTTGGGACTGTCTGGTCTAGCAGCAGTTATAATTTGATTGAGCCTTGACTGCTGCTCCTTTTTCCAAGACAGAATTAGCCAATTCCAATACCCTGTAAGCAGACACAGTCTGAGAAGAGAACAAACAGTTACTTAGTGACTGCCTGGGGGGAGAAAAATACCACCTGGTTCTCTTCACCTCTCCCTCTCTGAAATAATCCACTAAGTTTCTTGCCCATGACAGCTCCAAAGTGAAACAAACCGATATTAGAGCTACAGTCAATATTCTTTTTCACATTTCACAATGGGTTGTTAGATGCAGCACACAAAAAAATGTCAAATTTGCATAAATATCATAAGCATATTGTGCCTATTTTCTCATTCTGTTCACTCTTTCTCATTCATTCGAGTCAGACAGTACAAGCTCTACAGACCGTGCGTCTGGTCCCTTGCACCCCTTTCCCCTTTCTGTTCTGGCTCTGTCCCCAGATGGTAAAATCCACCCACAGGCTCACGTCTAGTGCACTCAGGGAAGGGACTAAATCGGGATCTCCTGTGGAGGGGAGGGATTTTTTTTTTTCAGGTAAGAATTAATTTGTCTTATATTTAGCTAATTTTATTAGAAGATGATCACAGTGGCATCGTCTACATGTTAGTCCCAGTGTTGAAAAGAAAAGAAATCTGGACCTCCTGATTCATGATCCCTGTAACCCCAGGGTGGCCATTTCTCAGGATTTGAGCGCAGCCCATCAGAAGACTTGAAGTGGCCACAAACAGGGCAGATTTTGGTGGAGGCAGGAGAGCTGCAAGGATGGTACCTGAGAGGATATGAGATCAGGGCACATTGAGAAGACCTAGCAATCCTCCCCTATTTCCCAAGCAAGTTCTGCTTTGCCTGCCCTCCTCCCCACAACCAATTACTGCGCTCCCCTCCTTGCTGCCCCTCTACTGCCCCTCATCCTATTTTCCCAAAGGAGCGCGAGGACATCAGGAATGTGCTCCATCACAGTACCGCGACACACAGCCTCTAAACCATAGCGTCTGAGTTGCAGGTAGGGGTCTCACAGTCACCCTATTCTGTACGCAAGAGGCCCTTGGAATAAAGCGGAGGTAAGCTGCCCACTCTCAACCCTTTGCCCTGTCGCGTCCTCTTCCTTCTACCGAAAACAGCTGAGAGTCACTGAGACGCTTTACAAGATAACGCCAGCCCCAGAGCTCAGGTGAGACCTCTAGAGAGAAAGCTCGCGGGTACCTCCTCCGCATGCTGTTATCATCTGCCAGCCCCCTTATCCAGGAGCTCGGCCCTCGGCAGGCTGCCCGCATCGCGCGGAAGGGCGCATCTTCACCCCGTGGCTCTGGCGGCAGAGACGCGCGGGGCGTGCTCGCGAGCGAGGAGAGAAAAGTTGTGCGCCCACTTGGGTAGGGGGAAAGAGAGCGATCGAGCCAGCGCGCGAGAGCGAAGGGGGAAGGCGGGGAGGGGGCGGGGAGGGGGGACTGCTTACATGAATTTCCAAGTGGTAGACCTGCCTCTGCGCTCTGCCCAATGAGATCCGTCAGGGGAGGCACCCGGCTCACTTTTCCACATCACTTCACAGTTACATTTGGCAGGCAGGCGGGCTCGCACGCCGGAGCGCTCAGCCCAGAATTAGCGGATTTATTTGGAATCTCCCTGCCTCTTCAAAGCTCCGCCGCCGCCGCTGCCGATTTGTGCATAGACGGTAGCGTCAAGCCACCAGCTTCACTTTGGGCTGCGGACACCCAGAGCCCTGCGCGCCCGCCCCGCGTCTCCGAACCAAGCCCTGCAGCTCCGAGAGGCATGAACGGAATCCGGAGGCGCCTGCCTAGCGCGCGAGGACCGGTCGGCGCTCGCCGCCCTCGGGAGCTGACCCCGAGCCCCTCCAGCCATTTGTGAACCAAGAGGCTTGACATTAGCCAGCGCAGGGCCCCACACGAGTAAGTGTTCCCCTAACCCAGCCCCGTTTTTCTCTATGTCCCGACGATCCAGAAGGGACCGTTTCTTATAGGAATTCTCGTGCCCCTTCGGACACCTTGCGCTCCTCCTGCCTCTCAGATGGTGGATGCGGGTTCCTAGCAAAGGCTCGGGGCTAAGCTGTGTCTTTCGCGATATCCATGGGTGATACGTACGTTCGCCTCAGGGTTTGGCCTGTTTTTGCAAACTGCTTTGACAACAGATCCTAGAGAGTAGCAAGCTCCAGGCTGTGCCCCTCCAGTTTTCCTGCCGCTTTCCTTCCCTGCGGGGACTTGACTATTTCGCAGCCTCTCAACGCAGGCAGGCGCGGCTGCAGCCGCGCGCCTTCACTGCGGGGTGCGTGCGGTGAATGAGAAGCACCAGCCGCCCGCTGTGCGGAGGGTGCAAGCCAGGGAAAAAAGGAGGTGAGGGGGCCCGAGTGCCCTATGGCTGGTTTTCTGCACCGCCTCATCTCCGAGGCGAGGGAGGGCGACCCCCGCGGCAAGGCTGAGGGCCAAGGCTCAGCTGCGAAAGCCCCAGCGCGAGGCTTTCCCACAAGTGGCAGCTCCAGCTCTGGGAGGCGCGGTGCCCGCTGCAAACTTGCCGGGCTCCGGAGTCTCCCCGCGGCTCTGCCCTC
Source organism: Macaca thibetana thibetana (assembly GCF_024542745.1). NCBI lineage: Eukaryota > Metazoa > Chordata > Mammalia > Primates > Cercopithecidae > Macaca > Macaca thibetana. The sequence continues at coordinate 5,201,237 of NC_065597.1, read as the reverse complement.
GCCAAGACGCTGCCCAGCACCCCTGCAGGACCCCTAGGCAGTGTCTCCCCGGAGCTCGAGATTGCGCGCACGGAGGCCCCTTTAAGCCGGGGACTCCGTAGTCCCTCTCCTAGGGACCGCTGAGCCCAGAGCTGCGCTTTCTGTGATCTGGCCGCTTCTCATCCGAGAACCTTTGGGGGGCTGGTCGCGCCCCTCACAGGACCGGAGGGAAAAAGGCTCTTGCCTGGGTTCTGCCAGTACGTAACAGGTTCATAAGGAACCTACTCCCGTTCTCCCAGGCTCCAGCCAAGGCTGGGAAACGGTAAAAACGTGCTGCCGACAACGCTGATGCCAACAGGTATCCACAATTTCCTCCGCTTATTCCTCCCAAACACCAGAGACTTCCCCCACCCAATCTGGCAGAATCCTCAAAGTTTCCTTGCGGTTGACCCTTCCTCCGCAGGCACGGAGCCGGCGGCATGTCAAGGACTAGCCGTTTGCCTCCACCAGCGGAGAGGGCAGCTGTTTGCTTGGGTTCCTAAATGTAAGAAATCAAACAACATTAATTGTTTATTGTTGCAAACGCACAACATTAGTCCATAATGGAAAATCAGGCTGGCAGCTGCTCACTTCAGCACCAATCAAACGATAGAGCTTATCACCAAGACAGCGGGAGGGGGGAAAGGTCCTTTCAACTTTACCACCCTTTCCTGAAGATTCCACAAGAGTTTCCTCCTTAGGAGGCATGATTCGACAATCCCTTAGCGCGCCCGAGCTGCTAATCAGATCAGCTGCTTTCTTTCACCCGGCGTCATGGTATTCGGGCGCTGACAATGGGAACGAGGGGACGCTAGGGAAGGTAAGCGAGAGTACTGTCCTCTCGCATCCGGCACCATTGCAAAGCAGATCCGAGGGATGAGGGTTGGCTTTTGAAGCGCCTGTCCTCTTTACAACACTCCTGACAGCCATCTCAATGGTTAAAAACCCTTCTTGGGCTGTCACCTCCGGCTTCATTATAGGAGCTTTTCAACTGGAAAACTCTATGTGGGAAAGATGTTTATGTAAGATTCGAAAGCGGGATTTTCCATCCATTCAGCCTCGCGGCTGCACCTCACTGCATGCAAAGTGAGCCCTGTCTTTCATGCTAAATACCACTAAAATCCCTGCCTAGATATTGCTTTGCATCAGCTGTGTCCACTGTTGCAGGGATTTCTTCGTGTGTGTGTGTGTGTGTGTGTGTGTGTGTGTGTGTGTGTTAGAGAGAGAGAGAGAGAAAGATAAGGTGGGGGCTGGGAGTGGGATTCTTCTACGGAGAGAAGTGATACCTTTGAAGGATGTTCTCTTAGGGTTACATTCTTTTTCCCTTAAAGGGAATTCTCCATAATCATCATGTCCGGACATGTTTTTCCACTTCCCCGAGCTCTGTGGCTGGAATAAATTCTAGAGCTATCCCCCTGATTAAATAATAATTCTGATAATAGTATTCTGTAATTCTGCTTTAGCAGATTTGAAGCTCGCTGTCACATAGTCATTTCATGCTGGAGCAGTTGCAGTATTTTAAATCACCTTTTTTTTTTTTTTTTAATCCCCCGGACTCTGAAGAAGGCAAGGAGTTGAGGAAAATCCCTCTGAAAATAGAGAGGGGAGTCTTCCCAGCAACTCTGGGGACTGCTTCATTCAGAGACCTTCAGTGGCAGTTTACCTTCCTCATTCTGATCCCCACACTCCCCTAATGAATGTCTAGTTATCCCCTGACCATCACAAACAGGCCAAATGTTTTAGAGGCACTGGATAATGTGCTCTGAAATTTGTGCTGTAATGCTGTCATTCAAACTTTTTAATCTACTTGCCCTGCAAATTGGATCTTACATTGCTAATTATTATTACTATTAGAAATCAGTGCTTCTGCTTTACAATTTACAGTCTCTTAAAACCTTCAAGATGGGTAAATCTCTACATTCAAGACTCTGTAACATTTCTTGGCTGCATTTCTGGTGTGTAGGATGCATTTCTTGAGTTCTTGAAGCTTCATGAATTTAGCTAAAAGAACAGAAAATTTGATAGCAGCCCTCACTAGAATAGCAGTTCCATTTGCCTGCTGTACACATATCAACTCTGAAGGGAAGGAATTCCTTACCCTGGAAAACAACTTTATTTGGGTATTATGTAGAACTGTGGTCAACACAGTATTCATTTTTAACAACCCCTCAATTAGCACTGAACACAATTTAAGTAGCCAATGGCAGCATGATCAATGTAAAACAAAACAAACAAACAGCCCGTGAAACATGCTCAGCCGGATGGAGGAGACCACTTGAGAAGGCATTTGTAAAGACCGATGTGAATGTACTCAAAGGTCTGATACTGCTTGTTAGTCAGGAGGAACAGATTGTTGGAACAAAGCAAAGAAACTCCAAAGAATGAGAATGTAATGATTCTATTCAAGAAATTGTACCTCTGGGCTTTGCTTTCCAGGTTCCTTTCATTGTTTGTTGGTGGGGAAAAAGAACATGCACATATTAAAAAGTTCAAATCCACACTTCAACAGCTGTTCAGAAAACCTTATCGATGTGGGTAAATTAATGCTTTAAAGAAAAAAATGACAATCTTTGTTATTTTTCTACTCAAGGTGGCACACCTCACAGCTTTATCAACATTCCAATTTGAGCAGATTTTCCATGCAAAACCAAAGGCTTTCAATGGGTAAAGTGACATTCAATTTGTATTTCCAACCACACTTTTCTGGTCCATTAGCAAACTTTCGTGTCTGGCAAATCAAGGGACAAGCATCATTGGAGAAGCCTTTCTATTATAGGTGCAATTTAAGGTCTGAAGACTTCTTTTTGAAAATATTCTGCTCAGTGGTGTGCTGATACTGATTTCAGTCATTTTATATTTGTTACAAAGTTATTCAGTGCAGCTGGTGGAGAAAAAGAGTTTTCTTTTTGTTTTCAGCACTATTGGCATTCACAGAGGAAATGGTCTAACTTAGCTTTTTAATTCAGAAAAAAAATGTCCTAACTTTGGTGTGTTATATACCTCTCAGGGTGGGGGCGGAGGTAGATAAACCAATGATAATTCTTGTTGCTCTGTATTACGTACACACACACACACACGCACGCAAATAACACACACACACATATACACAGCTTGCCTCTTGAAAATGTGCCCAGATAACTAACTTATTTACTGGCTCAAGTCTGAGATTTTTATCATGTTCCCTTTGCCATTTCATCTGCCTTAGATTCTTTGATTTGCCTCTCTGGCTACTCTGATTTGCATATTGATCAGTCTCCCAAAAAATGTTATCTGTGGTGCTCGGAATTTCCCTCCAGCATCCAATACATGTATATTTATGAAACAGAACAATTTTTTTGATGGACAAAGGCTATCATCCGATTTAGCAGGGCTTAATTAACCAAAGGGCTATTAGTGCTTTCTCATTTCATTCTTACAGAAAGTTGTGATGCTAATCTATTTCTGCTGAACTGTTGGTTCCTGTCTCTGGAACCTGCTTTAGATGTAACCATGAAGAGAAAATTAGTTGAACCTAGCAACTTCAAAAGGTCAGTAAAGAAAGAAGTTCAAGGGATGCCATTTAGCTTCTACCATATGTTGCGGCTAACTAAATCTCGGTTGCTTTTTCATGGCAAAGCACCGGGGCCAACACTGTTTCTTTTTCTTATCAAGTTTTAAGCTTTATTTCCTGGGTTTTAAATGTCACGTGCTATTCCCTATCATAAACAATATCCATCCTCTTGCTTAGATGACTTTGTGTGTGTGTGTGTGAGAGTTCTCTAAGTAGGTAGAGGTATATAGATGTGATTTTCTTATCTCTTTGGAAAGTATCATAAATGAATAACATTTATATTTAGAGACTTCAAACAATTTTCTTTCTCTACCTCCACTGCCAAAGACAATTGCAAATGCTAGAACGATGGATGGTTCAGGGCTAAGCACAGTTAGTGCTCAGTAAACGTTTATTTAATGCAATAACAAATTAGCAAAGATTATACCCTGCACGCTATACTAGTATATTTTCATTAAAAGAAAGAGATACAGTCATATTCAAAGTTCAATATTATGACTTATCTACCACAATTTTCTCTACAGAAATTTCATAAGTCCTCCTAAGTCTATTTTTAGTCATAGCTTTCCTCATTTTTAAAAATCAATTTTACTCATGTTCCACAAAGCATATTTTTGTTCCCTCACAATCATCTTTTAAATGATATGGGAATATAAAAAATGACATAATTCAGCTTTGTAAAAATGAGAATGCCTCCAAGACTAGACTTGCATCAAAGAATGCTATTAAACTATATTTGATGCACAGTTCTATTTTATTGGCCAAAAAATGCACTAATTGTGGAGTTGCTGCATGGCTGACTCAATGTCTGTAGATTGTTGAGAATGTATAACAAATAATTGAGGATTAATTTACTTCCTCTCTCCTTCCTGCCCTCCCTTCTTTTTCTTTAGTATATTTTTGTATTTGAATTGAACAGTTTGCCTTACCCTTATGTGAATTGCAACTATGGGTGTTTTCAAAGACAATTCCATACTCTTCTGTATTAATCAACAGAATACCTGATCCTCACATAAACACACAGGGAAAAATAGTGTGCCGTGATAAGGTACTTTTGTGGATGTGTTTATTGATATTTTAGGCATATTGAAGATATTACAAAGGAATATTAAATGGAATCCCCTTAATCTTTTTTATGTACATCAAGTGAAAATATTACAGTATATTTATGTTTCATTTGCAGTCAGAACAATATTTTCCATGCCTTTTTTCCCTCTTGATAGATTAATGAATAAAATATGATTATTTGATTCTAGATATGACACAAATAATATAAAATAAGTAGATGGAGGAATGGTGTAAATATCACAAGGGAATTATTTCCTTTTTATGTAAGAAGATTCATCTCCAAAATTTGATTTAAGAAGTACAAACGCACATTTTCTTCTTTATTAGTCTCGTGCTGGTTGAGCTTTGTAAACAGAATTTACATTTGTGTCTAAATATTCCCATCTTCAATGTGCGGATGCTCAGAAAAATGAAAAAAAAAAACAATTAATTCATACTTATTTTTATCAGAGAGGTAAAACACACATCTCCTCTTGCCTTTGAGTGTCGCTAAACTATAGTAGCTGAAGATTGTATACGTATTTTGGAATCTGCATAAACAACTCGCTTAATTTTCATAAATTATACATTCTGGGTCATAACTCAATAGTATTTTTGTCAAAAAATTGCTTGCTATCTATCTGTCTACTCATCCATCACCTGTGTCCGTAGTTCACGTTAAGTGTCAGTGAGTGGTTATTAAGCGATAACGTTTTAGAAACATCAAAGAGTGACAGTAAGGTACACTTGTAAGCATGGTTACTACACAGTGTAATCTAATTGGCAGAATCTGGATGACTTATACTGGGATCATTGACGGCATTTTAATTTCAGTATAAGAGACTCTGAAGCCCCCATTATGTGATATAAGTGATTTTCACCATTTCCACATTTCTTAAGTGAGAAGAGAAATCTAATTGCCATCATCGGTAGTGCTAAAGTTTCTTGAAATAAATAGAAAAAGTTAGTTGCAATCTCTGATGAGCACTATCTTCTCTGAGCTCCCTTCTAAGTAGTATATAGCTATCACCTTGGCTTCATCTTGGAATTAGTAGAGACTTTCCACTTGTGCTGTCCTCACAAGAATGCAGATGATTATGAAGTGCAATGGAATTTATCTTGTAAGAGAGATGTACCAGGCAATGTTTTTTAATGAGCAGCTACACTTTGATTGAAAGAGAATAGCTCACTCATGAACAGGTAGTGCTTGCACTCTACCCTCTCAGCCGAAAATAGTGATGGGCAACGTCATGTCTTCTATGGGAAGGAAAGATGTGGTTGGTTCTGGACAGCAAAATTTCAGCCCTTCTGAGGCTTAATAAAACTACTTGAAGTCATTGCTTTAATTGTATGTTAGTTGTGGAAAGGGAAAGCTATTTCTAAAATGCTATTTTATTTATACCCACCCTGGTTCGTGCTATTTTTGTTTTACAAATCAAGAGTTGAAAAAAGTTATTTTACTTATTACCTGTCTGCATAGAACATTGGAATTTTCCCCGCTGAAGTATATACACAGCATGAGATTGCAATAAAATAATTTTTTAAAATCAGTAAATATTTTTCATTAAGCACTCGAAACATTCAATAAATAGTTACTATAACTGCTACATTGACAAAGAGTTTAAATTACCTTATTTATTTCTTCCTTAATCTTTCAAAGTAGGTAGTATTAAACACAGCGCATCAGTTTCTTCACCTGCCACAAATAAAATAAACGTGCCCAGGTGACTTATTTCATGAACGATACAGCTGTGATTCAAACCTCTTCTATCTGACTCTAGAGTCAGTGCTCTAAACAGTTATCTCATGGGGCTTTCCACAGTTCGACTGAATTACAGGTTGATAAGAATAAGGTTGATTCTGATTGATTGCTATGATTTAAAGGACCTGCACAAAATGTTGTAACTCAGTAGGTCTCTGGCTATTAAATTCTGAACATGCGATTTAAAGATTGCAAAGGATGTGACTTTTAAATAAAGAAGGAGGGATTTAGATTAGACTTGAGAAATGACTTTCTGACATCACTGTGTCTGTAATTGGCAAGAGAGTTGTGGGACTGATATTCAGTTTTTTTAGGATGATCTTGATACTGGTTTGCCTTTAAAAAACCCAACAGAAGAAAATTATTCTTTTTTTTTTTTTTTTTTTTGAGACAGAATCTCGCTCTGTCGCCCAGGCTGGAGTGCAGTGGTGTGATCTCGGCTCACTGCAAGCTCCGTCTCCTGGGTTCACGCCATTCTCCTGCCTCAGTCTCCCGAGTAGCTGGGACTACAGGCGCCCGCCACCACGCCCAGCTAGTTTTTTGTATTTTTAGTAGAGACGGGGTTTCACCATGTTAGCCAGGATGGTCTCGATCTCCTGACCTCGTGATCCGCCTGCCTCGGCCTCCCTGAGTGCTGGGATTACAGGCGTGAGCCACCGAGGCCGGCCAGAAAATTATTCTTAATATCTTAACTAAACTGATGATTCCAAGAAAGTTTTCTAAGTAAAGGTCTGGTTCTATAACACTAGAGAAGAATCTTATTTTGACTTTATCGTCTTTGTCACTGACTTAGTCACCTCATTCTGAAATTTCTATAACAGAAACATTTCTATGTGAAGAACAAACTTGTGACTCTACCTTGGGAAAGAAGGAGGAGGACAGGCATTTATTTATTGATGTTCCCAAAGGAAACCAACAATTATAGAACTTAAAACAAAAGGTAGAGAAGAGTAGCATGGCAATAACAGAGCAAAAAGTGGATTTGAGGCCGGTCGCAGTGGCTCATGCCTGTAATCCCAACGCTTTGAGAGGCTGAGGCAGGTGGATCACCTGAGTTCAGGATTTCAAGACCAGCCTGGCCAACATGGTGAAACCCCATCTTTACTAAAAATACAAAAAAAAAAATTAGCCGGGCATTGTGGTGGGCGCCTGTAATCCCAGCTACTTGGGAGGCTGAGGCAGGAGAATTGCTTGAACCCGGGAAGCAGAGGTTGCAGTGAGCCAAGATAGCGCCATTGCACTCTAGCCTGGGCAACAAGAGTGAAACTCCAACTCACCAAAAAAAAAAAAAAAGGATTTAACAGATATTATTCTGGATGGTAAAACAAGCAAACAATATGCTTTTGGACAGATTGACATCTGGATAAATACGTGGTCTGATACCAAAGAAGGACAACCAGAAGGGTTGTGGCTGAGAGAAGGGTACACAAAATAATATGTGTGTGTGCGTGTGTGTGTACATAAACAATTTCAGAATATGTTTCTGCCAAGAGAATCTGGTTAGAGAATTCTGAAGGCTTTAGGAAAGGTGATCTTCTTGTATTATTTATATTTGAATACATGCAACTGTATTTCCTCTCTAAAAGCCAAATGATTTTTCTACCTGCTCAGTCCCAGTCAGCCAGGGCTTGGCGTGAATTGCTCCGGGTCACACACTGAATCGCCATCTCCTGCTTTCGTGGAATACCACTTTGAATTCAATGTGCATTTACCTGTTTCGAAGCAGGCTGCTAATGGCTCTAAATTCAAGGTCAGAAACATTTTTAATAGAAACTCACTGGTCCTCGGTGTCATTTTTGCTTTCATGAAATATTGTGGCTGCTAAGCCTAGTGGATAATAAAAGCATAGTTTCCTGTCAACCACAATAATCTGCTGGATTGAATCCTGAAGTGTCTGTAAAAGGCTGTTTTTGTTTTAGACTTCACTGATCAGCGTGTGGTTCATCATTTTGAACTTTAATCCACATTATTTACAAAATGGATGATGTAATATGTTTTTGCATAATGACTTATATATCTGTGAATTGACTGAGTTCACTTTAAAATAATGTTGGAATCAGCAGAGTGAAATTCAGGCTGTAATTAGAATTATCTCTGAAATATAAGTATGAATGATAAGTCAGATTATACGTATTTTACCCAGGAAAAGATATCATCATATCAGGGAATTCTAAAGACTTTCTTATATGTAAGGATTCCAGAGAAACTATAAAATCTCTTCATCTCACTATCTGGGTGTAAATCAATGCAACAGCATTATAATAAAGTAGATTGCTTGGTCAGACACACATACTGTGGTTGGAAAATGTAAAAATAAATTGATTTTTTTACCCCAGCTTTACAACCTTGCTCAATTTCTTCTTCCTTGCATAAAGTTAAGCAGTTTGTGTATGCAGCTGCTATTCACAATATTTATTAATACTGATAACACGGATATAAGACTCAGTTGCATCTCAAAAGTTTCTACAAAGCCATTCTCTGATGTTCCAAGAGGACAATGTTAGTCTGCCCATGGCAGAGGTACAAGCATACAAATAGTGTGGTTCCAAGTGTCACAGCAGAGTCCCATTTCTCTCGAATTAGCAGGATCGTCTTGAAGACTAAGTCCCAACACTCCCTGATAGCATGCATGTGCCTGTGAACACACCAGTTAGCTCAGCAATTTTCCCAGTGCCTCACGTAAAATAGACATGCGAGGAGAGGAAAGTATTGTGACATCGTATAAAATTCCATATATTCATACACCCTAGTTCAAGGTTTTCCCAAATCTATGTGTTCAGTCCTTTATTCACAGTGGTGGTGAAGTAGTTGATGGCATGACATTCAATGACATGAGGGAGGAAGTGACTCTTCCACCACACCACTGAGTCCTTTAGGTTGTCTCGAGGAGCTCTGAGCTGGGAGCCAGTCTTCTTTAGAAATACTTGCTTCGCAAAGTGCGGTTTTCAAATCAGTAAGTAGCATCAGCACTGCAGGAAGGTTACAAGAAATACAGAATCTCAAATCCCACACTAACCTAAGTGATTCATAATCTGTGTTTAAACAAGATTTTCAGGTAATTTGGATGCATATCAATATTTGAGAAGCACCTCACTACAGGTGTGCTAGTATTGGCTCTTTACTGGGTTTTAACAGAGCTGATGGTTAAATTTTCAGTAATTTTCAGAGCTGGTTAATGGTCAACTGGAAGCTTAAAATTGGTCATGGTGGAAGTATTTATGCTATGAAAATCAGAAAACATTACAAATCAGAATTTTTTCTTTCAAAGAGCCACTTATTAAATATTAACCAGTCTTTCTCTAACGATGGCTGGTCTTTCTTTTTAGCAAATAGTGAGATGACCTAAGGCTTTTAACAGTGTCTAGTTTAGTAAAAATAAAACATTACTTAAAATACTAATCTCCCTGTACCTCAATTTGGTTATCTCTACAATGAGAATGATGAGATAAGTAATAATGATGTTATATTAGAGAGTTATTTTGAAGAACAGACATGAATTTACATGTATATATCTATGTATGTATAGTTCTTTATGATTTAATATTATCTGAGTACTTTCTAAGTGTTTGCTATTAACATCGTAATTTTAAAGTTATATTCTCTTACGGCAAATAATATAAGCTTTCCATTTAAAAATAAATATTTTGAAAACTGAGCCTATTTCAGTAAAATTTAAAGTAATAATACAGATGATTTAAGAATTTGGCAAAATCTAAGAGGTGGCATGTAAGTGTTTCAGTCTCTAGAATCTCCCTACAGGTGATGTGACGGGAATGACCTATGTAGATGAAGGGCTTCCCCTGAGTTGGGCTAATTTCTCCCCAGGGCTATACCATTGACTTCAGGGTATTGGCCATCTCCCAGAAACCCCAGAAAATTGAGAAGTTGCACGGAAATAGCACTCAGTTGCCCCTCACACCCTCTATGTGGTATATGACTTGACCTTTGGAGACACGAAACATGCTCTTCTCTTCACAAAGAACTGCCAGAGGAAATGGCTACATAGTTAACAGGTACTCTGTAGAGACCATCATTATTGTGACTTAGATGGGTAAGAAAAAAGATGGGGTAACCATGGACTGGGTGATTCTGCAAATAATAATTTGAAAATTACCTTAGATGCTGATTCATTCAGAGATCCTAGATTAGTTGGTGGTCTTGTTCGTATCCCTTGGTTGACTAAAATGTTCTTTCACTTATACCCCCTTCTCAGGTGGTTAATTCTTTTTCAACATTTAAATGACATCCCCTCTAGGAAACCTTCGTCAATGCTGCCAAATGCATGGCTTACCCATCACCCTATGTTTCTTTTAAACCTTCTAAGACTACGTTTCAGTGAATTGATTATGTATTTCTTTATCTTTGCCAAACAGATCCTTTGCTTCCTGAAGAGAGGAGTTCTGACCCATTTGCCTTTCTTTCCCCCAGTACCTGACATACAGTATATGCTCATGAAATATTTCTGCAATGAGAGGAAGGGTCTTGTTCAGAAAGAATTTTGAAATTACGTTACCTAGGTTCAAATAATGGTTCTCTCTTTTCTTAGAGGTGCTCCCTGAGTACATCATTTCATTATTCTCTGCCTCAGTTTTGAACACAACAAGGCGAGGCATTATACGCTTTATCTAACAGTAAGATACCGTGTTAGTGGATACTATTTGTGACTACACACGTATCCCCTTTTTATTTAACCTACTCATTCTGACTAGTCAAGCTATGCCATTGTATAACATTGGCCTAGGGTCTATTGTTGTTTTTTAACTTATTCTGATGAGTTCAGGTAGAGGGAACTCACTGTAATCTATGCTGCAGTCCATCCAGCATACCACAGTCCATCCTCATTGCCACTTGGTGGTTTCCATGAAAGTGTCTGTTATGAATTTAAATTGAGATGAAATTTTCTTATCTCACAATCATTAGCAACAAAGCAAATGCCAGAGTATACTTACTTGCAGAGTGTTTGGCAAAATTTTAAAGAACTATGCATGCTAGTCTATCCTATCTGACGTGCTGAGAGTATCTCCTTTAGTCCTCAAAACTAACCTGTCAGGTCAGTATTATTATCATTGCTTCATTGCTATTGTTATTAATTATCCCTCCCTCCGCTGTTACACAACTGGTCAGTGTAAGAATTAGAATTCAGACCCCAAGCAGGCTGACACTAGAGGTCACTCTCACAACCATCTCATTGTTCTGCTGCTGTAGAACCCAGGCCAACCTGGCACCGTGGCTCATGCCTGTAATCCCAGCTGTTTGGGAGGCTGGAGTGAGAAGATTGCTTGAGGCGAGGAGTTCGAGATCAACCCCCCCATTTATAAAAATAATAGTAATAATCAAAGTAGCCAGGCATGGTGGTGCATGCCCAGCTTCTCTGGAGGCTGAGGCAGGAGGATCACTTGAGCCTGTAAGTGTGAGCTTGAGTAAGCAAACAAACAAACAAAACTTATGCCTTTGGAGAACAGCATACATGGCTTTTGCACGTTCAGTTATGGTCTATCATGGAGTAGGGGAGAACTGGAAAGAACAAATTCCTTTTCTCTGAGAAGTCTTTAGGCTGAGGATCTATGACTAGAATGGATCTCACCATGTGTGTAACATGGCACAGGCCTTTCCCCTGTAGCACCATCCTCATCCTCCACCACAGGGAAGATCTTTGAGCACCTTTGTGACACCCTCATACCTTACCAACTTTTACTGCAGAGGTTACATCGCTTCACTCTGCTCATTGATTTGTCTTTTTTCTCAAAGCCTCTCTAGGGCAGGAATCCTGTCATCACCACACATCTAGCCCAGGATAACCACATGGATTCCAGTTTACCGAGTATTTCCCATGATCTGACTGGTTTACATGTGTCTTATTTCTGAACCACACTACTGTCCCATTAGGTAGGAATTATTATTGGTTCCACTTTGCAGAAGAAAAGACTGAAGCTCAGAAAACTTGAATATCTTGTCCATCATTACAGAGACAGCAAGCAGGGTGAGCTGGGATCCAAACCCAGGTGTATCTGTTTCAAGAATAGACAGACCTCAGCATGCACAAGACTCCTTTAGCACCAACTTCTCCCTCAGGTCTAGAGGGAGCACAGCATGGGTGTGCTGTAAATGCTGTTAAACTAATAAGTGGCTTGAGCATTCAGAAAGATACAAAGATGTGGGGGTTTCTTTATGGGGACTTTTTGAATTTTGTTTAGTTTAAGTTTTGAAGCCTGCCACGGTCTGCTCACGCACTGGCATGAGAGAAAGACTTAAGGGGAATCTGTTTTAGGGGGAAGATTTTCTCCAATTCCAGGGGAAGGAGTAGACTTTGTTCTGGACTCTGTTTTCTCTATATTGGTTCCCCATTGAAAGCTGTTTTTTTTTTTTTTTTCTTCCATTTCCAAAGCAACTGCTGCTTGTTGTGGCTCCTCTATACTCATCAGGGTTGAGCCCTTTTGAGTGATAGAGTCCCAGTGACTGAGCTGAGCCCAGGCAAAGAATGACAAGCAGGGTGATTCCACTGGCCATCTTGTTAGATGGGATACTGCCTGTATTTGCAGTACAATCTGGGTCTGCCCCTTTCAGCTGGCTTCAGTGAGGCCACTCAGCAGCCCAGCGAATGTTAATGACTTTCTAGCTTTCTTATTCTGAGCCAGAATGGAACCAGAGACCTAGAGGTGAAAGGTTTCCTTCCCTTTTATGAATTCCCTGAGCCGCACTGTTCCCGATGGTGTCCTGAGAAAATATTTTCCCATTGAGTTTAATTCAGCAAAGCTTCTCTCTTGGATCTGCAGTGAACAGTATTTCTTTAAAAATATTTGTTTTTTTTTTTGAGAGGGAAGAAACACATTTTGCCACACTGAGGGTAAGCAAAAAATGTATCTGACACCTCAGATAATGGGGATTTTTTTGTGCCCTTGCCTTTCTGAATCTCTTCAATTGAACATTACATTTTTTTTTTTTTACCATATTTTATTCCCAAGGGAGCTTTCCATAATTTAAATCTCCTGTTTAACTGTACATTTAGAATGTGGACCCTGACACTGTCCTGATGATAGCATACAAGCTGGACATTACAGAATTTTTCTCTGGAAGCATTCTAATTTTATTCACTCATTATTAGCATCCTGGCAGAGGATTGCACTCTGTACCCTGAACTGGGCAATCCCTTCTGATGAATCCTGGAAGCTAAGATTGTCAAAATTGGTTTAAATTCCCCTTCCCATTCTCATTTGTATTTTTTTAATGTTGTTAATTCAAAGCTAGTTATTTCACGGAGTTTAGCATAAAAGGAACTAAAATGTGTCCTTAAACAGGTAAAAAAAAAAAAAAAAAAAAAAAAAAGAAGAAAATAAAAGTAAAAGGCTTACAATCTGTTCGACAAGTGGGCTGTGTTAGCATACACTCCCAATTGTTAAAACAAAAAAGAATGGAAGAGAGAGGAAGGGATGGAGAGAGGAGGAAAGTCAAGGGGAAGAAAAGAAGGAAGAGAGGGAGATGGGAAAGAAAGAAGCAAGAAGGAAAAGGAGAACTTCTATTACGTGAACCGTTTCTGATAGGTCACATAGCTACAAATGAAAATTACAATCTAAATAAAGCTTAAAAATTAAAGGACTTACTAGCCTACTTATTCTAATTATTCAGATCCACTTTCTAACTCAAGAGTTTGAGAAGTGGCCACTATAGTTCACTTTAGGTGCTTTTGAAAAGCAGTGATTTTATTTTAAAACCTGTTTGAGCAGACCCTTATCTTTCTTCCTCTTTGTTTTTGCAGGAAATTTCAATGAAAAGAAAAGCCAATGGATTGTGGTCTTAGAAAAGCTGCTTAGGTGATGTCTGTTTCCCATGCTATAGACACGTGGCAGAGCTGTAAGTAAATGCTCGGCACTGCATGATGAATTGGATGGCTGCAGACCGGAGACAAAAAAAATAATTGTCTCATTTTCGTGGTGATTTGCTTCACTGGTGGGACCATGCCAGAACGGCTAGCGGAAATGCTCTTGGATCTCTGGACTCCATTAATAATATTATGGATTACTCTTCCCCCTTGCATTTACATGGCTCCAATGAATCAGTCTCAAGTTTTAATGAGTGGATCCCCTTTGGAAATAAACAGTCTGGGTGAAGAACAGCGAATTTTGAACCGCTCCAAAAGAGGCTGGGTTTGGAATCAAATGTTTGTCCTGGAAGAGTTTTCTGGACCTGAACCGATTCTTGTTGGCCGGGTAAGCTTTGTTTTTAAGATCTCAATTTCAGGGTCTGTTGGTGGTCTTAAGATGTTTAATACCAGAGTCTTTTTAGTTGTGGCCACACTTAGCTGTAAACTGTTCAGGACAGATGGTTAGTGAGTTTACATGTCATTCTGTTAGGAATAGGATTCATCCCAAGGTAACAGTTTTAAATGGTCTTGTAGGGAAAGCTTCTCCTATCACCTCTTCCACTCGGCTATCAATAAAATATAACACTGCTTATATAATGCGTAAACAAATAACGTCTTCTTTCTCATTCACATGAGAGAGATTTCATGCCAAAACTTTTCTCTAGTTTATAGTACTTGGAAGAGATATGCATCTTTTCTCAGTTTGAATTCCTACCACTTCAGTTGCTGAGAGTTTATTTTGTTTTATTTTATTTTAAGGATATGCAGATATCTAGAATTGCAGGTAGATATTTATCTTTTTTGTTTTATCATCTGTTTTTTCAATAATTAACCTAGGATGGAGAAAAGGAAGTTCTTAAAGTAGATGCTTAACTGCACTGTACTATTTGAAAAACTTTGCAGCAGAAAACTAGTTCATTCATTGTCAGATGAAATCAAATGTACAAAATCAAAATTTTAGTTTAGTGGAGTGTGTGTGTGTGTGTGTGTGCGCATGCACACGCATGCGCGTGTGTGTTAGACTGGACTTACATTTGTTTTGCTCCTGTTGGGAGGTCAGACAAATGTTCTTTGGTAGACATAGGCTGCCTGCTTTCCAAAATCACACTGTGGGTTATTGGAGACCACGTGTTTATTCCTCAGCACTGTTCATAAGCTCCTTTTAATTTTGATGCACATCTTCATGTAGGCATAATTCCAATTAGGAGCCTGCCAATGACTGATTTTCTTGATAAGTCAGTTTAGAAGTGAATCAGGCCAATGTTATTCACTTCCCGAATGCAATGATTTAAAAGAAAAATAGGAGGGGAATTAAATATTGATCTTCAGGACTTGAGTTAACTCTTTGTGTTTCACCGGGAACTTCTGATTGCATTAATGCTTTTACCCTATTGTCTTGCAAAACGAATTGAGCCTCTCCAAGGATTATGTTTCTCATTTCATATGGTTCTACGTGGATAAAGAAAGCCTGCATGAGGAGATACCATGAGCCATTACATGGATATTTATTGAGACTTTCCTATGTGCCAGACGCTCTATTAGGCATGGGAGGCATATCAATGAACAAAACAGTGATCTCTGCCTTTAAGGAACTTATATTTTGGCCAATACTGAGTGTTTATTATCTGTTGAACACTATTATAAAAGCACTTTGTGGGCACCAACCTTTTTGATTCTAACAATAGCACCCCCTTCAGTATATGCATACGTATGTTCATTTGCATGCATGGATACAAATATATATGTATAAAACTAGTCTGCACTCCCTTTGTCATAAGTTCAAAATATAAAATCTGAAAGATTTTTTTGTATCCTTGATACAAACTCAGGGAGCAGAACCGACTTAAGGCTACTATAGTCGTAACGCGTAATTGTGGCTTCATATATTTTGCTGCAAAAATGTTAACGTGATTGATTACAGGGTGCTGCCCCAGACCCTGCTGAGGGTGTTACTTACCATATAGTTTATATACCTTAGTGTTTCTGAAGTGTGAACAGTTTTGAATTCCAAAATACTTCTGGCCCCATGGGTTTTGGATATGGGCTTCTTTACCAGCATTATCTTACCTTTTTTGTAGGTACAAAAGCGGGTTTTAGATGGATTAATAAACCAAACCAATATCACAGAATGGTAAATGATCTACCTGAGTTCGAATCCTATTGGAAATTCCAATGGCCATTATTTCACCCACTGTACCTTATTACATATTAGGAACCAGCTAACTGGAGTTTAAACTGTAATTTACACTTACGAGTTATCGAGTATGGAATGTAAAGTCTTTAAATGCCTGCTTCTGGATAGTCAGAACTTCTTTAATCAGCCCTAAGGCAAGACATTCTCATACCATATGAAATTCTGGGAATACATGCATATTTACATAATGGATGCTTTTTCTTTGCTTTTCTTAGTTACCTCTTTATGAAGGTATATCACTGTGACTGTGCCTTGCATAATGTAAATAACAAAACATGCTATGCCCAGGAGAACATTTCGTTTTTATCTGGGTAGAAAAAGTAATTAACGTGGGGTTGCTTAGGACTCAGAATCTGATAACTGATTTCACCTCCATTCCTTACATGTAGTAATAGAGATAGAGGTAAACAGCCGGGCATTCAGCATCTTCTTGTGACTTATTGACACATGAGACGTTCATGCTTCTCTGAATGACAGAAATGTTGCCAGTGAACCCTAGGATTTTGAAATAGCCAAAATGCCTTTGAGTCTTAGTGACGGTTTTTATCTAGGCTTTTCACGGCGTCCTACCATGACCAATTCCCAAATAATTGTTAAAATAGAGTTTATTTTCTGGAAAACTTCTCTGCGAACATTTCCCATCATACCTATTTCCCTTTAAAGAAAAATGCTCCTGAATTATGACAGCGTAGCCTTGGAGGATCTTGGCTTGTAGCGTAGCCAAAAATACATTTCAGGTGACGGCTTCAGATTATGAGTCAAGCTGAGTGCGAAGATGATCTGTATCGGGATGCCCACCGGTGCTTTACAGTGTTTTATCTCTGCGCACACTCTTCCACATCCGACTCTTTAAACCACTTCACCTCCCAGCTTCTCCCCAGGAACCGGCTGAGAAGCATTACTTACTTATGAGCACACCTGCTCTTTGAAAGGCGCTCCTGCGAGTCACCATGGTGAGGCCTCTGACCTAGCAGGTTGAGTTCGAGCTCAAGGGCAGAGCTAGTTTTTGAGTGATAGGTTCTTCAGAGCCTCACATATAACCTTACCACATCCATCATCTGTTTTTAGTATATCGGTAGGCAGCTGGATGCTGAGAAAGCTCCTTAGCATCAGAGATGTACTCTCTCGAGGTTTGAATATGGGCTTGGCCACTTTCTGGGTGTTAACCCTGAGAAGATTACTTAAGATTTTCAAGGATTATGCAAATAAGATAAATAAGAATTTGTAAGAATAAAGAAAATAATAGAAGCATAGTGCCTGCTATATAGTAATTGCAGTTGTAATTGCATTCTTAATTGTATGTGTGTGTGTATGTGTTTGTAGTTGGAGTGGCAGACAAATTAACAATTACCTCACTAGGTGAATAACAAGACTCTGGGAGTCCCTGCACAGGGACATGTTGTATAGTGCGGAGGTGATGTTTCTGTTTGTCTTGAAGAGTCACCGACCCGGGGATGTGGGGTGGGAAGTGAAGTGCCCCAGCAAGATAGAGGAGTTTTTGCAAAGTCTTGGGGAAGAGAGTAAGATGACTGAGAGTAAGATGCTTCCCTTGGTCGGAAGCAACATAAGCTTTTATATTTTCTGTTGAAATGGAATGAAGTCAGTGGTCATATATATTGGTTTCTATTTAAGAGAGGGTCTTGCTCTGTCACTCAGGCTGGAGTCCAGTGATGCGATCATAGCTCACTGCAGCCTCGACCTCCCAGGCACAAGTGAATAGTCCCTCTTTAATAGCTGGGACTACAGTCATGCACCACCATGCTTGGATATTTTTGTTTAAATCTTTTGTAGAGATGGGATCTCCTGTGTTTCCCAGACTGATCTTGAACTCCTGGGTTCAAGCAGTCCTCTGGCCTTGGCTTCCCAAAATGCTGAGATTACAGGTGTGAACCACCATGCCTGGCCTGAAAGTCATATTCTTAGAGAGGCTTTCCCTATTAGTTCTTCTAAAATGTAATTGTTCCTCCTTTAATATTTCATACCCTTTGTCTATGCTTGATTTTTTTTTCTTCCTGACAATCATTATCTAACATACTCTATACCTTATTATGTTTATTATTTGCCTCTTCTAGGGTGCAAGTTCCACAAAAAAGGATTTTTGAGTCCTTTGGTCTTTACTCTGTATTCCCACAACCTAGAACCCTGCCTGTATATAGGAACTGCTCAGTAAATACTTTACATGAAAAAATAAATGAATAATTTACCTACATAATGGAAGAATTTATAATAGTCATATAAGCTCAATGGTATTTTTCAATAGAGGAGCTTTCGTGTTCTCTCTTTCATATGGGTATTTTATAGACCCATCTGGGTAGTTAAAAAGTGTTTTCTATGTATTGATATTGAAAGTGTTTCTTTGAGGTAGTGAGTGTGAAGAAAAAGTTAACTTGTTTAAACAACTGTCTTTCAAAAAGCTGCAGTATTACCTCAGTGGAGACTGTCTTCCTTACCACTGTCATAAAGCAACACGTTGTCTTCCAACTGTCTTCAGACTTTTGTGTTTGGGCTTATCGTACAAACTGGAGCAGAAAGCTTTTGTCTGGATTTCTGAAAAGCAAATACCAGCCAAACAGATTCCATTCCTGCCTCCAGTTCTCTGTGGACCAAAGCAGGGCAGAGTCTGTTCATAAACACATAAACATTGAGGGTTCACATCTCCATGTACCTCAGTGTTGACTTTCTTTGGAAATTGTGAGAGAGAAAAAAGTGGCTCACGGGACACTTAGCCCAAATCTGCTTATTTGTTCTGGTCTTAGGAAAGAGAAAACCTGTGGTGGTTTTTGATGAACTGACACACAACACGAAAATACCGTCCTGTGGTAAAATGTGCAGATACTCTTTATGGTAGACAGCTTGATGTCATTATGAGAGCCCTTGGCTGGAAGTCAGGATGGTGATTGATACAACCATGCCACAAATATTTATTGAGCACCTACTGTCTGCAGAGTATTTCATTGCCAGTGGATTCTCAGCTCTGAGCAAACATAGGTCTATCTCTGCCTTCTGCATGGAACCAGTGAGCTCCTAGAGGGAGACGGACATTAAAACAGAAAATCAAATGAAGAAACATCACAAGAAAACTGAAATAAGTGCTCTGAAATGAAGGAATGTGGTTCTATTAAAGCATATACAGAGGAAACTGCCCTATTCTATGGGAGGATGGAATCTTCCCAAAGGAAATAACCTGGAAGCTGATATGCATTAACCTGTTGTTGAACCAGGGTTCAGGGATAAAGAGAAAAAGCATTTTTGATAGAGGAAATAGCACGTTCAAGGCTGTTTACAGAGCTGAGAGAGGGTCAGGGTAACTGAGTGGGTCTTAGTTCTGGCTGTATAACAAGTTAACACAGACTGGGTGGCTAATAAACAACAGAAATGTATTACCCTCAATTCTGGAGGTTGGTAGTCTTTAAGATCAGGGTGCCAGCATGGTTGGTTCTGGTAACGGCTCTTTTCCAGGTTGTAGACTGCAATCTTCTTGTATTCTCACACTGGTAGAAAGAGGGCAAGGAAGCTTTCTGGGGCTTCTTTCAGAAGGGCTCTAGTTCCCTTCATGAGGGTTCCACCCTCATGACCAAATTACCTTTCAACAGACTCACCTCTTAATACCATCAAACTGAAGATTAAAACTCAACATACCAAGGTCATAGACATTCAGTCTGTTGCCCTGAAACACAGAGATCTAGGCTTAAAGTCTCTTGTGTCAAGTTAGAAAGATAAGCAAGGATCTCTTGGAGATCTGGCTTCTTTCTCTTTTAGTTCTACTACAAAGTAACTGGGAAAAAAGTCACTTCTGTTGGGTGCAATTTCCTCACTTCTGAGTGTATGGGATTAAGATATTATATATTTAAGACACAAACCCCTATGGAACAGGAATACACACACACACACACGCTCCACATGCTCATTGAATATCCTTTTTCCAGAATGCTTGGGACCAGAAGTATTTCAGATTTGAGATATTTTCAGATTGTGGAATATTTGCACATATATTGAGATATCTTGGAGAACGGAGCCAAGTCTAAACATGAAATTCATTTATGTTTCCTATTTGCCTTACACACATAGCCTGAGGGAAATTTTCTATAATTTTTAAAATAACGTTTTTATGTAACAAAGCTTTGACTGTGACTCATCATGTGAAGTCAGGTGTGGAATTTTCTACTTGTGGTGTCATGTCAGTGCTCAAAAACTTTCAGATGTTGGAGATTTTTAGATTTCAGATTTTCGGATTACAGATGCTCAGCCTCTGTGTGTGTGTGTGTGGGGGGGTGTGTATGTGGCATCGATTTTTGGCTCAGGTTGCTTTAGTCCTTGTTCTGCAAGTCCTGTGATCCTCAATTCGTTATATTGCTTTATTTTGGGAAAAAAAAAAACCAGTCTGCTCTGCAGGTGGTCATAGTTCTTCTATACTAAATCCTCTCTCTTACATAAACTTCTCTGCTCTCTTTCCTCCCTTTTTTCCTCCTACCTGGGCTTCTGAGCTGTTCCTTATTTGGATGTAACTCTGTTGCTGGTAATGCCACGTCTATTTATAATTCTCTTCCTCCAAGGCACTGACTCATTTTCTCTCTTTAAATTTGACCTTCTAACCTTCCCTCTTCACTGTAACTTGGAAATCGTTTGGGTGGTGCTTAGTATGAAGGACACGGGATGCCAAATAATTACACTATATTACAGTTTATGGTGTCTGCGACTGGTGAGAAAATTGCACTTGACATGCCATTATTTTTTGCCGGCCGTTTGCATGTTAAGAGCCCTGGACTACGCAGTCACAGCTTAATTGTATCTTCGGCCTTGTGAGAACAATTCATTGTCATTTCCATGAAGCTTCTACCTACTCAGACAGAGCCTTCTGCACCAATAATTTGGCAGGAATGCAAGTCAGCATCGCGTGTCTCAACCTGGTCAAACAAGAAGAGTTGGCTCCCTCTTGTCCAATGTCCTGACCTAGAAATAGGGGTATCCCAGAGCTGTTGGAAACCTTTGGCTACTAATATAAATAAAGAGAATAATATTAGTCATTTAAATTAGCAGAAACCCTAAACACACACACACTTACCTACACACGTGCACACACATGCACATGGAGGATTTCTTAGCTGAGTTTGTGCCTGAGCAAAATTCCAAATCAGTAGCTCCAGACTCTCACCCTGTTCATCTCATTCCTTATCAAGGGACCAGGTGAGAGAGAGTGGATAATCGATGCTTATGTTTGTAGATGCACTGAGAAGTAAATTCAGCCAGCTTTCTCTTAAGAAGAGTCTTGCATATTTTGTCGGCTATTTGAGAGTCATCTCATGAAGGCAGATATTTTTCCCACTTGAAGCAAAATAATAGCAGTCATATGTTTATGGATGACACAATCAGATTATATAATTCTGTTTTTTAAATAGATTGCAACAAGATAGTCAGTACAAAAAAAAAACTCAGAGTATTGATTCCTATTACAAGTATGAAGCTGAAATTCACAGGGAAACATTGCACAAATATAAATGCTGCATGACTGAAGAGTGACTCATTGCATATTCACATGACAGAATAGCATAAAGTCATTAAAAAAAGTAAGATTTATAACACGAGAATGTGGTTGCAACTTAATAAATACCAGAGGCAAGATAATAAAAAGTGTGTAGAATATAATTATTAAAATATATGTGTGATACAGTCAGAGTGCCTGGCATATAGCTGTTAAAATATGTGTGTGAACATGAAAAAATATATTTAAACATTTTTATAACTAACTTCAAACCATGAATACAGACGTATGTATTCAAACTTTTACAAAAAAAAAAAAAAATGAGCCATTAGTACCCATTATCCTGCTCACCCATATTCAATACTTTTAGATATTCTACTGTTATTCTTTCAATTACCTTCACCCCCATAAATGCATACACATTGCCAATGCTTTTGATTTAAGTAGTTAATTTAAAGAGAATGCAAATCATGTCTATAACCACTATTCACTGTTTTGATGTGAAGATTTCCCCAGTTGAAAACAACATACAATCATAAAAAAAAAAAAAATCCCAAAGGCGTGATTATACCTAATGAGTACATGATATCCAGGTAACCCACCTTAAAAAAATTGAGGAGTTAATTTCTGACATTGATTCAGTTTAGTAACTATACCACAAAGCAATACAGGAGAACCTGTAAGGAAATATATCTGCATATTCAATCTTTTTCCCCCCAATATATGTGGTTGGATTATAAGTTTAAAAAATAATTTTCTGCATTTATTTTCTTAATATGCTTTTATTAAAATGTAAAACTTAATAAAATGAGAAAAATAATATATTTCTCAATTAACATCAATGCCATCCATTCACAGCAAATTCTTGGGGACCATTACTTAATGTAAAACAAATTTGGTAAATAGAATCTCATTTTAAAAACTACACCTCTGCTAAACACTTGTATGGCCAATCTCATCAATTAATAAAGCACTAGGCTTATTTAATCATTTTTATGAAGCTGTGAAGAGAGAAAGAACAGCTACAGTCTTTCTGCATTGCTAACTGCACAGTAAACAAGTTCCATAACTATGGAATAGACCAGATATTAACCAGATGAAAAGGTTTTATATTTGATTTTTTAAATGGGAAACCAGCTTATGAGTCTTCAAGTAATATAATCAGCCTACAGGTTGCATGTAATTTTTTCAACAGATAGGAATGACCTAGAAAAGTTATTTATGGAACCATGTTATTTAAGAAAGATAAAAGTGTTACAGCGTTTACAGAATTTCTTTTGGCCTGGCTAAGAATGTTTTCTAGACAGTGGTATTTTAAAAATAGTTCAGTATTTTCCATCTGTACATATCATTTCCATTGTAATTAACTTAAATTCACCCTCTTGCATACACATACACACCTTGGCCTAATTTGGTCATCCATGTTTCTGTCCCTAAGTCTTTGAATATTTCGTTACACAGTATTTCAATAGACAGCCTTGTGCACAAAAATCGGAATACTCAGTTAAGATATGAGCATGTTTTCTCATCAGCACTGGCTCTCTCACCTCAGATTTTAATACGTTTAGGAATCCCTTTAGAATGTTATATTCTAGAAGAGAAATATAATACACTACATTTTTATTACTCAAAGTGAAGTCTGCAGACCACCAGCAGCAACACATGGGAGCTAGTTAGAAATACAGAATTTCATTCAACACCTGTACACCTGGACTTATTGAATCAGAATCTGTGTTTTAACACTACCCCCAGGTAATTCTTGTGCACATTAAAGCCTTTAAAAATGAAATACACATTTAGTTTTTAGGAAATCAGCCAATCATCAATCAACCCCTGTATGGGTCAAATCATGCTTTTTTGCTCTCTGTACCCGTCACTTTTGAATACCACCCAATGTTAAAAGAGGGTCAAGGGGGCTAGTATTTGGAAAAGCCCTAGCTGAGGTTTTGGAAGGAAACAGCTGTTGATTTTATTTGAACCCCATGTGGTAGGTGATGAACATAGTGGGTTGATGGGACTTCTTCCACACTGCAGGTGATGGTGAAAAGCAACAGCCTGCGTGTGCACCCATGCTCCTACCACCAGCTCAATTCCTCAGTGAGAACTGTTAACTGTTGTCTGCTCAGTTCTGTGGACTACTTCCTTTTCTCTATACCTATTTACCACAACTCGGCAGATGTGTTCTGAAATCTACAGAGTATCAAATGTCACTGGGCTTCCATGGAAAGCAGTAGCAGAATCCAAATGAGCCTGATCAGGAGGGCTGAGGAATACTGGGAAACAGCAGAGAATAAAACCCTACATGCATACTTCTGTTTCTCCCTAATCCTAAGAAAATCTCAACTGCGTTGCAGACATTTTTTTTCTGTGAATATATGGTTGAGACTAGGAAACTGATGACATTATCTGGGGACATGAAAATGGGGGAGAAAAACAGGTTTGTTCTTTTTCTTTCTTTCTTTTTTCTTTTTTTTGAAATGGAGTTTTGCTCTTGTTGCCCAGGCTGGACTGCAATGGCGCCATCTCAGCTCACCGAAACCTCCGCCTCACGTGTTCAAGCGCTTCTCTTGCCTCAGCCTCTTGAGTAGCTGGGATTACAGGCTTATGCCACCACGGCAGGCTATTTTTTTTTTTTTTTTGAATTTTTAGTAAAGATGGCGTTTCTCCATGTTGGTCAGGCTGGTCTCGAACTCCCGACCTCAGGTGACTCGCCCGCCTTGGCCTCCCAAAATGCTGGAATTACAGGCATGAGACACTGCGCCCACCCCCAAGAGAAAAAGATTTTAAGTAACCTGAATAAAGTGATAGTATCTATTGAGTGTTTACTAAATGGCTGCCAATTTATTAAAGTTTGCCTACTCAATCTTCACAGCAATCCCCTGATAAAGGTAACATTATACACATTACCAGATCGGGGGAAAGTCACTGAAGGGAATGGTCATTTCCACTAGAAGATGCAGGGGAGACAAATAGTGATTACGTGATGAAGCCCGGAGTCAAACCTGAGTGTAGTGATCACAGAATTTGTTCCTGTCACCATGGCAACACACGATCTCATTTGAACCTTGTGTGGTAGGTGCTCAGTATGCTGGGCTGTGACCCCAATTTGCAGATGAGAACGGTGAGATCACAGAAGGAAACTAAGGTATGGTCTCATAATGAGAATGTAAAAGGTTTAGTAAGATTTGAGCAGACAATGAGAGATGTTTCTCTAATTACAAAGCCACCACATGTATTTTTTGCACCTCTATATGCTTTGTTAGTTAGGGACAGAGGTGCACATAAATCCCTCAAGAAAAGAAAAATGTCCTTGAAGATTATGCTTGTGCTGGCTCTGTTTTATTTATTTTATGGGAATCAGAGGAGAGGACAGTGGCATAGCCTGGGCCCGGGCAGGGCTGCTACCAAGTACACCACAATTTGAGGGTTGTTCTCCTAATACGGGGGTTAGCCTAGTATCTTGATGCTTTGTTTTCTCATTTTAAAAATATATTAAAAATGATTATGCTGATGCATAAGAAAAAATGATGGAGAAGGAGTAGCAAGAAGAGAAAAACGGTTTTATTGAAAATTTCAAACATCTTGCTACGTGCTTTAAATATATTTACACGTTATTATTTTCAATGTTGCAGATAAGAAAATTAAGACTTTTGGACGGAAGTAAATTCTCACTGACTCAGTGACCAGAGTGTAATGATTCTGGTTTTGCCTGAGCTGGGCAGAGCTTTTAACCATGCCAGAGCTGTAGCAAAAAGTTAGAGAGTTCACTGGAATCTTTAGCCAAAACCGAACAATTTTCTAGGTTCTTCTTAAAGTGAGAATCACCGGAACAGCAAAAAGAAGAGTGGAATGAAAAAATCCTGTACACATAGATAGGAACTAAAAGAAGACAAAACGCTTGTACCCTCCAGTTGCTTGAACTAATTGTGTTAATGCTGAATAATTTAGTAACAATTCCCTGTAGTCCTGGAAACTGAGCTGGTGGACAATATTACAGAGGCTCCAGAGGTGGGATCTATAATTTACTTAGCTCTGTGCGGTGACTTCCCTGACGCCCCTTGGAACTTTATAAGTCTTTTTTCCAAATAGATATGTGCTGCTCTGTTGCAGTTCTTCCGTTCCAGCGCCCATCTTGGTGACTTTCTCCTGAGCAGTTCTGGTCATGTCCTCTGCTACTGGTGCACCTTGGCCACTGAGAATAACCCCTTTATGCCTTTAGCAAATACTCTGAGGAACAGTAATTTGATGAAAGACCAAACATGTTATTAAAAATGACCAAATCCTGTAACTTTTAGAAGCAAGTCAGACTCCCTAGCCATTCAAAAGCTTTATTTAGAATGTGGCAGGGTTATTTATAGCGGAGTTTTTCTTTGCTTTTTTTTTTTATGTGCTTATAGGAACCTAAAAGTATAAATGAATTTCTCATTGCAGTTTGCTTTTTGTCATAGTCATGTGTGTGTGTGTGTGTGTGTGTGAGCACACATCCTATTATTTTTTCTCTTAAAGGAGCTTTGCTTTGGTGAAGTTCATCCTCTGATTGCATCCCTGACTTTGTAGGAACATTTATAATCAGCTTTTTGAGGTGTTTTCAGAAATCACTAGATGTCTGCAATGGCTAGGCCTATTGATCAAGGCCACTGTTCTTCTAGTACTCTCTTCTGTTTTTCCTGTCATTAAACTCTTACTGTAAAGGTTTTAGTTTTTTATAGCTGAACCCAAATATCACATCCCAACTAGACTATCAGAAATGCATTTAAGACTGCGGTTCATGCCTATAATCTCAGCACATTGGGAGGCTAAGATTGTGAGGATCGCCTGAGCCTGGGAGTTCGAGGCTGCAGTAAGCTATATGATCATGGAACTGCACTCAAGCATGGGCAACAGAACGAGACCCTCCCCATCAAACCCCCAAGAAAGAATGTATTTAAATGTTCCTATCTTACCAGTTGGAGGAAAGACACAAGCAACAAAAAAGCTGAAAGACCAAACAATAAACATGGAGACTCTCCCAGCTCCCTATCATCACATACACGTAAACAAAACCAGGTGGTGAGACAGTGTCAAAGAGACACAAACCACAGAGCCAAGTGGTAAATAGAGGGTGAGACAGAAATCCAAAAATACAAAGCAAAAGTCACACTACATGTGATACAACATAAGAATGGACCTAGGCTGGGCACAGTGGCTCACACCCGTAAACCCAGTGCTTTGGGAGGCTGAGGCAGGAGAATCACTTGAGCCCAGGAGTTTGAGAGCACACTGGGCAACACAGCAAGACCCCAGCTCTACAAAATTTGTTTAAAAATTAGCTGAGTGTGGTGGTGTGCATCTGTGGTTCAAGTTATTCCAGAGGCAGGAGGATCAAAGCTGCAGTGAGCTGTGTTGGCACCACTGCACTCCAATCTTGGTGGCAGAGCAAGATCCTGACTCTAATAATAATAATAGTAATAATAATAATAATAATGATAAAGACAAAGTAAATTTTAAAAAAGGAACCTAGACCCAGAAAACATACAGAAAGTAAGACATTTTCACAGGATCACAGCATTCAAGAAACACAGAGGTTCAAAACCAATGAGACAGAAAATGAGGTAAAGTAAAAATGAAGACCGAGGGAAGGAAAGAGAGTAGGATAGTCCCCAGAGAGGAGGGAAGGCAGAGGATACGCAAGCAAAGAAAGGCAATATGGAATGGATTTGGGGTCCACTGAGTGATTCTCACTAGGCTCAGGCTAATTCCTTTTAGCCTCTGGACAGATGGGTTAATGTGTACTTTTGTGTATATTTTTCTGATCACACAGGTTCTGATTTTTTTGTTTTTGCTTTGGAAAGGTGTGCGTTTTGATTCTAACACATGATGTTTGCCGAATAACTGAGGCTGGCAGGACTTGGCATGAAGTTGGAACAATCTGAGTGAACCAACAAACATGATGATCTTTTTTTGTTCTTGAATTTTTCTAGACCAATTTTGTTTCTTAACCTTATACATTCTCTAGGAATTGGCACTAGAAAGTACATCATGGCCATTTTATCTCAAATCAGATGTGGAGCATAATAATTTAATAATAAGTCTTTAAATAAAATTATTACATGCTTTCTACCTACAGACTATGACATCAACTTAGAAGAGACATGGGAGGTAGAAAAGGCATATGGGTAAGCCCTTGGACAATTTACATCTGTCTAAAACTCTCTAAAATTATGAAATGGGGGGCCAGGCTTGGTGGCTCGCACCTGTAATCCCAGCACTTTGGGAGGCCGAGGTGGGTGGATCATGAGGTCAGGAGTTCAAGACCAGCCTGATCAAGATGGTGAAACCCCATCTCTACTAAAAATACAAAAGTTAGCCAGGTGTGGTGGCACTCGCCTGTGGTCCCAGCTATTTGGGAGGCTGAAGCAGGAGAATCACTTGAACCTGGGAGGCAGAGGTTGCCGTGAGCCAAGATCGTGCCACTGTACTCCAGCCTGGGTGACAGAGTGAGACGCTGTCTCAAAAAAAAAAAAAAAAAAAAAAAATGAAATGTGCTTTTGAAACATCGGCAAAAGATATTTCAAAACAAGATTTATCTTTCTAGTATATTTGGATATAAAAACAACTTAATTTATGCAGTTAAGTTTAAAATGATCTAAAATGGCCACAGAAAAGGCTAATGCTAGCTTTCTGTTTCTGCTATTTTACAAATATATTTGAGCAAATGCATTTTACAAAATCTTTTGTTTCTAACTTTTGTGGGTACTTAGTAGGTGTATATATTTATGGGATGAGCAAATACAGTTTTAATAGCTCAGTAAAGAACGAGTGAGGTGGAAGTTGGAGAATATGCATGGATAGAACCAAGGAAAATAATACTTTTTTGACTATCTAGTACCTTCCAGGATATATGAACTCTTATTTAGAGCTCACCTGAATCCTGTGAGATACGGCTATTAACATCAACCGCCTTTTAACAGATAAAGAAATAGGTTCAGAGAAATTTAGTCACTGTCCCAGGTTGGCTAATAAGGTGGGGAATTGGGATTGGAATGCAAAAAAACTAGCTTATTTCCAAAACCTATACTTCTTCTGCCTACGCTGCGCCACTCCCTCCCTCAATTTACTTGGTTCTTCCTTATGTTTCTTTACACATGGAAGAGCTCTTGTGGAAATAGGAGCCAAGTTCTCATGGAAAAGTGCTTATTTTTATGGAACATGATTTGCTCTTCCAAGTATTTCTTTTGATCACGCCAATAACCCAGAAGGCCAAGTGGTTTGACTAAGATGGCATTAGACCCACACTAGAAACCAGACCTTTGGACACCTTGTCCTGTGTTTTCTCTAGTGATCACGTTGCCTCACCAGAGGCTTTTGTCAGTCTATCAGCATTGCACATGGTGTCCACCACCCCCCACCATGGTAACTCTGTGCCATTCAAAGCATGTTGAGATTAATACTGCAGTTCCAGGTTGCCCTACAGAGCAGGTCTCTGAAGACATCCACTCCTAAATTTTGCAGCATGTCAGTGCAGCAAGGTAGGAAAGCCCTGAGTGAGATTTCCTTTTAAGTGCACCACCCAATCACATGATTTATGTGGTCTCTTTTAAATCCAAGGACTATGCTACTTCCCTACTTAGACCAGCAAATGCGAACTGAGAACCTGCATTAATAATAGACATCTTCCCAGGGCATATTATTGAATGAGGTTTTCAAAAGCCTGTGCTGTCTTGTGACCTCTTAGCTCCACATCATCTAAGATGGCGCTCCTTAATATAGCCTAGGACTCCACATTGTGAGTGCTGCATAACACAGGCCAGGAAACCATACATACACGATTATTGGATAATTCTTTTGCTAATGTTCGAGGAAGGCTTTTGCAGCTGTCTTCCTATAGGAATACTTTGCTAGGCTTGGATTTGGGTGAGAAGAGGTAGCACAGTTGAGTGTCACTTGGCTTTGGAAGTGCTGGGACACAGTTGCGCACCGTGACCTAGTAGGGAAGTGTTGTCACATTTACAAAGAAAATCAGCGTGCCTGGGAACTGCTCCTTGAGATGTGATAGGCAAGTAAAAGTCTGCATCTGAAGACTCCTCTAACTCAAGAGAACTTTTGAGGTAGCAGAAGAAAGGGTTCTTACTTTGGAATTAGAGCCTTGGAAGAATCTTTGCAAATACAAAACCCTCTCCTCTGCTACTCCGTAAACTCCACAAGGTTCTGACTTTCTCTTTTAAATTTTATAAAAGGGTCAGCACAAGGCACACAAGGGAAACTTTTCTCTTCCGCCTAGCAAGGGCTTGGGCTAAGACAGACTTTCCTCTTTCTCCCCTGAAAATTCTAAGCATTAAGACTGCTCGACCTGAATGCAGATACTTAATTTGAACCTCTTTAAATAATAGTTTTTTTTTTTTTTTTTTTTTTTTTTTTTTTTTTTGAGACGGAGTCGCTCTGTCGCCCAGGCTGGAGTGCAGTGGCCAGATCTCAGCTCACTGCAAGCTCCGCCTCCCGGGTTCACGCCATTCTCCTGCCTCAGCCTCCTGAGTAGCTGGGACTACAGGCGCCCGCCACCACGCCCGGCTAGTTTTTTTTTTGTGTTTTTCAGTAGAGACGGGGTTTCACCGTGTTAGCCAGGATGGTCTCGATCTCCTGACCTCGTGATCCGCCTGTCTCGGCCTCCCAAAGAATAATAGTATTTTCTATTTTACAATTTATTTTTTAAAGTATATTGTTTTACCCAAGCCATGCTTTTTATGAGCCATAGGCTTGTGTTTGAAACACCAGGAGGCATACAAATTCACATATCCACAGACACACATATTTATACAGAATTAGAAAATGATGATTAGCATATATTTCTGAAACCATTAGCAAGTTTTCAACGCAGCTTCTATCTTTTTTTGTGGTTATAACCACGGTGGCTTGTCTATTTTTCTGTCATCTTTACTTCCCGAAATGAACAGCTTATATGCAATATCCTACCTTGCAATACCTTTATTGACCTCTGCTGGTCAAGAGTCCAGGCTTGTATCTTTTTCATTGAGAAAGATGGTAGCCTGGAGGATTGTGATAACGAGATTCTGCTCTGAAGTTAGACAAAGCCAGGCTTCAATTCCTGTCACAATAGCCCCATACTCAGCTTGTATCGTTGCATGAGAGTTAGAGTTAGTGTTGTTAAGCCTCAGTTTCCTCACTGAGAAAGTTACTTTGTAAGATTTGTCCTTTAGGTATTCCCCTAAGCAATAGATGTGCTATCCTAGTTCATTGAGTGGGGACCAAATATTATGGTAGTTGTTACTATTCTGGACAGTTCACACCTTGGACGTTTTTGTCATTCATTAAAGCTTTTTAAAATTGCAATTAGCTAGACAGTTTTTAAATCCTGTCACTCTATGGCCATATGTTACTCATCTGTACAATAATAACCTGGGAGTCTTCAGTACTTTCTAGTGCCCTTTGGAATCCAACATTCTGTTTCTCTATGATTTTTTAATTCATACAAACTGATCCTAATACTGAGCCTGAGGAAGGAATACATTTTACTTGAGTGGAAGGAGAAATGCTTTGCCTTCTGAAGGCATAGAGGAAAGTATATGTTTAATTGTTACTTACTTTTCAATATTTAAGAAGAAGAAGAAAAAGTAGAATAAAATGATGGATATTGACATG
This sequence comes from Macaca thibetana thibetana, assembly GCF_024542745.1. Lineage (NCBI taxonomy): Eukaryota > Metazoa > Chordata > Mammalia > Primates > Cercopithecidae > Macaca > Macaca thibetana. The sequence goes on along the minus strand of NC_065597.1, from coordinate 5,169,693 downwards.
ATTCCATATTGACAGACAAACATGTCTAATATTTCAAAATGTCACATGCGAATACAATAATTATTTTGAAGATCGAGGTGAGAGGGATATGGAGGATGACTCCAACTTTGAACACTTTGAACTTCCACCCTCAGTAACCCATCTGATTCAACAGTGATGTGAGACATAGTAGGTTGACTTCTGCAATGCTGTGGACCACCCTTAGTGAGACACAAGTCGGAAGGATCGTCTTTCTTTTGAGACATCAAGAGTAAACATATCCCTGAAAAAAACACAGTCAGGCATTACAAATTGTTCATGCATACAAGTATAAAATCACCATCATCATAATACTATGAATTATAATGAAATATTAAATCTATAACATCTTGTAAGGAGATTGCATATAAAGCACGTTATTAAAACATACTTTATAAAAGCTATTATGTTGCAATAACTTAGAGCTATTGAACTGCTATTATCTTTTATGCAAAATATTAAAAAGGCTTGATCTTCAAACTGTTGCAAAGGTTAAAATAAATCCTATGATTCGAAGTACATGGAATTGGTTGAAATAAAAGCTAACATTTAATGACATATTTTATAAATACTGAAGAGAAGGAATATTTGATTCACAATTACTTAAGCATGTTACATGCACGCCTCCCCCAAGACACTTACCACCAAAATCCCACACTTTTTAAGACAATTTTTAACCTTTGTACTAATGGACGATTATGTGCCAAACATTTCTGATAAGTTTGTTTTTAAGTACAGCGACAGTTAGATCCTTTACCTAAGATAATTTATAAAACTTGTAAATTCACCTAAGATTTTTTATTGACCTGTTCTTATAAAAAATGGGGTATTTTACAAAAAGAAGTTTATTTCTAGACTCTGCTGTACCACAACATCCATTTTATAATCCTCTTCCAATGATACTAGGAAATCTGATTACCATCAACATTGCTAATGGTTAACATTTTGAGTACCTTTATGCTTGCAATAGGTGGAACACTTAGGGCATATCTCATTTAATGCTCACAAACTCCAAATGAGCTATGCGCTATCATGTATTTCCATATGTAGCTATAAACCGATTTAATGAGGTTATATAGTTCCTCTAAGGTCAGTCATCTGAAGGTTGCTGAGTCAAACCCCGAAGGTAGATATATTTGCTTTCAATTTCAATCCTAAACTTTTCAGATATATAGTCTCTTCTAAAAAAGTTGAAGTTTCTCGGGTAAAGTAGTTGCATTATATCATTTCATCAAACATACACACACACAGTTTAGAAACTAATATTGCATTCTACAGATTGATTTCCTTTCTTTTTTTCAAAATCGATACAGTTGATTAACTTGTTATTCTGAAGTGTTGACAAATTATTGGGTAAAAGTGAATTAATAGATTTATTCTACCATATCTACTGGGGACATGCTGTGTTCCAGGGTCTTTGCTGAGGTCATGAAGACACACAAAAAGATTCTGAATGATATGAACATTTACTTTGAAGAAACAAGGTAAAAATATTCAACAGTGGGCTATTTACTGTTTAAACAACCTTTCTCGTTTTTTAAAAATAACATCTACTTGTCTTATCTACTTCTTTTCTTAGCAGCCACAGCATTACTACCAGTTCACCTACATTATCTAGATCTCGCATTACTCCTGGAAAAGAATTAACAATCAAAACCAGTTTGAAGTAAGAAGGATTTATCTCCCCAGGACTCTTTAACAGAGCACATAGCTTGAAGCTAGTGCAACTTTTTAGGCAGGGAGGGAGACCATTGCTATGTAAATCATTATCACTGACAAGTTAAGCCTCCAGTCAAAAGCAGAATGTATAGCTTGTGTATTTACCTTGGGCTATTTGTCTCCACGACGTAGCCGTTTGAAAATAAATACTTAAAAGCAGGTTGATATCCACACAGACACACCCTTAACGAACTGAAGTTTCAGGCTGGTCTCATGTCGCCTTGGATTAGCTGAATTTCAGGGCTTAAATTATTCTCAGGACTCCTAATATCCATCTCTTCACCCCAACCCAGAAATCCTAAGTAAAGGAGATGAAGTGAAAATTCCATCTTGAATGAGTTGCTATTTGATTAACTCTAAGAGTACCTATTAAACATAGGATTGGGAGTGGAAAATTATGAGTTCAATCTTCTCCATGTAGGTGGTCAAATCTGTTCTTCCAGTCGGCTTTCTCTGTTGCATCAAAATGACGTTTCTGAATTTCAAAGCTAGACCAGTCATTCCCCTAAATTCTGTGTCTTCATTATCTATGTGAATGAGTCCCAAATCCTTTTCCAGCCTCGATGAATAGCAGTTACCATCATTTGACCTTGGAAAGTCACTCAGATTTTTAGCATTGTTGAATATGTTAAATGAATTGATAGAAAGATAGCACTTAGAATAGGACATAATGGTGCTATGTAATTGTTAACTATAACGATAATACACATTTTTATTATTCATTAATAAATTATTGTTAACTATAGTTACTGCTAGTGTTACTACTACGGTGTCTGCTACTACTAGTAGTACTACTACAAGCACCACTAAGTTTGAATTTGATATTACATGAGAAGATAACACGTTAAATTTTATCATATTAAGAAACAGCTCAGAGAAATGAGGGAAAGTTCAACTCATTTAGGCTCATGGTTCAACATTTTGGCCAAAGACTTTATCTTTCCTCTATATCATTACGCCTTCAGCATCTCCTTTCTATTCAGTTTTTGTCAGATTGTGGGTTCAAAGTAAATGTTTATTAGTTGAGATATCGGTGTAACATTTCTGTTAGAACTTATAAAACCATCTAACACTAGTAGATGCTAAATAGATGCATGTTTTTTCTCACAGCATTTTGAAAGTCAGTCTACTCAGAAAAGATGTAGCATGAGCCGTCTTAAGCCATGTGGAGAAATAGGAAAGCTTTTACACTGTTTGTGGGAGTGTTAATTAGTTCAACCATTATGGAAGACTGTGTGGAGATTCCTCAAGGATCTAGAACCAGAAATACCATTTGACCCAGCAATCTCATTACTTGGTATATACTCAAAGGATTATAAATCATTCTACTATAAAGACACATGCATACGTATGTTTATTGCAGCACTGTTTACAATAGCAAAGACTTGGAATCAACCAAAGGCTCATCAATGATAGACTGAATAAAGAAAATGTTGCACATATATACCATGGAATACTATGCAGCCATAAAAAAGAATGAATTCGTGTCCTTTGTGGGGACATGGATGAAGCTGGAAACCATAATTCTCAGCAAACTAACACAGGAAAAGAAAACCAAACACCACATGCTCTCACTCTTAAGTGGGAGTTGAACAATGAGAACAGGGGTTTGGGGGCAAGGGGAGGGAGAGCATTAGGACAAATATCTAATGCATGTGGGGCTTAAAACCTAGATGACGGGTTGATAGGTGCCACAAACCACCATGGTACATGTATGTATACCTATGTAACAAACCTGTACATTCTGCACATGTATCCCAGAACTTAAAGTAAAATAAAAAAGGGGGGAATTATTGTAATTTTTTTTCAAGGAATATTTAACTCATGTCTTTACATGCCCCAGTGAGCACAATATAAACATCAGAGACACACGGAAAGCGATATGCGTGTGTATGACATTTTTCAGGATCCTTTAAAATCATAGTCACTACTTGGCACTTTACACCCATTGTCTCATTTAATTCTCATCATAAGCCTAAAAGTTAGATGTTACTATAACTACATTATAAGAAACCAATACACTGCAAGAGGTTAGGTAAATTTTCCAGCATTGTGAAGACCATTCTATATCTGCTGAACTCTAACATTCATCTATCTAGCTCCAAAGCCTTGCTTCATTCTTCATGCTCTCTGTGTAGCAGTAGTCTGTGACTTTCATGATTTTCATGATCCTTTTACTCTGAGTTTCTGCCTCTAAATCTCAATCTTCCTTTTTAATAGCTCCAGTCTCCAAAAGCTGTGATACCCTAGCCAAATTAGTGGTGGAGTTGTGCTTTAGATCCAAATCCATGTGACCATAAACGAGTCAGCTCAACATCGCTGAGCTCAGATTTTTCAACTGTAAAATATTTGGTAATCTTTATATTTTGGCTTAAATGAGGCAGTAAATATATGAGAAGTTTCTAGCAGTGTCTTTCATATAGTAGGCACTTAGTGGATGAAAGCTACTCTTTTTATTGTCCTTACTCTTCTGATTATTGTATATAATCAGATAATGAAGAGGCATCACTAATCATTTAAATTTTCATCCTTCTAAAGCTGTGTATTAGTTATGTTTGCTAATGAGACTCCTGTACTTAACTGATCTTATCCGCTTTGTCATGCCCAGTATCTTAGTTTGAGCTTCCATATAGTATCTATCCTTCCAATTTCTTACAATTGAGTCCTTTTTTCCCCTATGTATTGATTTTATTAAATCTTTTGGCTCAGTAAGTCATTAGAATAAAATATCTAGTCTTAGAGAGAAAATTATCTTTGGAATCAGCAACTCAGTTTTATTTCAAAGATGAAGAAAGTGAATGGAGGAAGCAGAGACTTGAATATCTTTTGTAGTTAACAGGTAGCTTCTTTCTGGATGGCAATGCTACTACCCATCCCAGAGGTCCTTTGATCCATGGGCTAAAGTTGGGTGACTCAGCATTCTCAGTAATGCCAAACATATAGTGGGCATGACTCATTTAATTACAAAGTGAAAGCTTAGGTACATCTCAGAGGAAGAAGCAATAAAGGGATACATTGAAGTCCGTATCAGCTTTCTCTGTATCTTGGATCAAGGGCACCTGGTGGAAGACAGTATGCTAGATCAAAGAGTCTTGGATGCAAACGGTCCTGGGTTAAAATACCAATTCTTCCACCAACTAGCCATGTGCTTTTATGCAAATAACCTGATCTCTTTGAATCTCCATTTACTCATCTGTCAAATGAGGAAAAAGACACTTGTAGATATTTGATGAAGTGTTTTAATTATTATTTACCAGAGAAGACCACATTTTGTTGTGATATAATTTCAAATTTATAAAAAAGTTCCAACAATAATAGTAATATTAATAATAATACAAGAATCTCACCATATTCATCATGTTTAATTTTGCTTCATTCATATTATCATTTCCTAATTATCTTTTCATGCATATTGCATTTTTCTTCTAAACCATTTTCCAGCAAGTTGGGGATATTTTTTTCCATTACCATAAAAGACATTGAGGTATTTTCTAACCACAGAGTAATTATTATGATCTGGAAATGTAGCATTGGCACAATACTATTATTCTATCCATAATTCATAAAAATTTTGTCAGTTATTCTAAAATTACTGTTTATAGATATTTGTATTTCTTGGTACAGGTCAAGATGACTTACTGCATTTAATTGTCATGCCTTTTAATTTTCTTTTATTGGAACAATTTCACAGACTTTCTTGAAATTTAAATTTTTGGAGTTTATATGCCAGTTATTTTGTAGAACATTTTTAGATTTTTACATCTGATACTCCCTTGTGAGTACTACAAGTTAGGTGTTTTTAACAGAAACCCTGTAGAAGGGATGCGGTTTTCCAAGGGCACCATATCACAAGTTACGTGAGGTTGGTTTATCTCAATATTGATCATGCTAACTTTGCTTACCTGCTTGAGATAGTGTCTGTCAGGGCTTTCTTCTGCAAAGCTACTATTTTCCCTTTTGTTATTAATAAGCAATTTGTGGGGAGATACTTTCTGACAATTCTGTTTCTCATTAGACTTTCATCCAATAGTTTTTAATTCGTGATTTAAAAAATCTCCATTATTCTTTCTATATTTATTAACTGGCATTCTACTCTAAGGATGTCCATGATCATTTGACAACTGTTTTCTGGAAGGATAAAAATACAGTGGGAGCAAGAGGAAGTAAAGGAGTATAAGAGTCAGTGCATAGACTTTAAGGGCCTAGATAAACAACTAGTATATGGGATCACTTTGATGGCATGTGCAAAATGACACAGGCAGGGCCTCAAAGAAATATGAATTATGTTCTCTTCTCAATAGAACGTCTTTATTTTACTTCAGACAGTGTACCATAAGGCAGGATTGTGGAATATTGTGAGAATTCCTGGCACACCAGCAAAGTAGACTCTGAGAGACTTTAAGTTAAGATGGCTTGGAAATAACATTAAAATTATGACCTTATGACTTTTTTAGAGAAAATCTGTATCTTAGGATAAAGAAGAGGAATTCTTCTTTCAAAAAAAAAAAAAAAAAAAAAACCAACTCAGAAAAGGATTATACTTAAATACACACACACACACACACAATTCTGTGGTCATGAAATATTTGTTTGAATATATGAAAGAAAACAAAATGCTAAACTACTAAATATTTCAGGACTGTTACTGTTTAAATTGTAGACCTGGGCCAGGCATGGTGGTTCATGCCTGTAATCCTAGCACTTTGAGAGGCTGAGTGAGGTTGGAGCATTGCTTGAACCCAGGAGTTTGAAACCAGCTTTGGCAATGTAGCAAGTCCCTCAACTCTACAAAAAATAAATATAAATGAATAAATAAATTGTAGACCTAATCGGAGATGTAATAAACTATCCTGATTGATATGATATAATTTAATTTGTGTTTTGAAAATCATTTTATTAATTAAATTACCACTGAACCATGGGTTTAGGTAAAAATTTCTTTTTCTTGGTGACCATCTTAACTAGGTCCCTGTTTGTGTGAAAACTTCAGAATTTAGAATGAAAGCTGCTGTAACTTTAGGGAATGTCAATATTATATGACTTCATATATTCCCAAATTAAACCTATTGTCGATGAGCATCTTTAAATGTGATGAGTTAGTACATTAATGCTCTTTTAAGAAGGGAAAATGCCAGAGCATGCATTTGTTTCACCTGATTAGAGGTTGGGAATAATTTTTAGTTGCATTCATTCTCTGAGGAGGGCGGAATTTACCCCCATGTGCAGTTTGCCATTCCCTGCAATGATGGCTTGAAGACTGTGTTCCTCAATTAGAAGGCATGATTCTTTCATCCTGGACTTAACCTCAGCCCTGATGCTGTTATTTTTAATCTCTGCTTCAGGGAATTGGGTTGGGTGATCTGTCAGGTCTCTTCTAGTTCAGATATTCTAAGCTAAGAAATAGAAGAGGCACTAGTAAACATTTCCACTGGCTTTGAGTTTTGAGGAATTTATCTGCAAAGATGAATTAGGTTTATTCTTCTTTGTCTGCAGGCAAAGGAGACATATGTCTTTAAAGCTGCCTGACCAGACTATCTTTTCGGCATGATTTAAAAACACAGGAAACTTTCACATAGGATTAGGATCAGTATGAGCTGTCTGAAGATTTCATACGTTCTTATAGGAGGAAAGTGGTTGAGAAGATCAAGAGTGGATAGATTTTATCTACTGAGTTGGGCAGGTGAGATGTAAGCTTGTAAAGTTGAAAGCAATTTTTCCTTCATCCTTTTAATAAAAATGTATGTTACTTTTAATTATACAACAATGAGAAAATATATTATTACATATGATTGTAGACACTCGGTCTGCCTAATGGAATCTGTTCTGTTCTAATTCATCTGAGTAAAGAATAAGACACATAACAAGTAAAAGTAGGCCTGGCACCGTGGCTCACGCCTGTAATCCCAGCACTTTGGGAGGCCAAGGCAGGCAGATCACAAGGACAGGAGATGGAGACCATCTTGGCTAACACGGTGAAACCCGTCTCTACTAAAGATACAAAAAATTAGCCAGGCATTGTGGCACATGCCTATAGTCCCAGCTACTCAGGAGGCTGAGGCAGGAGAATCGTTTGAACCCGGGAGGCAAAGATTGCAGTGAGCCGAGATCGCGCCACTGCACTCCAGACTGGGTGATAGAATGAGACCCCGTCTCAAAAAAAAGTAGTAAAAGTAACAGCAAACATGCCTGCTTCCCGGACAGCTCCATCTATTGCTTTAGAATCTGAGAATTAGATAATCTTTTGGCAAACCAGTAACTGTTTTTAGTAGCCTCTAAACAATTTGTTTTGTGTTTCCTTCCTTCTTTATTATAGTTTTGGGTCAGTCCAATCCTGAGATGTTGTCTCATTTATAATCCTCTATCACAAGAAATAATTTCTATGTCTATAAAAGAGAATGTTTTGTTGTATGTATACTAGGGCTGTTCTCTCTTTAATAAAATTTTACCTGCAAGTACCTTGGCTAGGAACAAGAGAGCTAGCATGATTTCACACAAGTAATCACCTGTTTGAAATCTGGTTCATTTTTCTTAATCTCCCTGGGACTTCGAGTTAACTTTCAGGCAGGTTTGTTAGCAGAAACTAAGTATTGTGGGACACAATTATAACTTCAATAAAATTGTACAGGGAAATATGAACAGCAGTGGTGATATTTTGCTGTTTTTCCTGATGAGTGGTTCTAACGTGAAGAGCAAAAATGTTTGCAGGGGGATCGAGAAACAAGAATTGAGACACGTGTTTCTTCCAGTGGTTCTGAAAGCGCAGTAAGCATCCGAATCACGCAGAGGATTTGTTAAAGCAGGGACGGTGGGCCTGACTTCAGTTTCTCAATTCAGTACCTCTGTGGTGGGACAGAATTTATATTTCTGACAGGTACTCAACGCAATGCTGACAATGCTGGTCTGAAGACCACACTTTTAGTACCAGAGATCTAACATATCCTCCAAATAGATTCATTTTGGTAGCTGTTGCGTGTAGTAGAGAGAACATCAGATGAAAGTCATAAAGGTTTTTACATTCTATTAGTCATTCGACAAGTTTTCCTTGGCCTGTAATAGGTAAATTATGTGCTATGTTCTTCAATACAGAGATTAATAGAGCCCATTCCTCATGTCTAAGGAAATTTACAGTCAATTAGAGGAGACAATCAAGGAAATCCGCAATCTCAATACAGTACAATTAGCAATATAATGATTGTTGTGCAGACTTGGTAGTCGTGCCTGACTCAGTTTGCACTGGGAACCTGCCATCAAAGTAAGCTTTTTAGAAGCAGAAATTTAAAATGAATTTTGAATACAATATAGGATTTATTACACTGGAGGACATATCTCAAAAGGAAAGGATAAGAGTGAATGGCACACAATGAGGGGAATGAGTTGATGGGTGCAGCACACCAACAAGGCACAAGTATACATATGTAACAAACCTGCACGTTATGCACATGTACCCTACAACTTAAAGTATAATAATAATAAATAAATTTAAAAAAAAAAAAAGAAAAATGGCAAACAGTTCAGCAGCGGTAGAACATGTAGTACTATGGAGACATATACTTAGCCCCACAGTTTAATCCCTATTTACTTCCCAGCCATGAGAAATTTCGCCTGGTATTCTTAGGGGTTTGCACTTCACCATGTATGTGATGGGAGTGGAGGGCCAGACACTGAAGATTTTAAATAAAGAAGTAATGAGATTACATGTCTATTAAGAATGCTTACATAAATTTTGATATATCCATTTTTTAAAACACTATGCAGCTATGAAAAATGTCAGTGTTATATATATATTATGAACTAGCTCTAAAGCAACATATAGAATAGTGTTCAGAGAATTTTTTTATTTGTGTACACAGAAGAATGAGGAGTCCATTCATTTGTGTATATTTATGTGTGCATAAAATATTTCCTTGGGTATAGACACAAACAAGCATGAACACACATAAAATATAACTTGATAACAGTAGTTGCTTCTGGAAGAGGAACTGGAGGACAGGGGACTGTGTTAGAAAGGGGACTTTTTGCTTTGCCTGCTTTTTTATTACTATTTGACATTCTTTTGACATGCACATGTTTTATTTTGTATTTTATTGTATGTATTTACTGCCATTACTACTACTACTGCAATTAACGAATCATTTTAGAGTTAAAAAAGATTACTGTTGCAAACATTTAAACAATGATGGTGGCGCATGCCTGTAATCCCAGCTACTTAGGAGGCTGAGGCAGGAGAATCGCTTGAATCTGGGAGGCAGAGGTTGCTGTGAGCCGAGATCACGTCATTACACTCCAGCCTGGGCAACAAGAGTGAAATTCTCTCTCAACAGAAAAAAAAAAAAAAAAAAAAAAAAAAAGAGTGCTGGAGGAAAGGCTAAAGGGAGGGAGTGCTGTCTCCACTTTCAGTTAATGTCTTTAGTGATTAAAGTTAAAAATAAGTGGTGACAGATTATATGAAAAGGAGGGAATTAACCTGAGAGAGTTATGAAACCCAGATGCTTTCTGCAGTCACTTTATACATAGAAAAATTTTCTTTAGGCCCAATATATACACATTAAAAAAAGTCTGTCTTTGGGTCAGGCACAGTGGCTCTCACTTGTAATCCCAGTACTTTGGAAGGCCAAGACGGGAGGATTGCTTGAGCCCAGTAGTTCAAGACCAGCCTGAGTAACATAGTGAGACCCCACCTCCACACACACACACACACACACACACACACACACACACGAATTAGTCAGGTATGGTAGCCTGCACCTGTAGTCCAGCTACTTGGGTTGAGGTGGGAGGATCCTAGGAGCCCGGGAGGTCAAGGATGCAGTGAGCCATGATTGTGCCACTGCACTCCAGCCTGGACAACTGAGCAGGACCCTATCTCAAAGAAAAAAAGCAAAAAAGAAGAAAAACTTTCCATGTTCGACACCAGGAGGTAAGCTACCTGAAGGCGAGGAATTTATTTTCTGGTTACTGCTATATCCAGCACTTCCTGAGAAGATATTTAGTAAACGTTATTAAACGATTGAATCCAGGGGATTTAATTTCTTGACTTTGTTGAATTTTTTATTCTCTGAACCACATATTAAAGGTACTTTCTTCTTCACCTTGGTATAGAGCTCAAAAAAGAGTACATTTCCTTTTACTTATTTCCTGTAAAAATCTCTCTTTCTCTCTCTCTCTCTCTCACACACACACACACACAGATTGAGCATATATTGTGCAGAAAGCAGGAAGTTACAGGGGATAGGATCACTACATTATCTGGCCAATAAGTTAAACAACAACAACAACAACAAAGCATTAAATCCCCCACTGTCTGTTCAGAGCAACTTGCTTCTCCAAAGTAGTACAAAGTTTCAAGATGACCAGTTTTAGCAATCAGATGAGACCAGTTGCCACCTCTTCCAATCTCTGGATGGGTTGGGGAGTGGTGGCATTTTATCTTCTCAGTTCCATTTAGAAAAGAGAACTGCTAACTCTTCCAGAATTATAGATGTGGAAGAATCGAAGGCAAGTGGTAAAGGGGAAAGTCAGGGAGACAGAGAGAGTGAGATCTTGGATAACTTCCAAGTGTTCTGACTTAAGTAAGTGGACACATGGGCCTGAGCATGATCTTTGTCCCTAACCTGTGTTGCTCTGCACAAAACTCTTATTCTGCAAGAAACTCGATTTCACACCTGTAAAATAGATGACGACGTATTCTCCATCTGCCTCCAAATGTTGTTTTAAGTAGTATGTAAAGTGAAATATGTGCAAGCATTTTGTAAACTTCCCCTGTGCTACAGAAATTTAGTCATGTTATTGCTTGCCTAAGTTGAGTCCTTTATGCATTTGCATTAGGTGTTAAGAGCAACTTGAAGGTTACGATCACTTACATTCCTGATGCCTTTGGTTTCTATGGGGAAATGAGAGCAGAAGTTCACAAAAAGGAAAATCTGTAGTACAGACAGAGCACACAAAAGTGCCTCACATTCTGCGCGGCAGATGGTAGTACCTTAATAGATGTGAGTTTCCTTCCCTTCCGCCCCTGCTTACCCAAAATGACTTAGAGACGCTAACTCTGGCAGTTTGGAGAAAATTGGATTCCCAAACTTGCCAAGTTGGTTTAGGGTATGCATATATGATTTATATCTGAGTATTGTTAGTGAAGATATTGGAGTCACAGAGGTGAGAGTCAAATCCTGACTCTTTAATGTTCAACTAATGTGCACCTTTGCACTTGATACTCTCAGTTCCCTTCTCCCTTCCTCTCTTCCTTTCATTCATTCCCTCCCTCCCTCCCTTTTTTTCTTTCTTTCTTTCTTTCTTTCTTTCTTTCTTTCTTTCTTTCTTTCTTTCTTTCTTTCTTTTTCTTTCTTTCTCTTTCTTTCTTTCTTTCTTTTTTTCTTTCTCTTTCTTTCTTTCTTTCTCTTTCTTTCTTTCCTTTCTTTCTTTCTCTTTCTTTCTCTCTTTCCTCTCTCTCTCTTTCCTTCCTTTCTTCCTCCCTTCCTCCCTTCCTCCCTCCCTCCCTCCTTCCTTCCTTTCCTCCCTCTCTCCTTTCTTTCTTTTCTTTTCTCTTTCTTTCTCTTTCTTTCCCTTTCTTTCTCTCTCCTTCCTTCCTTCCCTCCCTCCCTCCCTCCTTCCTTCCTTCCTTCCTTCCTTCCTTCCTTCCTTCCTTCCTTCTTTCCTTCCTTCCCTCCTTCCATCTCTCTTTCTTTCTTTTATTAAAGATGGGGTCTCAGTCAGTTTCCCAGGCTGGAGTACAGGGGCATGGTCATAACTCACTATAGCCTGAAACTCCTGGGCTCGAGCAATCCTCCCACTTCAGCCTCCCAAGTAGCTGAGATTACAGGTGTGCACCACCACACTGGCTAAAATTTCATATTTAAAAAAAAAATTTGTAGACACACGGTCTTGCTATGTTTATCAGGCTGGTCTCAAACTCCTGGCCTCAAGTGATCCTCCCAACTCGGTCTCCCAAAATACTGGATTGCAGGTGTGAGCCACTGTGCCTGGTCTCTCTCAGATTTTACCTATAAAATGGGAATGCCTCTGCTTTATATGGATGTTAAGAAGACTTGAGCTAAAATACACGCATTTTGAGAGGCCAAGACAGAGGCTGAGGCACAAGATTCACTTGAACCCAGGAGGCAGAGGTTGCAGTGAGCCGAGATTGTGCCACTGCACTCCAGCCTGGGTGACAGAGGGAGATCTTGGATAACTTCAAAAATAAAAAATGAAGGACTTCTTCAAGAATCTTGTTATTACTATATACATTGATAAATGGAATACCCATTAGTAACTAATATAACCAGGCTTAGGGACCCTTTTTGTAATCTCTTACAATAGGTAATGACAACATCCATTCTGTAAGAACTTAATGATTACTACTGCACTGTGCCAGACAGGATATTAACCATCATAGTTTTGTTGCTTTATCTGCAAGGTGAGAAAAATAATAGTACATATCAGTTAATCTTCTAATTTAAAGAGATTGTCTACATTGCTTCTAGTCAAAGACTCAGTAAGTGGAAGTACAGGAAATGGACTTATTCTTGTCCATTTGTGGAGACCTAGCTGGATCCCAAGCAGCATGTGATATTGACATTTTAAAGAGTATTAGAAGAAGAATACAGAAGTTTGCATGTTGGGTTCTCCCAAAGACAAAATTCACAGGCTTGGACAAATTATTTAATATCTTAGGATCCTACATTTAACAAATAAAGTTGTACCCTTAGCATAATCTCAATGGATTATGAGAAAGAATTAATGTTTGTAGAGTGCTTATTTGTTTGAACAGGAATACAAAGGAAAGAATACTAACAAGCACATGTTTTTCATTCCTTGGACTCTAATGCAATTCAGTACAGTTAATTTATTTCATCACCTCCCCGATCAATCATAGGAGCTAAGGATGGCGGTCTGAACACATTACCGTTTTGCAGCTGCAGAAATTGAGGCTCTGGCTACACAAGCAAGTATCTGAAAAACATGTTCCAGGAGACTTGGGATGGAGCCCTTAGCACTGGTTTTATCTCTGAATGTGTATATTGTTCCTCCAGGGCCCAGATGCTCTGCCTTTTCTAGGGCACCAAGTTGAAGTTACGGTGAATCTCAGTGTCTCGCCACGTCTTGAGAGTTTACCATTTTGTCAAAACTGGCTGCCCAAACTCCAACATCAGCACTTTGCCACTAGCCAGTCTCCATGTGTGGGAAAACTCATTTCCATCAGTCATGGCATTGATTTATCTGGAATATTTTGAATCACTCTTTTTGTCAAAAAATAACAATGTACCAAAAGCATGTGGCTAACCTTGCCAAAGAACACAAATTTGTGAAATTTAAATTTCAGCATCCCTTTTATTTTTCATCTATTTTATCTTTCTCCATCTGACTAGGTGTTAGAACTAGTCTCTAAGCCAATTCACTTTCAAGGGTTGCAGAAATCTCCAGTGACTTGCAAGTCTCACGTAATCAAAGGACCTTTCTGTATGTGAGCTCAAATACGGACCACAGAAAAATTACTACTGTGTTTTTAGGAGCTCTATTCAAGTCTTATCTCTACCCTGACCCTTTCATTCTTTTTCTTGCCAAAAAAGCCAGTTCCTTTTGCAGTGAAATTATATTGATGCAGTGGTCTCATGTGTGAATATTACTGACCTCGGCAGCTTTCTTTATGTTCCTGCTTAGCCTAAGATTGGGATTTCCTGGATAATATTTCAAAATTTTAAAGGAGTTTGAGCCACAGAGTTAGAAGTTGCCAACCAACGGTGGTCTCAAAACATTCACTTATTATTTAAATTAATTACAAAACATCATTTAAAAAACTTCCCATCCAACTGTGTTATAACAAACATAGTAAACTTGTTTTTTTTCCTGTACTTTGGTAGGTTTTGTGTTTCTTTAGTAAAGGATCCTCTATCATCTGAACTTGCACCTTTTTTGTTTGTTTGTTTTTGTTTGTTGCTGTTGCTTTGGTATTTGCAGCTCATGGAGACTGGCCCTGGGAAGTGGCTGGCATCGTCACTAACTGCTGTGTGTTATCAGGGGTGGTTTTATACTGTTATTACAAGAATATTTACAATTAAAATGCAGGGCTTGGTTTAAAGAGCACCTGTTTAATCAAGGATAGAAAGTCATATTTTGTATATGCCACTAGGTGAATAGCTGACTTGCATATTAATTCTGTCCCTGACTATAGTTCTGTTCATGTGAAGTTTTTTTCTCTATAGATGATAATTTTTGTAGAACTATTCAGTTAAAATTTTAGGACAGATCTTTCTGTATGGAGTGCTTGGGCACTGCGTTAGGCTTTGTGTTTTGTCATTTTTAAAAATACAACTTCTTATGTTTGAGTTTTCCTTTGCCTTTAAAATAATGTTCTATAGATAGGAAGTGCAGCTCTTCCCTAGAAGAACGAAGGGCAAATAACAGTAATGTCCTGAATATTCTGAGTATTGTAACAATGATACATTTTTGCTAAACGAAAAATTTCGTTCTCTAAGAGTAAATATAAATTGGTCACAGCCTAGGTTCTTAATGCTATAAAGTCCGAGAGGCTTGGGCGATTTACTAGCAACATAAATTTGTTAAATTTACTAAGCTAGACTTTCCCTATTTGGGAAGTTATGAAAATGATATTACATACTTCATAAGGCTATTGAGAGAATTAAATGAGCCAATTCATATGAAGTGCCTGAAATGCAGTTAGCACTTAGTAAATGCTAACTGTTAGTACTAGTATTAATATCCAAACAGAAACTATACAAGGATGAACAGTTTTCAGAGACCGAGTTTTTTTTTACCAGCCTAAAACATCATATGGTTATAATTTTAGTAATGGGGAGATCCATGTTTTTGACATCATATTGTCATGAGAGAAGGATGAGACTATGAAATCAGTCAGACCTGTATTTGAATTTCAGCTCCACTACCTACTGGCTAAGCTTCTGCTTTCTTCCCTACCAAATGGAGGTAAAATTATTATCTCTAACTATTATTTGATTTGATTTGACTTATTTTATTTTGTTATTATTATTTTTTGAGACAGAGTCAAACTCTATCGCCCTTGGCTCACTGCAACCTCTGCCTGCCAGGTTCAAGTGATTCTCTGTCTCAGCCCCCCAAGTAGCTGGGATTACAGGCACCCGCCACCACGCCCAGCTAATTATTATTATTATTATTATTTGCATTTTTGGTAGAGATGGGCTTTTACCATGTTGGCCAGGCTGGTCTCGAACTCCTGACCTCAAGTGATCCGTCCACCTCGGTTTCCCAAAGTACTGGGATTGCAGGCGTAAGCCATGGGCGTGGCCTCTAAGGATTATTTTATTTTAAAGACTGACGGATGTCTCCAAATGGTATGATCCACAATGAAAACCCAATACATTTTTAGCACTTTATACATTCTCCTGTAAACTGTTTATTATGAATTAGCATCAGAGAGTAGATTAATTCAGTGGAAACACCATCTTCCTCCTATGTAGCATTTTTGTGTTTAACTATTTGGAAGTTGGGAGAGGGAGATATTTCTCTGAATGCTTAATCTTAAGTCATGATTCTCATTGCTTTTCCATTATTGTTGTGACTAATCAGTAGGTTAGCCTACTTGGGGTTTGTATCTGAAGAGTCAGTCACAGAAAGAGAAGCTAGAAAAACTACACCAAGATGCTTAGATAAATTCCCAGTATTCCATATCCTGATGCCTCTTCTTGATTCTTTCAAATGTAAATGACCTTCCCAGGCAAAAGGACTCAGGGGTGTTTGAAAGCTGTTTGACAGCCAGTGTCTCACAGAATCCATGATTAAGCTAGAGGATTACCTCTTCTGATTCTCTAATCTACCTTCACACAGTCTTGGACTCCCTGCTCTCCTCTACTCTACATAATCACCTCCAGATGCTGTTGCTATAAGGACTGCTTGGACACACATCTCCAGTCCTTGCTCAGACTTAGGTCTCATAATTTCAGGGATGGCTTAGACAACACGGTCATCAAGCCCCTCAAAGTGCGCATTCTTCCTTTTTTGGCATATTGTAGACCATGTTTCTTTTACAGTCATTTCCTTGTAAATGGAGAGCCTGAGAAGATAGGGAGTTTCTTGTCACCAGGCATATACAATCAGAGATTAATTATCCTGGAAGTTCCCCAGGGAATTCAAATATCAAAAGAGAGAAAAAAAAAAGAGTGAGGGAATTGCGCAGGGGAACTTTAAGATCCAACCTACCCTTGAGTCTACTATGCATTTTCTACGTAGTTATTCCATTATAATTTAGATCTTCATTTATTAGAATGAGGATAGTCATATTAAGAAATACAGATATTTGGCCAGGTGTGGTGGCTCACACCTGTAATGCCAGCACTTTGGGAGGCTGAGGCAGGCAGATCACCTGAGGTCAGGAGTTCAAGACCAGCCTGGCCAACATGGTGAAACCCCATCTCTACTAAAAATACAAAAATTAGCCAGGTATGAGGGCAGGCACCTGTAATCCCAGCTATTCAGGAGGCTGAGGCGAGAGAATCACTTGAACCAGGGGGCGGAGGTTGCAGTGAGTTGAGTTTGTGCTACTGCACTCCAGTCTGGGTGACAGAGTGAGGCTCTGTCTCAAGAAAAAAAAAAAAAAAGGAAAGAAAGAAAAATAAATACATATATTATGTATGTAAATGGAGATTTAAAAAATATCCAAATGTTTGGTAATGCAAAGGTTGAGAAAAATCCACTAAAAATCAGAAGACTTTTTTGGGTTTATTGCTTTAGTGTTTTCTTCAGGCCAGGGGCGGTGGCTCATGCCTGTAATCTCAGTACTTTGGGAGGCCGAGGCGGGCAGATCACCTGAGGTCGGGAGTTCGAGACCAGCCTGACAAACATGGAGAAACCCGTCTCTACTAAAAAGGCAAAATTAGCAGGGTGTGGTGGCAGATGCCTGTAATCCCAGTTACTTGGGAGACTGAGGCAGGAGAATTGCTTGAACCCAGGAGGCGGAGGTTGTGGTGAGCCAAGATCATACCAGTGCACTCCAGCTTGGGCAACAAGAGTGAAACTCCATAAAAACAAAACAAAACAAAAAACAGGTTATTCAAAAGAAACTCAAACAACTTCTTTTGGTAGTTCTGCATTACAGACCTCAATCAGGATGTTGTGTCCAATAGTGCATTCTGTGAAGATGGAAATGCTCTATATATGTGCTGTCTACTATGCCAGCAATTAGCTACTTGTGACTACTTAAATACTTGGCATGCAGATAGTGAGCCTGAGTAACTGAATATCTAATTTAATTAATATAAATTTTCTCTGACATATGTGGCTAGAGGCCATGATAGTGGACAACACAGGTCTAGAATATCTCATGGCTTTCTTAGAAGGCTATTTAACTCCCAAATAATATTTCAGATCATCCTTGCAAAGGGATATCAGTCTTACCATTCACAGAGGATATAGCAAAGATCATCAAGAGTCTTTACATTTGAAAAAAAAAAAAAAAACCTGACATTCTTGAGGAAAAAAAAGTTACGGGTGCTTACATTAACACATATCAAGAGTCATTGTAAAGGGAATATATATGGTTGTACTCACTCAGTAATAGCTAGACAGATATTACACTGGGATTTAAAAGGCCCCCAAAAGACCATGCATATATATAAACTTCATATAAACAGAAATAGCACTATAGGTCAATGATGAAAGGGTGGACTATTTGATAAATAGCTCAGGGAAAATTAATTATCTATATGGAAAAAATATTTCTATTTTATACTATACACAAAAAATCAAGTTCATGCCTTAAGTATAAAAAGTATGTTTTGGAAGGCATATGAGAGAATATCTTTAGGTTCTTTCTGTAGGGAAGCATTTATTAAGCAACAAGCAATATGAACTTTAAAATGAAAATTTTTACTGCATTGAATTTCAGAACTTTGGTTTATCAAAAGGCATCATAAAATAAAATTAAAAAATACAAAAAAGAAAAAGCATTTGCCATGTATAATTGAAAAGGATGTTTATTAGAATATAAGTGTGATGGTGCATGTCTGCGATCCTAGCCAGCTGGGGGCCGAGGAGGGAGAATTGCTTGAGCCCAAGAGTTGGAGGTGAGCCTTGGCAAACATAGTGAGACTTTGTCTCTATTTAAAAAAAATGTAAAAGACAAAATGAGCAAAAGACAAGGAAAAAGAAACATGTTTTTCTCTGAAACATAAAAAAAAAAAAACAACTCAACCCACTAATTATTATGTGTATGAATTAAATGTCTGTGTTCCCCAAATTTCATATATTGATGCCCCAACCTTCACTATGATGGTTTTAGGAAGTGGAGCATTTGGGAATTAATTAGATTTAGATGAGACTAAAGAGGGTGGAGCCCCCATGATGGGGTTACTGCCCTTATTAAAATAAAGAGCCAGGCGCGGTGGCTTATGCCTGTAATCCCAGCACTTTGGGAGGCCGAGGTGGGTGGATCATGAGGTCTAGGAGTTCGAGACCAGCCTGGCCAATATGGTGACACCCCATCTCTACCAAAAATACAAAAATTAGCTGGGTGTAGTGGCTCGCACCTATAGTCCCAGCTACTTGGGAGGCTGAAGCAGAAGAATCACTTGAACCCAGGAGGCAGAGGTTGCAGTGAGCTGAGATGGTGCCACTGCACTCCAGTCCGGGTGACAGAGCAAGACTCCATCTCAAAACAAAAAACAAACAAACAAAACAAAATAAAGAGGAAACACCAGAGCTTTCTCTCCTTGCCATGTGAAGACACAGCGAGAAGGCAGCCATCTGTAAGCCAGAAAGAGAGCCCTCAACATGCTGTTATCCTGATCTTGGACTTCCCAGTCCCCAGAACTGTGAGAAATAAATATCTATTGTTTAAGCCATCCTTTCTATGGTATTTTGTCATAGAAGCCTGAGCAGACTAAGATGTCATGCAAATTAAAATTTATAGTTAAGTAGCATTTTATGCAGAATAAATTATAAAATTAAAAATTGAACAATGTTGAGTGATGAGAATGCAATATAAAGTAAATTCTTATAACTGATAGGTAGTGTGTGAACTAATAAAATCATTTTATAAACCAATTTGGTATTATCTTGGAAGACAGAAAATTTTAGGCTGTAACTGTATCTACCACCTAGTAATTTTCTTTTGAGATAAATGTCCTAGAATGTCATTCTTAGTTATGGGAACTAGAATTCAAGTAAAAGGTACAAGTCGCTATTGTTTATAATGTTACAAAAACAAAAAACATAGTAGTAACTCAAATTTCCATTGAATAGATTTGGTATTGTCTTGCCATACTTTGGTGAAAATAAACAAACTATAATTGTAAGCATCAACAATGGTGAATCTCAAAAAGAGAGTTGAGCCAAAAGCAAGGCACGAAACTGCATATGAGGTTAAATTCTAAAGAAAGGAAAACCATTTTAAATATATAATTTGGGGTTCTGGACACCTTTATTGGTGAAAGACAGGGATGCTGTAGTGTGTATACATATCTATATCTATATCTATATCTATATATAGTATCTTATTCAGGGTTTCAAATTTTAGACTTGTTCTATTTTTATTGGATTGATTAATTTATGAATGCTCTTTTTAGTATTATTTGTGTTATTTAGTACTCATCTTTAACTTACTTTTATAAGTTACATGTAGAAACTTTTTCACAATAAAAGTGAATATAGAAAAACAGAAGAAACACTATTATGGCAGTATATAAATTCCTTTATAAAAATATGCCTTACCAACTACAGAGAATCTCTGGGCTCACTCATAAGCTAAAGGATATGCTATTTTATTTTATTTTATTTTTCTTTTAAGACTCCATATTCCTGTGTCTGAAATTCTTGTTTCAGTAAATTCATTGATTCACATGTTGTGAAACTTGAGAATTACTTTCAGACAGTTAAAATTGCTAGAATTACTTCTAGAATTAAGAATGGCTTATGTTTACTGATTACTGTCTTTGGACCTGGCATTTCTTAAAGAGCTTAATACACATTAATTTACCGAGTTAACACATTGTTATCTTTATAACAACTCAAAGAGGCTATTATTATTATTCACCCCTTTACTGCTGGTAAGGAAACTGAAACTCAAGAGAGTTAAAATAACTTGCCTAGGCGGGTGCAGTGGCTCACGCCTGTAGTTCCAGCAGTTTGGGAGGCCAAGGCGGGTGGATCACGAGGTCAGGAGATCGAGACCATCCTGGCTAATATGGTAACACCCTGTCTCTACTAAAAATAAAAAAAATTAGCCGGGAGCGGTGGCGGGCGCCTGTAGTCCCAGCTAGTCGGGAGGCTGAGGCAGGAGAATGGCGTGAACCCGGGAGGCGGAACTTGCAGTGAGCCGAGGTCGCGCCACTGCACTCCAGCCTGGGAGACAGAGCGAGACTCCATCTCAAAATAAATAAATAAATAAATAAATAAATAAATAAATAAAATAACTTGCCTAATATCTCATAGCTAGTGAGCAGAGAATTCTGTTTCTTGCTCAGGGAATGTGAGTTCGAAGGATGTGCTTCAGCAATTACATTATAATGATCTGCTATATATATACTTCTGAATTTGATAATTTATTTATTCAGTTCATATGAAGCACTGACCATGTGCTAGTCATTGTTCATGAAGATGAGGGCACAGTGACAAAGACAATGCAAATAAAAATAGGATAATGACTTTTTTTCCTGAAATCCAGCATCATGCTCAGATAAAAGGAAGGAGAGAATGAAGTGAGGAAGGGGAGAAAGAAAAGGAGGAGGAGAAGAAAAAAAGAAAGGAATTGTAAAGAATTTTGTTGCTCTTGTTAACTTAAAAACCTTAATAACATAGACAAGACCATTTATTTTCTGGTTCCAAATTATTGTATAATCTGAGACTCTTTATTATATTACTGTCCGTTTCCTGGATGCACGGAAAATTCTCCTCTTTATTTGACATTTTTATGCTCCCACATCTGCCAGGAATACCTTACTCATTCCTCTTTCTGCCCCCCGACACACACACATGCACACACACACATGCACACACACATTCTTTTCAAGGTTCAGCTCAAAAGATATGTATTTTTTGAGGACTTTTCTGCCTCTCTGGTAACCTCTATGAAAAGTGAAGGGATTACTCTGTGTCCTTATTACATTTAGAGATATGCAGGGAAACTAACTGACTCTGTGCAATACTCTAGAGGCTCTTTCTCTGTGTCATTTAATTGATGGTGAGTATAGAAATCCATGTTCAGCTTTAGATTCCTACAAGCCAAAATAGAAGCCCATCGAACTAGAAATACAAGCCTTCTTGAGAGATATAGATTGAGAAAAGTCAGACTGTGTACATTTTATGGTGATAAGAAAATGATTAGACAAGCCTACTTAATGAAGGCAATATTGTAGGTAATTATATGTTAAAATAGTAATAGTGGACACAGTGCTATTAGTTTCTGTATACATTCATTATTAGAACAATTTCTGAATGTCCTTACTTCATGATTGAAAATCTGACTGGTTCTGTTGCCAAGAGGAATGAAATAGTAATAGCTAATACTTCTTAAGATGTTTCTATGTGCCAAATAGCTAACACTTTCTAAGTTATTTCTGAGTGCCAGGCACTCTTCTAGATATTTTGGGAAAATTGTTAGATGTAATTATTGGCATAGGTAACATTTTATCCCTATTTTCTGTATAGATGAGCTGAGCCACCAGAGATTGAAGTAACTTGTTTAAGCTCATGCAACTGGTAAGTTGCAGAACCTGACTTCAAATCCAGATCTTTCCAAATCTGGCATTTTTTTGTTCTTTGACATTTTATGTCTGAATGGAGAGTATATCTGCATTTCATATTTATCTTCTGACATTACATTTTAACAAAAATTTACAAAATTCTTGCTATGCACCAGGTAATATTCTAAGCCAGGAGTTCAGAAGTTGGCAAACTTTTCTGGAAAATTTTCTAGAAATATCATAAGCTCTGTGGGTCACATAGTCTCTGTTGCCTCTCTTCAACTTTTTACATTTACATTATATGTAAATGAAGGCATGTAAATAAGTGGGTGTGGTTGCATTCCAACAAATCTTTATAGTATTTACAGAAAACACAATTCATCATAATTGACCTGAGGGTTGTAGATGGGAGACCCTAATTTTAACGGCTTTATAAATACTTCCAGGTCCCTTAAAAGCAAACAAACAACTAAAGAGAGATGTTACTGTGATATGATGATGATGGATGAATTTTATACACGAAAAAAATGAGGTGATTAGAATTAAAGTAACTCACGCAAAGTTACACACTTGGTAAGCAATAGAAGGAAGGTATGACGTCAGTAGGGCTGTGTTCACCATTCCCATTGTGCTGCCTGCATTCTGGCACAGAGGTTTTGAATTTAATTTCTAGTCCCATATTCGGAATCCCTGAATTTGTGAGATAATAGAGTTACTCACTGCCTCTATAGTCCCAGGGGTACTTCCTTGGTTTCCTACATGAAACACTAAGCCAGAGTACATGCGGTGAGCCCTTCCAAACATATATTTCTGCCCCTGTCTTCCCTGTAGAACACTGTGTGGGCTTTCTCTCATGCTTCTAGAAGGTTGCAGTGCTACCTTCTTGGGCTCTTCCTTCCACTTCTATTCTTTAGTTCCTACTTTCTGATTGTCTCTGGCTGGAGTGGATCAAATTTAGCACATAGCCTCAGTGAAATTCTTACAGAGTAGTACTTAAGAAAAGACGAAAGCACACTTTTCCATGTTAGAATTTCAACAAGGTGGATTCCAAATGGGGTAAGTTGCTCTGTCTTGAAAGCGGAATCAGATAAGAGTCATCTCCACTTGTCCAATAAGTATTGCAGTATCTGGCATAAAATGCATGCTTAATAAATGTTTGGGGAGTATATTGATGGTTGAATGTCATGTCTTATTTGATAGTTTTAAAGCATTTCTGAAGTCAGGGGAGTATTCACTGATTAGAACGGTGGCTGACATTATAGAAAAACCTGATGGTATCTCAGAAAAAAAAAAAAAACCCTAAAACAAAATCATACTCATCTTTATTGCCCGTTTTCTGTGTTTGAGTTGGCACAAAGCTTTTTTCCCCCTGTGCCTATTACATTTGGTTGATAGAGGCTGACTGCAAGATGTGTTTATAAGGATGCCTAGGTTAATCCTGGCCCAGTAAGATCAAGAGCCT
This sequence comes from Macaca thibetana thibetana, assembly GCF_024542745.1. Taxonomy (NCBI): domain Eukaryota; kingdom Metazoa; phylum Chordata; class Mammalia; order Primates; family Cercopithecidae; genus Macaca; species Macaca thibetana. The sequence goes on along the minus strand of NC_065597.1, from coordinate 5,145,828 downwards.
TGATCAACTAGTGATGTCTGCCGTGTGTGCAAGATGGTAGAATTGAGGAACATGCAAAGTATCTGCTGACCTTTATTGAGAATTTATGTTACCCTGTAAATAAAAGTTTTTTTATTTTATTAATCAATCAGAGAAGTTCAATTTAATGGCAAACTCTATCTGGAACTGGGCCTTAATAATGTTCTTCCAGTACACATTTCTTCAGTCTACCTGTGTCATGTTATCCTCCAGGGGTGAGGATAGCCTTTTCCTCCAATACCAGAAGTCCTATGTGATGTCTCATCTTTAATGTCTGAAATGTGCATTGACTGTAGCTGAGATTGGAGTGCCCACCTTATAGAAGAGGCTTTTACTTCTGGCCCATTGTTTCTGGCTCTGGCTTTGGGCTGAGATTCTTTATTTCTCTCTGCTTTTTTTTTTTTCCGTCTAGAAGCAAATTGCTTTTCAAAAGTTTAAAGAGAAACAAGAGCAGCTTTGGATGGGTTAGAAATGGGAAAAAAAAATGGCTCATTTCGTGAATAAATATTTGCCTGCGGTTCTCCACTTCGCAGACTCAAACAGGGATTAAAAGGGAAAGATTGGCAGGAGGGAGGTGAGGAGGCTTTTAGGCAAAAAAAAGCATGTGTGTTACAGCTCCATACATAGGGAATGCAATTTCCCTTTTGTCACAAGGAAAATCGACTGTAAGTAGCCCTTTGTAGGTGCTGCTAAAGAGGGGCGGTCTAGTGGAAAAAGCATAGGCTTTGTGCCAAAAATATCTGAATTTGGATCACTTACAACATACATGAGCCTGTGCAAGTGGATTAAGATCTCAGAATGTCAGTTTTCTCATATGTGAAGTGGAGACCAACGCATGCAAAGTGCCACATTTAGAACCTGACATGCAATAGATGGCCAATAGTCAAACTTGAATCTCTTAAATTTACCATGAAGGGGGAAAAAAAAGGAATTTGATAGGCTGTGACTAACTACAAGTCAATCAGAATGATTCAATTTCAGAAGAATAGTTTGAAGCAAACATCAAGCATTTTATTTGGATAAATGTGTTTGTTATACAAAAACAAAACCCTACCACTACTACTACCACTATCAGCAACAGCAATGGTGGTAGCAGCAACACAGCCACCATCAATGGGTAACTTCCCTGAGCATGCATAGTCAGGGAGAAAGGTCATAGCTTTGAATAAATGGACTAAGGAAAATGTGATTTGTGCAGGAAGAGGTTCACATCCACACACAAAGGCGTATACATGATGAGGACATTGTGTTTCAGCACTGTGAGGCTACTATGCTCCCTAAAATGCTGGTATATCTGTCGAAGTTCTGTAAAGATTTTAATAGCCGAGCAGAAGAAAATGTTGGAGTAGGCAAAGATAGTATGGCTTCCTTGCCAAAAGAGAAAGAGATTACAAATCTGTAGATTCTGGACTTAAACTGAGTATGAATGTAGATGAGAAAAGCTATTTCATGTACTGGGCACATTTTACATAATTCTGTGCTATCAGAACAATGAAAGAAAGCAACAACAAACCTGAAAATGGTAAAAATAACAAACTATCATTAAATGCTTAGTAGTGCTAGGCATGTGATACGCTCTTTAATAAGCCTAAAGAACGTATGTTTTGTGGTTGTGAAGACATTTTAAAAAATGAAGCTAATAAATACAATTTCTCCATGGTTGCACAGTTTGGACATCATTTATCCAATATAAGAAGCTAAGAGTTCAGATGTCTTATGGGAACGCTATGGGCAGACGTGATCTTAAACAATAGTCTTCCCATGACTTACATATAAGGAAACTTATCCTGATTCATTCACTTTACCTCCCCAAATCTCTCAGGGGGATTCTAGGAGATCTTTCTCCCAAGGTGTATTGCTCAATTTTAGACTTGAAAAGTGCTTCACTACGGGTATCACCTTTGAACTGATTTCAATTGCCCTTAACCTCACTTTTATAGATAAGAATTTATCAGATTGACAGTTTAGCCATCATGTTGTAGCCCACACAAGTCATGGGGAGAAATCACTTCTCTTTAAACTTTGTTGGGAAGAAGTCTTTGAGGTAAATGACTTTGAAGAAACGTTGAATATTATCTCCTTATCATGGCACTGTTTCCCCTACGATTTGTAAGATTTGTAATACAAGACTTCCTGCCTCCTGTTTTCTTGCATTACTTACTCAGACATTTTTGAGCATTTATTATGCTCCAGACACTGCTTAGAGCTGAAGACTCAAAATATTCCCTCTGCCTTAAGGAAGTTGGCATTCTGGCACTTCTCAGAAGGTTAACTGCCACATGACTGGTAAAAGATAGTTGAATCCTATAGAAGTTAAGGGACTTTTCTTAACCCCACAGCAGGAAGAGTTTATTTATTTTTTGACAGATGGTGCCTATATTCCGTGATTGTATGCTCTTCATTACAATTCTGACTTCTTACATTATGTAGTTCAAGAGCCCATTGATTGCATGTGTTATTAGGTATTCCGGAAACTTATATTTATACTGGATGTCTGCATTCCACACTGTTTTCTCAAATGGATTAATGTGCATTTTTTAGTTGTGTTTGTATTGTTTGCTGAGTGAATTCCCCAATGAAAGTAACAAGTTACCACTAGCGTGGATAACTAGGGATTATGTTTAAGAACCATTTAACTGCTCATATTCTTCTAACTTTGATTTGCAATTAGGGTCTCCACGAAAGTCCATTATGCCATGGTTACGCACCGATGTGTTCTTAGTATAATTATCACCAAATTATAAGCTTCTTAATTCTGTTTCTTTCTGGAAGTTTTGGTGGTAGCAAAATAAAATACCTCCAGTTGGCTTAAGCAGATACAGTGGTAGAATTTCAGAAGGCTCACAGAATCAATGAGAAGTCTGTTAAAACTAGCATAGAGAGCATATTTAGATCCTGAAATGGGGACAGCTTGGTAACAACTCTGCCTCTGGTCCCTCCAGTACTCACTCTTGCTGGTGGTCTAGAATTCCCACCCAGATTCACCAGTGTTGGTGGCTTGCCAAGATGTCAGAAGGCTCAGAAACTGAACAGTAGAGAAAGAGAGAGGGAGGAAGATCTACCATAAAATCAACCTAGGCTATTCCTAAAATAAATTATGCACAATTGAAATATAGCTATATGTACTGAAGGGCTATTTTGTATGTATTACTTCAGAGACATTTACAGAACGGTTTTCATTTCTGCTTTGCAAGCTAAGAGTCAGAGAGTTTAAGCAACCTCTCCAAATTTGCACAGCTAATAAAAGCCTGTATTAAGTTTTGCATGCAGTACATTTCGCTGGAGCATTTTCTCTGAGGAACTTTCAGTCAAGTCTTAAGCATAAGATTACCAGTGCAGCCTTTAGTAGAAAGGGAGTATTATTTTTTCAGGCACTGCAATAGATTGACTCTTCAGTCAATTATGTTTATGTTAGTTCTTCTCTGCATTTGTTAAAGGAAAACTGTAGCTTTTTAAACTCACATTTCAAATTTCTCAATGTCTTTAAAGTCCAGATATCTGCTGGAGCCCCTTTGTTTTATCGTCATGCACTCAGTGGAGCTGGGTAGGCACATAAACCTTATGGAAATCTTATGACATTGGCTAGATGTTTTTGTCCTTCCACTTACAAGCCTTGTAACCTTGAGTTTCTAGAGTCCTATCATTTTCCCCTTAAAAACTGAATATCCTTAAAAGGAAAGTTTTATAAGCGTAGGATCAGATCTTTTCTATTGCGTAGGATCTTTTCTATTGTTGAACACTGAACCAATAAACAATTATGTGTGAATTCAGTTATTTATAACCACTATTTACTACAGCGAAATGTTTTTAAAATTTGCAAATGTCAAACAAATGATAGCTTTTTTATCATACTGTTGTATTCCTGCTATTTAATCTTTTTTATTACATCTCACTTAGTTTCACCATTGGTGCTCCTTATAAATTACCTACTACATGGCAGTCCCTGTGCTTAGCCTATGGCATACACTAGACCTCCTAAATGAAATAATCCTTGCCATCATTTGACTGACAGAGACATGAATAGCAGAGTTCTAGATCTGGGTATTAGATGGAGCTTGAATTTAACCCCACTATTCTATGTCTAACAATAATGATTTTCTCCTTCAGATTTCCAGTGTCAAAATCCTGAGCAGCCTTTCTCTTGGCAGGAGGATGCTCACATTTCTCTCTCTCTCTCTTTCTTTTTTTTTCTTTCTTCCTTTCTTTCTTTCAATGTCAGTGGCACTTTCTTCCTAACCCCATAGACCATTACTGACCCTTGATGATTTAAAGGAAGACAAAGAGATTTATGGCTTCTTGAGACTGTCTCCTGCTTTTCTGAGAATAAAAAGAAATTCTTTGTACCACACTTCAATACACTTGACATCTTTTATTATTTTCAGGTCATACACATCTTTTTTCCTGTAGAGAGTCATCCTACAAGCGTTCATTCATTACTCTTAAGGTCATGTCAGAAAGAATCATAAACTTATTGTCTTATTGTCAACACATTCAGTGTAAAAATACAAAACCTTTCTTCTCTCCCCAAACCTTCCATATGTTCTTATCAGGAAATCAATGTGATGATGGGGCACTGAGGACTAGGAGAGTTGGAGAAATTCTGTGCACTTTGCCATCTGCCCAAGCAGATGGAATTGGGATTGAGAGCTCTCACTCCAATCTCAGATCTGCTGGATATTATGATCTTGGATGTCATAGCTCCTAGAATTACTGCCCATGAAAACGGTACCACTTAAAACACTGAAACAAAATATGCAGAGAATACTTTGCTGTGATGTGGCTTCTATATTTTCTATGCTATCTAATGTATTGTCTGTTTTGGAAGTTTCTAGAAAATCTGAGGATATCTACAATTTCCTTTCTTTTGAGTCTGTTTCTAGGCTTCCCAAAGACTGTGATACCAACAATAACAGTGCCAAATAATGTTCCAAGTGTTTCAAAACATTCAGAACTGGATGTCTTGGATTTCGTGGTACTCATCGCATCCCTGCTTACATTAGTGCCTCATTTATGTGAGCCAGCTGCACCCTGCATTGCTAGGCTTAGCAGAATAAAGCAGATGCTGTTATATATTCAAACCCCTCTTCCCTGACACAGGTTGGTACCCATTCCCATTTGCATGGTAAGACCAGCATAATTCAGGATGGGATGCCTGTGTTCACTTAATAAAATATTCCACAATCTTACAGATGGCTACTGAAACTCATCATATGCCTTTATCCTTTTCCAAAAGCTTTTTTTCCCATAGAACACTAAATATATTTTTTCATTTTATTAATGTATTTCTTTATATGTTTCTGCTGTTCATAGCCTTTTGGGTTATTACAGACAAATGTCAGACCCATTTCTAGTTGCATTGGTCAAGTTATTACTCTTTCTAGCCTCAGAATGGGACTAACCAGACCTACACTGTAAAACTCTCGTGGTTGTCCATACATTGAAAAGGTTTATTGAAGGCACAGGTTTAGTGATCACTAGACAATGAGTCTGACGATGCAAACCTGATAGACAAGTCTAAGGGAAGCATGTGAATTAAGGTGCTTTTCAAGTATTTGAGATAGGAACATGAGGTTGCACATAGTTCTTGGAAAAGTGTTAGGTCAGTGTAGAATGATTGGATATCAATTTACAAATTATAAATATTGAGGCAATTTAATCTGTAACTGGAGATTGACCCAGAAGTTGTGGGTCTTTTCTTTAGATCATCCTTCAGGATATGACGTCTCTGGTTTATCTATTTTCATGACATTCTTTTTGTTTTCAGTCCAGGTTTCTTTGCATCTTGTGGTGATTCCTTTGCATTACTGTGCATGTGGTTTTATTAAGCCATGGGCTCTGTGTTGCGAACAAGAGTTGGGAAGATGTCCAGAGAACCACATGCACCTGATTCAGGACTCTGAAGAGCTGTACACAGTTGACCTTTGAACATTGCAGGAGTTCGGGGCATAGACCCTCACACAATGGAAAATGTACATGTAGCTTTTGACTGCCTGCAAACTTAACTATTAAGTGCCTACTGTTGACTGGAAGTCTTACCAATAATAAAAAGAGTTTATTAACACGTATTGCATATGTCATAGGTATTACATACTGCAGTCTTACAATAAGGCAAGCTACAGAAAATAAAATGTATTAAGAAAATCAGAAGGAAGAGAAAATATATTTACTATTCATTAAATGGAAGCAGATGATCATAAAGATTTTATCCTCATCATCCTCAGTTGAGAAGGCTGGGAATGAGGAGGAAGACAAGTTATTTTTGCTGTCTTGTGGGTGGCAGAGTCGGAAAAGGTAGAAGGGGAGGCAGAGAGTTACGCTCGGTGCAACATTTATTGAAAAAAATAGAATATAAGTGGACCTCTGCAATTCCAATCCATGTTGTTCAAGGGTCAACTGTAGTTATCTAAGCCTCAGAATTACTTTTGTATTTTAAGCTATTTAGACTTGAATTTTCTGTTACTTGGAGAAAGCAGCTTCTGAAGCCAGATTCACCTCTGTTTGTAAAAGCTTATAAAAACCTTAACTGAGCTTTGCATCTTTCTCTATGTAATGGTTATGCTTTTCTCTCTGAGTGGAGATCATTATGCAGACTGCTTCTTTTAAGAACCTGGGTACAGTAGTTCCTGGCACCTACAGGATTAACTGCTTTTTCAAATTCAAAAGACAATAGGAAAAATTAGGTCCATTATTACCTAACATTCTTAGGTCATTCCATGGAAAGATTTTGATTAGCCTTGATTGGGTCATATTCCTGCTCATGGTCCAATTACATTTTCATGGAGGTTATTCTGAAAACTCTGGGAACTAAGCCCAATTAAACACACACACACACACACACACACACACACACACACACACCCCCCCTACAATGTATTCCCAGAAAAAAAAAGGATAATTTTTCTTGCTAAGAAGAGAGGTACATGCATTCTAGCTACACAGTAGATCTCAGCATCACTCTATTCAACTTTTCACTGGCCCCTGCCATTTCCCTTAGGAGTAGTACAAGATGATTACTTTACCCCACTCAAAACCCACCCAACTACAAAAATAGGAGTTTCTTGCACAATACTCTTCAGGGAGTTGAACAAGTGTATTAGTCTATTCTCATGCTGCTAATAAAGACATACCCAAAACTGGATAATGTATAAAGGAGAGAGGTTTAATGGACTCACAGTTCCACGTGGCTGGGGAGGCCTCACAATCATGGCAAAGGGCAAGGGAGGAGCAAAGTCACATCTTACATGGTGTCAGGCAAGAGAGCTTGTGCAGGGAAACTCTCATTTATAACCTCATCAGATCTCATGAGACTTTATTCACTACCATGGGAACAGTATGGGGGAAACTGCCTCCATGATTCAATTATCTCCACCTGACCCCATCCTGACACATGGGGATTATTACAATTCAAGGTAAGATTTGGGTCAGGACACAACCAAGCCATATCAACAAGTTTTGTTTATGTTTTTTTCTTATCTTGATGCACTGCAGTCTTCTAGGTTCTTTCTCGGCTTAGAGATTCTAATTTTTTTTCAATTCTTACTGCTTTGTTTTGGTGATATTGTAAAATATATACTTGATCTTCATCCCCATTTCCTGGAATACAGTTAAAAATCCTTGCAATCTCCAAAGTGATGTTTTTTCGTATGCTAATGAGTTGACTGGTGGCTGGCAGCTCTTAAGCAGCTCTAGCGTGGGAGCTGGTCTGGGAAAGACAGAGGCGTTTCAGCCCCACCCTCCAAACTCCAGGGAGGGAAGAGGGGCTGAAGGCTAAGTTGATCACCAGTGGCCAATGATTTCATCAATCATATCTATGTCATGAAACTTCCATAAAAACTCAAAAGAACTGAATTTGGAGAGCTTCCAGAGGACTGAACACATGGAGGTTCCTGGGTGGCACGCCTGGAGAGGGCAGGGAAGCTCTGTACACAACCCTTCCCATCTCCCTTACTCTGTGCTTCTTTTCCATCTCATGTACATTGGTATCTTGATATCTTTTAAAAAATGTTCTATTAGACCAGGAAACACAAGTTTTCCTGGACTTCTGTGAGCTGCTCTATCAAATTTATCAACCCAAGGAGGGGGTCATGGGAGCCTTCATATAGAGCCATTCAATCAGAAGCACAGATGAAACAACCTGGGGATTGTGACTGACAACTGAAGTGGGGGCCAGTCCTGTGGGACTCAGCCCTCAACCTGTGGGGTCTGATGCTATCTCCAGGGAGATGGTGTCAGAATTAAGTTGAATTAGAAAGCACCCAGCTGGTACCTGCTGCAGAATCTGTAGAACTGATTGCTTGTTTGGGGTGTGGGGAAAATCCCCCACGCATTTGGTCACAGAAGTGTTCTGTGTCATGAGAGCAGAATAGGGAAAATAGTTATTTATTTTCTCATAGAATTTCTCATTTTTCTTTTAATTTTTTTCCAGCTTTATTGATGTACAATTGACAAATAAATATTATATATATTTAAGGTGTACAGTGGGACATTTTGGTATACATATACATTGTCAAAAGATTATCATTATCACATTTCCCATTTTTCTATGCCTTTGATGACTTTCATTTAACTTCTACTTATGAACAGAAACTTTCTCTAAATTTTCCTGCTTTGTTTTTTTCTCTTATTTTTCCCATGAGTTTGGATTTCACTTGGATCATGCTGACACACAAATATGCATCTCAAAACCAGGTCTCTTTTTTAAATTTCTAAACCACATGGCTAATGTACCTATGCTTCTACATCAGCACATTAAGCTCAGGGTATCTTGGTGTAATGCAGAGTACATGGATTATGGCATCTTACAAACTTAGGTGAAAGTTCGACATCCCAATTTTAATCGTGGGGTGACCTTGTAGAAAGTAATGTATCTTGTGGAGCATGTTTGATATAGAGCTAATAATAGATGCCTTTAAGAAACATGTTGAAGGTCAGAGATACTATGTGTAAAGTCCCGAGCAGCTGACCTGGCACATAGCAGTGAAAGAGGTTACCATTATCATAGTATTTCAAACTAAGAGAGCAGATTTCTTTTTCAGCATTCACATAGCAACCCCAGGGAAGAAGCACCTTCATTGGTGGCTTTGAGTCGCACACTTATCTCTGGGTCTAAGCCTTGTTGTTTAGAAGCTGGGCTCATGCTTGATTCATGTTCTCATATCACAGTCCTGGGAACTACTTCCATACACTAGACTTATTTGCACTTAAGGGGAATGCAATATTTAGTAAGGGGATCAGGAATGAGACTATACACATCTTATTCCACCGGTTGTCCAGTACACACTGAATCTATCAGATGGTCAGTAAATCTTTGTTAAATTGATGAATGAAATACATTGGCAAATAATAATGTATCCGATATCTCTCTATACAGATAAATGATCATAACTGGATGATTGTCTGATACTGACCAAAATAGTCTGTTAGAGCTGAGAGAGGCATCAGAAGTTATTTAATACATTCCAGAGATAAGCCCATGTAGGGCTTCTCCGCACTCTGGATATTCTTTCATGGATTTCAAAATAAAATGTAAGAGCTATTCAAGAAACCTGCTACATGCCAAGAAAGATTCAGAAAGGGAAGATTCAATCTACACCGAATCCGTTCAACGATGGCTCTGCCATTGGAGTTAGCTTTCTGAAGTGGTTTTCTGTGCTTGTTTCTGGTTATGTTCCAGAAGTTCTGAGAATTCTCACTGTCAGATGCCCATGCTCACTCCACAGCACTCACTCTGAGAACTGGGAGTTCTATTTGTTTTGAGTCATTCAGATCATTATTGCCCATATAAGGGGAAAGAGACAGGGCTTTTTAACACATACCAACACCATTCCTTTTATTTCTGTTTCTCCTTAAACATGAAGCTCTGACTGAGAAGGTTTTATTTCAGCTCCTTTTTGTGTAAATCCAAACCCTAGATCTGTGCGTCTCAAGAATCTTGGACTCTGAGCATTCTGCTATGGTCTTTTGCCAGGAAAAAAATAATCCATATGCAGTAAAGGGAAATGGGGAGATGTCCTCACCCTTTTTGAGAGCAGTGGAGAACTTGTTTTAGATGAGCTGCCTGCACCTTGTCAGGCTTCACGCCGCTTTCTCAAGCAGCACTAAAGGAAATGAACTCATGATAGCTGATGCTTGTGATCTGCAAACTCCCTCCTGCCGCTTAGAATTGGAATGTGAGTGAAAGCTGTGAGGGCCTGGGCCAACCCTGACAGAAACAGGTTTTTAACAGCATGAATTTATGAATCCAGTCAATGCAAATGAGAGTTGATTATGCTTGGAGTCTAAAAAACGATGCCTCATTTATTAAATTAAGCTGCAGAAAGTCTATTCAGATAATATTAAATGGTAGTTTTTACACTAAAAGCTAGGCTTTTCTTTCATTGATTCTGCCTATTTGATAGTGTTATTTTATACTCTGCTTACAAGGGAAGGAAGGGTGAAGACTTGGAGATGGAGAGGATTGTGACTGCAGCCAGGTAAAACTGGATTTGACTCACCATTGTGCCTTTTACCTGTCCTAGGTCTCACAGCTTTTGAGAAAACCTTTATCGCCTTTAGAATGGGCATAATTGCCTAAACTGTAAGATTGCAGTGAAAGAGTGGGAAATGAAAACTTGACACGTTACTCAATAGACGAGGGTGAATGAAAGGAGGAGGAAAAACCTTCAGATACATAACCTGTTTCATTCTTTTTCACAGAATAGTTTTTGAGTCATGTGCATGAATTTCTATTTATTTGTAATTTTTTGGAAGTTGATAACAGGAATTTGCATAGAACTATCCTCTAGGTAACCATGATTCCAGTTAAAGAACCACTGTTCTTAAAATAATGATCTCTAGGCCGGACGTGCTGGCTCACACCTGTAATCCCAGCACTTTGGGAGGATGGATCACCTGAGGTCAGGAGTTCAAGACCAGCCTGGCCAACATAGTGAAACCCTGTCTTTACTAAAAATACAAAAAATTAGCTGAGCGTGGTGGCGGGTGCCTATAATCCCAGCTACCAGGGAGGCTGAGGCAGGAGAATCGCTTGAACCTGGGAGGAGGAGGTTGCAGTGAGCCGAGATTGCACCACTGCACTCCAGCCTGGGCAACAAGAGTGAAGTTCTGTCTCAAAAAAAAGAAAAAAAAAAAAAAATCTCTATTTAAATCCAACTGTGGTGTAAGCGCAGGTTGAGCATCTCTAATCTGAAAATCCAAAATCCGAAAGACTTCAAAATCTGAAACTTTGAGAGAGGACATGATGCTGTAAGTGAAAAATTCTACACCTGACCTCAGTCACAGTCAAAACTCTGTTTCATCACAAAATTATTTAAAATCTTGTATAAAATTATCTTCTGGCTACATATATATGATGTATATGAAATATAAATGAATTTCGTGTTTAGATTGTTTCCGTCCTCTAGATAGCTCTGTATGTATATACAAATATTTCAAAATATTTATAAAGAAATCCCAAATCCTCCTGGTCCTAAGCATTTCAAATAATGGGCATTCAACCTGCCATAAGAATATCTTAATCCCAGCATGACATTTTTTACTTGGTTACTAATTGTCAGCATTAACACATTGGGAGGAAATTTGGTGGTACTGAAAAGAGAAAAATAAAGCTTATACACTATTTGAAATCATCCATACGTGGAATATTTTGGCATGTCTACCTTTTACGAACTGTATGACTTAACTAGTATTTTATCTCTTCTAAGATTGCCATTCCTCTTCTTATTTTTTAGGGACAGGATCTTACTCTATTCCCCTATCTGGAGTGCGGTGACACAGCCATATTTTACTGTAGCCTCGGACTCCTGGGCTCAAGGGATCTTCCTGTCCCAGCCTCCTGAGTAGCTGAGACAACAAGCTTGTGCCACCACACCCGGCGATATTTTTTTTTTTTTTAATTTTCTTCTAGAGAGGGGGTTTTGCTGTGTTGCTCAGGCTGGTCTTGAACTCCAGGCCTCAAGGTATCCTCCTGTGTTGGCCTCCCAAAGTGTTGGGATTACAGGTGTGAGCCACCATGCCTGGCCCAGGTTCCTGCTCTTCAAAGTGAAATTATCCTGTCATATTTTTCATGGTTGCTTTAGCTAATAAATGAGTTAATGCATGTAAAGGTTCTAGTGCAGGGCTTTGCATGGAGTGCTTGTTTTAGAATTCTAGACTTCTCTCTACTTACGTGCTAAAATTAAAAATTGCTCATAGTTTATTTCTATATTTTAGAATGCATTGATTTGATTGATTTAATTTTGATTTGAAGCAATGTATTCTTAAGAGTTCTTATTGGGCAGATTCTATGATATTAAGCTAATTATGTAGTTGAATATTTAGGGACCTACTCTGTGTGTTTCTGAATCACCATATTCTTTTTTTTTGAGACAGAGTCTTGCTCCGTTGCCAGGCTGGAGTGCAGTGGTACAATCTCGGCTCACTGCAACCTCCGCTTCCCAGGTTCAAGCAGTTCTCCTCCCTCAGCCTCCTGAGTAGCTGGGACTACAGGCGTGCACCACCACACCTAGCTAATTTTTGTATTTTTAGTAAAGACGAGGTTTCACCATGTTGGCCAGGATTGTCTCGATCTCTTGATGTTGTGATCCATGCACCTCGGCCTCTCAAAGTCCTGGGATTACAGACGTGAGCCACGGTGCCCGGCCCACATTCTATTTTTTATTGATAAATTATATCAATATGCAAGTTGGTTTCCTCTCAAATTAGCACCATTTTGTGTCTTCTTGAAAAAAGCATAATAAATATGTAGACCAAAGTAACATTTTCAAATAAGAGATTTGGCCTAATAAAGTTTTTTTGGTGATAAAATCAATGAATTAATTGCTAATTCTTCCTAAATCTTGCAAGCATTTTTTTTTTCAACCTAGCAAGCCAATTTTGCTAACCCTTTAATAGTGTCACATTTTTGATCAAGGCATAAGGTGTTACTAGAACAATTAGCTGTCAGGATTCTGGTGTAAACAGAAGGATAATACAGGAATATGCATTCTCCAAACATGTTATACTAAAGAGCTACTGCGAAGGAAAGGAATTAACATATGTTATGGCTCATTTTCATGAAAGTGCCTGCTTGCAAATGAGTAGACCTAGTTGGAAATGTGCAGTCATAATGTTCCCCAAAGTACACTGGCGCCACCCCTGTCCTTATCAGCATGCTTTACCAGGAAGGCAGTCAGGTGTAAAATGTTTTTGTGTATATGTCTGTTCTAGTCCTTGCTTTTGTTCTTTCCTTTATTTAGAATCATGTTTGGTAGCAGGAGACAGAAGTTACTTTATGAGACATCCACCTTATGTGAGCTTATTTTAAATTTTTTGATAGTTTCCTTTTTTTATTATTTTTATTTTATTTATTTATTTTATTTTTTTTTTGAGACAAGAGTCTCGCTCTGTCTCCCAGGCTGAAGTGCGGTGGCGCGATCTCGGCTCACTGCAAGCTCCGCCTCCTGGGTTCCCGCCATTCTCCTGCCTCAGCCTCCTGCGTAGCTGGGACTACAGGCGCCGCCATCACGCTAATTGTTTGTGGTTTTAGTAGAGACGGGGTTTCACCGTGTTAGCTAGGATGGTCTCGATCTCCTGACCTCGTGATCCGCTCGTCTTGGCCTCCCAAAGTGCTGGGATTACAGGCGTGAGCCATCGCACTCGGCCATTTTTTGATAGTTTTCTAAGAGCCATGGAAACCTTACAGAAAGTTGGGTTGTTAAATACTGGAGTTCGGAGACTTTACTATTGTGAACTTTGGGTTTCATAAAGGGATCCTTCAAACGTTTTGTGTGAAACAACTGCCCCACGCCTGGCCCTGTGTTGGATACTGGCAGTTCAGCAGTGGATGTGATCCCAGCCCTTATGAAAAGGTGACTTGCTTTTGGTTCTTCCTCCTCTACAAGAATGTAAGCAGGTTGATAAATTAAGCATCAGAATGGGAAATTGACTGCGAATAAAACAAACAGGGTGCTGATAGAAAATAACAAATAAGTAGGGGAAGTCTGTGTTAGATGAAATGGTCATAAGTGGACCACTTTGTATAGTTAATTAGACAGAAGTGATGCCTACTTGAGGGGATTTTCACATGCTGTTTCTTATATTTTGAACACAGATGTCCCCAACCTCAATTCCCCAAAGCCAGAGGATGAACAGATGTGGGAGAAAAAGAAATTCAGATATAAAAACCAGCATGTAGCAAAGGCCTTGGGGTAGATGGAGGTAGGAAAGAATTAGATGTGTAAGAGTAACTCAAAGGCTTCTGTGGTAGAGGCCAGATTATGTAGAGCTGAGTAGGATGCTGTAAGAACTTTGGATTTTGTTGTTTTTGCACAGGAAAGCAATCAAAAGATTGTAAACACAAAAAGACGTAATCGAATTCACATTAAAAAAAAAAAAAACAATCAATCTATCCTCTACAAAGCAGTAGGGTAGGATGGAAGGAGAAAGGTGGTCAGTAAGCAATCTGGAAGGCCAATACTTAAGCCAGGAGAGAGAATTGATGGTGCTCTGTGGAGAGGGACAGCACCAGGTGATGGATACATGGCCTATTTCAGGGCAGACCGAGGCCCAGAGAGAGCAGTGATAGACTCAAGGCCACAGACCCACTCAAGAGTTGAGCTAGGACTGTAGCCAAGTACAGCAGGTCCCCGAATAACCTGATTTCATTTAAGATTGTTTTGTTTGAGGAAAAAAAAATCTCCTCTCAGCTTGGGCCATTGGCTGTGTGGAGCCGGCATGTTCTCCTCATGTCTGCCTGGGTTTTCTCCCCTTCCAGTTACTTTTCCCATCCCAATGATATGATTGTTACGTGAATTGGCGTGTCTAAATGGTCCATTGCAAAGCTAGTGTGGATGTGTGTGAGAGTGTGTCCTGTAGTGGAATGACACCATGTCCTGGGTGGTTCCCACCTGGTGCCCTGAACTGCTGGGTTAGAATCCTGCCATCCTCAACCCTGAACTGAAATAATTGGGTAGATAATTATCTTACTTGTTTCTATTAATCTTTTTAAAATGTATGTAGAACTCACAATTATTTCAGTGTTTAATACAAGAGATGTTTTGGTCTTTAGACATCTAGTGATGGTTTTGTGATTGGAAACATTACGTAGGAACTTAAGTCTTGTTGATATCAATTGGCCTATGGTATAATAAAATTGGTTTTGTTGTAAGTTGTTTGGCTTAAAGTTGCAGTTTTCAAGAACCGTTTGAGGACATTAAGTGAAGACTTACTGTATTTTAGCCCCCTAAGTCTGTGTTCGTTGTGAACAGGTGAGGCTTGAAGGACTTTCTAGAGAGAAATGGCCGAGGGCCTAATTGTGTAGCCATTGGCTGCTTCTTGTTCTGTAGAGGTAAGCAAGATAGAAAGGGGTTGAACAAACCTAAAAGTGGGTTTCTAAGCATTCACTTACATCTGATTTGTTAGAAGATTCTCAAGTAACAAAAATATTAACAAAAACTCAATTAACATCAATCAATTAACATTGAGGAATATTTGATTCCTCAAATATTCAGAAACAGTGGGAACTTGAGAAATATTTGAAAAAATGTGTAGTTTGTTATTTCCCAAGGCATGCCCTCTTCCTTTCTCTTTCAGTCTTTATCACAATGGAGAACAAAGTCTCACTTTATTGTTAATTTTTAGTGAGTGTTAAAAAGGGAGATTAACACCTCCCTTGGCCTGAGGCCCCTTCTCTCTTAGAGCCTTTGGCTGGCAACAGCGTCTAGACAGAATTTAATAACATTGCTTTGTTTTCATTGAATTTATTTTTATGATTATATTTATTTATGGCATGTGATACAGGTTTGTTGTTACAATGGTGATATAAAGTTGTTTTTGAAATAAATTTGAGTAAAAAGCCAACTTAAAGACAAAAGTAAAAATGTTGTAGATGCAATGGTATATAACAAACATGATGCAGTGTTTTAGACACCTTGTGTCAATTACTGCACTAATGGTCATGGTGACATGGAAGGGACATGGAGGAAGGGTGTGCCTAGGGTCCAGTTTCCTGTCTCCCCCCTCCCCACCATTCCTTATCATTCCCTGCTTTGCTTTCTACTCTGGGGAAAACTCGATTTCCCAAAGTGATTTAGTGAATCCTAGATACAATATGATCGTGATATTCAGAATCCAGCTTCATAATTGGAATGATAATGGGCAGAGAAGAATTACTTTACATATTTATCAAAAGGAAAATTTTAAGGTAAACTGTGCTTTATTTGTTCCATGGAATGGTGCACAGTCATAAAAAATACAACATTGATGTGAATACAATATTATAACAGAATTCTAAAATAAATTCACTGAAAAAAGATCAAAAGATGCTATATAACTTTGCTTTATATCTTTCATTTCCATAAAGAAAAAAACAGAAGTGCTACATGCATAGTAACATAAATGTGTATACTGAGTGTCTAAAGAAATGCACCTGAGGAAGTTATAAATTTTTGCCGCAGGCAGAGTTGGGAGGTTGGATGTGAAGAAAGGCTTGTTTTATATTTTACACAATTTTATACTTTTGTTCCATTTTGCCATGTTATGCCATACTTCTGTACAAAAGCAGAAGGAATAGCATACATTCAGTTTTGGACAGAGGGGAGTGAAGCACCAATTTTAAGTCAAAACTCATTAACTCCTACCATATTGTAAGTGATGCTTCAGGCCAACAGCTCCAGACTAACTGCGCTTGCAAAAGATGTGCTCAGATCTCTCTTCAAAGGGCAGGTTCATGCAGATCATGTGATGGTACAGAAAATGCTGAGTGTGACGGTCATACACTCAGGTAATACACTCAGGTACCGTCATCTACTCAGGTAATATCCAGGTCATACACTCAGGTAATTACATCCTGCTGCCCACTTTCCCCACACCCTCCATCCTGACCGTGTGCCTGCTGTACCTCATCTAAGGGTTCAAGGCCCTGCTCACTTGCGTGGAAACATGCTTACTTTGTACAGCTGGCCCTTGACAACATGAGTTTGAACTGCACGAGTCCACTTATACATAGATTTTCTTCTGCCTCTGCCACTCCTGCGACAGCAAGAAGAGCCCCTGCTCCTCCTCCTCCTGCTCCTCATCCTCCTTCTCCTCTTCAGCCTACTCAAGGTGAAGACAATGAGGATAAAGTTCTTCATGATGATCCACTTCCACTTCATGCATAGTAAATATATTTTCTCTTCCCTATAATTTTCTTAATAACAATTTCTTTTCTCTAGCTTATTTTAATTCTAAGAATAGAGTGTATAATACCTATCACATATAAAATATGTGATTATCAACTATTTACATTATCAGTAAACAGAAGGCTATTAGTTAAGTTTTTTGGGAGAGTCAAAGTTGTAAGTAAGTTTTCCACTGTGTGTCCAATGGGGCTCAGGACCTCTAATCTTTACATTGTTCAAGGGTCAACTGTACTTGTATTGTTCTCCTTTTTCATAAATTAAAAAATGTATTTATAGAATTTCTGCTTTTGGCTAGGCATTGTTCTAGGTATAGAGGCACAGAAGTGCAAAAGACAGATCTTACCTAACATTTTTCTTTTAATGTGAAACAAATGAACAACTCACCTTCTTACGGACGAGTGCTACAGTTGTGAACGTGCTATTTGTTAGGCTGGGTTAGGAGATAAAGAGTAGTAAATGAAGATTCTTCTGTGAAGAGGAAACATGAGAGCGAAGACTGGAATGAAAGTCTATGAAGCTCTTTCCCTGAGACAAGGAGCAGCTGGGCAGATCTAAGGAAAAAGAAGAGAATGAGGACGCATGACTACAGTGTGGGAGACAGAAAAGAGAGCATCAGCCATGGACAGGGATTTGCTGGAGAAGTGTTTGATAGGGATTCGCTGCTGCTGGAGATGTGCAGTGGGCGAATGATGTGATCTAATTCATATTTTCTTTTTTTTTTTGAGACACTGTCTCACTCTGTTGCCCAGGCTGGAGTGCAATGGTGCGATCTCACTGCAACCTCCGCCTCCCGGGTTCAAGTGATTCTGCTGCCTCAACCTCCCAAGTAGCTGGGACCACACCTGCATGCCTCCACACCCGGCTAATTTTGTATTTTTAGTAGAGACAGGGTTTCACCATATTGGCCAGACTGGTCTCAAATTCCTGACCTCAAGTAATCCACCCACCTTGGCTTCCTAAAGTGCTGGAATTACAGGCATGAGCCACCGTGTCCAGCCCCAATTCATGTTCTTAAAGAGATCCTTCTGTCTTCTTTGAGGGGGGTGAACTGTAGGGAGACAGGAGGAGAAGCAGGGAGCCCATTTGAGATACTACTCTGATTTTCTTAGAACTTTCATAACTACAGAATGCAAATCCTCAAAGAATGCAGATAAGGGAAAGTGGGCAACGTGAAGTGAATGATCTGGAAGCTAGCAGAGAGAAGTCTGGCAATATATTTTTTAAAAGGAAGAAGTATACTCTTCAGCATGCCCGCAAAGATCCAGCCAGTCAAGACTGTGATTGATGGTGGAAGGCAAAGGAAGAAAGGAAGGGCGAGAGGGAGGAAGGAGGGAAACAGGTAAGGAAGCTGAATGAAAAAGAGGGAACAGCTCTGAATTAGCAAGAATTCATCCATTTGCTTAGTTATTTATACTGCAGTTCTTTCAACATCAAGAGTCTTTTTGGGCACCAGTTTATGGGCTCAATGCACCACGCTTTATTACTACGAACAAAAAATTAAAACCTTTTACTCAGTGACGGCAATGTGACTGTCTTTGTGCTGAGGACAGAACGTATATATATATTCTCTCTGTGTTTGTGTATGTATATATATGTGTATATACACACACTATATATGTATATATGTATGTATAGATGTATATACACACTATATATGTATATATGAATGTATATATATGTATATATACACACATACTGAGAAAGATTTGTTAAGGTGTAATGACCATATCCTCCCTCTGTGTGTGTGTATATATATATTTACATATACACACATATATTTATAATATACACACATATATACTTGTATATATTTATACACATACATATATACACACATATACATGCATATATACATACATATACATACATATATACATATATGTGTATATATACACACACACAGAGAGAGAGATTTATTGAGGTATAATGACCATATCCTCCCTCTATATATACACACACACATACACATGTGTGTATATATATACATATACATAGACATTATACATATATGTGTATTTCCACAGACACACATGCAGAGAGAGAGATTTGTTGAGGTGTAATAACCATTTCCTCCCCTGTCTCTGTGTGTGTGTGTGTGTGTGTATGTATATACATATATATACACACATCTCTATATATACTTGTGTGTATATATATATACACACACGTACATACACAGAGCGAGAGAGAGAGGGAGGGTAAGGCAGGGCTCTCTTTTGCGAGTAACCAGTAGAGTCCCACAGGTGTCTGTTACCCCAAGGGGCCCTATGCTTTGATGAATGCTCTCCTGTCATTGTCTTGAGATTCTTAATAATTTTTCAAAAGTGAATTTCTATGGGACAAAGGAGCATTCAGGTAAGCAAAAGAGAGATGTGGAAGAAAGGAAAAAACCCTTAATATTTAGTGCGTTAAATGATACCTTTTTTTCTTTTTTTCACATTTTTGTTTTGTACTGGACACCACAAAGTCTGTAGTTAATTCTGCAGCCAGGCATGGGAATAAGTATAGTAGAACTTGGCCTTTCCTATGTGAGAGGTGCCCACAGATAGGAATAGAATGGAAACATTTACGTTAGACGAAGGTGAGAGATGGAGATGGGGGAGAAGGTGTGTTAAAGAATTTCAAGAGTAAGTGAGTATCAAGTTGATTTTTGAAGGAAAATCAGAAGTTGGCCAAATGAGAGAAAGGATTTCAGGCAGAGAGAAGAAGCAATATGTGTGAATGTGAAAAGTTATGATCAGGCTGTGTGTAGCTGGGAATGTTGTACTGTCACTAAGGCAGTTGTCCAGGGAATGGCCTGGGGGTTATATGGATGGAGATGGAGCTGGAAAGAAATGGTCAGGGTCAGGTCAGGGACAGCCTCCTGTGTCGTACTCTTGAGTAGAGAAGCAAATTGTCTCTGAAATACTACTTTTAGTAGATAATCTCAGATGTGGAGAATGTTATCAAGAGTGTGACAATTGTAATTATTGGGTATTATATGACACTTCTGATACAAATAGTTTCATATGCATTATTTCACTTCACAAAATAATTTTGAAGATTATGATCAGTCCCTATCATGGATGAAGAAACTGAGGATCGAATCTGTGATTCTCCAGCCAGGAGGCTTTAGAGAAATTTGACTCCAGAGCCCACCCTTCTAACCTTTATATTTTTGCTTCCCTGTGGAATCACAGGTAAAGAGCAATGGTATACAAAAGGCTTTGACAAATTGACAAGGGTTGACCTAAATTATAAGGATGATAGAATTTTATTATGTTGCTGTTATGGATGAATGTGACAATATTGCTTCCTTATATTGATGTAGTTCTGCTTTGTTTAGCTCCTTTCCCACATATCATCATACTCGTCTAGATACATTCAACTTTCAAATAGATCAAAGAACAATCATGACTTCCAGCCTGTATGCTTGCTTTTCTTTTGACTGGAGAGCACTTCCAAGCATTCTTTTATTTATCTCAACCCCAGACAGTCCACCTAGGCTATCATCAGCCTCAGGAATTTTCCCTGTCTCATGCAGGTTGGCTTGGCTTTCCGAGCTCTGTGCTTCTTGATTGCTAATCATCCGCAGGGTTTGCTCAATTTATCCCCCTTTCCCACAAGATATAGCTTCTTGAGGGCAAAAACTGTTTAATTTCCACATACTCTATTCAGTCCCTAGAATGGCCTATAATATAGTCAATGCACATTTATATTGCAGCGTATGTTACTATCAATTACCCAAGTAGAATTACCCATCTAATAGAGTCCCCAGTATTAACAGCACATTGTATTGAGTGGCCATTCTAAAGCAGACCCCTGTGCTAGGTTCTTGGAATATAAAGATGAAGGGAAAGATGTGATAGAGATGAACTGGAGGAGGGAGAGGAAATGGCTTTCTGTATGGTGGTCAGCAGAGGTGGGATTACATTCAAGCTGTAAATTGAAGACTGAGAAACCAGCCATGAAAAAAATCATGTAGAAAGTATTTCATGCATGAATAATATAACAAGTCCAAAGGGTCTGTGTTATGGGAAAATTTGCCATACTCAGAAAACCTGTGTGGCTGGAACAGAGTCAATGAATGTGTGTGCATGTGTGAGCATATGTATGTTTGTGTTCATATATCTATATATGTTCATATATTTATATATATTTTAGTTGGTCTTTTCATTTCCATCCTATATCCTGGCCTCTTCTCTTTTGTACCTGAGCCCAAAGGCTACTTAAATAATTTGGAACCTCTTGAAGTCACATTAACTGGTGTTCTTTTTCATAGAAACCGTGAGTCTGACAGAAAGGGAGCGTTTCCAATGTGTTCCTTTTAAACTACACTTAGCTGCTGCTTGTGGCTCTTAAATCGACATTCTTTCTGGCTTCCTTGAAGGGAACAATCAGATAGACTGTAGGTGGTCTTGCTTAGACATTTGAAGCTTTATTCTTAGACAAATACTGCCAGGATATCCTTTGATTCCTGAGAGCAGCTAGAACCTTTCAAGGTGTGTGTGCATGTGTGTGTGTGTGTGTGTGTATCTGCATGTCTGAGGGGAGGAGGAAGGACTATTAACTTTGATCTCTTGAGTCTCTGATTGTGTAATTAAGAATCAATTGGCCAAAACCTAATTTTGAATATATAACCACGTCTACTAACTTGCTTCTGCTGAAATGATTTGCCAAGCAATATTACATTAACACCTAATCTACTCTGAAAATCAGTTAGAAATACTAAATTACCCAGGTACATCTAATGTTCTTAATGAAACATCTGCATTTTATTGAACACAAGGATGGACCACTTCTCATTTATTAATAGGACTGACCTAGGAATATTTACTGTTTTGACCACAAGGAGGATGAAAGTGGGTTGGAGAGAATGCAGGTAATCATGCAATGTTAGCTTTAAGAACCCTACAAACTAGACCACCTGCATGAAGTACTTCAAGTCCAGCCCTGAGGGTGCCAGGTAAAGAAAATCAATACCAATAAAAATACTATTGAAATTGGAATGAGTAGCACAGAGCATTTTACCTCATTTTTATTCTTTTATTTTCTTTCTGTTTTATACTTGAGAAGTAAAATAAATTCCTGCCAAGGAAATACAAACTTGTTAAGCAGCATCATAAAAATACTGTTCAGGGACTTGGTATTTTTAATGGTAAAAATAGATATTGCTTTGTGTTTATGCATATTAAGCTTAATTTGCCCTCATAAAACAGAATTTGCATTACCTTGGGTATGCTGTTTGGAAATTAGATAACATTAAAGAATACAATAGAACACAATGTAAATGTACTCCCTTTCTTTCCTCGTTTTCAAGATGGATTATTTGAAGTTAGTGGTTATTGGAATAAATTATAGACATTTTCTTTGAGTTTACCTTATCTTAGGTAAGGCTTGTGCTTTTTCAAAGGTTGTCTTGCCTCTTTTAGAACAAAACAAACACATAAGTATCACTTCTGTTATGCAATGAACATTTAAAAAAATGAGATCGAAAGAGATTTTTCACTTCAGCATGTAGATTTTTTTTTTTTTTTCGAGACGGAGTCTTGCTCTGTCGCCCAGGCTGGAGTGCAATGGCGTGATCTCGGCTCACTGCAAGCTTCGCCTCCCGGGTTCACTCCATTCTCCTGCCTCAGCCTCAGCTGGGACTACAGGTGCCCGCCACGACGCCCGGCTAATTTTTTTTGTACTTTTAGTAGAGACGGGGTTTCACCGTGTTAGCCAGGATGGTCTTGATCTCCTGACCTAGTGATCTGCCCGCTTTGGCCTCCCAGAGTGCTGGGATTACAGGCATGAGCCACTGCACCCGGCTGCATGTAGATATTTTTTAAAAATGTATGTAAATGAGTGCTTCTATAGTGTGTGTATACAAATTTTTGACATCTAGTTTACAGGGTTAATACTCTGTCTAATTGCTAAGTTATACATGGAAATTTAGAAAAAGTTAAACACATTTTAATATTTTCTTCCTTTTATTTGAACACTAATGTAGTTAACTTAAGTGATTGGATGCAATTATTTGTAAGCTTAATGATTTTAATGTAAATAAAGGTATTTGAATTATTTTAATAAAGAACTCAGTTCTACCTGTTTGTTTAATTGTGGGATAGCTTTTGCCTACATGCTGTTTTACTCTCAGATGGCAACTGTGATAATGGAACTGTGTATTTAGGGGCACTTACTGATTAAGAATATCCCAGCAGTTAAACATTTGGAGAGAACCCAATAGTTTCAAATTTTCTGGAAGCCCTAGAAGATGCATCTTTACAAGATACTAGGCACTGTAATTGAGCTGGTTTGTATTTTTACAGACTATCAGAAACATCCTTCCTGCTAGGATCTCCCTGTTCAAAGTTATCAGGGTGACCACTTTTAAACGACCTTATGATAAACTCTTTCTTGTAAATGGTAGTTAAAAAAATAAAGAAAAACTTAAGAAAGTAGATGAAGTTTATGTCTATGAGATTTTTAAAAGAAAAACCTTAGCCAAACTCAATTTAACAGAATTTAATTGACCAAAGCACAATTCACAAATCGGGCAGCTCTCTGAACCAGAGGCTCACACTCCACTGCAGCCACGTAGTAGAAGAAGGTTTATGAACAGAAAAGGAAGGTGGCATACAGAAAACAGAATTGATGTACCCAGTGGGATTGGCTACAGCTTGGCGTTTGCTTTATTTGAACGTGGTTTGAACAGTTGGCTCCCTTTGGCCAAAACTCAGTGATTGTCACAAGAGTAGGTTATGGTCTGTTTACACCTCCATTTAGGTTATGGTTCATTATGTGTAGAGAAACCTTTAGGTTGGACTTAAATATGTAAGGAGGCAGTTTTAGGCTAACCTTGATTTAACAGAGGTACTAGGACATCTGAAGAGAAAGCAGTAACCCATTTGGTTCTATGAATATCAATAGTCTACAGTGGAGGACAGCATGTCCTTTATTAGGTGCACATTCTTTTCTTATACACTTAGTAGGTCTGTGGACTTGGTAATGCCATTTCCCTGACTCTGTTTCATTTCTTCATCTGTGAAATGGATCCAACACCCACTTTAGAAGGTTACTGCTGAAATACAGTGAAATAATGGTGGTTCATTATGTCTTAGCTTTTCATATTATTGCTACCAAGCAGAGTTTATATTTACAAATGTGTGCATTATTGCTTAGATATTTCACTTCCCCCACAGTTAAAGATTGAGACTTAGGCTACTGTAATTTGAATTTAACAATTGAGTAATTATATGAGCTCGAACTGGTTTTTAAAAGTATTTTTGTTTTGCAAATTCATTTCGAGTATTTATCAGGAGTCAAATGTAGTTGTAGGGGCTAGGGATACAAAGATATTTAAAACCCAGTCCCAGTTTTTAATAGAGACTACACTATTAACATTACCATTGGCACTGGGACTGGGATAATTGTTTTGACGTGAAACCCTCAGTAGGTGAGCAGGTGAGGACCAAGTAACTGGGAAAGATGGACATCAGATATAATAAGTTTTTGCTCCTTCTTTCTCCATGGTGGATAGATGAGAGCTGAACAACCAACTTCAAAATGTATTTTAGCAAGATATGGGAAGCCCTGACATGAAAAGATTTCAGCCTAGTGCATTACTCCCCTTGTTAACCTCTAAATCTGGCAATTATACATTGCAAACATGATGTACTAAATGAGACAATTTTATGGAGTTGGTCAATATAACATTAAACAAAATGTAATCTCTTGGAAGCAGTTTTTCAATGTTTAGTTCTGAGTCCTTTGATCTATATCCTCTAAGATATTTGAAGGAGAAAATCTCTATATAGTAAATAGCATGTTATTAAGATACTATATATATATATATGTTTTTTTTTCTTTTTGAGACAGGATCTCACTCTATTGCCCAGCCTGGAGTACAGTGGCACAGTCCCAGCTCACTGCAGCCTCGACCACTTGGGCTCAAGCGATTCTCCTGCCTCAGCCCCCCAAATAGCTGCAACTACAGATGTGTGCCACCATGCTTGGCTAGTTTTTGTATTTTTTTGTAGAGACAGGGTGTTGCCAGGTTGCCCAGGCTGTTCTCAAATTCCAGGGCTCGAGCAATCCTCCTGCCTCTGCCTTCCAGAGTGCTGAGATTGCAGGCATGAGCCACCACGCCTGGCCCCCGTATCTTTTTTTTGTAAGAAAAATTGGTCTCATACTCAGAAACTTTGGAAGACAAGCACTAGCATTATATATAGTTTTCTTTTTCACTGTATTTATTTTTAATGTTCTTTTCATAATATGACATCAGTTTTCCCATTAATAACAATATGACAAGTTATTTTAAAATGTATTTACATGATGAGCAAGAAATAAATTAATAGTGTACCTTTATAGAAAAAATATCAAGTAGATGAAGAAGAACAGTAGAAGTATGAGAAATATGGAAAGCTCTGCTCCATGAAAATTATACATTCTTAGTATGTCTTGTATTAATTCATATACTTCTCCTTTCTCTCTACCCTTGAGCTCTTAGTCCATTCAGGCTGTCTGGGAAGTCCAAGATCTGGGCACCAACACATTTGGTTTCTGGTTATGGGTTACTTTCTGGTTCATAAATGGCACCTTCTGACAAGTTCTCTCTGTGTCCCCACATGGTGGAAGGACTGAGAGTGGATCCTTTTATATTAGTGTGCTAATCCCATTCACGAGAGTGAGCCAGCTCACGTGACCTAATCACCTCCCAAAGGCCCTACCTCCTAACATCCTCACACGGGGATTTAAATTTCAACATAAGAATATTAGGGAGACATACAAACAGAGACAATAGCAGGATGCAAATGAACATCTTCCATGAATGGTTACCTAGGTATTCTAAGTGATCTCTTTGTATCCATTTGCTCCGATTCCTAATATGTGCTCTACACTTAATCATAGAGGGGATATAATTTGATTTGCATTTTGTGAAAATTATTCGCGACAGCGCAACACATAAATTATTTTTTTATTGCCCATAGGAGACAACATTCTGAGGATCCCTAATAAACATTGCATAATTTTGCCCCTGCTTGCCTATTCAACCTTCTGCAGATCATGCAACCTCTTCAACAGTATTTGCACTCCTCCAGCTCTAGCCTCTTTTAATTTTTGACTTTTGCATAGATTGCTTCCTCCATGTTTTTCATGAGGTATTTCCTCTATTTTGAATTCACCTCCTCTGCCATTTCAGCAACCAACCTGCTAACTCCTAGCCTCCTGCAAATCTTTTACATATTTACTTCATTTGAGAAGCTCTCCCTGGCACTTCTCCATGAAGCCAAACCTCTTTATTCATTCCTACATGACACCCAATACCTATCTTTTATAACACTTAGCAACACAAGTGCCATAAGTAAGACCATAAGTCTGTCTCCCAAATCCGACTGTACATTATTATATTCTCAGCACCTAGCACAGTAAGGGAGTTCAAAATACATTTATTTTTTAATTAATTGATGAGTGGAGTTCTTCTGTGGTATTCTTCAGCTGTGATACTGGTGTTTTATTCCTATTACGCAAACCCATGGGATAAATTATAGTTTATTTTGCTTATTATTTTAACTCCTATTAATAATGAGAATTATAATTTTCACAAATCTCAAAAAAGGCATTTTAACAGACAATTAGTAAACATCAGCTCTAAAGAGCTGTACTTTGGGAGCCACACAGATGAAGCAGAAGACGTGGCCACTGTCTTCAATAATATACAGTAACTTCTTTAGAGTTTGTCCCATTTCTCTCCACATCAAAGTTTTCTATTAGCTTATACAGTGAATGAATTCCAGCAAAGCTGACAAATTCTTGTGAAGCAAATCCCATTTCCCATTGATTTCATTATTAAATTTAAATGCATTCCCTCTTGGTGAGGGACACCTGCAGTATTTTATTGTTTAGTGCAGTGGCTCACGGGGAAATCATATCCCTTTCAATGAGTAAAGAGAAAAGGAGGAGAGAGAGGCATGAAGAAATTAACATCCTATAAAAGTGCTGCAGTTGAGGAAAGGTCAGTGGTGGTTTAGAAGCTGCTTCAGGCTTTTAACTTCAGTATAGTAAAATGTGAGATCCGATGGAATATGTAAAAGCAGGACCTGTGGTATGGAATCCCAGTATTTGCATGTTAGTTAAATAATCTAGGACAGTTTTTAAAAAATTATTTGAGTTCTGTTTTGTCATATCTAAAAAGAAGATCATATGGCATCTTTTATACATATATTGGGAAGATAAAATGAAATATATGTGTATTGCTCAGCACCATGTTTGGTAAAAGAAAGTTCCCATTCAAATATACCTGCCACGATGATGATGATGATGATGATGATGATGATGATGATGAGTTATCCAAGGACTGGAATGTGGAGGGTTTTTTAAATGTTTATTTTAGGTTCACGGGTAAGTGTACAGGTTTGTTACATGAGTAAACTTGTGTCATAGGGGATCGTTGTATAGATTGTTTCATCACCCAGGTATTAAGCCTGGTACTCAAGAGTTACCTTTTCTGTTCCTCTTCTTTCTCCAACCCTTCCCCCTCAAGTAGACCCCAGTGCCTTTTGTTCCCTTCTTTATGTTCATGAGTTCTCATCATTTAGCTTCCACTTATAAGTGAGAACATGCAATGTTTGATGTTGTGTTCCTGCGTAGTTTGCAAAGGATAATGGCCCCCAGCCCCCTTCATGTTCCCACAGAAGACATGGTTTTGTTCTTTTTTTATGGCTGTATAGTGAATATGAGATTTTAATGACATAAAAATATAAATAACAAGGAATTATATTTAAACTGGTTTTGAGGGGAAAATAAGAAATGAAGTAGATATTCTGTTATTCAATTATTTTCAAAGGAAAGTTAAGAAAATGCAGTCTCATATCTTGATACTATAGTTCTTTATATTGTAACTTTTGTCACAAAGCCATTAAGCAGAAGTCATAAGTGGGACAGACACCCAGTCATATCCCTTCTGCTACTCTGCACTCAAATCATTTAACTTTTTAAAACATTGATTCACTCAACAATAAGTATTGAACTCTTATGCACATCTGGTAAATAGAGTAAAATCTAGTACCTACCAGCAGTATTTCCCTGAAGTTGTCTTTCTTATGAAGAGCTGCTTCTCAGCTAAAAATATCCTACTCTCTGTCTCATCTCTTGTACCTTCTCTCAACAGAGAAGTCAGAGAGGAAGAAAAAAAAATCCATTTGAGATCAAAAAGCCTTGCCTTCTGTATTACAACCTGTATCACTTACCAGGGAGTATACTGTGTTCATCCTTTATAGACAGAAAGGGCTTTATCAATAATTTTGCTGTACAACCTCATTTGCAGGTCCCTGACTGTCTTGATTTCAGGATTATTCAGGCTATATATGCTGCAAGAAGCCAGGGAATAGCAACTGCCAGTGTGATGCAGTGGTTCATGAAGCTTAGGATTTTTTTTTTTTAAAGACAGGGTCTTGCTCTGTCACCCAGGCTGAATTGCAATGGCAGAATCGTGGCTCATTGCAGCCTCACCCACCCAAGCTTAAGCAATCTTTCTACCTCAGCCCTCTTAGAGTTGGGACTACAGGCATGTGCCACAATGCCTGGCTAATTTTTGTATTATTATTATTATTTAATAGAGATGGGGTTTTGCCATGTTGCCCAGGCTGGTCTCGAACTCCTGGGATCAAGTGATCTGCTGTCTTGGCTTCCCAAAGTGCTGGGATTACATGTCCAGCCAAAATGTCTTAACTGTAACATTTTCCCAAGCACATCCTATGAGTTATTAATAGATGTCATGTTGTGTCCAGAGTTGGTTCCTTCTGGTGGGTTCTTGGTCTTGCTGACCTCAAGAAGGAAGCCGTGGACCTTGGCAATGAGTGTTACAGCTCTTAAAGGTGGTGCAGACCCAAAGAGTGAGCAGCAGCAAGGTTTATTGTGAAGAGTGAAAGAACAAATCTTCCACACTGTCGAAGGGGACCTGAGCAGGTTGCTGCTGCTGGCTGGGGTGGCCAGCTTTTATTCTCTTATTTGTCCCCACCCACATCCTGCTGATTGGTCCATTTTACAGAGTGCTGATTGGTCTGTTTTACAGAGTGCTGATTGGTGCATTTACAATCCTTTAGCTAGACACAGAGTGCTGATTGGTGCATTTACAATCCTCTAGCTAGACAGAAAAGTTCTCCAAGTCCCCACTCCACCCAGGAAGTCCAGCTGGCTTCTATGCTCCCAACTCCGAAGAGTCAGGGGTTGTTAGCCCTTTCCCAGAAAGCCTGTCACCCATGTCTTTAGTCCAGCGGCTGCAACAATGTGAAACAGAGATTCTCAATATCAGCTACGAAACTCATGAGTTAATGAAATTGTAATATGTTTCTTCATTGCAAGAGTAATCAGAACTTTTTAAATGCTGACCTCTATTGTGTATCTCCAATTTAGATATGTGAGATAAGATAGACACAGTAGGTACTGTTTACAAAAATGCATTTAAACACTTTTGATATGTAAGATTACTTTTGAACATGTTCATTCTCTTCTCCACTTTCACCCCCATGGGATTAGTATACTTGTGTGACCCACTGATGTCAGGATGGGTTATGTGATTTGAAAGTCAAAAATATTAAGAATAAAAATTTCAAAAAGGAAGATTTCTTAATAAGATACTGTACCAACAATTAGAATATACTCTTGTCTTTAGCATATTCTTGAGCAGACTTAAAGCTACGGATTTAATATCTATATTTTCTTTCAACAATGACTCCCTGGATTTGTATGTCTTAAAGAACGTGGTGGGACTCCTCAACTGTCTACTCTTCTCTGTTTTTCTTTGTGAAGTTCTTAACTCTTAAGCAAATGTAGGCTTCACAGCTAACATTTGAGTATGGTTGCTCCCAGAGATCCACATTGCCTATGAATTTAGGCAACCTTTGGGGGACAGCATATTTTCCACTTGGAACCCTCATTGTATTCTGTTTACATATTGAAAGATATTTGATGAATAATGAATGAGTCGTGTGTCTACTATTGGGGAGGCACTGTTCTAGATGATGTTAGATTTTGGCTGTGTTCTCAACTTCTTCCAACTTCATGATTTTTTTTTAAATATACCTGATAATGATAAGAACAGAACAAGCAGAGAAGCAGGAGCTCAGAAATCTTCAGAAGCTAATTCTTATAGGCAGGTTTAAATTAATCCTTTCATACATATTTTAATATCTGCCTCTTCTATTACGTTATTTTTTATAGAATCAGCTCTTTCCAAACACCTTCTTAGTTTTTCCCCAAAACTTTAGGGTCATAAGTTTGTATGATTGATTGATTTTTGTGTGGTTTTCTCATTATTGTGCCGGTATCAAATGTGAGGTTCTTAGGGATTGGATAACCAGTCCAGGACAGAAGCAGGATCAGGGAAGGTTTAACGGAGACTGTGAATGGCACGTTACTGGAAAACCTGTGCTGTTGACCACAGAGTTTGCCTGACTGCCTCACTGTATGGATATAAATTCCATCAGCTGAGCATACCCTTGGGTTATTTTCATTTTCTCGAGCTATCCCCCATCTGAGAACAGAGCCCTAACAGCTCTGTAAGTTGACCAATAACAATTGCATGTTGAAATTTAAATATATATTAAAACCATTTAACATTTATTTTAATCATAGACATAACTTGTAATACTCTAGAATAATGAATGAAGCTTTTTAAAGAATCAGTTAAAATAAACATGTAGAACAGGAAAAAAATCACATTCACATATTAAGTCTGAAAAGGAATGTGTTATTTCGTTTAGAGGAAAAAATGTTTTATACTTTCCATCAGATTTACACTGTCTGAAACGAATTCTGCTCTATTTTACTTTCCACTGACTCACATATATAGGAGGAGAAAATTCAACCTAGAATGAGAACTCCTTGAAGGCAGGGACCATGTATTATTCATCCTTCCTGTGTGGAACTTCTCTGGCAAATGATAGGAATGCAATATAGGTTTGATGAATCCGTATGACTGAAAAGAAGTTGAATATATCCCTGAAAGGTATAGGTACAAAAATATGTGCTTGGGGAATGTTCAGCATTTTCTTTGACACATTTAAAGTAATTTTTAATTCAAACCGTTTTAATATAAAAATATTTTATTGCCTTGCAGAAAAATCATATTTGCCTCGTGTCTTTGTAGTCATTGTAATAACAGTCATACTCAATCTTAAGTCAAATATACTTCAATTTAGAAATAATGTCTGCAATAATATTCATGTATAGAATTAAATAATGGGGTGAAGTTGATTTGGTACTGTTTGTGACACCGTTTTTGATCTGTCTTGAAATTCTTGGGCTTAGGAAACAAAGAGCTGTTTCAAACTCCTTATCCTGACATCTTCTACCTGGTAAATAGGAGAGTTGAGCATTTACACAGGAAACAGGTAACAGTTTTGCCAATCTTAGTTACCACAGTTTGGTTCGGTGTTCTACATGGAGCATCAATCATTTCTTTTCTCCTCTATAAATTCTGCACCTAAGACTGTTCTGCATCACCCGAGAGAAGAAGAGATGGATTGCTGTTCAGTTTAGGAATTATTTATTAGGAGTCCAAACTGTGCAGAATAGAATCAACAGATAGCTTGATAGGGGGTGTCTACTTGGGCAAGTTGCTTTGTGGCATTGACCTTCAGAATAACCCTGTTTGACCTAAATTGCATCTGTTTTCAGGATCAAGAAGGTTAATGTATGTGAGGGGAAAAGATGGAAGAAAACTTGCATATTGAACATTTAGTATGTACAAAGATGTGACCTATCAAACATGTTTCCTAACCTATTAAATAAGCATGATGCTATTGCCTGCCTCAAAGGAGAAAGTAAAAGCCGGAGCAAGCATCAACCGTTGAAGCTCAAACTCAAGTCCTGTTGTGCCTGGCTCTGAAATTTATCTCCTTTATTTTTCCCTAAATTACTTCTCCAAGAATACTTTGCATCTAGGTGTAAAAACTAATGCTTTCTTTAGAATTCTGCTGGGTACCATGAAAGAGACATAATCTTCAATTCTTGTGAGTTCCACTATTTCTTGAAGACATAGTTTTTGCTTTACAGAAACAGAAAAGAGTTCCCAGTCCTGCTCAAACTTCTTGTGGGGTCTTTGGCTATACAATTTTCTGAAGGCTCTTAGGCCAGAAAAAGCAAAAGTACCACTAGAGGATACCTGGTGGTCTTCTCCAAGACAGGGGGGTAGGTCTTTGGCCATGAGTGTGTTTCAGAGGTCCTCTGTGTGTGTGTGTATGCACATGTGTGTGTATGTGTTCTTGTGTGCAAGTGGGATACTAGGAGTGGGCAGGAGGCAGTAAAAACTTCAGAACAGGAAGGTGAACTCAAATTTTTGAGAATCCTTTGACAGATAGCAATTTTGAAGATGCCAAAATCCATTCTGCCTGTGACTCATTAAAATAAAGAGAAATCACAAAGCGTCCTTTGATTCATCCACGTTTCTTTTCACATTTTACAGCCATTCATTCTACAACCTTCCAAAGGATTTAGAGGAAAAATAGGAGGAAATAGTGAAAGAAACAAAGCAAAACAAAAAATCACGGTGCCTAAGAAAGCTGTTAGAAAGCCTAGTTCCTTGTAAACAGCTTGCCCCACTACCTTTTAGCAACATATTTCTCTTGATTCACACCAGCTGGTCGTTTCTAATTTCTCCTCAGTGTCTTGAAATAGCTATTTTCCTTGAAGCTAATCTCTCAGCCTTTGCTGATGACTCCCTCGGTTTGGATTTCCTAAAGAAGGTGTTAGCACTCCTCAACCGTCTGCTCTTCTCTGTTCTTCCTTGTCAAGTTCTTAACTCTTAAGCAAACTTAGACTTCGCAGCTAACCTTTGAGTAGGGCTGCTCCTAGAGATCCACATTGCCTATGAGTTTAGGTAACCTTTCACGGGAAGAATGGTGACATATTGGAGTGGATAAACTTGAATCTTTTTTTTTTTTTTTTTTTTTTAATGATGCATCTAGGCACAAAACGAAATTGGCCTTTTGGCAGGACTCATTGAGGCTTGAGTATCCTGCCAGCTACCATGTGTCTCTCTAAGCAGTGATAACCATTTTTTAAGAAGCAGCTGAGTTTGTGATCATTCCTATGCACATTCTGTTAACAAATATAGAGTGCATTTCTCGTGTTACTCTTGCATTTAATCTTCACAGTGACCCTGTCATATGGATAATCTCATGTCTTCTTTAAAAACAATTTTTAAAAGGCTCCAGAAGTTTAAGAATTTGCTAACATCACAGAGTTCTTAAGAATGAAACCTCAACTCAAACTCAGGAGTGTCAGACTCAAAAGTCAAATGTTCTCCTCACTAAAGCACTGTTGGTAAGGCCCTGCCTATAATGGGCAACAATACCAGATCTACCATTGCAGTAAATGTGATGAACTTGAATTTTCTTTGAACCTGCTGTCTTAGATTTGGGCCATGTTTTTTTTTTTTCTTTCCTTTATCATTGATAGGAATTTAATTTTATATCTATAGCTATATCTATGCACTTTTTACTTTAATTTCTGTTTTTGCGTTATTGACAGACATCCTTGAACTTGAGAAGCCTCGTTTAAAAAAATGAGAAAAGCAGAACCATGCCTGTTGCATTGCTGTTATTTTTTATTTAATTTTTTTTTGGAGATAGGGTCTCACTGTGCTGCGCAGGCTGGTCTGAAACTCCTGGCCTCAAGTAATTCTTCTGCCTCCGGCTCTCAAAGTGCCAGCATTACAGGCATGAGCCACCACGCCCAGCCTGCTCCTATTTATTGTGCATTTGTTTATATTAATATCTCTCAAAATGTAAGTGATTTATACTGATTTAATATGTTTAATTCTCATAAAAACCTAATAAGTTAGCTCCCAAAATTATTCCTGATTTTAAAAGAAGAGGTGAAAGCTTAAATAATTTGGAACAGGTGATTCAGCTAATAATCAGTACAGGCAATATTGAAACCACTAAACTGTGTATCTAACGGGCAATGCCACCTCCCCCAGCAGTATTTAGAAGGGAACAAATGAGAACCTTAGAGGTATATTTTTTTCTGTTAACATATCTAAATTCAAAGTCGCAACAATTACAATTTCTCAGTCAACATCCAGACTCTTTAATTTGGCTCCTGTCTATCCCTTTAACTCATTTCCTGTCACTTTGTGTTTCTCAACTGAGTGTTGCAAAATTCACTGGTCACTCATGTGCCAAGAACTGTGACATTACATATTTTACACCGATTATTGTCTCATTCTAGCCTCACAATGCCGCTCTGAGGCAATGAACAGTGCTCTCCAAGCCTCCATTGTTCTCATCTGTAGAAGGAAATAATAAGTAGCTTGCCCAAAAGACACACAACTTCTATGTAGGGAAGCTGGAATGCAAACCTGGTCTAAAAGGATCTGGTCATTACCATTAAGCTATGCTGTTGATGTGCTTTATCTACTTCTGTCTACTTGGGAGTTTTCTTCCACTGGCTTTGGTAAATTGATTCCCTTCTTTTGTTGACACTATGCTACATTCTCTTTTTCTTGGTTCTCACCTCTTCTGTTGCTTTGAGAATCCTCCAAAGATGCCTTCTTTGTGTTATTCAGCCTTATTTCACTTTTCATGTTGTAGTATTAATTTTATATTTATTGTTCTACTATCTGCATTAGATCAAGGGATCTGAGAAAGGGACTCTGCCTCACTTACATTTTCCAAAGTTAACACAGTACATGGAAAATAGAATACATATTTATTCAAAAAACATATAAATTGCCTTGTGTGTCTGAATAAACCCAGTTCTCATGTAGACATAGTAAGGGATTATTTGGTATTCACGTGAGCAACTAGGTTTTGTGTCAGATTAGAATGACCACTCTATCAAAAACTCCATACTATTTTGACATGAAATTGATCTGCAAATACCTATCTAGAATCCCAAACTAATCTAAAGGACAGAATATATCCTTTTAGATTATAGATAGAACATAATCTATAGATAAAAGGACAGAATTTTATCTTTCTCAAGTGTCTAGAATCTAGATGGTGAAAATTCGTTTTATTACCACCTTATTTGTTTACATTCATTCGTTCTCTCATTCAGCAATCTACTACGCAGCACCTAATGTTAGTGAGCCACTCTTCTAGCTGCTGAAACACAGACTGAACAGATCAGGCCTCTACTCTCATGAAGCTTATATTCTAGTGTTTGAGGTTGGAGAGTAAGAAAATACAGAAGATGAAACAGAGTGACATAATGCAGAATGACTGGATGATTAGTTTCGGATTTTTGGAAAATATTTTCTGAATTGGTGTTTTCTTTGTTTGTCTTTTTTTGGTTTGTTTTTGTCTTTTTGAGACAGGGTCTCACTCTGTTACCAAGGAAAGATGGTGCAGTGGCAGTATCTCAGCTCACTGCAACCTCTGCCTCCTAGACTCAAGTGATCTTCCCACCTAAGCTTCTCAAGTAGCTGGCACTACAGGCATGGATCTTTTTTTGGTATATTTTGTAGACTTGGGGTTTCGCCATGTTGTCCAGGCTATGTTGGACTCCTGGGCTCAAGTGAGCCTCACACCTCAGCCTCCCAAAGTGCTGGGATTACAGATGTGAGTCACCATGCCCAGGCTGAATTGGTGTTTTTTAAAGCTACCCTGTGCATGACTAGAAGTAACCAACTATGGAAAGAAAAGGGGGAGTAATGCAAATGCCTTTAACAAGGAACAAAGTGAACTTGTTAGAGGAACGGAAAGAAATCCAGGTGGTTGGTAAGTTGTAAGCTAGGAGTAGAGTGGTATGAGATGAAGTTGGAGTGTAAGATCAAGGTCAGGTAACATAGGTCGCTATGTGAATCAAGATAATGAGCTTAGCCCGTTTCCTCTCCTCTCCTCTTTTTGTTTTGTTTTGTTTTACAGGCAGAGTCTCACTCTATAGCCTGTAGCCCAGGCTGGAGTGCAGAGGTAGGATTATAGCTCACTTTTACCTCCAACTCCTAGGGTTAAGCGATTCTCCCATCTCAACCTTCTGAGCAGCTAGGACTACAGGTGCACCTCACCACACCCAGCTAATTTTTTATTTTTATTTTTGTAGACATGAAGTCTCTTTACATTGCCCAGGCTGGTCTCAAACTCCTGGGCAGAAGTGGTCCTTTCACCTTGATCTCCCAAGTGCTGGGATTACAGGTGTGGGCCACTGTGCCCATTCCTTAGCCTGTTTTCTAAATGTGATGGGGGGGTACTGAAGAGTTTTAAACTGAGGGCAACAGCATGATTCTTTAAAAAAATCAAAATGATCAGTTAGGCTGCAATATACAGAATGGGTAGCATTGGAAATAAGAAAACTGGGACTTCAGGAATATTTTTAGAGAATGAGCCAACACTTCTTACAGACTATTTAGATGTAGTATTTGTGAGAAGAGAGGGATCAGGAGGATGTATTGGGTAGATGGTATGGCCATTTACTAAAATGAGGAGCAGGTTAATGTATAATGGAGAAATCAAAGGATGAAATAAGATCTCCTAAGGAGAGTGTTTAAATAGAGAAAATTGAGGATGCTACTGCAGGAAGCTCCAGTCTTTTGAGTTCTACAAAAGAAGAGGGTGTCAACAGAGGAGATTAAGATTATGAAAGATAATGCAATCAGGAAAAATGAAAACAAAACAAAACAAAATAGGAGGCCAGATACGGTGGCTCATGTCTGTAATCCCAGCCACTTGGGAGGCTGAAGCAGGAGAATCGCTTGAATCTGGGAGACGGAGGTTGCAGCGAGCTGAGATTGCGCCATTGCACTCCAGCCTGGGCAACAAGAGTGAAGAGTGAAACTCTGTTTCAAACAAAACAAAACAAAACAGGAGAGGGATATATTCTGGAAATCAAGAAACAGAGAGTATTTCAAGGGAGAATATGATGCTTTGTTTTACTTACTGTTTTTTATTATTATAATTCAAATTATTTTTGGGTCAAAGAAGAGCTATATGAAGATAGTCTTTGAAGAAATCTTAACTTTCCAATGAAAGAAGAGGAAAAAAGGTATTAGCCACATTTGTAGGTCATATCTCCAGAAATTTCACCATACAACTGAAACTGTCTTTTAAGTCTGTACATGAAAAAAATGAGAACAAAAGATGAATGCAATTTGCCTTAACTGCTTATTTTTCTGTGGATTGTGACAATTATTTGAAAACAATCTTGCATTCTCACGAAATTACTGTATATTTTTCTGTGTCAAGTTCAACTTGATTGAGTTCTATGTGCATTCAAAATGCTACAAGATTAATACGCTCTTTTCTAATTGCCACATCTCCCTACATTTTCTTATTGTTAGCACTGATGCTATTACTGTTTTTATGATTATCATTATGCAAGTGTTTCTCTTGTCCTGAGATCTGAGACATCTTAAAAGTTGAGTCTGGGATACTTGAAAGATAGACAAAGACAGAGAAGGCGGCATCTCTCCAGGTGTTCTGTATGGCATCTTATTGCCAAGCAGTTGCTGTTGAGTCAGCCAGACATGATTACATCAGATCTAGGGAGACTTTAGGGATTCCAGCAGCCTCTCTTGCAGGTCTCTCTTTACGATAAAATAGGCCAGCTGTGTGCAGTGGCTCACGCCTGTAATCCCAGAACTTTGGGAGGCCGAGGAGGGTGGATCATGAGGTCAAGAGATTGAGACCATCTGGCCAACATGGTGAAATCCTGTCTCTACTAAAAGTACAAAAATTAACTGGGCGTGGTGCCACACGCCTGCAGTAGTCCCAGCTACTCAGGAGGCTGAGGCAGGAGACTCACTTGATCCTGGGAGGTGGAGGTTACAGTGAGCCAAGATCACGCCACTGCACTCCAGCCTGGATGACACAGTGAGACTCCGTCTCTAAATAAATAAATAAATAAAATAGTTCATTAGCATAGCTCTCCCTAGCAAAGCTGTAAACTATGGCCTTGATAAGGAGCACACATATTCAGAAGCCAGTTCTAGCCAGTCGTGATATCTTTAATGTGCAAATAAATATTAGATGGGGCAAGGAGAAGAGTATAATTCGATCCTGTGGTGACTCAGGTTGATGTGCACCATTTGACGTAAGAAGGATGTCAAAGGAGATAAGAGGTAGATGTTTATTTTTAATAAATTCTTTTTATGTAAAAAAAATCTATGACTAACCTAGAAATATAATTCAAAACTGAATTGTATTTTCTCTTTGATATTGATTATTTTTGATGTGGTAAAATGGGTGAATTAATAAGGAGATATGCTCAGAAGGGAGTGCACCTCTTTTGTTTGGTTTTGGAAGAGATGTGTTGGAAGTGGTTTGATGTTTTGTGAACCAGGTATTTCTAGCTAAAATCCTGTCCCCCTCACTTGGAGTCTATATGCGCTGTAGTACAGGTTTCTTACATTCTTTGAGTCTCAGCTTCTTATCTGTGCCATGTGACAAATAATATTTATGTTCCTGGAAATGGCAGATAGTCAGTTAGTGACAACTATTTATAATATTGTTTCATATCTTTCTACAAATTGCTAAACCTTTACCCTTTTCTCTAACTTTATGTGTAGCGGGAGAGGCAGATCTATTTGCATAGCCCATCATTTTCAGATTATTATAGGGCTTGGTATTTAGCTTTTTGGTATTATAGTCAATTACAAATGATTTATTAGCTACTAGGAAGGTGCAATATAAATAATAAACTTGAAGGTTATAGACAAATTACGGTTTTAATTGGAATGCTAATAAATTATAATGTCATGTTATGAAATAGGTAGCTGGGTTCTTCAAACATCAGAGTAAAAGTCACCTGGTGAATGTTTGCCCGATGAAAGCATAAATTAAACTTAGCTGTCAAAGAAAAATCTGCAAAGGAGGAAAAATAATGCTTCCCCATCTTCGAACTTAGTTTATTTAAATTTAGAATGATGTCTGCAGGTATAAATCTTGATAATTTGGAAGACCTAGAAATCATTTTTTTTCCTGATTAGGTAACAATGAAGTTTTTTCCAATTCATGTTTTGTTTGCAAATATTTTCTGAATTGAAATGTGAAACTTAATTCTAATTAGAAACAAGTCGACTTGTTGTGATAAATAGAAGTATTTGTTATCCATCTTCATCTTTCTGTATCTAATACCAATACCCATATTGATACCCAATTCTAAAGAGCATTAAGTATTTCTCAAATAGCATCACCTCTAGGAATTCAGAAACTCAGAATCTTACGAACAGATGAGTGCCTTATTCTCTATGAATGAGCCCTTGTTGATTTCTTCATCTTCCTTGCCTTTCCTTTTTCTGAGTGATGGAGGTGTTTATACCGTACAGCTACATGTACTAGGATAATGATGAACATTTAGTAAATGCTTACTAATTAGCTGACACAGTGCTGCACATTTCACATATATCATCTCATTTAATCTTTACAAACAACCTCATGAGTTCTGGAGCTAGCATCATCCCATTTATGGAGAAAACTGTGTTAATTCACAGGAACATTGAGCAAATTGCTTAAGTTCACACAGTGTGTAGACATTGAAGTCAGGTCAAGGACCCAGGCAGCCTACTGCATATTTAACCTCAATGCAGTACACCCTCTTTTCCATGAAAACTCCTTGGGAATAAAAATCCCTTGAACATGTTGATCTTTGGACAGATTTGAGGGATTTTTCTCAGCTATGACTAACAACAAGAGGTTACCAGGCAGATGCACTTTATTCATCTATTTATTTCTAGCTTGATTATTTGCAGTACCTTACATTTTAATGTTACTTGCCATATGTATTATTTATTAACACTAACATTTAGGAAGTATATTTGCAATTCTTAGACATGTGGACAAGGCATAGGGCCTCTGGCTCTGTGTTATTGCAGAGTAAAACAAAAAATAGCTGTATACATTTCCCCTTCAGGCAAAGAGAGATTCCCACAGAGTGAGGATGGTGGGGCTTCTCATTAATATCTAAATGCAAGGAGTGAATACTCCTAATTTTATGCTATTCTTCTCCTAGAATGAACTATTTCAGATCTGAAATGACAGTAAGAACATGGAAATCATGTATATTTTAAAAGAAATGCCATTTGGGATGACTGAGTAATTAATTCATTCCTCATCAAATTGTCTACAGCCACTCATGTCTTACACAGATCTGTGTTTCATTAGGAATCGGTGAGATATACCCTCAATGAAATTATTTTATATATGATTTGGGGAATTAACAAAAACTCTATTATTTTTATCCTGATGACTCAACATGAGGTGTTGTAGTTTTCTGGGCATCAGTGAAATACTGAATTATACCATTTGTCTCTTTTAAAGCAATTTAATTCCATTATATTTAATAATATTTAGTACTTACAGAGTATCATCTCCTTTCAAATGGAAACATTAACTGGTATAATTAATCCTCCTGGCACTTCTCCAGTCTAAAAATATAAATAGAAATAAAGAAAGCAGTTAGGAACAGGTGTGCCCTTGATAAAAGGAAACACAATGAGATGTTTAGCCCCTGACTCAGGACTCCTGGGTTCAGTTACTGCCCAGAGAAAGTTTTTTCCTTAAGGAGGCAAGCAGTTCACTTCATAGACATTGAAGTTTATACCTCAGGTTTGATAATTTGGGAGAATATATCCAAGTTCCTTTACAGATATGTGATGCTAGCTCTATTGTAACTAAAAGTTTGGAAATAGATGACATTTTAGGCAAATCTCCATGAGTTGCTATGATTTTTTTATTCTGTGAA
Organism: Macaca thibetana thibetana; assembly: GCF_024542745.1. Taxonomy (NCBI): domain Eukaryota; kingdom Metazoa; phylum Chordata; class Mammalia; order Primates; family Cercopithecidae; genus Macaca; species Macaca thibetana. The sequence goes on along the minus strand of NC_065597.1, from coordinate 5,105,002 downwards.
AATTTTGACTATAAAGTGTCTGCCATTTACTGCCCTCTTTGGCTTATACAGATTTCCCTAGAGTCTGAGAAAAGTGGGAGGAAGGAACAGATAGTAAACAGAAAGTTTATTTCTTTAGTCACTGATGTCCAGCATTAAGACTTGTAATCTCTCAATTGAACTGTACCTCAAATTGTCAGTTTGTCAGTTTGATTTTTGCTATGACACAAACCTGAGTCTTTCTTAGCGATTGTCCTTTGGTGGTTTCCTTCTGTTCTAGAGAACAAATCCAAGATCTTTCCTATGGCAGAAATCATGCTATAGTAAGCAACTCTCTCTTGTTCTTTATCCCCAAGTCTTTGAGAACTATAGATCTAGAACCATGTTTTAAAGTTTAAAATGTATAAGTATACTAATTAAAGATTTATATTTCACAGAGAAGACTCATTAACTACCCTTGAGTGCTGCTCCACAGAAAAGTAGAATAATAGAGGTTTTATTTATTTATTTATTTATTTATTTATTTCAATCCTGAAAAAACTCTGGGAGGTTAAAATCACCTGGGAGACTTTTAAAAAATACTAATTTCTAAATTCCACTGCAATCTACTATTTTAGGATACAGGGAAGCCATGCCTAGTCATTGCTATTTTATAAAATCTCCTAGAGATACGTGATTTTAATTTGCATCTAAATGTTAAAACTACTTTAAAATAATATAATAATATGACAAAAGATGATATTGCTTAGAAGTTAATAACGAACTATAGATTTAGACAAATCTGAGGTTCTTAATGTATTCCAAAATTATTTTTTAAATTCAGTATTTAATTAGAGAAACATAGCAGGGCATTGGCAATGATCAGTGGGACCCCTGGTGGCAGTCCTCAGTTTTGTCTCCTTTGTACTGATCAGTTAAGTTCTGGACCCCCATACTTGCATATCCCATTCCGCAAGACAAAAGACTTCAGGTTTTTTTGGATCTGTCTTTCTTAGATATCAGAAGGATGATGATCCATGAATACTTGAACATGCCTCTTTGGGAGGCGGGTGGCATATTGCCATCTCCAAGTGACTTCTCACCTCGCTCTTTGCAGCTACATTTATCCTTTCCTTGATGGAGTCATGATCAATCTTGCCTTTTTAATCTTGTTAGAAAACTAATGATTTTTGGCAATCCTTATCTACTGTCCCGAGTTGTGAGAACGAAACACAGGAACATAGCATGGTTGTTTGGCGGTGTTAAATATTCAATGAATGTTGGTGGTGTTTTTATTTTTATTTTTAGCACTTATAATTGTTTACCTGAATGCCCCATAACTCATGCGTCTCCTCTAGTTATTCATTATTTCTCAAATGTTATTTTTTTGTCTTACCAGGGAGGTATAGAAAGTAATAGCTATAACTATTCAATTTAATATTTATTAAAACAATGTAAATATATCCCTTGAGTATATACAATGTGACAGGTACGCTTTAAATTCTTTTTATATATTTAGCTCATTGAACTCTTACATTTGTAAGGTAAGTATTACGATTGCCCCCATTTTAGAGCTAAAAACACTGATTTGCTGACAAGTTACTTGACTTTTTAAAGGATACAGCTAGTATGTGGTGGGTCTCTGGGATTTGAACTCAGTAAATTCAGTTCCAGAGCTTGTGCTATAAACCTTAACAACGCTGACTGTCTTAAGCTCCCATCATTATGACTATGTGAATTTATCATTGACAGCCCTCGTCCCCAAAAAATAATGAACAGCTTTCCACACTGACTCCTAAACAGGCTGAAAATGTACCCATGATGTTATACTGCATGCATTGTTTATTTTCCCTTTTTTCAAGGTACACAGAGTCCAACAGATGAGCACATAAGTGTCTTACATACTTAGGAGCTTTTAATTCACACTAAAATGTCTGGCATATGCTAGATGCTCCAAAAATAATAAGCATAAAGCCAAAGAGAAAAATGAATAGTGAACTCGTAGGGAAGAGACTTAGAAACAAAATTTTATAACTATTTAAGAAATAGGAGGTTTCTTCCTTCCTTTCCCATAAAAGATATGTAAGTGTCAGCTCCTGATCAGGATAGGGATGAAGATGAGGACATTCAAATGTATAATTCCATTCTCAATATTATATTACTAAAGCCCAGAAACAGTTCTAGATGTTTATTTTCAGTTATATGCTATTGCTATTCATCATTTCTAAATTCCTCCACTCAGAATTTGCCTACATAAAGTTGTATTTGAGCTTAATGGAAATTTAATGAAAATATATTGGTTAATTAATTTCATATAAAATAATATGATGACTTTATTTTTCTAGTTATACATCATACATAAACATCCTAAAGCTTACTGATGCATTCAAAATAGGATAACTGCATCCCAGTTTTACATCTATCAGGCTAGTTTAAAGCAGATAGACTATAACTGCTCTGCTTTTGCCTCTTCTAAAGTGAACTTGCAGAACGCCAGAGTATTATCATCAATAATGTCATCGAATGTCCAATCTGTGTGTAATCATTTCCTCCTCTCTTATATAAAGGCTGCATTCACCACGGCTTTGCAAAAGATGCAAAAAAAAAAAAAAAAAAAAGATGGGATAGTTAATATTAGTGTTAAAATTTCCAAATATTTCCAGCAGGCAACCCTCTCAACACAGTTTTCTATCTGGTCTGCTTATTTTGGACTTGGCATGAGATGTAACTTTGGAGTCATGTCCTGCAGTTGTAATTATTGCACTGGAAGCTGAAGCTCACATTTTTATCTCTGAAAAGCTTCGGGTGACAATCAGACCTAAATTCTCTGGCGATTTTAGTGCTTGTGGTCATGGGATAATTCTACAAGTGTGTCTTGAATACTAACAACACACTAAGCCTTGTGCCCAGTGCCAGAGATACAAAGATGAGTGGGAAATGGTTAGAAGTTTAAATCCATTTAGGGGCAGGGAAAGAGTCATAGTACTCGTAATGATATGATAAGTTAAGCTTCCATTAATTAATTGCTTCATACCAGACACCTCCCTCTCAGAGTTCCGTTTTGACTTTATATTTTCCCATCTAAAATACTGTAATAACATAAGTAAATTATTTAAGGTTAAATAAATGGCATATGTACCATAGCAAATGTGGGTGATCCACAGCCCATGTTCTTAAATGCACAGGATACAATATCGTATACTGTCCCTCCTCAATCTTTACATAATCTTTCCGTTTGCTTTTGTTTCTCAATTTACACTAACTGGCATAGAATTACAGCTTACCCAAGGCATCTCAGAAGGCCTTTTGTTGTTTAAGCTATGCTTATTAGGAGGGAAGGCTTGAAGGTGGGGGTTTGTTCAGATTTCCAAGCACGTTTCATATTTTTCCTCTAAAGCTTCTGAAACATATTGCTACTCACCTTTCCCAAGCAGCCTCGTGTGCCTGGGGTTCTCAGCAGCCAGGACCCTGGTGTTCTAGAGGTTTAGATAGGATGTCTGGCTTCCACTGAATCTGAGAACCACTCAGTACTTCTGGAAGGTGTGGGATGAGGCAAATTCATTTATTCAGGTATTATCTTCTTAGTTTGTACCATATGCCAGCACCATCCAAACACACTCCTGCTATAGATCCCGTGTGAATATAGCAGATGATTTCTGATCTGACATAACCAACATGATTACTACAATCACAAGTTTTGATGTGTTAGTTCCTCTCCTTATTCAGAGAAAAATAAAACCATGTATTTTTTAAATTGTTCTCTCTATACTACTTAAAATTAACGTGTGTATCTCTCTTTGGGAAACATTGTAAAAGCTGATGTAAAATTGTACTAGACCATATGAGACCTTAAATTAGTAGGAGAAAAATCTTCTGGAGCTCTGTCTCTTTTGCCACATGTGAAGTTTGCAAAAAACAAACAAAAAAATCACCACCAGCACGAAAAGAAAAAAAAAAACAACAACAAGCACGTAGATTAATTAGTATACTTATTAATAATTTATCCCAATAAATACATCTTCAATCTCACTCTCTCTCCATTTGGGCTGCTGCTACCCTAAGCCACATTTCTGTCCTTGCTTGTCTGGTTTATTTCACTACATATTTAAAAGGATATATGTAATTAAAAAAAATCTTTTCAAAATCACATTATTTCAGTCATTTTTCCACACTGAAATGTGAATGATGTTTCAAAAATACATGTCTGGACATGTTACTCTCCTGCTCCAAATCATTTGTTAGTTTCTCCAAGACCTTGTGGGTAAAAGTTCAATATTCCTAATATATCTATGCCCGCAACATAATGTAAGATGCCCACAAACAGCCTTCTGCCTGCAAATACAGCCTCTCCTTTTGTCACTCTCCTCTGTTGCCTGACCATACTGGACTTACTCTGATTTCTGAAACTCTTTGAATAATATTGATTCTCTTAATTTGGTGCACAATGGAGTTAACTGGAAAGACAAAGCGCTTTGGACTGAACCTAGATTTAAATTTGGCTGCACAATCTCTCTTAATTTTACTTTTTTGTAGATTTAAAATAGAGATGAGAAGATCTCATTCTCAGTGTTATTAGGAGTAAGAAAGAAGACAACAGCCTCTTCGGTAAATGTCACTTCCTTTTAATAAAGGCACTTATTCCTCATTTACACTGACCAAAGAATGTATTTCTGCATTGCTACTCAAAGTGTGTCCAATGGCTTCCTGGATCACAACCTCAATATCACCTGGAAGCTTCATAGAAATTAAAAACCTCAGATCCCATCCTGGGTCTGCTGAATCAAAATATGTATTTTCACAAGATTCTCAGGAGGTATAGGTCCACATTAAAGTTTAGAGTACTAGGCTAAAGGTTGAGATCTTCTTTCCCTGCAGCTGGTTATTTTATTTTGTTTTTTTTAAGTTACTGTGTTTTTTCCTGTGAAATTCAAATCAAGTTCTAGGGGCTGATAGAAGACGGAAACAACTCTGATTTATTCACTTTTATATCCACAGGGTTTAGAATGGGTCATGAAAGAACTGCTTTTTAAAATAATAAATGAGAAGTGGGGCCCAGAAAATAAGCAATGGTACAATTTTCACCGCCCTTAAACTATTGTTTTACTATATGCCTGAGAGAGTTCCGGGTCATTATATGGGAGTCATACAATATTCAAAGGCACTATATATATTAAAAATCACATGACTCCAGATTAACTTTAATACAGAGCATAAATATGTTCTTGTTTGCAGCATATATTTGGTGAAACAGATATATACACTCTGAACACACTTTCAGAATATATCTATTCAAAATCTTTAAACTACATTTTTGTTTTAGTAATGCGTCATCTTTTGTTTTTAGCAATATCTCTAATAGATCCCAGGGTGCTGTCTTCTAAATTAATAATACGTTATGATCATGGAGATATTCTGTGCTTTTTCATTATATTCTATTACATTTCTCTTCTAAGCCAGTTGTAGGTTATATTTGTGTATGTGTGCATGAGCCCCCTTGAACATGTGTGTGTTATGTTTTTAGCAGAAATCCTAGGACCACACCTTTAGTATTATAGATGTTTTAAGGGCATGTCTTATAACTGTGGGTAGCATTTTTCTTTAACATTTTGCTTAACATTTACAATTAATGTGACTTTTATGTAACATTTACATTACAATGGGAGAAATCCCTCACAAGCTTTCTGATGGGCCCAAATGACACTGGTGGCATAGTGACTAATCATGGAAAGTGGGGGTTTCTAATATCCGGGAAAAGTGGCTCAGCAGTGTGACGAGAGCAACATACTGCTTACATTTCATTCAGTCAGAATGCCCTGAGACAGGTGATTCCTAATGAATTTTTTTTTTTTTTTTTTTTAAAGCCCTTATTAGGCTGAGTGCAATGGCTCATGCCTGTAATTGCAGTGCTTTGGGGAACTGAGGTGGAAGGATCACTTGAGGCCAGGAGTTTGAGACCAGCCTGAGCAACGTAGTGAGATTCCCATCTCTATGAAAATAATAATTATTTTTTTAAAATTAGCTGGGCATGGTTGTGTGGACTCATGGCCTCAGCCACTTGGAAGGCTGAGGTGGGAGGATAGATTGAACCCAGGAGGTCGAGATAACAGTGGAGTGATCGTGCCACTGCACTCTGGCCCGGGCGACAAAGTGAAACCCTGTCTCTGAAACAAAACGAAACAAAAGTAAAAGGTCCTCATGGTTTCAACTTTTTCATTTTAAATGATATTACTGTATGTTTATATCTCACAATTTCAAATTGGCATAATCAAATACACAGAAAATGCTGCAGTAAGTACCATCTTTGACGTGACTATTCAGTAACTTGTTTAATTTGATAATGTGGCTAAATGATCATTTAGCTAGTCAAACCCAATTTGGAAGCAAGTTTGGCATTTTTGAAAGCTTGCATTTTATCTCTTGGGCTATTCAAGCTCTACATTGAAGAATAACATGAGGAGTTTCACTGGGGGTGACATTGATGGCTTTTTGTTTTGTTGCATCCAAATATCTAGAGACTGCTTTTCTTAACTAGACAAAATTGTGGTTAGAAAATCCTCAATGGTCCAAGGAGAAAGAAATGATATAGTACAAACTCTTACTTTAGGTATTTTAAATCTGGAAATTATTTTACCAGGACTGAAAAAGAGTTTATGGCTTATTTTTATGAAATAAAGAGTCCACATAGTTCTTAACACACATTCTAAGCCCAAAGCAAGTGTCTCTTAAGATTTGTGAATGATGAATTCAGAATTCAAAAGGTCAGTGCAGGGTTGTAAACCTACAGTCCTTTTGGCATAAAAGAAATAAGCTACTTTCAAATACTTTTCAAGGGTGCATTGACAAATAGGCCATCTATTTGTAGTGTAAGCAAAGGTCAGTGACTTAATGTGCTAAATTCAAATCATTCTTATCCTGTTCTTAAGTTGGGGTGCATCCTAGCAACAGTTCATTAATTTCCATCTAAAGATTATATGCACTTAAAGATAATAAATTTGAATTTCTCATTAAAAAATACTTGCATATACATAGGGGTGTGTGTGTGTGTGTGTGTGTGTGTGTGTGTGTGTGTTTTCTAACTTTTGTTAATTTAAACAGGAAACTCCTGGGCAATCACTCTGTATTAATAAAATTTTTACCTTTACTATTGACAGCTCTTTTTACTTTAAATGTTTCTTTACTCTTGGCACTGGATAATACAAATTTAAGTAAGTACTTATTTTTCAGTTTTCACTTTTAATCACCACTGCGATCACAAACTGATTAACAATCAACCTTCTGTTCAAATGCCATCCCTTACATATATTTGTTATGGAACAGAGTCATAGAAGAACAAACTCTGCATATGTTAAACTGACCTATGACTATACTTTATTTAATATTGGCTTTTGGCAGAGTCATGTAATTGACATGGGTTTTGAATATATCAATTTTTTTGTTTTGCTTTGTTTAAGAGACTAGGGTCTCACTGTGTCACCCAGGCTGGAGTGCAGTGGCATGATTATAGCTCACTGCAGCCTCTAACTCCTGGGCTCAAGCAATCCTCCTGCCTCAGCTTCCCAAGTAGCTGGAACTACAGGCATTTGCCACCATGTGTAGCTAAAATTTTTAAATTGTTTTATAGAGATGGGGTCGACTTCTGTTGCCCAGGCTGGTCTCCAACTCCTGATCTCAAGAGATACTGCCATCTTGACTTCCCAAAGTGGTGGGTTGCAGATGTGACCCAGTCTACCCAGTCTTGTATCAATCTATTGATTGATTTATTGATTCCCAACCTGTTAAAAAATAAGGTACAGTAAGTCCATTTGTGGATTTGTTGCAATCCCCGCTGGTAAGCTCAGTATAATAGGTATTTTCATAAGAATCTCGAATCCATGTAGGCAAACAGCCAACCCTTTCTGAGATAGTTGAGAATGAAAACACCTAGCTCAAACCTTTTGTAGTCAGAATTTTGTTTTTGGTCATATGGTTAAGAGAAAGAGTTCTGGATTCAGGATGACTGGGTTGATACCAAAGCTACTAGATATGTAACCTCAGCCACCTTGTATACAATAGGAAACCAAAGTTCAAGATGCTTATACATAGGAAGTACATAACACAGGAGCTGACAGCAGGTAAAAACCTAAAAACAACTCTATAAGCTCTATTAAAGAGTAGTCTAATGTATGTCACTTGACAAACACTTCCGCTTTTTTGTAGATGTCAGTTTTCTTCAACTTTCAGATGCCATCTTAGGCCCAAATGTGTAGGCCTCTTGGAATACAATGTAGAGAGAGAAAGGATATTTTGATGAGATGGCTTATACAACAGCACCGATAAAGAGTCCTTATATTGCCCATTTTCACAGTGTGTCTAAAATAAAGTGTGATTTCCATTTGCTCATTTAAAAGAATGCTAAACCTCTACTATTTACTCTTAGTAGGAGCATTAGTACAGGGGCCAGTGTTAGAATCAAGAAGTTACAACACTCAGTGGCTAGGGGTGCAGTCTTTGTCTCCAGGTTTAGAGTTGGAGGTGAGATAGGCAGCAACTGAGGAGGTATAGTGCAGGAACACAATAGATGCAGTTACCCAGTACAGTCAAGAGCCGTAGATGGCACCAGCTTTCTTATCTCATGTCTTAGAGCTGTCAAGGTTTCTTCATTAGAGAGCAAAACCGGCATAGTAAATGTAGCTAATACGCAACATTATATGATAGAATTCCTATAAGTTTGCTTTTGATAGGGCCAAAAATTTGACTCTCAGATTCACAGTATTCTTTGTGAAGTGTAAAAGCTGATTAGTAGTACAAATCAAAGTACCCAAAAGATAAAATAAACTGATTCATGTCAAGAAATTTGGTTGCTGTCTTATTGTTGAGACTACTTATTTTCCCCTAAGTATTTTCTGTTAATGGTACAGTAGGTGGTGAAATGAGCAATGTCCTTAAAACCAGCCATGTAATATCACAGTGAGGTGTTTCATACGGCTTTTAATTTCTAGCATTCCTTAATGTAGGTCACAAAAGTGCAACTATTACATGCAAAGTGCAATTCAGTGGAACTAACTTTACCAAAGAGAAGGACTAGTTATACAAATAATATTGCAATGGAACTCTCATGTGTTTGTATGTAGTGTAGGGATAGGTATTAGTGTATCCACAGCAAGGATTTTCAAATATTTTAACCAGCCTACTCCTCTTGTTAAACAATATCTTCAACAAACATATTTGAAATTGATACACTGAGGCTTCAGTATCATGCTGTAGCCATGTTGGCCACTGGGCTCCTCATGCCGCATCTCTTGAGCATCACAACAGATCCGGCCCCAGCACAGAGTTTGACGATGCCTGGGCCGTTAGGTGCCACCTGACCCCAACATTACTCATGATTGGAATAAACAGAAAGCCTAGTTTTGAGTCGCAGAACTAGTGAATAAAGTGACTTTTATGTGGAATTATTAACTAATTATTAACCTTTTGATATTTGTCTAGGAGGCATATATCTAATTAATATTATAATTGCAGTTTTAGCATTATTTCAAATAGAATTCTAGAATTAGTTTACAAATATATATACTTATAAATATACATATGTAATGTCTATGATTCAATATTAAAAATATGTACAGTGTGTGTGTTTAGTGTAAGATCTAAGGGAGTAGAAATAAAATAATGTTTGGCAAATCAAGATCTGTATCTACTATACATATATCTATACCTATGTACCTACTATTTCCAGTTACCAGGCATACTTCTAGTTAATGTAAACCTCATACTGACTCCATGAAATATTATTACCCCTGTAGCAATATCGAAACAGAAGCTAAGAGAAGTAAAATGATTTGTCTGAAGTTACATGATGTTTAAATCACAAAGCTGGGATTTGGGTTGAGGACTGAATGACTTCAAAACCCGTACTCTTTCTACTGTACAAGGATATTGAATTACATGACAAGTGAATCGAGGCAAAATGAAAAGAGGAGAGAAATGAATATGAATGATCTCCAAGGCTAACTGGTGGAGCACTCAGATAACAGGCAATGACTCATGCAATGCCTTCTAATGTGTCTGTTGTTTTTCACTCTTTATCCTTGAAATTGTCATGAAAGGTATGAATGACAGAGTTCAATGGCAGTAATTAGCCACTTCAAATAAAAAGTGCATAAGATCTTAAATGAGACCTTTTGTAGCCATTTTTCCTCTCAAACCTTGCCATTAGCTCAGCACACCCTAGATGCCAGTCTCCAGTGTGAGTCTACATAAAATTGCCGTTACTATTAAAGAGACTCATGTAGACTCACAAAAGAAATAATGGAATCTATTGAATCAAAATTATGAATCCTTTAATAGTGCCTCCTGTGACTGAGCACACTGCATTCTGCCTGTCTCTGTTGCACAGACAACAATTGTTTAAATGCTGGGTCGTTTGTGGGCATATGCTCCATCTGTCAGGTGTCATAGAAACCTAAGGATATAAAAAAGTCCTTCTACCACCTAATGGTTTTCATCTGTTGGTGAATTCAGGAGCTGACCCTTTAGAAAAATAGCTAACAAGGACACAGATCAGGGTGTTAATTTAGAAGGTGTTACAAAGACAGGAAGAAAAACTGTCTATAAATAAATCAGAAGACTTTGGAAAGGAATGGGAAGTATTGGAGATTAATGGGCTGCTGTCAGGCATACTTGGGTTCAAATATCTGTTTTCTTATTTTTTGTCTTGTGATTTAAATTATCTGCCGAAGGATCAAACCTCAATGAATGTTTACTCTATTTCATTCTTCCCATATTTGGAACACAGATTTTATTTTCCCACTTGTAAGGTAAATGTATACACACACACACACACACACACACATATATACACATACACATCTCTTCTGAGTCCCAGACCAGCATTTTATGATTCTGCTTCTTATTAGCTTGTGTGGCTTGGAGCAGGTTACTTAACTACTCTGTAACTCAGATTTCTCATCGATTAAATGAGAAAAATAAAAATGACCTTGTGGAGGTATAATAAGGATGAAGTAATGTATGTAAAGCAATTTGAACAGTGTATGGTATATAGTAGATTCTTAATATATGTTTATTGCATTCTTCTTTCTCCATCTTTTCCTCTTTTCTCTGCTACTTTCTGACCTGATACTGGTCGGAGTCACCTTTGAAATCATAATGTTAGAGACTTTGTTTTGCTTTGTTGTTTCCTGCTTAAAGAAATACTTCAGAAGTCAAATCATTTACGGAGTAAGTGGATATTTACTATGAGTCTTGAATTTAACATTTTATAACATACATTTCCTCAAAGGAGTAGTATATTGTGCTCTTGCAGATGAATGACCCTACTTTAAACTCGCCTTGAAATTCATGTTGCTTGATGCTTTGAAATGAGTGTGGAGTGATTCTTCTGTAATTACACATGATGCATTAATTATTTCCTAATGAGGTCTAAATAAAACAAATTATAATAGCACACTGCTTTAGCTTCTCTAAAGCCATCAAAGTCGCGTCTCTAACAGTAAAAATAATTTTTCTCCTCCCTCAGATAGCATCAATTTTGGTGAAAGGTAAGCCTTGTGCTTTTTTTTTTCTTTCTTTCTTTTTTTTTTTTGAGACGGAGTCTTGTTCTGTTGCCCAGGCTGGAGTGCAGTGGTGTGATCTCGGCTCACTGCAAGCTCCCCCTCCCGGGTTCACGCCATTCTCCTGCCTCAGCCTCCCTAGTAGCTGGGACTACAGGTGCCCACCACCATGCACTATTTTTTTTTTCGTATTTTTAGTAGACATGGGTTGTGCTTTTGAGCTACTTGATATTTTCTGTAACGATATAGTATTCTATTGAGATTAATTTCTTGACTGGGGTAAGGAGAAACAATGAGTATCCTGACTGCCATTAGCTGATCAGTGTTCTATTAAAACAACCATAATAAGAAAAACAAAACCTTGTTTGTTCTTCTTATTTTATTCTGTCTTGTAATTTAACCAGTGTGGCCATGTCTGATAGGCTTTTGACAGTGTTGCCACCCTGTGGTCTCACCTGCTTTAATTGGACAATGGTAGTTTTCAATTAGCCTAAGCACAGCTTCTTGGACTGCCTCAGCAATTTCTCTCACACATATATTGTAATTATGTGTGCACCTCAATGTGTGAGACTGTAAACATATGCTATATGATTGAATAGGAGTACTGTCAACACTATATTTTATGAGCGTATTAATTATGACTGAATAATAATGTGGATGCTAATACAGAGTAACACCCTCTACCTGGTTGATATTTACATTACCAACCACATCTCATTCTCAGAACAATGAATTTCAAAGTACGGAACAATTAGCAACTCTATGGAAATCCTACATTAAGAATGTCTTACAAATAATCCTCCTTAGGACAATTAACAGCTCTTTATTTAAATAGTTTTTATTTATTGATTTATTCTGCCCAAACAGGAGTCGATGCTAAAAATAGAAGGTTGAATTTTAGACTTGCAGTAACTAAAGATGACTGCATGGATAAGAAGGTTTTTAGTTTAAGTGTTTAAGTCTTTTTTAAAAAAAAAAAAAAAAACTAATATTCATTTCTTCTGATTATGTTGTTCCATCAATCACCAAGATCCTGTATATTTATAAGTGCAATTTTTGAGTATGATGCTCTTTGACCTTCACATGAGAACACACTGATGAAAACTAGCAAGCTTATTATTTTCAACAACTTTCAGTAGTGAATGTAGGGATCAGACGTGGGGAAGGAATTTTGTTATTAAATATCGTGTACCTGTGGATCTGGGTGAGCAGGTAACTTTGGCCTGATGTTTACCTCTATAAGAGGAATAGGAATCTGCCATGGCCTCTAACAAGATGATGCGATGAGAACCTATATGCTGGGCAGACAGTAGAAGTATTATAAATAATTGTTAAAGGGTTGGGTTGCATATATCTCAACATAGACGTGAATGTTCAAAAGTCCCCAAAAATGTGTGGAAACTAAAATTGATTATTCCCTAATGGAAACATTTTGAACCACTTATTAAAAGTGGCATTGCCAAATAATACCATCTGACTTAGAGTATCAGGATCAAAATGACAACACAACAACCACGGAAAGGAATAACTTTTTGATCTCGAAGTCAGTGGTCCTCATAGTGTGGTGCCTATATCAACAATATTAGCGTCACCCAGGAACTTCTTAGAAATGCAAGTTTTTTATGTTCCATCCCAGAATTGCTAGAGAGGGCCCAGTGATCTGTGTTTTTACTCATGATTCTGATACTCATGATTCTGACACCTATGATTCTGATGCATGCAGAAGTTTACCCAGTTCTAAAGAGATATATATGTATATATATTTAAATATATTAGATATATTTATATATACATATATGAGAGATATATGTATTTTTATTTAAATATATATGTATATATATACATATATACATATATGTGTGTGTGTGTGTATATCCGCTAGCCATGTAGATTGCCAGGGCTTCATAATAACCTCAGGTAATATTCACCTCAGGATATTCTGGGCAGGGAACTTGAATATGCTAACTTTATGTTGTATATTTGACATATAGTATTTCACTTATTATTCACAACAGTTCAAAGAGGGAGGAGTTTATTTCCTCATATCTAAAATATTCATTAAATTAAAACAAAACAAATTCGACTTTGCTGTGGTCATACACTGAAGCTTTCAGACCCATGTTTTGTAATGCCAACCCTATAATTTTTTCCCAAACATCACGCTGCTACTTTTATTGGTTATTAATGGCAAAAGTTATCAGTGATGACACTGAGGACCAAAAAGTTTGAGAGTGGGTATCCATTATCAATTAATTTTAATCCAGATAATTTTTTTATACATAAAAACACTTATTGAGTGTTTGACCAATGATGGAATGAAAGGCATTGAATTTGGAATGAAGACACCTGTATTCTAATCCTCAAGGTATCTCATTTCCTTCATTGTCAGAAGAATTCCCCAGGTTTGTGGGAAAAATAACATGAAGCAACATATAAGACAGCATTGATAGAGCTTAATATCATATATGAAGTATTGGTAGAAACATGACACTTAATGGATTTTATTACCTGTCAATAAGCTTTATTATTCATTTCTCAACTGTTAGAAGGTGGGCAATTATATTTTGCCAGACTGCATAAATTATTTGAATGGTTTTAACATAAGGAAAATACAAATATTTAAGGTGATGGATATCCCAAGTACAGTGAATTATTCTTTACAAATTATATGAATGTATTAAATTATCACATGTACTTTGAACTATATTAATCTATTCTCAATAAGAATAAAGTTTAAAAATACCCCACTCCTCCAAAATTGCATACATTTGTATATGATTTATAAATTTTAGAGTTTTAAAAAGACATTTATATCGTTGCCTGGATTTTATATTTCTTCCATGTGAATGAATCTACATTTCATAGCTTCTGGATCAAAAAAGCTGGACACAGCATTAGTTATAAGCATGACAAAGTGAAAGTGGCCTCGACATAGGACAGTAGTGGGAATGGTTATGAAAATCCAAGTCCCTCTCATCAATAGAGCTCTGAAAAGAACTTCCATAAAAAAAATTTTTCACGTGTATATTATTTACATACAAATTATACATAAAAATGGCATGTCATTATCTAAAAACAGTAAAGTGAAAAAAGCAGGATGCAAAATAGTGTATAAAGTACTGTTCCAGGTATAGCATAATTCTCTCTTTATGTGGCTCTTTATATAAATAATAAACAGAGGTGGTTGCCTCTGGGTGGAGTGTTTTATTTTGCCCTGTATGCTTATTTAATTTGCTGTGTATTCTACATTAAACATGAATTCCTCATATAATAAAAATATCTTTAGAAGGTGATTTTTTTTTTCTATTTTTTTTTCTTTCTTTTGGACACCCTGGGGGTTCTGGAAGGTGATTGTTTTCTACACAAAATTTGCATGAAACATATTTAGGGATGCAGGCTGTTTACTTCTTTAAAGTGCACTACAGTATTGATTTGGTAGATAGCTAACATTTGTTATCAAAGGACTGGATTCTTTCTGTCCTGTGAGTAGGAAAATCTGTCCTAAATTACTGGGGCTGTGTGCACACACAAGAGAAATTGATACTTCATATTATTTCGTGGACAACTTCGGCTACATATTTCATTTGTCTCTGAAGAGTTGGTTCAGAATTGATATGATCTCTAATTTTCTTTTTTTTTTCCAGATGGAGTCTTGCTCTGTCGCCCAGTCTGGAGTGCAGTGGTGCGGTCTCTGCTCACTGCAACCTCCGCCTCCTGGGTTCGAGCAATTCTCCTGCCTCAGCCTCCTTAGTAGCTGGGATCACAGGCACATGCCACCATGCCCGACTAAGTTTTGTATTTTTTAGTAGAGATGGGGTTTCACCGTGTTGGCCTGGCTGTTCTTGAACTCCTGACCTCGTGATCTTCCCGCCTCAGCCTCCCAAAGTGCTGGAATTAAAGGCATGAGCCACTGCGGCCAGCCCATGACCTCAAAATCCAAAGTGCTTGGATTACCATGCCCTGCTCTTTTGCACTTTTAATGGCTCTTTTGCTGATTAATAATTTTCTAACATCATGTGTTTGGAAAATACTGGTTTACTGAGCTATGTAGAACTTCCAGATTTTATTATACAATATCAAAAAAATCATATTTTGTAACATCAGCATTTCACAGAAAAATATTTAAGTATTTAGAAGTTTCTATCTCAGGGACAGATCCAGATTTTCTGAAATTTGAATATTTTCTAGAATACTCCGATTTTGATGTGGGTAACTATGATTGATTATCTTTAAAAGCATAAGATAGTTTTATTTATTTTAGATAAAGTATCTGCTAAATATAGAAGTCACAATAGCCATAGTTTGCTTTCAGTTGTTTTTTTCAAGAACATGAGGTTTTACGAATAAAGTGGTTAGTTCAGCTTACAAATGAAACGATCAGGCTACACTCTTGAGTCGACACTCACAGTTCGGTATGTACCAGCAGTGGTTTGTGGGTACTCCCTTTTCATCACAGATTAGACAAATGTAAGTACATAGGGCTAAGAGTTAATAAAAATATTTTTTAATGATAAAATAATCATCTTTAATGCATTGAGAGAAAAGAATACTAGAACTGAAGTCATTCTGACAAGTTAATTCTTTGCATGGTGGTCTTAGGTGAATTACTGACCCTGTTATAATAAAAATATTTTTTACTGCCTGATGAAAGACACTCTTATGTGAAACTGGATTTTTTTTTTTAATGCTGAGAATGAGTAATGAAGAGTTCTATGACTCTTAGTACAGTTGGTGGCACTGTGTTGATTGGTACTGAGGTGGCAGCAGTTGTACCCATCATTACATGTACATCAGTACAAATGTGAGTACAGTTTAAAAAAAAAAGGTAAATAACTTTGACCTCCTGGATGCCTGGGAAGAGTCTTAGAGATCGCCAGGGGTCTATGGACCATTCTGTGAGTCCTGCTACTCTTGACACTCCTGTTTCTTCCAGAGCTCAGGTCTAAAGTCCTGACAGAAGTAGTTCCTGTAGATGTAGGGAAGATCTTCTCACCAACCTTACAGCTTTACTTCTTGCCAGAATTGTTCAGCACCCTGTGCAAAGAAGGTTCACTATGTACAAGGTACCACTTCAGTTCACTGCGTCTTTTCACTGTACTTTTACTCCTGGCCTGAGTCTGGTGAGATGGAACGTCCACACACATAACAAGCTACAACATGTGGATTTGTTACTTACAGATAGGCAGCAAGGGATAACAGAGACCTAGGATTCATGATGAGCCTATCTCCAAGGCTCAGTAATGCTGCACCGGGTGGATGAAGTCTCGTGTGTGCATGCCCTACTTGTACTGCTACCAAGGGACTCCAGAAAATAGTCTGCCTTAGGATTTATACCCTGGGGCACAGGACACACTAGGCTCAAGTGTTGAAGGACATCTTGTTTGTAGCAGGAACAGGAACAGACCCCAGGCTGTCTGGCCAGTCTTTCCATATCTCAGGATGTTGCATTCCCATCACATTCTACAGTTATTCTTGAACAGTGTAGGAGAGAAAGCAGGGAGAACTGAGTTGGTTCAAGGCCATCCAGAAAATTGTCCTGCATCCTGAAGAAAATGACCAGGTATTTTTAAAAACCTTACCTATAGATGATTGAAACTCAGCCAGCAGGAACACAGCAGCATTCCATCCTTCCATCCTCTCTCTCCAGTTCTCTCCTCCTGCTCCCACCTTGCAAGGACAGACACACACACACACACACACACACACAAATAGGTAAATAATTTGTGCAATGTTGAACTGCATCAAGCCTTTATCCTGGCACAAGGTCACTTTCAAAGTACCCTCAGTTCTCGCATGCAAAAATAATTAAAAATCAATTTATTTATTTAATGTCAGCACTTCATAATATGACAAAGTGAAGTCTACATATTTATCATTTAAAGAAATCTTTTGGAATCTGAGTCTCCCTCTGGTGTCTCTGACAGTTTTTTACATTAATAACGTGTCCCCCAATATTTTTCCTCTCCTCAAATGCACCAATATTGAAAGTAAATAACTAATATGGCAGAAAGCAAATACTCTCTCCTAACTCCTGCCAAGGTGAGCTTTTTGCCACTTTTATTCCCTCTCCTTTCCATATCTATTAGTGTCTGTGTTAGTAGTGCTGACAACTTTTCATTGCAAATAAAATTAGCATATCTAATCAATACAAAGAAGTTTAAAGAGGCCATACAATTTAATAGTGACCTGAGTTCATCAGGTCAGACACAACGTTATTATTATTATTTTATTTATTTATTTACTTATGTTTTGAGATGGAGTCTTGCTCTGTTGCCCAGGCTGGAGTGCAGGGGCATGAAAGTCTCGGTTCACTGCAACCTCTGCCTCCTGGGTTCAAGCAGTTATCCTGCCTCAGTCTTCCAAGTAGCTGGGACTTCAGGCATGCGCCACCACACCCAACTAATTTTTGTATTTTTATTAGAGACAGGGACTTCACCATGTTGGCCAGAAAGGTCTGCAACTCCTAACCTCAGGTGATCCGCCCACCTTGGCCTCCCAAAGTGCTAGGGATTATAGGCGTGAGCCAGGACGCCCAGCCGACACAACAACATTTTTTTTTTTTTTTTTTTTTTTTTTGAGACGGAGTCTCTGTCTGTCGCCCAGGCTGGAGTGCAGTGGCGCCAATCTCGGCTCACTGTAAGCTCCGCCTCCCGGGTTCACACCATTCTCCTGCCTCAGCCTCCCGTGTAGCTGGGACGACAGGCGCCCGCCACCACGCCTGGCTAATTTTTTGTATTTTTAGTAAAGACGGGGTTTCACCGTGTTAGCCAGAATGGTCTCGATTTCCTGACCTTGTGATCCTCCCACCTTGGCCTCCCAAAGTGCTGGGATTACAGGCGTGAGCCACCGCGCCCGGTCGACACAACGTTTTTAATAATCAGAGTGGATGAAGAAGTCACGAATGAACATATCCATCTTTTTTTTTTCTATCTCAAATATATAGAAGTACTTGGAGGAAGAAATGAGACAGAGTCGAGTTTTTTTGTATATTCAGAATTATATATTCAGCATCTATTTTGTACCGAATCAGTGCCATTATATTACTGATATTGTTGAATGTGCAAAGAAAGTTTTCATCTGTATATTTGTTAAGGGGCAGTATTAATATATGATCTCTGGAATAGGTATTTCCCATTGATAGGATCTGATTTGCAAAGTACAGCTAGTAATTCTTCATCTTGTCATTGTTTTCTGCAAATGCCCGGCGCCCCCCTCCCCGCCCCGCCTCCACCTTTCTACCTCCAATTTCTAAGTTTGCTAGATTTCCCAAAAGCTTGTTCTTCTTGAAAGGGAAAGTTCTGTTCACTTCATCACTCACCTCAATCCTTAGCCTCCTCTCCACAGGGCAGTATGGGGACGTCAGACCCTGCGGTGTTAACTGGGTATTACAGATTTTCAGAGGTCACTCCCTGCCGCAGTGATGAAAATTCTTACCTTGGATTTAACTTCGCAAGACTATTATTGAGCAAACAGGGAATATGCAAAATGTATCTTTAAAAAGAAAACACTGAACACCTAGTTTTGTGAACAGTGGAGTCCTTGATTTCAGGTGCTGACTTATATTTTTTTCTGTCCCATACCTGATTCTGGTGTGCAATATTGAAACAATAAAACAAGCATGTGCTTGAGAAGCAAATAGTCTTGGGTTTGAATCATTTTTTTCTATCACTTGCTACATGTGATATTGAGCAAACAATTAAATCTCAAATCTTCAGTTTCTGGAATATGTAAAATGAGAATTTTGTATGTGCCTCATAGGGTCGTGATAATTAAATGAAATAATAGACAATGAATATAATATATCTGGGATAGGGATACTCTCAATTAGTATTCTTGAAGAAATGGCTGAAGAGTCACATGAATAGATTTTCTTCTATATCTGGGTAGCTGTGGTAGCAGTATATTTTCCAAGTGTAGCCATGCAAATAGGAAGGCTGTGTCCAAATATTCACAGGCTATTTGAGTTAGAAAACATCTGAAAAGTAATTTAGTACCCCTTCTCTTATTTTACAAAGGAAGGAAGGTACAGTTAGAAAGAATACGAGGCTTACCCAAAGTCACTAGCTACTTCATCTTAAACGTATCAACACGTCAACAATTCTATTACTTATATTAATTGAAAATAGTGTATTGGCTCTCTGTTGTTGCTGTGACTAATTATTACAAATTTAGTGGCTTAAAATAAAACCTATGTATGATCTTATAATTCTGTCAGTCAGAAGTCCAACACAGGTCTCACGGGACCAAGATAAAGGTGTCTGATTGGGTTGTGTTTCTTTTTGGCACCTCTGGGGAAAATCTGGATCCTTGCTTTGTCAGCCTTCTGGAAGACCCCACACTTTTCTTGGCTAGTGGCATCATTCTTGCATTGTCGAAGTCAGGAAGGTTACATCTCACTGACTATTGTGCAGTCAGATCTTCTTCTGAATACAAGAGAAAAACTTTTTCTTTTAAGGATCCATGTGATTAGGTTGGGTTTACTTGGATAATCCAGAGGAAAAAAAAAAAAAAAAAGTCTCCCTACCTTAACGTGCTTGATTTAGTCACATCTGCAAAATCTCTCTTGACAGGTAAAGCACATATTTACAAGTCTGGGAATTAGGGAATGGATACTATTCCACCTACCACACCTAGAATCATACCTATGCATAGTATTGCTGCAAACTGCAGCCATCATCTCGCATCTATAAGGTATTCGTTGATAATTACTTAGTATGCTTTACGAAGACATATGAGCTTGCTTGGGCTGCATTACCAAAATGCCACAGACTGGGTGGCTTAAGCAACAGAAATTAGTTTTCTCGTGGTGCTGGAGGCTAGAAGTCCAAGATCAGAGTTCCAGCAGGTTTGCTATTTTCCGAGACTTCTCTCCTTGGTTTGTGACAGCTGCCTTCTCTCTGTGTCCTGACACGGTCTTTCCTCTGTGCACTCACATCCCTGCTCTCTCCATATGTGTTCAAATTACCTCTACTTATAAAGACACCAGTCAGATTGGATGAGGAACCTAACAGCCTTATTTTAACGTAATCACTTTTGTTTAAAGGCCCTGTCTCCAAATCTTGTTACGTTGTGAGTTATTAGGGGTTAGGGCTTCAACATACGGATTTTGATGGAAAATAATTCAGCCTGTAACAGGGGGCTTGAAAGGATTATTTTTGGTTTTGTTTAGAAATGGAACAAATTACTCTATTTTCATAAAATATTACTATTATTATTAATGTAGGAGTTATACATATTTCCAACAGTTTTATTTATGTGTGAAAGATCTATTTAGTGTGAAAGAGTGAGAGGGCATCTTTGGTTTTCAGGTTTCCTTTGAAGTTTTGTCTGGTTTTTATTTCTCAGCCAAATTTCAAGTTTTGTTTGTGGAATGGAGAAGGGAGAAACCTACACGTGCATACACACAAACACACCACACACTTTTCAGTGGTGCAGGCTACATTATTAGCGTTTAATTAGAATGACCTGATGGCATGCTCGGCACCATTTCCAAATCTACATAATAGGTATTTTTCAGTATCCATGAGAGGTTGGTTCCAGGAGTCGCCAAGGATTCCAAAATCCACAAATGCTCAAGTTACTTGTAAACACTGGCATAGGATTTGCATATAACCTATGTACATCCTCCTGTCTATTTTAAATAATCTAGATGACAAATTGAACATCTCTAATTGAAAATCTGAAATCCATAATCTCTCAAAATTCAAAACTTTTTGATTACCAAGATGATTCCACCAGTAGAAAATTTGACACCTGACTTCATGTGACTGGTGCACAAAATTATTAAAAATCTTGTATAAAATACCTTCAGGCGGTATGTATAATGTGTATATGAGACATAAATAAATTTTGAGTTTGGACTTGAGTCTCATCCCAAGATATCTCATTATGTCTATGCAAATTGTTAAAGTTTTCTAAAAATCCAAAATCTGAAACACTTCTGTTTCCAAGCATTTAGCATAAGGGATATTCAACCTGTACTTATCATATACAATGGTATATAAATGCTATGTAAATAGTTGTTACACCATATTTGTTAAGAAATTGAATATTAGTTTTTATTGCTGTGTTTTAAAAATTGTTTTCTTTTTAAAAATATTTTCTATTTGTGGTTGTTTGAATACATGAATGCAGGACCCACGGATATGGAAGTCAAGCTATATAGGGGTAATGATATTTGAGAGAGTAGTTTTACAAAAAAGCTTTCATGTATATATTATCTGTATGATAATCTGAGAAGATTTTTGACTGTGGTGCTGATGGCCTTATTAATAACATTTGAATAAGAGGAAATTAATATTAAAACATGTAAGTGACTTGTCCAAGATCATATCTGGTCATTGTAATTCAACCCAGGTCTTTTGATTTTCACTTATCTAAAAGGAAGGATGTTTGAGAATTTCTTTAGTGATGCTCTCATTCTCTCTTTCATCCACCCATACATTCCTCAGTAAAACCATTTGTCTATCCATTCTCTTCATCCCAATTATCTCATCTATCTGATTAGCCCTTCACCTATCCATCCATCAACCT